>NC_052147.1:279144593-279744593 GCF_902713615.1 Scyliorhinus canicula | reverse complement strand
ATTCCCGATGTGTTGCCAGAACAAATCCCTTGACCAATATCTCCAAAACACAGGTTCACTGCTTATTCATCTAATTGTTGCTGGTATTACGATTCCAGACCAGACCACCCCCCAGCGGCTAGAATATTGGACCAAAACCCCAATATCTTAGTTTATTTATAAGACTGTGCAGAAAGAATGATTCGCTCCAAGAGTGATTGCATGAAGAAATAGGGGTGTTGGTATTTTTAATAACTAATATTTCCCTTAGTGCCAAAAGGGTTGGGTGGGGTTACAGGATTACGGAGGTGTGGGCTTTAGTGGGGTGCTCATTCCTGGGGCCGGTGCAGGCTCGATGGGCCGAATGTCCGCCTTCTGCACTGTGGATTCTATGATAAGAATTTTCTACGCTTCACTAAGATTGGGCAGCACAGTAGCACAGCGATTAGCACTGTTGCTTCACAGCACCAGGGTCCTATGTTCGATTCCCACTTGGGCCACTGTCTGTGCGGAGTCTGCACGTTCTCCCCGTGTCTGCGTGGGTTTCCTCCGGGTGCTCCAGTTTCCTCCCACAAGTCCCGAAAGACGTGCAGGTTAGGTAATTTGGACATTCTGAATTCTCCCTCAGTGTACCCGAACAGGCGCCCGAATGTTGTGACTAGGGGATTTTTACAGTAATTTCATTACAGTGTTAATGTAAGCCTACTTGTGACACTAATAAATACTCTTATCAGATTGCATCTCATTATTCAAAATTTTAAAAAATATACCATGGATCGCTGTGTATAAGTTGAACTTTGAAGCTTTGAAAAGTTTTCCTTATCTTCCATTTGCAATCTGCTCTGTACGAGCATGTTTTAAACCCTTCTTGTCAACAAGCCCCGTATCACCTGCTTGATGTCATGTGCTAACTTATAAGGCCTGTAGAACCCTAAAAATGTATCTCTGAGCTGAAAGTTTGAGGCTGCCTCCTTCTGCAAATATAGCCCTAAACATTCATTTGTTTGCTGAATAATTCTGAATAAAGCTGAAACATCCATTTTGGCACTGAAGAAATGTGGTCATTTCATGCACCAGAAACCTTTATACTCTGCGATTTATGGTAAATCTAATCTACTCAGTCTCTCCTCGTTGGAAAATCTACTCATCCTCAGAATCAATCTAGTGAACTTTTGTCGCACTCCTTCTGAGGCAAAGGGCGCGATTCTCCACCCCCCACGCCGGGTGGGAGAATAGCGGGAGGGCCTCCCGCCATTTTTCACGCCCTCCCGCTATTCTCTCCCCCCCACACGCCCTACCCATGCCACGAATCGTCGCTCGCCGTTTTTTACGGCGAGCGGCGATTCTCCGAGGCCGATGGGCCGAGCGGCCGGGCCTTCACGCCCGTTTCACCACGGCAGCAAACACACCTGCTCACTGCCATCGTGAAACGGGCGCCAGATGCCCGTTTGGGGCATCTGGGGGCCCGATTGGCACGGCAGTACCACGGCCGTGCCAAGGGGGGCATAGGCCCGCGATCGGTGCCCACCGATCGCGGGCCGTGCGTCCGTAATGGACGTACTCTTTTCCCTCCGCCGCCCCGCAAGATCAAGCCGCCGCGTCTTGCGGGGCGGCTGAGGGAAAAGACGGCAACTGCGCATGCGCGGGTTGGCGTTGTCCAGCCTGCGCAAGCGCAGCTGACGTCATCGGCCGCGTCAGCCGGCGTGACGCACGGGGCCGCGCTCCTTGCCCCACCCGGGGGGGAGAATCGGCCACGGAAATGGGCGTGAAGGCTGGTCACGGCCTGTCCCACGGCAGCCTTTACGATTCTCCGCATTTGCGGAAAATCTCGCCCAAAGTACCTGTGCCCTCAGAAAGGCCCTAAATAACTAGAGCCAGACTTCTTGGGCGGGATTCTCCGGCCCCCGCCGGGTCGGAGAATCGCCGGGGACCAGCGTCAATCCTGCCCCTGCCGTATTCTGAATTCTCCGGCACCAGAGATTCGGCGGGGGCAGGAATTGCGCCGCGCCTGCTGGCGGGCCCCCCGGCGATTCTCCGGCCCGCGATGGGCCGAAGTTCTGCCGCTGTCATGCCTGTCCCGTTGGCGTGAATCAAACCACGTACCTTACCGGCGGGTCCAGGTGGCGCAGGCGGACTCCGGGGTCCTGGGGGGGGCGCGCGGGGCTATCTGGCCCCGGGGGATGCCCCCACGGTGGCCTGTACCGCGAACGGGGCCCACCGATCGGCGGGCGGGCCTGTGCTGTGGGGGCACTCTTTTCATTCTGTCTTCGCCATAGTCTTCATGATGGCAGAGGCGGAAGTGACCCCCTCCCCTGCGCATGCGCGGGGATGACGTCAGCTGCCGCTGACGCTCCGCGCATGCGCGGACCTCCGCCGGCCAGCGAAGTCCCTTCGGCCCCGGCTGGCGTGGTGCCAATAGTCGTTCCCGCCGACCGGCGGGGCGCCAACCACTACGGCGCGGTCCTAGCCTCTCAATATTAGCGCTTGGTCCCTAAAGGTGCGGAGTCTCCACACCTTTGGGGCAGCCCGATGCCGGAGTGGTTCACGCCACTCCAATACGCCAGGACCCCCCGCCCCGCCGGGTAGGGGAGAATCCCACCCCTTGTTATATTCCAATCCTTTGTAATAAAGGCAAACATATCATTTACTTTTCCAACTGATCGTTGGAACTGATTTGAGGCTCTCAGCACTGACTCCACTAATGTTGAAATAGTTAAGAAACACGATGAGCTTAATCGAGGAGTAATAATGACCAGGGGATGGCTTACATTTTTAAAGTCTGTGCTTTGCGAATAGCCTTTCAGGAAGTCCTGGAGCACTTTACAGCCAATGAGAGGTTTTTGAAATGTTAGTCACAGTTGCAAAGGAGAAAGAAAACATGGCGTCTAATTTGTGCAAAGAAAGATCCCACACACAGCAATATGATGATGAGCAGCTGACTGTTTTTGCGATGTTGATTGGTGTTATTAAGTGGGACATCCAACTAGAGAGAACCTTTGATTAATATGTCATCTGAAAGTCAACATTGCCCCATGGCAGGACTGGAATATTAGCCCAGAGTTTGAACATGCGACTTTCCATGGGAGAGATGCACAGCCACAGCAGACACTTAATAATAACAATCTTTGTTGTCACAAGTAGGCTTACATTATATTGCAATGAAGCTACTGTGAAAATTCCCTCATCACCACACTCCAGCGCCTGTTCAGGTACAGAGGGAGAATTCAGAATGTCCAAATTGCCTAACAGCAGGTCAGGTAATGGTGGGAGGAAACTAGAGCACCCGGAGAAAACCCACGCAGACACAGGAAGAACGTGCAGACTCTGCACAGGCAGAGTGCGGGAATCGAACCTGGGACCCTGGCGCTGTGAAGCAACAGTGCTACCCACATAACCTTGCATAACCTTGGACAAGAAGGGTCATTGACATTTCCAAATCAAGTCTCAGAGAGTGAGTAAGAAAGGAAGGTTTGCACTTAAATTTCACTCATGGAAACACAGAAAATAGGAGGAGGAGGCCATTCAGCCCGACGAGTCAGCGCCGCCATTCATTATGATCACGGCTGATCATCAAACTGTGGTGTACCACGTTCCACTGTTACTCACTGCTGTATATATATATTCACTGTTATTGTTTGTTCCATTGTTACTGTTGGTGTTGTTGCTTCTGTTGGCTCCGCCTGTGGCTCCGCCCCTCGGGCTTTGTATATAGTTGGCTGATCTGTGGCCCTGCCCCCAGTGAGGGATCAGCAGCAGGCAGGCACACATCTCAATGTATTAAATTGATGGACCATCAATAATAGACGAAGCGAGTTATAGAACCACACCGTCTACCACCATCACCACCACTCGGCTGCCTCGGGACTTGGCACCGGCAGCCTCCCCAGTGACCATTACCACTACCCCAGCCCCTACACCGTCTCCCTCTCTGCCAGTTCATCGGGATGAAGAAGACGACACGCTCCCGGAGTCGAAGGTCTCGACACCCGTGCCCACACCACAGCCGGGACTGAGATGATCACGGCGGAAGGTTAAAGCTCCTGTCAAACTCAATCTGTGAGTTCACTTGACCCCCGCTGGACTTCTTTTTTTTAACAGGGGGTGAATGTGGTGAACCACGTTCCACTGTTACTCATTGCTGTATATATATATTCACTGTTATTGTTTGTTCCATCGTTACTTACTGTTGTTGTTGTTGCTTCTGTTGGCTCCGCCTGTGGCTCCGCCCCCCCCAGGCTTTGTATATAGTTGGCCGATCTGTGGCCCTCCCCCCAGTGAGGGATCAGCAGCAAGCAGGCACACATCTCAGTGTATTAAAGCCACAATTTAGTTCTATAAATCACTTTGTCTATTATTGATGGTCCATCACAAACTCAATAGCCTAATCCCGCTTTCCCCCTGTGTCCTTTGATCCCCTTTGCCCTAACTGAATCTTGAAAACATCCAGGGCTGGATTCTCCACTGGCGGGATTCTCCGGTGTGCCTGGGGATTTCCCGATGGCGTGGGCCTGCCCTCAATGGGAAATCCCACTGGCTGACTGGCGGGACGGAGAATCCCGCTGTCGGCGGGTGCGTGCTGCACCGCACTGGAAAACTGGTGCGGTGGGACAGAGAATCCCGCCCACAATGTTTCAGCCTCAACTACTACCTGTGGTAACGAATTCCACAGGCCGACCACTCCCTGGTGAAGCAAAAGCTCCTCATCTCTGTCCTAAATGGTTTATCCTGTATCCTCACACTGCGACCTCTGGTTCTGGACACACCCGCCATCAGGAACATCCTTCCTGTATCTACCCTATGGAGTCTTATTAGAATTTTATAGGTTTCTATGAGATTTCCCCTCATTCTTCTGTGGTAGGCTATATTAGGGGTACCTAGGTGGGATGTACCTTATACTGTAGTATGAGTGGTAGAACCTGCCTGCTGGTTCCGCCCAGCAGGCGGAGCATAAGGGTCTGCGTTTCACCCACAGCAGTCATTCTGTACCGGAGCTGCTGGGGTAACTATTTGTTCATTAAAGCCTTCAATTGGACTAAAATATCGCTTCAGTAGTGATTGGTTGTGCATCACCTTCTAAACTCCAGCGAATATAATCCTAACCGACTCAATCTCTCCTCGTACGGCCATCCCGCTGGACCAACATTACTCACAACAGACAGCCTGGCCATTATCAGAGGGTCGCTTGTGGGCAAATTGGCTGCCACATTCCTTGAATTACAACAGTGATTAAAATTTAATTAATTAATTGCCGGCAAAGCTGCTTTGGGATATGCTGAGAACAGGAAAGGTGCTATAGAAATGCAGTACAACAGCGACGACCCTTCAGCGCTCTGTGGAGCCAGTTAGGACAGGGGGGGTGAATGGCGCTACATAAATGTAACACCTGCCCTGCCCCAGGGGCGCACATTGACCGATTTTGAACTCCGCGAACGCCCTGCTCTCCCCTCCAAGCCCGCGGCCACCGTCCGTTGCCAGGGGCAGCGGCGCCGCCCGTTTCCATGGGGACGGGGCCGCCCGAACGCCGCGCCGGGAGCCTGAGGCCAGGTGAGAGCGCGGGCGGCGCACAGAGAACCCGAGGCGGCCCGGAGCCGGTCCGTCCCACCCCAGGGTGCAGGAGGATTGGGAATATCCCCCCACCCCGGGGTGCAGGGGATGAGAGGGGGTCCCCTGCACCCCGGGGTGCTGGGGGATTGGGAATAACTCCATCACCACCCAGGGTGCAGGAGGATTGGGAACATCCCTCTCACCACCCAGGGGTGTAGGAGGTTTGGGATCCCCTCCTCCACCCAGGGGTGCAGGGGATGGGAAACCCCCTGCCCTAGGGTGCAGGAGGATTGGGAATAGTCCCCCCCCCCCCAACCCCAGGGTGTAGGAGGATTGGGAATACTCTCTCCCCCCCCCCCCTAGGGTGTAGGAGGATTGGGAATGCCCCTCCCCCACCACCACCCTGGGATGCAGGAGCATTGGGAATATACCCCCCCCCCCCCCCCCCCCCGCAGGATGCAGGAGGATTGGGAATACTTCCCGCCCACCACCACCCCGGGGTGCAGGAGGCTTTGGAATCTCCCCCACCCAGGGGTGCAGGGGATGGGAAACCCCACACCCCAGGGTGCAGGAGCATTGGGAATACACCCCCTCTCCCACCACCCTGGGGTGCAGGAGGTTTGGGACCCCTCTCCCAGGGTTTGGGACCCCCCTCCCAGGATTGGAAATCCCCCCCCCCCCCCCAGGTGCAGGGGCATTGGGAATTCCTCCTTCCCCTTCTCTCTTCCCCCCACACCCCCACCCCGGGGTGCAAGGGGATTGTGAACCCACACACTTCACCAGCCTGAGGTGCAGGGGGGGATTGGGAATCCCTCCTCCCAGAGCTACAGGGAGATTTCAGCCTCCCCCACCCCCAACCTGCCACTCATGGGACCGGGACACACTCGTACTGCTGGATTATAAAACAAAATGCGGAGGGAAACTCAATCAGTCTGGCAGCATCTGTGGAGAGAGAGAAACAGAGTTAACGTTTCATGTATCACTTATTCAGATCTGTAATGTTGCCCCCCTGCTGCGTTGATTGAAATTTGCACTCCAGTTCGGATGAAGGGGCACAATGTTGTAGAATCACTACCATTCAAAACCGTCAGCAATCATGCAAAGATATGGGTTTGACACGATTGTGCGGACTCCTGAGGAGTCGGTGACTGAATTTCTGAGCAGCCCCGAACGCTGGCAGAACATTGTGAATTTGGTCCATCCCTCTCCGAGATGCTACAGGACAGCTTGGTGTGTGGAATCAACAATGTGGCGACCCAGAGGAAGTTATTGGCAGAACAATGAACAATACCGCACAGGAACAGGCCCTTCGACCCTCCAAGCCTGTACTGGTTATGATATGACCCTTGGTCAAAACCCTCATCAGTTCCAAGTGCCGTATCCCTCTATACCCCTCCTATCCATGTATTTGTTGAGATGCCTTATGAACTCCATTAATGTATCTGTTTCCACAGCCTTCCCTCGCAATGCATTCCAGGCACTCACCACCCTCTGTCTAAAAAATCTGCTTTGCACATCTCCTCTAAACTTTGCCCACGGACCCTGGTGACTGACCCCTCCACCCTGGGAAAGAATGCCTGCCCATCCACTCCAAAGCCTCCACATCCTTCTGGTAGTTTGGCGATCAGAATTGTGTGCAGTATTCCAAGTGCGGCCTCACCAAGGTTCTATACAACTGGAGCATGACTTGCCAGTTTTTATACTCGATGCCCTGTCCAAGCAAGCAAGCATTCCATATGCTTTCTTGACGACCTTGTCCACTTGTGTTGCCACTTTCAAAGATCTGTGGTCCCGCACGCCCAGATCTCTCTGACTCTATATTCCACAGAGTTTTGCCATTTACGGCATATTTCCCCTCTATGTTAGACCTCCCAAAATACATTATCTCACATTTGTCTGGATTAAACTCCATTTGCCATTTCTCTGCCCAAGTCTCCAACCTATCTATGTCCTGCTGTATCCTCTGACAATCCTCAACACTATCTGCCACTCCACCAACCTTGGTGTCATCCGCGAACTTGCTAATCAGACCAGGTACATTTTTCTCCAAATCAGTACAGACAACAGAGGCCTCAGCACAGATCCCTGTGAAATACCACGAGTCACAACTTTCCATTCAGAAAAACACCTTTCTACTGCTATTCTCTGCCAGTTCTGTATCCATCTTGCTAACTCACCTCTGATCCCGTGTGACTTCACGTTTTGTACCAGTCTGCCATGAGGCACCTTGTCAAAGGCTTGACTGAAGTCCATGTAAACAACATCCACTGCCCTCCCTCATCAATCATCTTTGTCACCTCCTCAAAAAACTTGTTCAAGTTAGTGAGGCACGACCTCCCCTTCACAAAACCTTGCCGTCAAATGGGTATAAATCCTGTCCCTGAGAATTCTGTCCAATATTTTACCTACTACCAATATGAGGCTCACCGGCCCATAGTTTCCTGGATTATCCTTGCTACTTGTCTTAAACAGTGGTACCACATTAGCTATTCTCCAGTTCTTTGGGATCTCACTTGTAGCGAAGGAGGATGCAATGAGGATATAATTGTTGGGCAGCATGGTAGCCCAGTGGGTAGCACTGTTGCTTCACAATGCCAGGGTCCCAGGTTCGATTGTCTGTGTGGAGTCTGCACGTTCTCCCTGTGTCTGCGTGGGTTTCCTCCGGGTGCTCCGGTTTCCTTCCACAAGTCCCGAAAGACGTTCTGTTAGGTAATTTGGACATTCTGAATTTTCCCTCTGTGCACCCGAACAGACGCCGGAGTGTGGCGACTATGGGCTTTTCACATTGTAATGTAAGCCTACTTGTGACAATAAACATTATAAAATATATAAGAAATCAGTCAAGACCCCAGCAATTTGCTCCTTGCTTCCCTCAGTGTTCTAGGGTAAATCCCATCCGACCCAGGAGACTTATCGACCTTAATATCTTTTAAAAGACCCAATACCTCCTCCTTTTCGATGTGAACATGATCCAGACTGTCCACACGCCCCACCCAAGAATCGCCTTCCACAAAATCCTTTTCTTTGGTGAGAACTGATGCAAAGTACTCATTTAGTGCCTCGCCCATTTCTTCTGGCTCAACACATAGATTCCCCATACTGTCCTTTCCCCACCTGTGAAGTCCCCCTCTCCACCAGTAATGGATGAAGTTGTGGCGACGTTGAACTTTATAGACACTTTATCGAGCAGATACGCAAGTGGATCCAGAGGCACTGGCAACTCGAGCAGTCGCCCAGGGCGCCATGTGCTAGGGGGCGCCAGAGACTCGGGTCCCGCGCATGCGCAGTTAGGCCGGTGCCAACCAGCGCATGCGCGGTGGCCGCCCTCCCCCAGGGCGGCCCCTCCGCCCCCCCTCCCCCTGCCCCCCCCTCGGCCCCGCCCCCGCGCCTCGGGCCCGCCCCCGCGCCTCGGGCCCGCCCGCCCCGCCTCCGCCTCGGCCCCCCCCGCCTCGGGCCCGCCGCCCCCCCCGCCTCGGGCCCGCCGCCCCCCCCGCCTCGGGCTCGGCCCCCCCCCGCCTCGGGCTCGGCCCCCCCCCGCCTCGGGCTCGGCCCCCCCCCCGCGCCTCGGGCTCGGCCCCCCCCCCGCCTCGGGCTCGGCCCCCCCCCGCCTCGGGCTCGGCCCCCCCCTGCCTCGGGCTCGGCCCCCCCCCGCCTCGGGCTCGGCCCCCCCCCCTGCCTCGGGCTCGGCCCCCCCCCCGCCTCGGGCTCGGCCCCCTCCCCCCGCCTCGGGCTCGGCCCCCCCCCCCCGCCTCGGGCTCGGCCCCCCCTCCCCCCCCCGCCTCGGGCTCGGCCCCCCCTAACCCCCCCCTGCCTCGGGCTTGGCCCCCCCCCCCGCCTCGGGCTCGGCCCCCCTCCCCCCCCCTGCCTCGGCTCGGCCCCCCCCTCCCCCCCCTGCCTCGGGCTCGGCCCCCCCCCCCCGCCTCGGGCTCGGCCCCCCCCTCCCCCCCCCTGCCTCGGGCTCGGCCCCCCCTCCCCCCCCTGCCTCGGGCTCGGCCCCCCCTCCCCCCCCTGCCTCGGGCTCAGCCCCCTGCCTCGGCCCCCCGGCCCCCCTCCCCCCCCCTGCCTCGGCTCGGCCCCCCCTCCCCCCCCTGCCTCGGGCTCGGCCCCCTCGGGCTCGCCCCCCCCCCCCCGCCTCGGGCTCGGCCCCCCCTCCCCCCCCTGCCTCGGGCTCGGCCCCCCCCCTCCCCCCCCCTACCTCGGGCTCAGCCCCCCGCCTCGGGCTCGGCCCCCCGGCCCCGGCCCCCCGGCCCCGGCCCCCCTCGGCCCCCGAGGAATGGCCAGGGCACCCCTGGGTGCACTTGCACACCGACTTTGCCGGCAGTTCATGGGGGGGGTCAATGTTCCTCCTCCTCGTGGACGCCCACTCCAAATAGCTGGACGCACACCAGATACCCACAACTACCGTGCAGAAACTACGGCAATCGTTCCGCACCCACGGGGTACTGGAGGTACTGGTCACAGACAACTGGACCCCGTTCACCAGTCAAGAGTTCCAGTCCTTTATATGTGCCAACGAGGTGAATCACCTCCAGAGTGCTCTATACCATTCAAATGGTTTAGCGGAGCAGGTAGTTCAAACATTCAAGCATGGCATGAGGAAACAAAATACGGGTTCCTTTGATAGAAAGTTGGCCTGGTTACTTTTCCACTACCAGACTATGCTGTACGTCACGACCAGGTTGTGCTGGCTGAGCAATTGATGGGTCAAGCCTCCAAACCCGCCTGAGCCTAATGATCCCGGGTCTTGGTGGGAAAGTAGAGACGAAGCAGGACGTCCAAATGAAATACCACAACCACCGGACATCTGAGAGTGGTTTCAGACCAGGGAACGGCTGCATGCCTGCAATTTCAGGAATGGCGCCCAGTGGGTCCCTGAGGTGATGATGGAGGAAACAGGGACGGTTTCATACTAAGTTATACTAAAGAGAAGACCGTACAGAAACACGTGAACCACCTCAAGGGCAGGGGACCTGCCTCGGAGAAAATCAGGCCAGACATATCAGTGCCTCCACCGCCCCTTGCACCGCCTTACAGTCAGGAGGCTCCATCCACCATCGACCAGTGTCCAGGCCAGCAGGACAATGACGACTCGGCCTGAGACACAGAACCTGCGGACGAGGTCAGAACTGGAGCTGAGCCTCCCCCAGGGGCCTTCCGTTGTTTGTCACATAAAATGGGATCGACTACTCGACCACTGCTGGCAGAGGTGCAGGCACGTGCAAAGCAGTGAAGAAGGGGAATGTTTGGACTCGGTGGGGGTCGGGACGGGACGGGGGGGGGGGGGTAATATCCCGTATGAGGCTCACGGGGATACACTGATCGATCTCCCCATGGGCCTGTAGGACAAGATCTTTCCCGCTTGTGGGCGTAGGCCTGCCCAGCCGGGGCTCATTACCTTGCTCTGTAAAAACCGGGCAGGAGCTGGACTGGCTTTCTGATCGCCCCCACTGGGACCTGTTGCATTGTACGCCGCAGTAATGGCTCCTTTTTTGACCTAACTAAACTTGCGCTTACTTACCGTGTCGGGAATCCTGGCTCTTCATTGTCACTCATATAAGATGAACATGAGGAGAAATCCTTCCTCTCAGAGGGCTGTGAGTCTCTGGAGCTCTCTTCCTCAAAAGGCAGTGGAAGCAGAATCTTTGAATATTTTTAAGGCAGAGCAAGATAGATTCTTGATTAAACGAGGGGGTGATAGGATATTGGGGATAGGCAGAAATGTGGGGCTGAGGCCACAATCAGATCAGCCATGATCTTATAGAATGGCGGAGCAGGCTCGAAGGGCCGAGTGGCCTCCTTGTCCTCCAAATCCATATGTTTGTCTGTATGTTTGTCTCTAAACTGTCTCTAAACAACAAGATGTTTAGTTGTATGTGTTCCCAATGGCTGCCAGCGCTTGAACTGGTGATTCCAAAGTTACAAAGTATAAACAGTACAGAAACAGGCCATTTGGTCCAGCTGGTGCATGCCTATGGTGATGCTCCACTCTAGCTTCATCTGATCTCTCTGCATTGCACCCTAGCAACGTAGCCTTCTATTTTGTTCCTCTCTTGTGTTTATCTAGCTTTCTGTTATAGCTACGCCATTTACCTCAATCGCTCTCTGTGATAGCAAGGTCCATATTTTTGGACCTTCTGAATTCCCTATTGGACTTTTAAGTGACTGTCTTAGAACTGTGATCCCCAGCTCTGGTCTCACCTGCCATTCAGGGAAGATGGTGGTGTTGTGGTAATGCCACTGGACTAGTAAAATAAAAACGAAAGAGAAAATGCTGGAAAATCTCAGCAGGTCTGGCAGCATCTGTAGGGAGAGAAAAGAGCTAATGTTTCGAGTCCAATGACTCTTTCTCAAAGCTAACAGACAGAGAAAGTGGGAAATATTTATACTGTGGAGTGAGAATGAAAGATGTCATAGCTACAGAAACCCAGGGAAACGGGGTGCTAATGGCCACAGAAACCAAGGGGAAAGTCCCCAGAGAGAACAAAAGATGTGAAAGGTCAAACAGCAGAGAAACTAACAGCAGAGGATAAACTGTAGATGTGGGGGGAGGGGAAGGGGGAAGCAAAGGGGAGAAAGGGTAAGGACAGGCGGATAAGACGGGGGGGGGGGGGTCAAATATATATTAAGAAAGACAAGAAAGAAAGAAATGGTAAAAGACAGTTAAGATGAAATGGGATGAAAACAAATGGGTGGAGGTGGGGTAGAGCTAATCATCTGAAGTTGTTGAATTCGATGTTCAGGCCGGAAGGCTGTAGCGTGCCTAACCGGAAGATGAGATGTGCCTCTAGTTTGCGTTGAGCTTCACTGGAACATTGCAGCAGGCCAATAACAGACTTGTGGGCATGGGAGCAGGGTCTTTTGTTAAAATGGCAAGCAATGGGAAGGTCAGGGTCCTGAATGCGCACAGACCAAAGGTGTTTAGCAAAGCGATCACCCAGTCTGCGTTTGGTGTCTCCGATATAGAGGAGACCACATTGGGAGCAGCGAATGCAATAGACCAAATTGGAAGAGGTGCAAGTGAAATGCTGCTTACCCTGGAATGAGTGTTTTAGGCCTGGGATGCTAAGCATGGAAGAGGTAAAGGGGCAGGTGTTACACCTTCTGCGTTTGCATGGGAAGGTGCCATGGGTGATGGGAGAGGTACTGGGTATGGTGGAGGAGTGGACTAAATTGTCTCGGAGGGAACGGTCTCTGTGGAATGCTGACAGAGGGAATGAAGGGAAGATGTATTTGGTGGTGGCATCACGCTGGAGTTGGCGAAAATGGCGGAGGATTATACTTTGCATACGGAGGCTGGTGGGGTGAAATGTGAGAATGGGAGGGACTCTATCCTTGTTCTGGGAGGGAGTGGAGGGGGCGAGGGTAGTGGCGCGGGAGATGGACTGCACACTGTTGAGGGCCCTGTCAACAACTGTAGGTGGGAAATCACAGTTGAGGAAGAAGGAACACATTTTCTCTCCCGATAGATGCTGCCAGACCTGCTGAGATTTTCCAGCAATAATTTGCTTTTATCCGGTAGTAAAATAAAAACCCTGGCTAATGCTCTGGTGTATGGCTTCAAACCCCACCGTAGCATCTGGTGGAATTTAAATTGAGTGAATAAATCTGAAATTGAAAGCTATGGAGCGGAATTCTCTCCGGTCCCCACTGGCAGGTTAAATAAGGAGGGGGTGAGACAGCGCCGGCCCTAGGGTTGCTGGCGCCCCGGGCAAGCTGAAATTCGGCGCCCTTTGGGGGGGGGGGGGGGGCGGGCGGGGGGGGGGGGGCCGGGGGGGCGGGGCGGGGGGGGGCGGGGCGGGGCCTGGGGGGGCTGGAGGGGGGGGCTGGAGGGGGGGGCTGGAGGGGGGCGGGCTGGAGGGGGGGGGCTGGAGGGGGGGCTGGAGGGGGGGCTGGAGGGGGGAGTGGGGCTGGAGGGGGGGCTGGAGGGGGGAGGGGGGCTGGAGGGGGCAGGGGGGCTGGAGGGGGGGGCTGGAGGGGGGGGGCGGAGGGGGCCCGAGGGGGGGGGCGGCGGAGTGACCACCGGCGAGCCTGGATCCATCCGCCATGTTTGTGCGGGGCGGCCTGAGGGAGGGCGGCCACCGCGCATGCGCTGGTTGGCACCGGCCCAACTGCGCATGCGAGGGACCCGAGTCTTTTACGCGGCGCCGGGTCTCTGACGCCGGTCACGCACTCCTTCATGGCGCCCCCTAGCACATGGCGCCCCGGGCGACTGCCCGAGTTGCCGGTACCTTGAGCCGGCCCTGGGGTGAGATTTGGTGGGAGGCCCAAAAATCGATTAAAAGGAAATTTGATTGAGGTTTTCAAAATCATGAGGGGTCTGGACAGAGTGGATGGGGAGAATCTGTTCCCATTGGTTGAAGGATTGAAAACCCTGAAGGTCATTGGCGAATGAAGCAATGGTGACATTATTTTTAGGATCTGGAATGTGCTGCCTGACGTTGCGGTGGAGGCAGTTTCTATCAAGGATTAAAAGAGAATTGGATAATTTTCTTTATTCTTTCAGGGGATGTGGGTGTTGCTGGCAAGACCAGCATTTGCCCATCCCTAATTGCCCTTGAACTATGGGCGCGATCTTCTCAAATAAACATAGTCCCGTGGTGGGAGATAAGCTGGGTGTTTCCCGGAAAGAGCGGCAGGAGACACCCTGCTATCTAATGCCCATCGGGAGATCGGGGAACTTCTCACTTAGCTCCATTTCCTGACCTCTCGAGCCCCCAATATGGCCCCACCCAAATCCCTTTCTTTATTCTTTACTCAATCTGCACCCCCATAAGTTCACATAAATGGAATTGCTTTATAAAAGGATTTGAATTTATAACAATGTGGCATTACTTACAAGAAGATGTGGCAGGGCTGTGGTTAATTAGTAGCAACAAGATTGTACTCGCCACAATCTGCAACCCCATGGTCTGGCACATTCTTCACTACCATTACCATCAAAGCAGAGGACCAACCCTGGTTCAATGAGGATGTAGGAGAGAATGGCAGGAGCAGCACAGATGGAAATGGTGGTAAAGAAAGCATTTGGCAGATGAAGCATTCAGGAGTGTAGTATTAATCAGGTCAGTCCATAAGAGGATCATTTAGGAAACCGATAACAGTGGGGAAGAAGCTGTTTTTGAATCTGTTAGTGTGTGTGCTCAGACTTTTGTATCTCCTGCCTGGTGGAAGAAGTTGGAAGAGTGAGTAAGCCGGGTGGGAGGGGTCTTTGATTATGCTGCCCGCTTTCTCCAGGCAGCGGATGGTGTAGACAGAGTCAATAGATGGGAGGCAGGTTCATGTGATGGACGTGGCTGTGTTCACGACTCTGAAGTTTCCTGCAGTCTTGGGCTGAGCTGTTGCCATACCAGGCTGTGATGCAGCCAGATAGGATGCTTTCTATGGTGCATTTGTAAAAGTTGGTAAGAGCCAATGTGGACATGCCGAATTTCCTTAGCTTCCTGAGGAAGTCTAGGCGCTGTTGTGCCTTCTTGGTGGTAGCGTCGACGTAGGTGGCCCAGGACAGATTTTTGGTGATGTGCATCCCTGATTTGAAGCTGTCAACCATCTCCACCTCCGCCCCGTTGATGCAGACAGGGGTCTGTGATGCAGACAGGGATTTAAGAATAGGGAGAGGAATGGCGGCATAGGAAATAGGAAGAATTCGTCTAAATTTAGATACAGAAAGACAATTGGGATTAAGAGAGAGGAAGAGTCAAGAATTAAAGAAGATAAAGCCGAGGAACAGAGAAACAGATTTGAACATACATTTATTTGAATGCACAAGGCCGAACGGGCAAGGCAGATGAACTCAGGGCATGGATAGGTACATGGGACTGGGATATTATAGCTATTACTGAAACATGGCTAAAGGAGGGGCCGAACTGGCAGCTCAATGTTCCGGGATACAGATGCTACAGGAAAGATAGAACAGGAGGTAAGAGAGGAGGGGGGAGTTGCGATTAAAAAAAATTTTTTTTTTATTCTCCTCCTTTTTCAAATTTTCTCCCAAATTTACACCCAACAATAATCAGTAACAAATGTCAATCCCCATATCAATAACAACAATCCCATCCTCCCACCAAACCCCAAACATTGGCCCGCATGTTAACATAAACAAAATACAAAAAGGAATCAGGAAACACCCATAGTCACCATTAACACATACAGTCCCCTCCTCCCAACCCTCCCAGCCCCCAACCCCCCTAATGGTCCAATTCTCGAAAGTGCATAATGAATAATGCCCATGAATTGTAGAACCCCTCCATCCTTCCCCTCAGTTCAATTTTGACCTTTTCAAGCGTTAAAAATTCCAGCAGGTCCCTCCGCCACGCCAGGGCACAGGGTGGAGAGGTTGATCTCCACCCTAACAGGATCCGCCTTCTGGCGATAAACGAGGCAAAGGCTAAAACATCTGTCTCCGTGCCCGTTTCCAACCCCGGCTCGTCTGACGTCCCGAATATGGCCTCCCGAGGACTCAGGTCCAGTTTCACGTGCACCACTTTAGAGATTACCCTGAACACCTCCTTCCAGTAATCCTCCAGCTTTGGACAGGACCAAAACATATGAACGTGGTTTGCGGGGCCTCCCCCTCAACGTTCACACACATCTTCTATCCCCTCAAAGAGCCGGCTCATCCTCGCCCTTGTAAGGTGCACTCTATACACCAGCTTCAGCTGTATCAGCCCCAACCTCGCACATGGTTCACCCTCCGGAGCACCTCATCCCAGAACCCCTCCTCCATACACTCTCCCAACTCTTCTTCCCACTTTGCCTTGATCCCTTCTAGCGGCGCCTTCTCCTCCTCCAAAATAGCCCTGTAAACCGCTGATACTACCCCCTTCGGGGAGTTTTTGATCAGGGACAACATCACGGCAGTACAAAGAGAGGATATATCCGAGGGTTCGCCCACTGAGTCTATATGGGTAGAACTGAAAAATAAGAAGGGTGAGATCACTTTGATAGGACTATACTCGAGGCCCCCAAATAGTCAATGGGAAATCGAGAAGTAAATATGCAGGGAGATTACAGATAGCTGGAGGAAAAATAGGGTGGTAATAGGGATTTTAACTTTCCCAACATTAACTGGGACAGCCATAGCACTAGGCCTTTGGATGGAGATAAATTTGTCGAGTGTATTCAGGAAGAATTCCTCATTCAATATGTGGATGGCCCGACTAGCGAGGGGGCAAAACTTGACCTCCTCTTGGGGAATAAGGGAGGGCAGGTGACGGAAGTGTTAGTGAGGGATCACTTTTGGACCAGTGACCATAATTCCCGTACCAGCCTCCCCGAACAGGTGCCGGAATGTGGCGACTAGGGGCTTTTCACAGTAACTTCATTTGAAGCCTACTTGTGACAATAAGCGATTTTCATTTCATTTTCATTTTTCATTCCATTAGTTTTAAGATAACTATGGAGAAAGATAGTTCTGGCCCAAAAGTTAAAATTCGAAATTGGGGCAAGGACAATTTTGATGGTATTAGGTGGGAACTTTCAAAAGTTGATTAGGGGAGCCTGTTTACTGGCAAGGGGACAGCTGTAAGTGGGAGTCTTTCAAAAGAGTGTTAACTAATAATAATAATAATAATAATAATCGCTTATTGTCACAAGTAGGCTTCAATGAAGTTACTGTGAAAAGCCCCTAGTCGCCACATTCGGGGAGGCCGGTACAGGAATTGAACCTGTGCTGCTGGCATTGTTCTGCATTACAAACCAGTGGACTAAACAACTAGGGATCAGGGTGAGCACATTCCTCTTAGAGTGAAGGTAAGACTGGTAAAAGGAGGGAACTCTGGATGACTCGGGATATTGAGGTCATGGTCAAAAGGAAGAAGGAGGCATATGACATGCATAGGCAGCTGGGATCAAGTGGATCCCTTGAAGAGTATAGGGCTTGTCGGATTAGAGTTAATAGAGAAATCAGGAGGGCGAAAAGGGGACATGAGATTGTCTTGGCAGATAAGGCAAAGGGAAAACTAAAGAACTTTTACAGATACATAAAGGGTAAAAGGGTGACAAGGGAGAGGGTAGGGCCTCTTAAGGATAAACAAGGTCATCTATGTGGAGATCCACAAGGGATGGGAGAGGTCCTAAATGAATATTTCTCATCAGTATTTACTGTTGAGAAAGGCACGAATATTAGGCAAATAGAAAGTGATATCTTGAGGAGTGTACATATTACAGAGAAGAAGGTGCTGGAGGTATTACAGTGCTTCAAGATGGATAAATCCCCTGGACCAGATGAAATGTATCCCAGGAAGTTGTGGGAGGCTAGGGAGGAAATTGCCGGCCCCCTGGCTGAGATATTTGAATCATCGACAGCCACAGGAGAGGTTCCTGAAGATTTGAGGGTAGCAAATGTTGTGCCCTTGTTTAAGAAGGGCTGTATGGATAAGCCTGGGAACTACAGACCGGTTAACCTTACTTCTGTAGTGGGTAAATTGTTGGAAGGTATTCTGAGGGACAGGATCTACAGGCAGTTAGACAGGCAAGGGCTAATTAGGGAAAGTCAGCATGGCTTTGTAAAGGGAAAGTCATGTCTCACAAATTTGATTTAGCTTTTTGAAGAGGTAATCAGGAAGGTAGATGAGGGAAGTGCAGTTGACGTTGTCTACATGGAGTTTAGCAAGGTCTTTGACAAGGTACCGCATGGTAGGTTGTTGCAAAAGGTTAAATCTCACGGAATCCAGGGTGAGGTAGCCAATTGGATACAAAATTGGTTTGGTGACCAAAGCCAAAGGGTGGTTGTTTTTCAAACTGGAGGCCTGTGACCAGAGGTGTGCCTCAGGGATCAGTGCTGGATCCACTGTTATTTGTTATATATATTAATGATTTGGATGAGAATGTTGGAGGCATGGTTAGTAAGTTTGCAGATGACATCAAGATTGGTGGAATAGTGGATAGTGAAGAAGGTTATATAAGAGTGCAACTGGATCTTGACCAATTGGGCCAGTGGGCCGATGAATGGCAGATGAGTTTAAGTTGGATAGATGTGAGGTGATGCATTTTGGTCGATCAAATCAGGGCAGGATCTATTCAGTTAATGGTAGGGAGTTGGCGAGAGTTACAGAACAAAGAGATCATGGGGTATATGTTCATAGCTCCTTGAAGGTGGAGTCACAACTGGACAGGGTGGTGAAGAAGGCATTCAGTATGCTAGGTTTTATTTATTCATAATATTGAATACAGGAGTTGGGACGTCTTGTTGAAGTTGTACAAGACATTGGTAAGACCACACATGGAATACTGTGCTCAGTTCTGGTCACCCTATTATAGGAAGGATATTGTTAAACTCGAAAGAGTACAGAAGAGATTTATGAAGATGCTACCAGGACTTGATGGTCTGAGTTATAAGAAGTGGCTGGCTAGGCTGGGACTTTTTTTCCTGGAGCGTAGGAGGCTTATAGAGGTTTATAAAATAATGAGGAGCATAGATAAGGTAGATAGTCGACATATTTTCCCAAAGGTAGAGGAGCAGAGAACTAGAGGGCATAGGTTTAAGGTGAGCGGGGAGAGATACAAAAGAGACCAGAAGGAAAATTTCTTCACACAGAGGGTGGTGAGCATCTGGAATAGGCTGCCAGAGGCAGTGGTAGAGGCGGGGACAATTTTTTCCTATAAAAAGCAGTTAGACAGTTCGATTGACAGGGTGGGTATAGAGGGCTATGGGCCAAATGAGGGCAAGTGAGACGAGCTTAGTGATAGGAACTGGGCAGCATGGACGAGCTGGGCCGAAGGGCCTGTTTCCATGCTGGAAACATCTATGGCTCTAACAATGTACTACTCACAGAAGTGAGATGGCACAGCTTCAATTGTTCCCTCTCACGGACGGGGAAGGCCTCAAATCTAGTCATAAAAAAGGTGCTGTTGAGAACCAGCCCTATCTACCGCTGTCACTGGCGGGGAGGGTACAGACTGTAAAAATGACAGTCCTCCCGAGATTGCTGTTTGTATTTCAGTGTCTCCCAATTTTCATCCCAAAGGCATTTTTCAGGAAGATGACTGCGGCAATCTTGGGTTTTTCTTGGGCCGGAAAGACCCCGTGGGTGAAGAAAGTTCTGCTGGAGTAGGGCGGGGGGTGGGGGGGGGGGGGGGGGGGGGGGCTGGCTCTTCCGAACTTTATCATTTCTACTGGGCGGCTAATATATCGATGGTCAGGAAGTTGGTTGTGGGAGAGGAGTCAGTGTGGGAGCGAGTGGAGGCGGCATCTTGTAAGGTCACGAGCCTGAGGGCTTTGTTGATGACACCTCTGCCATTCTCGCTGGCTCGGTACTCCACAAGCCTGGTAGTAGTGGCAGCCCTGAGGGTGTGGGGACAGTGGAGGCAGCACATGGGGTTGGAGGGGGTGTCGGTGTGGTCACCGATCTGTGACAACCATCGGTTCGCTCCGGGGGTTCTGGACGGGGGCTTTCGGAGGTGGCAGCGGGCAGGGATTGAGTGATTTGGCAATTTTTTTTTGAGGAGGGCTTTCCAAGTTTGGAGGAGCTGGAGGAGGAGTTTGAGTTGCCAGGCGGGAACAGGTTCCAGTACCTGCAAGTATGGGATTTTGTTCGGAGGCAAGTCTTGAGCTTTCCGCGTCCCCCACAAAGGGGGCTACAGAACAAGGTGATGTCAAAAACAGGAGTTGGGGAGGTGAAGGTCTCAGAAGTGTATAAAGAGCTGATGGAGTGGGAAGGAGTTCCAATACGGGAGGTGAAGAGGAAGTGGGAGGAAGAGTTGGGATGGGAGTTGGAGGTTGGGGTATGGGAGGAGGCCCTGCGGAGAGTGAACGCGTCCTCGTCATGTGCCAAGCTCAGCCTGATCCAATTCAAGGTGGTCCACAGGGCTCATATGTCTGCGGATGAGCAGGTTTGTGGAGGATAGGTGTGGGCGCTATGGGGGAAGTCCTCCAAATAATGTGCACATGTTTTGGGCGTGACCGAGGTTGAGGGACTTTTGGCAGGGATTTGCGGACATCATGTCTGAGGTCCTGCAGGGGAAGGTGACTCTGAGTCCAGATGTGGCGATATTCGGCGTGTCGGATGATCCGGGAGCCCGGGGGGGGGGGGGGGGGGGGGGGAGGAGAGAGGCCGACCCTTTGGCCTTTGCTTCCCTGGTGGCCCGGAGATGGATTCTGCTGGGATGGAGGGACTCAGAGCATCCGAAGTCGGGGGTATGACCGGGTTTCTCAGGTTGGAGAAAATCAAATTCGTCTTCAGGAGTTTGTTACAGGGGTTCATTTGGAGGTGGCAGCTGTTCATTGACTTCTTTAAGGAAAATTAGTCTGTCAGCAAGGGCAGGGGGAATGAGTGGGTGGGGGGGGGGAACATGGGAGGAGGCATGGAAGTGATGAACAAGGGTAGGAAAACCAATGAAGGGAGGGCCATGAGACGGAGTGTTTATATGGACCATGTTGGTTGGGGTCTGTATTTGGGGGGATGACTATGTTATTGTGGGTTTTTTGTCTGTGTTGGATTTTTCTGTTTAAAGTGTTAAAATTATAAGTGCCTTAATAAAATATTTTCTAAAAGAAAACCCAGCCCTACCTCACTGGGGTGACTTTCGTTCATTTTAACGGCGCAAATAGCAGAAATTGCGTGAAACTCACGGGCAGATTGAAGATACGGCTTCTGTTTTGGTGAGGCTACTGGAGCTGTGCAAATTGTCAACCAATTTGTGGCATTTCCCAATTTATCGGGTTGCTCCGTGTCTCACCATAGGCTGCTGAATAATTCGCACATTAATAATAGTGAGCGCCATCCGAATCCCTTTTATTTTTGCGGCAAGTTCTGGGCCATTCTTTCTGCAATTTAGTTTTGAGCTTACTCCCATTTCATTGTTCTGCTGTCCTGGACAAGGTGCAGGAGCTCATTATGAAAGGTACAAACCTTTATGGGGTCCAGCCAGCAGAACTGTCCAGTTCCTAACAGTCTCCTCTTGTCAGTCAGGGCTGACAGCAATTTGCTGTGCGACAAACTGAACATCAACCAACTGAACTTGAGTCAGTGGTGTCTAATGCTTAGGCAATATTCTTAATCCATCAACTCAAATTTCTTCCACCGGTAGTGACAGACCTGGAAAGGCCCTTGTTTCACCTTCCTACACAGCTCCAAATACTTTCTCCAGATACAACCCACGATTGGGAGCACTGAATCTGTTATTTTGTCGCCAGGTACTGCAGTTTTAAGTGTCAACAATAGGAACTTATTGCATATTCCTTGTGCTTTTGTGACACGGCTGCACAATTCTCCACATGGAAGACTCTTACCGAGGGTCACTTGTGATGTCATTATTTGTGCACAAATATCGCAGTATCTCAGTGAAGTTGTCATAAACCTTTCGTTTATAACAGAACTCTAAATGCCAAGTTAACTCCCCAGCAATATTTATACCTGCTATTTAATCAATGGGAGAAAGTCATTAGCATAATATGAACAGATTGCAATGTTTTAACCTAATCAGAATTATTGGTTTTGCATTTACCATATGTAGCAATTCCACTTAAGTAAATGGGGAATAGGGTAAGAGTTGCGAGATTGTAATAAATTCTGGACTTGATGTTCAGTACTATATTATTCCATCAGCCTGGTAATAGGAGAGTGCCTTACTTGCCGAGCAATTTAAAGGACAACAGCATTTCGATTATAATTGCAGTTAACTGAAAGGTCACTTAGCATTATAGTTATTTTTGTTTTCCTTGTTCATTTTGATTGTCATATTTTCTGGTGCTGTTCTTTCTTTGTCTTCAGGCGTGTGCAGGATATGTGGAACTCTCTCCGCCCCAAAAACCTATTGGGAATCAGTCAATTGAAAATATGAAACATAAGGTTGACAGTTTATTTGTGAGGCGAGGATATTAAGGGGATGTTGAACAAAGGTGGGTAAATGGAGTTGAGTATGGAATGATCTAATTTGAGATGATCAAAGAAATTTGGGAGGGCAGATGGAGAGAAAGTCTGTGCCCTGAAGGGGACAGAACACGGGGTATAGCCTTTCAGGGGGTTGATGTCAAGAAGCACATCTTCATGCAAGAGGTGGTGGAGATCTGCATCCCTCTGCTACCCCAAAAAAGCTGTTTGAGGCTGGAGTCAAATCAAAATTTCAGAACGGAGGTCAATGAATTTTTGTTGGGTAAGGAAACTAAGAGATTTGGAACTAAGGTAAGTGGATGGCGTTAAGATTAGCCATGATCTAATTGTATGGTCTACCCTTGTTTCCATGTTCCTATGTCGCTGCACCCTGTTAATTTTTAATAATAATAATTTAATAATCTTTATTGTCACAAGTAGGCTTACACTGCAATGAAGTTACCATGAAAAGCTCCTAGTCGCCACACTCCAGCGCCTGTTCGGGTGCACTGAGGGAGAATTCGGAATGTCCAATTCACCTAACAAGCACGTCTTTCAGGACTTGTGAGAGGAAACCGGAGCACCCGGAGGAAACCCACGCAGACACAGGGAGAACGTGCAAACTCCGCAAAGACAGTGACCCAAACCTGGAATCGAACCCGGGACCCTTACCCTGTGAAGCAACAGTGATAACCACTGCTACCGTGCCGCCCAAAGCTTGTAGAGTAGTAAATGTACCTCATGATAGAAGTTTAACCCATAAACACTGGTGGTAATGGTAAATAACCCTTTTGAAGCAACCAGATTCATCAACAAAAGAGGGATGGGGGTATTGTTCACTTGTTAGAGATAGAGATCTATGGGCATGATTTTCCAGCCCTTACAACTGGCGGAACCTTGCGGTCCTCCGAAGAGGACCCCCTGCTGTGGGTTCCCCGACGGTGGGACGGGCGAGTCACACAAAACGGCGTAGACGTCAGCAGGACTGGAAGATCCCATTGGTGGCGAATGGCGAGCTGCCTCCGCCACAAGGGAACACGCCATGGCGGGGCCAGAAAAACCTGTCCCAGAGCTGACCTCACAGTGTGTGTTGTTACACAACTGGGGAGGGGGGAGGGGAAGGTGGGGGAGTGACAGCAAACAAAAACAGCTATTTCGAAGTTGTGAAACATCCCAAGTTACTTCACAGCAGCGTAATCAGAGAAAGTGTGACACTGAGTCGTGAAAGGGGACATTAGGATAGGAAACTTGATAATGGAGGTAGGGTTTTAGGAGCATCTTTGGGAGAGATGGGGGGAGGGGGGGGGCTGCTAGGTAGATAGGTTTAGGGAGGCAATTCCAGAGCTTAATGCCTTGACAGCTAAAGGCACTGCCACCAATGGCAGATGAAAATCAGGGGCAAGGGGCAGAATTGGAGGAGTGCAGAGATCTTGGCGTTATGGCATTGGAGGAGGTTCCACAGATGGGGAGGGAGGAGGCTCCACAGATAGGAAGGGGAGAGACCAAGGAGTGATTTAAAATCGAGATGTTGCCTGTGCAGGTGAACAGGTGCAGGGACGTTAGGTGAATGGGGATTTGTATGATTTGGGGGCATTAACAGTAGAGCTTTGAACAAGTTCAAGTTTATGGTGCAAGGTGGGATGCTGGCCAGGTAAACACTGGAACACGATCAAACAAGTGATATACGACCTTTGATTTAATGGAATTGAGTTTGCTGATGTCAGCTATGGATATGGGGGGGGGGGGCGGCACGGTGGCACAGTGGTTAGCACTGCTGCCTCATGGCACCGAGGACCAGGGTTAGATCCTGGCCCCGGGTCACTCCGTGTGGAGTTTGCACATTCTCCTCGTGACTGCGCCAACCCAACGGTGGGTGGATTGGCCATGCTAAATTGGCCCTTAATTGGAAAAAAAAAAAGAATTGGCTACTCTAATTTTATTTTTTAAAGAAAAAGCCATGGTTATGGGGTTTGTGGTGGGGGTGGGGGATGATTGGGTGAAAATTATTTCTCTGGGAAAGGAGGGAACATCAGAGAGTTAATCCTCCAGGTCTTCTCTTTCACCCCATCCTCCATGAGGCTGAGAAAGGCAGTGAGTGAGGTGGCACAGCAACCTGCCATGCTCTTCATCTCATTAGGAGTCTGTGTATGGCATGAGGGAGGTGGTTAGACAAGAGTAGGTTGGGGCCAGGATGCGAGGAGAAGAACAAAAAGAGTATTTTTCCTGAATCTAACGTCCTGGTCTGCTGCAGACTAATTGACGGAGATTGATTGTAATGATTAATCAACGACCACCAGAAGTATGCCCTCCACCATCTCCTAAGAACAACTATGAATAGGCAATAAATGTCCTTTCTGACCTTACCCTGACACAATCATAAAGTATAGAAGGTGCCCATTCAGCCCATTGGGCCTGTGCAAATTCTTTGAAAGAGCAATTTGTTTGGAGATGATTCACTTGACTCATTCCTGGAATGAGGGGCTTATGTTATGAGGAAAGGTTGAACAGTTTGGGCCTATACCCATTGAGGTTTAGAATCAATCTT
Organism: Scyliorhinus canicula; assembly: GCF_902713615.1. Taxonomy (NCBI): domain Eukaryota; kingdom Metazoa; phylum Chordata; class Chondrichthyes; order Carcharhiniformes; family Scyliorhinidae; genus Scyliorhinus; species Scyliorhinus canicula. The sequence goes on along the minus strand of NC_052147.1, from coordinate 279,719,717 downwards.
CTTGAAATATATAAGATCTCGAAGGGACTTGATGGAGTGGATACCAGGAGGATGTTTCCTCTTACATAGAATCTTTACAGTGGCCATTCGGCCCATTGAGTCTGCACCGACCCTTGGAAAGAGCACCCTACCCAAGCCCACACCTCCACCATACCCCCTTAACCCCACCTAACCTTTTTTTACACTAAGTGCAATTTAGCATGGCCAATCCACCTAACCTGCACATTTTTGGACTGTGGGAGGAAACCGGAGCACCCGGAGGAAACCCACGCAGACACAGGGAGAATGTGCAGACTCCGCACAGACAGTGACCCAAGCCGGGAATCAAACCCGGGACCCTGATGCTGTGACGCAACAGTGCTAACCACTGTGCTACCGTGCCCCTCTTGTGAGGAAGACTAAAACTAGGGGACATGGCTGGCAAACATGAGGTTTTCCTTTTAAGGCAGAAATGAGGGGAACCCTTTTCTCCCAAAGGATCATTGGCGTGTTGAATTCTCTCCCCCAGAGAGCAGTGGAGGCTGGGTCTTTGAATTCATTCAAGGCTGAGTAGACAGATTTTTGTTAGGCCAGGGACTCGAGGGTTATGGGGACAGACAGGAAAGTGGAGCTGAGACCACAGGCCAAGTCGGTCATGATCTTGTCGAATGGGTGGAGCAGGCTCGAAGGGCCAAATGACCTCCTCTTGTTCCTACGATCAAATTCCATTAGCCCCACTTCCCTGCTCTGCCCTGCAGGTTTTTCCAATTTAATTATGTACCTAATTCCCTTTTGAAAGTTACAATTGAATCTGCTTCCACCACTCTTTCAGACAGCGCGCTCCAGATCACCATAACTCACCACGTTAAAACAAACCTTCACATTCCCCCTGTTTTTGTTTGTCAATTATCTTAAAATTCTAAGAATAAATAATAAAATGGTTGAGAAATTAACAGACACTTTAAGAACAAGCAATTGTCCCAGGTTTTCTGTCAGACCTGGTGGCACGGTAGCAGTGTTTAACATTGTTGCTTCACAGCGCCAGGGTCCCAGGTTCGATTCCCGGCTTGGATCACTATCTGTGCGGAGTCTGCATGTTCTCCCCGTGTCTGCGTGGGTTTCCTCCGGGTGCTCCGGTTTCCTCCCACATGTCTCGAAAAACGTGCTTGTTAGGTGAATTGGACATTCTGAATTTATTCCTCAGTGTACCCGCACAGGCGCCGGAGTGTGACAACTGGGGGATTTTCACAGTAACTTCATTGTAGTGTTAAGCCAATTGTGACAATAATAAAGATTATTATTATGGGGGGAGAGAGAGAGAGAGAGAGAGTGAGAGAGAAAAAAGAGGAAGAGAGAGAGAACGGATGAGCTTTATCCAAATATTTGTGGCAGAATCTTCACCCTCTTCGACCCTACTTCTGCTGTTCCCTCCAAAATCCCTTTTACCTCACCCATTTGTCTCTACCATTTTAGAACTTCCCCAAGCTCAGTGCTACAACCAAACTTTCTGTTTAACGCTCCTCCCTCTCACACCAGGTGTATTTACATTTTTAGTTACTTATTTTTGTCATTCTCTGCCCCTCGAAGTGCCTTGGCCATATATTTATATTGAGACACTGTATGAATGCCAAATTGTTGTTGATTTCAACTCAGTGGAATCATCTCTGTGAGGGTCTTGGCAGTGGAATCCAACACCCTCGTGGGAAGTGCGCTCCAGGTCATCACCACATGCTGCATAAGAACAATCTTCCACGTATTCCTTGCATCGCGTGCCTGTAAACTGTTGTGTAGAATCACAGAATTCACCTTCTGATGGCCTTTCTTTTCACTTTGACAGTGTTTAAATATGTTGACCTCGACGTGTTCCGTGAAGTCTGCCCCTTTTCAAGACGTGTCCCTGAAAGCCAGTAGTAAGGTGGGTCTATAATACACCCAGTGGGTGTTTAATATGTTATTTATTTTATGAGGCGGTGCAAAGAAGATTTACATCCCATATAACGTCTCAATTCCAGGTATCATCCTTGTAAATAACAGAATCACAGAATTGTTACAGCGCAGAAGGAAGCCATCTGGCCGACCTAATAGAGGGCTTAAACAGTAAGGGGGTTTTGATAAGCTATGTTCCTATGTAATGTTGCAAGTGCTGTGTTGATGGTCAGTCTGTCATGGCATTAGGAGGAAATGCATCCGGTGCGATGTTCGCTTTTGCAGATGAGGTGATGTAGCCTTTGGGGAACAGCCGTCACACATCTAGGACAGTCAGTGCAAGGAGGCCAAGAAAAGGTGCCTGAGAAAGGAATACCAGTGACCTGGAGTCCAAGGACCGATCCCACCTCCCGGAAACACATGCCAAGTGTGCAGTCGAAGATGCAGCTACAGCATCGGGCTCGCCAGCCCTGCAAGAACCCACAGAGCCCGTGACCAGTAACACGGAGTTTCTGAGGTGAACAATCATACTTGTTCTTAAGTTGGATTTGATTTGGATTTGAAATGAAATGAAATGGAAATCGCTTACTGTCACAAGTAGGCTTCAAATGAAATTACTGTGAAAATCCCCTAGTCGCCACATTCCAGTGCCTGTTCGGGGAGGCTGGTACGGGAATTGAACCGTGCTGCTGGCCTGCCTTGGTCTGCTTTCAAAGCCAGCGATTTAGCCCTGTGCTAAACCAGCCCCTATTTGTTCATTGTCACGTGTACCGAGGTACAGTGAAAAGTATTTTTCGGCGAGCAGCTCAAACAGATCATTTGGAACATGGAAAGCAAAGGAAATAAAAATAAAATACATAATACGGCAGCACAAGGTACACAATGTAAATACATAGACACTGGCATCGGGTGAAGCATACAGGGGTGTAGTATTAACCAGGTCAGTCCATAAGAGGGTTGTTTAGGAGTCTGGTAACAGCGGGGAAGAAGCTGTTTTTGAATCTGTGCGTGTTCTCAGACTTCTGTATCTCCTGCCCGATGGAAGAAGTTGGAAGAGTGAGTAAGCCGGATGGGAGGGGTCTTTGACAATGCTGCCCGCTTTCCCCAGGCAACGGGAGATATAGACAAAGTCAATGGATGGGAGGCCGGTTTGTGTGATGGACTGGGCTGTGTTCATGCCAGCCTGCAGGGATGCAGATTATTATTTAATATGTTTAAGGTGATTGGAGTAGTGAGGAATCAGATTCTCAGGCTTTAAGTTGATGTATGAACCAGAAACAGGTGCAGGCCTTTCAAACCTCTTCCATTCGATAAGATCAGGGTTAATCTGATTGTTGTGTCAAATCCACTTTCCTAGCTGCTTCCCATCAGCCATGACTCCCTTGTCTATCAAAACTCTAACTCGGGACAGCATGGTGGCGCAGTGGTTAGCACTGCTGCCTCGCGGTGCTGAGCTCCCAGGTTCGATCCCGGCTCTGGGTCACTATCCGTGTGGAGTTTGCACATTCTTCCCGTGTTTGTGTGGGTTTCGCCCCCCACAACCCAAAGATGTGCATGGTAGATTGCCCTTAATTTGAACGAATGAATTGGGTACTCTAAATTTAAAAAATGAACTCTAACTCGGATTTCAATAAATTCAATGACCCAGCCTCCATTGCTCTCTTGGGAAGAGAATTCCAGAGACTAATGACTCCTATCTTATTTTTAAATCATGTCTCCCCGTTCTAAGGCTCAATCGAACGTCCTTGCTTCGCCCGACTCAGGACGCCATGAGGCCATTAAATCTCGTGAGAGGCCTCTCACTTGATTTGCGAAGTTGGGACCCCTCGCGAGATCTTGCGAGACCTCGCGATCTGGATGTCTCGGCGGGATCCATATTTGCATACTTAAGTGAGCGGTTAAACTCACTTAAATATGTCTGCGTCATATTCTACCGAGGCTCTGGATCAAACGGCTGCGCCTGGGAGTCCTCGCCATGGCGCTGTTTAGCATTGTTCCACACAAACGTGGACCAGGCATAACGGCACCTGGGGGGATCTCCCAAGCTATCGAAGCCCCTGGGTGGTCAGGCTCTGAGCAGGGTGGCCTTGCCAGGCTGGCAGGGGCAGTGCCAGGTTACCAGGGTGCCATGCTGGCAAGTGCCAGGGATTGGGCATAGGTGCCCTGCCTTTGAGAGATGGGGGGGGGGGGGGCTTGAGAACCCCTTAACAAATAAGTCAGGGCATTGGGAGGGCCCGAAGGCCAAGTGGGAGATCCAGAGATTGGCATTTAAAAATGGCGCCGCGATCTCTTTCTGCGCTGAAATGTAGGTTAAGTGCAGCCTCGGTAGGGGCTGAGAAACACCCTGCTAAACGCCCCTAAAACTGGACTCTGTTTTGCCCCCGTTAAATCGTGCCCCTAGTCTCCTCCACAAGAGGAAACATTCTCGTGGTGTATCCACCCTGTCAAGTCCCCTCAGGATCTTATATGTTTCAATAAGATCACCTCTCATCCTCTAAATTCCAGTGGGTAAGGGCCTAACGAGTTCAACTTTTCTTTATAAGACAAGTCCTTCACACCAGGAATGACTTTAGCGAAATCTCTTTGAACTGCTGTTGTGGCATGTACCTGGAGGTCGCATGTTTGGTGGCTCCTGCCAGAACTGTCTTTTCAGTCTAGTTTTTGGTGAAGATTTGTTCATGAGGAGCTATGGGAAGGTTTGGGGCATTTATAGAAGCCAGTGAAGAAGGCAGTGAGCAAAGGTCCGCTGCCAACCGTGGTGAGGGGAACAGCAGGAGGAAAGATGGCGGGAGAGAGACTGTTGGGTGGGGCCGCCCCCATCACAGTGGAGAAGGTGACGGAGGTGATGGCTGGTGAGTTCGAACAGCTGTTTGCGAAGCATTTCAAAAAGCATCAGATGGTGATGCTGTGGATGGGAGATTCCCTTGCCCTGGTGAGAGAGGAATTGGTGAGAATGCCGGTGGTGCGGGAGCAAGGGGAGAAAGTGAAATGAATGGAGGAGGCCGTGTCACTATTTCACCTTGGTGGATGAGAAGCTGCAGAGGGTGTCTGAGATGAACAGAGGGTGGAGAACCAAGGTTGAAGGCCTGGAGAACATGTCGTGAAGGCATAACTTTCGTGGGTGTGCCCGAAGGGTGGAGGGCCAGGGATCTACAGAATACATTGCCGATATAATGGCGAAGTTGATGAGTGACCCTCCCAGTACGGGTTGGACAGGGCTCACCGGTTGCTCCGGCCGAAACTGAGATGAATGAGCCACCGAGAGCGAGTGGGAAGGAAGGGATATACGAATACACCAGGACTTGGAGATGGCAAAGAGGCGTGAGGCCTTCGGATGGGCTAAGACGGTGTTGTATAAGCACAATGTGCGGTTTAGTGTGGTCTACCCACCGAAGCTGAGGGTCATGTAGAACAGCAGAGATTATTATTTCGAGGGGGAGGCGTTTGTGAAGGCAGAAGGCCTGAGATTAGACTGAATTTGGACTTTTGACGTTTTTTGGCAGAGTTTTTTTCTTCTTTTTCCTCAATTGGTTTTGTTTTCTTCAATTGTTTTTTTTTAGATGTTGTGGGGATTGGAGGGTTGGTTTCATTTTTGATGCAGGGGCCATCATGTATTATTATTAGTATTAGCCAACACTCTGTTGGCTCGTGTACGGGGGGGAGCGAGATGGGGGAGGTGCCCCGCAGCTGTTGGAACCTGTGTGGGCAGGTGCCTGCCACATGTGCCTGGCAGGTGTGAATGATGGGAGGGATGATACTGGGGCTGGTGTTTTCAAGAGGAAGTGGCGGAGGGTTTCCAGGGAAGGAGGGTGCGGAGGTGGCAGTGATGATGGCCGGGGCAGGGTCCTGTGTACGAGGCGGGGCCTGTAAGGATGGTCATGGCGGGTAGGAAGGGTGGGTGAGGGGTGGAAGGTGTTAGGGATTTCATGAAGGGGTTCATGAAAGAGATGGGAGGGGCAGGTCCATGGAGTACCCGTTCTTCTCAGTACACAAGGTGTATTTGAGGATCGTCTTTTTTGTGGTCGGGAAGGCGTTGCAGGCGGGGTAAAAAAGTACTCATTGACCGTGATATCAGATCATGTGCCGCACTGGGTGGACGTGGTCTTAGAGAAGGGGCTGGGCCAGAGGCTGGCGTGGAGGCCAGATGTGGAATTGTTGGCGGACCCAAACTTTTGCAATCAGATGGGGAGGGTGATTAAGGAGTGTTTGGAGTTTAATCAAAATGGAGAGGTCTCGTTGTCGGTGGTTTGGGAGGCATTGAAGGTGGTAGTGAGGGGGGAGGTCATTGCATTTAAGGTGAAGATGGATAGGTATGCGGGGAGGAGCGGCAGCAGCTGATGGAGGAGATTTTGGAGGTGGATGGAAGATACGCGGAGGATCTGGAACCAGGGCTGTTGCTGAGGAGGAAGGAGTTGCAGGCGAAGTTTGACTGCCTGTCTACGGGGAGGGTGGTTTGGCAGCTGAGGCCAGCTTGGGGGGGGGGTTTGTGTATGAGTATGGTGAGAAGGCCAGTTGATTGTTGGCAGGCCAACTCTGTCGCCAGGCAGCGGCGAGGGAGATTGTGTGGATTAGGGATGGGACAGGAGGGATGGTGGCGGCACCAGAGCAGGTGCACAGGGTGTTTGAGGATTTCTATAGGGGGTTGTATACATCAAAGCTGCTGGAGGATGAGTCAGGGATGAGGGAGTTTTTGTAACAACTGGAGTGGCTGGAGGTGGGAGAGGTGGAATGGGTGAGGTTGGAGGAGCCATTAGGGTTGGAGAAAGTGAAGGTAGTGACAGGGAAGACGCAGTCAGCTAAGGCGCAGAGGCCAGATGGGTTCCCGGTAGAATTTTCTAAAAAGTTTAAAGATATGTTGGTGCCGCTGATGGAGGAAATGTTTGCGGATGCGATGGTGAAGGGGGGGGGTTACTGAGACTATGAGGCAGAGGTGTTGCCGGTGAAGCTGAAGGAGTGCCTTCCGAAGGGGGAAGATCAGACAGGATTCGTCAAGGGAAGACAGCTGTCGTTGAAAATGCGGTGGCTGCTAAACGTGATGCTTTCTCCGGCAGAGGGGAAGGAGTTAGAGATGGTGATGGCGTTGGATACGGAGAAAGCATTTGGCAGAGTGGTGTGGGGGCATCTGTTTGGGGCACTGGAGAACTTTGGGATTGAGCCTAAGTTTGTGGCTTGGGTAAAATTGCTATCTAAGGATCCAACAACCTGTGTGCGGACGAATGAGATGCAGTCGGAGTACTTCCCACTATTCTGGGGAAGGAGGTAGGGGTGCCCCATTCCCCCCTCTTGTTCGCGTTGGCGATTGAGCCCTTGCTGATTGTGCTGAGGGGTTTGGGCTTATGGAGGGGGATAATGAGGGGTGGGGGTTGGAGCACAGGTGTCTCTATATGCAGAAGTCTGACTGATGTATATCACAGACCCGGGCTCTTCATTAAAAGACATAATGGGATTGCTGGGGTAATTTGGGGCATTTTTGGGGTATGAATTGAATTTAGAGAAGAGTGAGTGCTTTGTCGAGTCTCCTATGAGTGGGGGGGGGGGGTACCACGTAGGATGGCGACAACTCACTTTAGGTATTTGGGGGTGCAGGTAGCGCAGGACTGGGTGAGACTCCGTAAATTAAACTTCACGAGCTTGGTAGGGAGGGTGAAGGAGGATCTGCGGAGATGGAATAGACTCCCTTTGTCATTGGCTGGCCAGGTGCAGGCAGTCAAAATGAATATTTTACCATGGTTTCTGTTCCTGTTCCAGTGTCTACCGGTCTTTATGCCAAAGCTATTTTTTTTAGGCTGGTCTTGTTATTTGTGTGGGCAGGGAAGGTGGCGAGGATAAGGAAGGTGGTGCTCCAAAGGGAGCGGCAGTCAGGGGGCTTGGCTCTTCTGAATCTGTTGCACTATTACTGGGCAATGAATGTGGAGAAAGTGTGGGGCTGGAGGAAGGAATTGGAAACTTTGTGGATGGAAGCGGGGTCCTGTAAGGGGTTGGGATTGCGGGTGCTGGCAACAGTGTAGCTAGCCCCAGGGATGTATTCTGGGAATCCAGTAGTGGTAGGCACGCTGAGGATCTGGGAGGAATTTCGACAGCACTTCAAGTTGAGGACAAGGTCGAGGGTGATGCTGATACGCGGGGAACTGTGGGTTTGAGCTGGGGAGGCTGGATGCGAGGTTCCGGGGATGGGAGGAGAAAGGGGTGCAAGAGATGAAAGATCTGTTTCTGGAGGGGAGATGTGCAAGCTTAAAGGAGTTGGGGGTGACGTATGGGGTGCAGCGAGAGGAAGGCCTTAGATATATGCAGGTGCGGAATTTCGCAAGAAAGACTTTTCCAAGTTTCCTGGTGGCGCCGCCCTCCTCGTTGCTGGAGGAGGTGCTGTTGGTTGCGGGTGGGGGGGTGGGGATGTTTGGAGAGTGGGGTTGTCTCAGCAATTTATGGAAGGGATTAAGGCTAAGTGGGAGGAAGAGTTGTGGATGGGGCTGGAGGAAGGACTATGGTGCGAAGGGTCAATGTCTCGACCTCGTGTGCGAGGCTGGGGTTGATTCAACTAAAGGTGGTGTGTAGGGCACATTTAACAAAGGCAAGGATGAGCCGGCTGTTGAAGAGGTGGAAGATAGTTGTGATTGGTGTGGGATAGGGTCCATATGTTCTGGTCCTGCCCGAAGTTGGCAAGAGATTGGGGGTTGTTTTTTTAGCACTATGTCTGAGGTTCTACATTTGGAATTGGAGCCGGGTCCCCGAGAGGGCATATTCGGGGGGGGGGGGGGGGGGGGGGGTCGAACCTGCCTAGTGGAAATGGAAAAAGTATTTTTTAAAGCAAAACAATGTTTATTCTATTAACTCAAGTTAACCTTTTTAAAACAAACAGTGAACATCTTAGAAACCATCAATTCAAATACAACCCCCAAAGAATACAACACTAAGTAATCCGTAAACTGTCCTTTCAACATCCAGAAGACTTAAAAAAAAACCTTTAAACAGAAGCACATCAGGTTAAAGTCACTACTGCGAGTAGTTATTAGTTTTAAACACCAGGCTCGATTTACAGTCTTTAGATTACAGAGGGAGACTCTAATACACCGTCTGGCTGTGACTGCAGCTATCCAGCTCTGAAAACGAAACTAAAACACACCCTGCAGCAAACAGCCTTAACCGAAAGTAAAAAGCTGACAGACAGCCCAGCTCCACCCATTCTGACATCACTGAAGTAAAAAATACCCATTTCTTAAAGTACTCTCACTGCAGATATTTATATACGCACCCATTTAGAAACACCCATTTCTTAAAGGTACTCTCACATGACAATGTACTGTGCTTGGATTTCCAGAAGGCATTTGATAAAGCTGCCCGATCAAAGATTATTGCGAAAAATAAAAGCTCATGGTGTAGGGGCTGACCTATGAGCCTGGAGTGAAGATTAGCTCGCTTTTTACAATTTGCATCAATTAATTAGAATAGAGGCGCAAAAGAAAGGCAGCTAAATTTGCAGACAACACAAAAGTTGGTGGGCAAGTATGTTGAGAAAACGAAATATGGAGCTGGAGATGGATATAGATAGGTTGGGTGAGTGAAGGAAAATACTGCAGATAGAGTATAATGTAGGAAAGTGTCAAGTTCTAAATTTTGACAGGAAGAATAAAATATACATTAATGATCTGGAAGAAGGAACTGAAGGCACTGTTGCTCAGTTTGCAGATGATACAAAGATCTGTAGAGGGACAGATTGAGGAAGCAAGGTGGCTGCAGAGTGACATGGACAGGCTAGGAAAGTGGGCAAAGAAGTGGCAGATGGAATACAATGTGGAAAAATGTGACGTTATGCACTTTGGAAGGAGGAATGGAGGCATAGACTATTTTCGAAATGGGGAAATGCTTAGGAAATCAAGCACAAAGGGATTGGGAGTCCTTGTTCAAGATTCTCTTAAGGTTAACGTGCAGGTTCAGTCGGCAGTTAGGAAGGCAAATGCAATGTTAGCATTCGTGTCGAGAGGGCTAGAAAACAAGAGCAGGGCTGTACTTCTGAGACTGCATAAGGCTCTGGTCAGACCCCATTTGGAGTATTGCAAGCAGTTTTGGGCCACGTATCTAAGGAAGGACGTGCTGGCCTTGGAAAGGAGCCAGATGAAGTTCACAAGAATGATCCCTGGACTGAAGGGGCTGGTTTAGCACAGGGCTAAATAGCTGGCTTTTAAAGCAGGCCAAGCAGCGTGGGTTCAATTCCTGTACCAGCCTCCCCGAACAGACACCGAAATGTGGCAACTGCTTTTCAGTTGCAGTTGATGTTGTATACATGGATTTTAATAAGACGTTTGATTAGGTGCCCCATGGTCGGCTCATGCAGAAAGTAAGGAGGCATGGCATAGAGGGAAATTTGGCCGATTGGATCAGTAACTGGCTATAACATAAAAGACAGAGGGTGGTGGTAGATGGTAAATTTTCATCCTGGAGCCCAGTCACCAGCGGTGTACCACAGGGATCAGTGCTGGTTCCTCTGCTATTTGTGATTTTTATCAATGACTTGGATGATGGAGTTGAAGATTGTGTTAGTAAATTTGCTGATGACACCAAGATTGGTGGAGTAGTGGATGAGGTGGAGGGCTGTTGTAGGCTGCAAAGAGACATTGAGAGGATGCAGAGCTGGGCTGCAAAATGGCAGTTGGAGTTTAACCATGATAAGTGTGAGGTGATTCACTTTGGTAGGACAAATTTGAATGCGGATTACAGGGTTAACGGCAGGGTTCTGAAGAATGTGGAGGAGCAGAGTGATCTCGGAGTTCATGTCCATCGATCTCTGAAAGTTGCCACCCAAGTGGATAGAGCCGTGAAGAAAGCCAATAGTGTGTTCGAATTTATTAACAGGGGGATTGAATTTAAGAGTCGTGAGGTTATGCTGCAACTGTACAAGACCTTGGTGACCACATTTGGAGTATTGTGTGCAGTTCTGGTCACCTCATTAAAGGAAGGATGTGGAAGCATTGGAAAGGGTGCAAAGGAGATTTACCAGGATGCTGCCTGGATTGGAGGGTAGGTCTTATGAGGAAAGGTTGAGGGAGCTAGGGCTTTCCTCATTGGAGCAAAGGAGAATGAGAGGTGACTTAATTGAGGCGTATAAGATGATGAGAGGGATAGATAGAGTGGACGTTCAGCGACTTTTTCCTCGGGTGGATGTAGCTGTTACAAGGGGGCATAACTATAAGGTTCATGGTGGAAGATGTAGGAGGGATGTCAGAGGTAGGTTCTTTACTCAGAGAGTGGTTGGGGCGTGGAACGCATTCCCAGCTATGGTAGTGGAGTCAGACACTTTAGGAACTTTCAAGCGGTTATTGGATAGGCATATGGAGTGCACTAGAATGATTGGGAGTAGGTTGGTTTGATCTTAGTTTCAGACTAGTTCGGCACAACATCGTGGGCTGAAGGGCCTGTACTGTGCTGTACAGTTCTATGTTCTATATGTTCTATGTTCTTTTTACAGTAACTTAATTTGAAGCCTATATGTGACAATAAGCGATTTTAATTTCATTTATTTTCATGAAGAGCTTGTCATATGAGGAACGGTTGAGGACTCTGGGTCTGTACTCGCTGGAGTTTAGAAGGATGAGGGGGGATCTTATTGAAACTTGCAGGATACTGTGAGGCCTAGATAGAGTGGACGTGGAGAGAGCGTTCCACTTGTAGGAAAAACTAAAACCATAAAAAACTGGCATTTAGAAGTTAGAAAATAAAAACAAGGGATGCGATTCAACCACCTCAGATCTGGACACGTTGGTTAAATAGCGGAAAAGCTAAAATTGTGATTCACGCCAGGCGCAAACCAGATTGCATTTTACCCGGCCCACTCTCAATGGCGAGTTCAGGATCTCGCCCCAAAATGGCAAGCAGCTCATTAACCCTAATTTGCATTCATTTCAATCTCATTAGGGAGATTGAAGTCAAATACAGTGGCCTATTTCAAGCCATCTTTAAATATTGTGGAGATCCATAACAGGGGCACGCTGCAGCCTATCTGCCCCACCAAACACTTCCAGGTTAGAGCCTTGCTGTGCCTTCAATGCTGAAAGTCAATTTCATGCCCTTTGACTGTGAGCAGCCTCCAGCTGCACTGAAGGCAAATGATCAATTAACCTTGTTAGTTGTGACAGCCCTTCACAGCTGTAGGTTGTGTTTGCTGCTTGCTCCTCCTGGTGGCTGCAAATGCCTGGAGGCTGCTGTTGCTGTTTCCTTCCTTTTCTGTAGCCGGAAAGAAGGACAACTTTTTCCAAGATACTGGAACATCAGGCGCAGGGGGATGTCTGAGTCCAGAAGGCAATCCGGTTCGAAACAAGAAGACTCTGCGGGACCTGGTGCGTGACATTGATCCAAATGAACCACCTGATGACGCCATTTTAAAAAAAAGCTTTTGCAGATTTGTAATGGGAGCGGCGTTTTCAGAACCCCAAAATGTATCACGGAGTTCAACCAACCTCTCCCTTTAATATATTGTTGCTTTTGAAGCACACGGCTTGGTCTCCAGGTGTGGTATTACAATTATGGACACGTGGGTTTTTAAACACGAAACAATGTTTATTCCATGAATTCAACTTAACCTTTTAAAATAAACATTGGATCTCTTAACACCCCTTACTTCAAAGATAACCCCAAAAATAATACAACACTAAATAATCCCTCAAAATGTTCCTTCAAACCTCCAAAAGTCTTAACACCTTTAAACAGAAACACATCAGGTTAAAGACATTACTATTATGAGTTTAAATCACCCAAATGATTCAGAGATAGTCTTTCCTGGCAGAGATCACAGCAGATCCAGCTCACTGCAAACACAGACACGCCCAAGCTCTTTGTCTTCATGCAGCTCTCAGCAAACCAGCCAGGCACTTTTTAGCTGCTCTCTCAAACTGAAACCAAAACCAGCTCTCAGCAAACCAGCCAGGCACTTTTCAGCTACTCTCTCAAACTGAAACCAAAAACAGCTCACAGCAAACCAGCCAGGCACTTTTGAGCAGCTTTCTCTCAAACTGAAACAAAAGCAGAAGTGAGCTCAACTCAGCTACCCCCACCCTCTGACATCACTTCAGTAATATGAGCGGCTCCATTTCTTGAAGGTACATTGTTTAAACATCCATTTCTTAAAGGTACTCTCACATAACAGATTGCTGACACTTTTGTTGCTGGTGTGGTGAGTGCTGCATGTAACTGGCACGTCACCACGGGCTAAACACGCTGGAAGTCAAGAATGTTCAACTGCACCTTGCAACTGAGCGGCAGTGGAATATGTGGATGCCAGGATTTGGTTCCGGTGAGATTGGGCCGTGTGGGAGGGGCCTGCACAGCTGCGGTTCCTGGACAGAGAATGACACTGATACGTGGAACAAGTCACACATTGATGGGCAGATCATTTCTATGACAGAGTTCTGGACGTGATAACACATTCTCAAATTTATCCTCCCTATCTGTTGAACCTACGAGGGTGATCCCGTGTACTTGTTGTTTTTGTGTGCAAATAAGCTGGTTGGTACCAACGTGAAACGGTGATGTTTCTTGTTGTTCAATGGTTAGTGTGAAATGTTATTAAACTATTGACCGTTTAATAAGCTAAATTTTCTCAACTCTCGAGTGCCCACTCCAGGGTACACATCCCATGTCTCAGAGGATGATTCATGCATTGCATCTCAAAGAAACTTTGAAGCCTGAATACCGTGCCTGAACTCTAGAAGTGTCAGGACCATAGTGGCAGCTGCCAACAATTAAACATGATGTGGAGATGCTGGCGTTGGATTGGGGTGGGCACAGTAAGAAGTCTTACAACACCAAGTTAAAGCCCAATAGGTTTGTTTCGAATCACTAGCTTTCAGGTGAATGAAGGAGCTGCTCTCCGAAAGCTAGTGATTCGAGTCAAATCTTTTGGACTTTAACAATTAAACACTAAGAGCTAGGCTTCAGCACTGGGGATCCTCTCGTGGCCAAAGAGTAAGTGTGTGGATCAGGGTGGGGAGGTGCATTGGAGCACCTGTCTAATGTTCCCGGCAGAGTTCTGGGTTTGGGGTCTAGGGGCTCGGGATATGGCCGGGGGTGAGTGTGCAGAGCAAGGTTTGCCAGCAAGCACAACTGGGTTGTGTGGGTTTCCTCCCAGTGTTCCTGTTTTATCTCACAGTCCAAAGATGTGCAGGTTAGGTGGAATGACTATGCTAAATTGCCCCTTAGTGTCCAAAAGGGTTGGTGAGGTTACGGGGATAGGGTGGGTGTGTGGGCCTGTGTAGGGTGCTCTTTTGGAAGGTTGGTGCAGACTCAATGGGTTGCAGTCCTTCTGCACTGTAGGGATTCTATGATTCTATGCCATTGCTGGGAAGCCACAGATCTGGGGGAAGTAGATGGCACGAATGTCGCCTTGCATGCATTAATGTTGACCGCTGAGATGTGTGTCTCTGTGCTGGTGGAAGGTGGCGGTGATAGCTGTGATGCCTCGATGGTGGTCTCCTCAGAGCTCTCCACTGAGGTGATCTTGGCTTGTGGTGGGGGGCGGTTGTGGGGTGGGGTGGGGGAATGCGGGCTGAGGGGCGGTATGACTCCTAGTGGAACGGCCTCATCCGATAGAGATCCTGCAAGACAATGGATGGCACAGTGGTTGGCACTGTTGCTTCACAATGCCACGATCCCAGGTTTGATTCTGACCTTGGGTGAATGTGCGGAGTTTGCACGTTCTCGCCGTGTCTGCGTGGGTTTCCTCCGGGTGCTCCAGTTTCCCCCACAGTCCAAAGATGTGCAGGTTGGGTGAATTGGTCATGTTAAATTGCCCAAAGATTAGGTGGGGTTACGGGGCTGGGAGTTCGGGATTGGGTCTAGGTAGAGTGTTCTATCGCAGCAAGGGCCGGTGCAAACCCGATGGGCTGAACAGCCTCCTTCTGCACTGTAGAGATTTTCTGATTCTCTGATATGGGGCGAAATTCTGCGAAGACCTGCACGACGCCCATTTCCGGCGGGCAAAAGCGGTGCGGATGACTCCGGCGTCGGGGCCTTCTTTTAAGCCGTTAATCTCCGTTCCCGAAAGGGCCAGCAGCGGACTGACGCGATACGCGTCATTTTAACGCGCTGCGGAAGTGTCGCGTCGGGCGACATCATCAACGTCGCCCGGCGTTTGGGGGGGGGGAGTACCGGTGTTTGTGTGGGGGGGGAGAGGGGGGGGAGGGAGAGGGGGGGAGGGAGAGGGGGGGGGGAGGGAGAGGGGGGGGGAGGGAGAGGGGGGGGAGGGAGAGGGGGGGAGGGAGAGGGGGGGAGGGAGAGGGGGGGAGGGGGTGGGAGGGAACGGGGGAGGGAGAGGGGGGGAGGGAGAGGGGGGAGGGAGAGGGGGGAGGGAGAGGGGGGGAGGGAGAGGGGGGAGGGGGTGGGAGGGAACGGGGGAGGGAGAGGGGGGGAGGGAACGGGGGGATGTGAGGGAGAGGGGAGGGAGAGAGAGGGGGGAGGAGGAGGGGGAGGGGAGAGGGGGAGAGAGTACCGGCATTTGTGGGGTGGTGGTGGGGGGGGAGAGAGTACCGGCGTTTGTGGGGTGGTGGGTGGGGGGGGGGGGGGAGAGAGAGTACCGGCGTGTGTGGGGTGGTGGTGGGGGGAGTGTACCGGCGTTTGTGGGGTGGTGGTGGGGGGGTAGGGGTAGGGGTGGGGGGTAGGGGTGGGGGGATAGGGGTAGGGGGAAGGGGTAGGGGGTAGCGGCGTGCGGGGGGGGGGGGGATGGTGCGTTGGCCCCGGGCATCCATTGGATGGGGGCATCAGCAGATCTTCCTCAAGGCTCCCCTTCCTCCCAGCTGCCTTGTCTTTGTTTGAGAGAGAGAGAGAGAGAGAGAGAGGGAGATTGTGGGGACAGACAGAGAGAGAGAGACAGAGAGAGGGAGTCCCGTCCGTCCTCTGGCTGAGAGCAGGGCTTTGGTGAGTATATTGCAATCTGCCTAAACCCAGGAATATTGCCTGGTTAGAATGCAGAGGGAAATGCTGGGATCCCGGGGTGGGAGATGTGTCTGGATTTGTCTATTTCAGCTTCAGCCTCTGCGATTTCAGGTCAGTTTCACAACAACAGGAAAAACGCGCGGAGACAGAGGGAAAAACTTTTGGCAAAGTTTCTGGGTTCTGCCTTTATAATTCACAGCGCAGAAAGGGTTCTGCGTTGTGAATTATCAAGGCACCTTTTCTAATCCTGGGGAGAAACAACCTTTTGAAGAGTCTCTTTCTCCTCCTTTCTCCTCCCTCCCCCTTTCTCCTCCCTCCCCCTTTCTCCTCCCTCCCCCTTTCTCCTCCCCTCCCTCTTTCTCCTCCCTCTCCCTTTCTCCTCCCTCCCCCTTTCTCCTCCCTCCCCCTTTCTCCTCTCCCCCCCCACCACCACCACCACCCCCCCACAAACGCCGGTACTCACTCCCCCCCCCCCCCAAACGCCGGTACTCTCTCTCCCCTCCCCCCCCCCACCATCCCACAAACGCCGGTACTCTCTCCCCCCCCACCACCACCCCACAAACGCCGGTACTCTCTCCCCCCCCACCGCCACCCCACAAACGCCGGTACTCTCTCCCCCCCACCACCACCCCACAAACGCCGGTACTCTCCCCCCCCACCACCCCACAAACGCCGGTACTCTCTCCCCCCCCACCGCCACCCCACAAACGCCGGTACTCTCTCCCCCCCCACCGCCACCCCACAAACGCCGGTACTCTCTCCCCCCCCCACCACCAACCCACAAACGCCGGTACTCTCCCCCCCCACCACCCCACAAACGCCGGTACTCTCTCTTCCCCCCCCCCCAAACGCCGGTACTCTCCTCCTCCCCTCCCCGCACTCGCCCGAGGTCACTGAACGGCGTCAACCATCATCAATGGTTGACGCCGTTTTAAAGGTACTGTGTTTTTCGCCGACGTGACCCGTGGCCACGTCGGCGGGAATTCGGCCCATCCGGCACGGAGAATTTCTGACTGTGAAAAATCAATGACTTCCCGCCGGCGCCAGCTGTTCTCAGAGGCTGCCGGCGGGATTTGCACAACGCCGGTTTTTGGCCGCTCGGAAAATTCAAAACACGGCGGGAGCGGGAATAACGCCGCCGCCGGCCGATTCTCCGACCCTGCGTGGGGTCGGTGAATTTCGCCCATGGTCAGTGAGATGGAAGGATCAGTTTGTCTGATTTGAAATATTCACTTGAGACAGGTGATCTGGGTGAAGGGGCAGGGGAGCCTCGCCTCTGTGATGCAGGCCAACCTCGTTGTCGATGACTGCTCTCTCCTCGGTCAACCCAGCGATCTCCATGGCCCGTTTCTCATAGAGGGTAAGGACTCGAATCTCTGGTACTCCGCACCAGTCTTGGCCCTTTCCAACTTATTGTGGGCTATCTTCTCCTGCAGGGACAAAGAAAGGGCATTGTGAGCCGCATGCTTGAGGGGTTAGGGGGTCTCCAGCAGGTGGCATGCGTGGGCACCACATCTGGACATGAAGGGGTTGTGCTGGTGGGTGCCAGGGAGTTCTGAGGAACAAGCAAGAAGATCAGGGTGGGGAGGGTGCGAGGTGTCAGCCAATGGAGATGGGGGGTTTTGGATTTTGAGGGGTGGCAGGATGCCAGGAGAGAGGGAGTAACTTATCCTTGCAGCTCAGTGGAGGTCGTGGTCTTCCAACATGGACGAAGATCATGCTGCCCACACTGAGAGCCGCTGCCACTGCCTCCCAGGCGCTATTGCTGACCCTTCGGGGAACAGGATGTCCCATCTCACATCCACAGCGCCGAAAAGCCTGGCCAGACCGGCATCGCCAAAGTGAGGAGCAGGTCTATGCAGCCATGCTTGTGTGCTGACTGGGAGTGAGTGGTGTGGGAGGGTTTAAAAGCAGCTCCCCCTCGTTAGCGCTGAGGCGCTGAGGTGCCAGTCTGGCGAATCAGATGGCGAGACAGCCAGGAATAGCGAAACTCATGTGGGGGCTCATGCCTACCTCTAAGTGCTGTTGAATACGGGCCACAAACTTGCCAATGTGGCCATCAATGAACACCCAAAATGACACTTAGAAATGTTTCCGTTGAATAGCGCCCAAGGTTTCTGTGCACACAGCCTATGCGTCATCTGTAACTGTATGTGTGTTGCTGTGATTTACAGGATACAGTAAGCCCTTGACCAGTAGTTTACAGTACTGGCACAGTATAGCATTTTATTCAAAATGTCAGTCAAGCAGAAAACGACCCGAGAAAGTGAAGGCGCTTGGACATAAAGTCACAATCCTTGGTTGAATAAAAACGGTTGGCCAAGGAATACAAAGAACAATACAGCACAGGATCAGGCCCTTTGACCCTCCAAGCCTGCGCTGACCATGATACCTGCCTAAACTAACACTGTCTGCACTTGAGGAGTCCGTAAACTTCTATTCCCACCCTATTCATATATTTGTCGAGATGCCCCTTAAATGCCACTATCGTACCTGCTCCCACCACCTCCCCAGGCAGCGCGTTCCATATATTTACCACCCTCTGTGAAAAAAACTTTGCCTCGCAGATCTGTTCTAAACTTTTCCCGAAGCACTTTCAACCTATGTCTCCTGGTACTTGACTCTCCTACCCTAAGAAAGAACATCTGACTATCCACTCTGTCCATGCCACTTATAATCTTGTTGACCTCTATCAGGTCGCCTCTCAACCTCTGTCATTCCAGTGAGAACAGACCGCGTTTATCTAACCTCTCCTCGTACAATGTCAATGAATCTACAATCAGGTGCGTTAAGCAGTCTGAAGAAAGTGTAAGGGCCAGTGTTAGTTGTATTGCCAAGTTAACTTATGTAAGCAGGAGAGATCCACATTTGCAGGAAATGGAGAAGTTGCTAAACCTGTGGATAGAGCAGCCAACTTCAAAGGAGGGCCCTAGTTAATGGTCAAATCATTAGAAGTAAAGCAATTGAATTGTTCCAGTAGATAAAAAGTAGTAAGGAGGGTCGTGCTAGTGTCACTGGTGCTAATAACGTCGATGAAGGTGGTGTAGAATGTGCCTCTTCTTTGCTTTCCAAAGGATTCTCAGCCAGTACAGGATGGCTTGAACATTTTAAAAAGTGTTTTGGGCTGTATAATTGGTGAGAGAAAATGCTTCAGCTGCAAGAGAGTTTCCCAAGGTGCTGCAGGACTACATTGAGGAGAGAGGCTACAAGGCAGAGCAGGTCTTTCAGGCAGACAAATCAGGCTGTTCTGGAAGAAAATACTTACATATCCAAAAAAAGAAAGGACAGCTCCTGGATTTGAAGTTGCAAAGTGCCGGCTAACACTTCTACAATGTGCCAATGTGGCTGGCTTTACATGTAAACCAATGCAGGTTTATAGGACCAGAAGAAGACCTCAGAAGGCTCATTTTACAGCCAAGATGATGGCAGATCTCATAACATCAGCAGACAATTAGAAAAAAAAAACAGGCGACAGACGATGATACAAACATGGAATGAAGCTCTGGAATTGCCTTTTGTAGAATAATTGACACTGCTAATGCTCCTTACCGAGAACGTTTCAAAATTTAAAAGCAAAAGGCAAAGCAGTTAAGAATAACATTGTCCTTTCTACCCATATCAACATCTACATCAGCCACTTCACTCACTCCCTCCACCTCCACTCTAAAGTATTACAACATAGCACAGTACAGGCCCTTCGGCCCACGATGTTGTGCCGACCATTTATCCTAATCTAAGATCCACCTAACCTATACCCCTTGAATTTACTGCTGTCCATGTGCCTGTCCAAGAGTCGCTTAAATGTCCCTAATGGCTCTGACTCCACCACCTCCGCTGGCAGTGCATTCCACGCACCCACCATTCAGTAATTTGTACTGCAAATGTGACAAATGTTACATTGTTCGTGTCTTCTTGCTTTGTTGAAAATTTCTCCAATCGTCTTGAATTTACTCAAAAACATGGGGCGCAATTTAATGGCCTTGTTGCGTCAGGCTTGGCGATGCAATGTGATTGTTGAATCTCCCGAGAGGCCTCTCACGCAATTCGTGACGCTTGAGACGTCTCGTGAGATATCGCGATCTGGAACTCGCCCTCACTGAGCGTGACCCACATCAGCATATATAAATGAGCCATTAGGCTCAGTTTAATATGTCTGTGCTGTATTCTGCCAGGGCCCGGGAACTAATGGCTGCCCCAGCGAGGCCTCGACCAGGCATCGTTACTGGTCCACACAAATGTGGACGAGTTGTAACGGCAGCTAGACTTGATTGAGCAGTTTAGGCCTGTACTCACTGGGGTTTAGAAGAACGAGAGGAGATCTAATTGAGGTATACAAGATGTTAAAGGGGATTGACTGAGTAGATGTGGAGCAGATGTTTCTCCTTGTTGGACATTCTGGAATGAGAGGTCATAGCTTTAGGCTAAGGGGTGGCAGATTTAGAACAGAAATTAGGCGGAATTAATTCACTCAAGGGGTGAAATTCCAGAGCTTAGAGCCCATCCAGTTAATCACAACCAGATTATCAACTTCATGTCCGATTTAGGATATTTTGCTGCCTACACTCCTGCCAAGTTGAATTGTACCTCCGACATTTGAGGCCCAATTTAAACCAATTCAAAGTCAGGCCCTTAATTTTTTTGTTTGATTGCCCAATTCATGCTGAGAGGTTGCTGTCGCAGTGGTGAAACGGTTTCTGTATCTTGTCAGCTCTTAACACTTTACGTCTGACTCCTTTGCAGTGGAATGTTCACAGTCGAGCCAATACCGACATCTCAAGAAGGAAGAAGAGCAAGGCAATCAAATCAAACTTTTTTGGAATTGAGTTCTTGGAGCACCTGGAATGGCTGAACTGGGATCTGGGGATAGCGTCCACCAGACATCTGGTATTGAAGAACGTTCAGTTCAAAACTCAAAGAGTCAAATACAGGTGAGTTCCGGTGCAACTTTGCTGGAGCTTTGATGTCAAAAATCACTTCCATGTCCATTGAGCCCTGGAATGTCCAAGCCGATGTCCATTTGTGGGCCACGTAGGCTTGCACCACTGAGCTTTGAGGAGCACGTTGGAAGCTTAAATCCATATGCCTATTAAGTTGCCTATATCTCCATTCACTGATGTGACAGATTCTGTTGAGATTTGGGATTTACCTGCCAATGGGGCAACAGATGTAAGATTAACACTTTTCACATCCCCAACCCAGTGAATAAATCAGTGGATGGAGATGACCGAGGGGGTGGGTTCTCCGGTGCCCCATCCGCATCTTTCACGGCGGTGCCCCGTTTGCTGGCAATGGTATTCTCTACTCCCGCCGCTTGTCCGTGGTATTTCCCATTGAAGTCACCCCGTGTCGCCGGGAAACTTGCAGGCGGGGGTGCGCTGCCAGCAGGAACAGAGTATTCCAATGGCCGGAGAATCCCGGCCAGGAAGTAGGACGTTGTTTTGAGGCTACATTGAGAGGAACTGCATGGACTGGGTTGTTGGGCGCAGCTGAATCCAACTGACACCTTCAGCAAATCATGCAGTCTACCCAAAACATTTAATACAATGAAAAGCAAAACCTGCATTTCTATAGTTCCTTTCATGAACCTGCAGTGTTCCAAAGTACTATATAGCCAATTACGTACTGCTGATGCGTAGTCACCGGCATGGGCGGCACAGCAGCACAGTGGTTAGCATGTTGCTTCACAGCACCGGGGGGGGGGGGGGGGGGGCCGGGGGGGGCGGGGGGGGGCGGGGGGGCGAGCCCGAGGAGGGGGGAGGGGGGGGGGGGCGGGGGGGGGGCGAGCCCGAGGGGGAGGAGAGGGGGGGGGGCGAGCTCGAGGGGGGGAGAGGGGGGAGGGGGGGGCGAGCCCGAGGGGGGGGGGAGCCCGAAGGGGAGGGGGGGGGGAGCCCGAAGGGGAGGGGGGGCGAGCCCGAAGGGGGGGGGCGAGCCCGAAGGGGGGGGGGGCGAGCCCGAAGGGGGGGCGAGCCCGAAGGGGGGGGGGGCGAGCCCGAAGGGGGGGGGGGGGCGAGCCCGAAGGGGGGGGGGGCGAGCCCGAGGGGGGGGGCCGAGCCCGAGGCGGGGGGGCCGAGGCGGGGGGGAGGCGGGGGGGGGCCGAGGCGGAGGCGGGGTGGGCGGGCCCGAGGCGGGGGGGGCGGGCCCGAGGGCGGACGGAGGGGCCTGCCCTGGGGGAGGGCGGCCACCCTGGGGGAGGGCGGCCACCGCGCATGCGCTGGTTGGCACCGGCCCAACTGCGCATGCGCGGGACCCGAGTCTCTGGCGCCTCCTAGCACATGGCGCCCCGGGCGACTGCCCGAGTTGCCGGTGCCTTGGGCCGGCCCTGTGTGCACTGTCTGCATGTTCTCCCCATGTCTGCGTGGGTTTCCTCCGGGTGCTCCGGTTTCCTACCACAAGTCCTGAAAGACGTGCCGTTGGGTAATTTGGACATTCTGAATTCTCCCTCCGTGTACCCAAACAGGCGCCGGAACGTGACTAGGGGATTTTCACAGTAACTTCATTGCAGTGTTAATGTAATGAACATATAATCCATATACGTGGAGGAGGCCCATTGTGCCAAATCTTTGGAAACTATCTAATCAGTGTCTCACTCCCACTCGCTGCTGCTGCCATGGTTCTGCAAAGTATTCCTTTTCCGATACGGAAACAATTCTGTTTTGGAAATTATTATTAAATCATCTTCCGCCATCTGTTCAGGCAGTACATTTGTGATCACAACAATCTACTGCTTAAAAAATAAATTCTGAGCATCTCCTTTAGCTCTTTTACCAATTACTGAAACTGTGTTCTCTGCTTACTGATCCTCTTGCCATTGGGAACAATTGTTCCTTATTTACTCTTCATAATTGTGAATAGCTTTATTGAATCTCTGCTTAACCTACTCGAAGGAGAACAATCCCGTCTTCTTCTATCTATTTAACAGAACTCCCTCCTGGTACCATTTTACTGAATTCCTGTGCGCCCTCTCCAAGGCCTTGACATTGTTACAAAAGGGTGGGGTTCCAAATTAGCACAATAGTCCAACCATTCAAGGTTTTAATTAGATCCCAGTTCCCTTTAAAACTTTTCAAAATTCTCCTGCTTGTGTTCAAATTCCTCCATTCCCTTGCCCCATCCCATCTCTATAACCTCCTCCAATCCTACAAGATTATTACATTTCTTCGTCCTCACCTCATGAACTTGCCTATTTTTATCACGACACCAGTGGTGGCTGTATCTTCAACAGAAGATACAGGCCCTAAGGCCTGTAACCCCCTCCCTATACCTCTCCGCCTCTGTACCGCTCCCTCTCCTTTCTGCCCCAGCTCTTTGACCAAGGTTTTGATCGCTGATGCGACCATCAATTCACTCAGAGACACGAGTTGGAGTAAACTGTGGCTTTAATCGGCTTACAACTGAGCCTGCCTGCGACTGCATGATACTGAGGGCGGTCTCGCAGGACCGCAGCACTTATACTCCCTAAAGGGGGCGGAACCTAGGACGGAGCCCTGTACATGCTCCTCATCTCCCCCTGTGGGCAGAGCCGCACAGTGGCTCACAGATGGGGCCCACAGGGACAACAGTAAGGTATAGTGTGAATTACCAGTTACACATTCACCACAGTCACCTGCTGTAATATCTCCTCAAGTGGCTCGGTGTTAAATTTTGTATTGCTGCTGTGAAGCGCCAGGGACTGCTCACTAAGTTAAGGATGCTATATAGACGTAAAACTATTGTTCTTTATAAATCTGCCTCTTTGGTTTTACAGACCTCCATCCACAGAATTCTTCACCACGCTGTTCCCAAAGCCAGTGGTTCTGGGTGCAGGGACCTCATACTCTCTGCCAGTCACCTTTTGTGGCCTTGAGAAGGTAAAGAAAAACAGAACAGTATTGGTGCCGGTTCGTGTCACTTCATATCTAAGTTCCATTTTTACATTATGGGGGCCTTGTTGTGCCTGGCACGAATCCTGCTCTGTCGTGAGGATTTGCTCTGGGCTCCAACCAGTGTGCGCCTCTGCGTTGGTGTGTGGCGATGTTGGGGAGGGGGGGGGGGGGGGGGGGCTCGCTGACCTGACCTATCACTTTGAGATCAGGGCAGCCTTTTAAAATGGTCTCTGTGAAACTGAGCTTTCTGTCCTGCGTGGATGGGTGGGTGTGGTGATATGGGGGGGGGGGGGGGGGGGGGGGAGAGGCACCCTTACATTGTGTCGGGGGTTTGTGAGATTGCACTGATCTCTTCCTCCACTGACGGCAAACAGAATTCCGCGGTGCAGGGAACAGGACTAAGTGCCGCCTCGGCCGGAGGTTCCCTGTTGAGGCCCCCCATCTACCCCGATGGGTGTTGGATAGCGGGATGTTTCTCTGCACTCTGAGCTCCGGGAAACACCCGGCTAATCAAACACTACAGGGCACTATCCCCATTCGGATAGACCGAGCCCAATTTCTGTACAATGAGGCTCTCGGGGCATGAGATAGCTGTGAGCAAGGACTTAACAAACTAAGTGAACTTCAGCTTCAAAGAGGATGATATCAAGTCGAAATAGATATGCAATAGGATACAGTAAATAAGAAACATTATAGGCGGGATTTACAGACCACCCTGCCGCGTGTTTTTTGGCAGCGGAGGTGGCCCGCCAGATGGGTTTTCTGGTTCCACCATTATCAACAGGACTTCTCGTTGGATGCACCCCTCATCGCCAGGAATCCTGTGCGTTGCCGGTGGGACCGGAATATCCTGCTGGCAGGTACAGCCACCCTAAGTGTCATTTGTGGGGTTTCCTGGGAGTTTCCTGCCGGCGAGCTTCCCCATCGCTAGCTAAACATACATCATCACGTTTTGAGTTTCTCACTGATTTAGCCCGCACATTGGGCGGAATCTACCACCTGGTACTGGGTGACGTCCCCCAGTGGCTGGGACATTCTGCCGAAGCCCTCAGTCATGGCTGTCACCAACTGAGCCACGCCTTGGATACCTCCATTCATGCTGCCAACGTTGTGCACCAGGCTCTCCATTGTGGTCGCCACCCTAACACTGTCGGCCTCAGTGCCACGCATTGCTGGCACCATCTCCGGCGTTCGTAGCCTCTGGGACTCCTCCAATTGGCTATGGACTTGCTGGAATGTCGCTAACATCTTCCTCTGAATGTCGCGGCCGCACCCTAATGTATGCATCAGTTCCGGGTAAACCTGTTCCAGAGGTTCAGCACCTGACTGGGACCCAGCTGGGTCCTGGGATCCAGTCGGAGGGATGGGTCAGTCTGTATGCATTAACAACTCGCATTTTGACAGTTCATCTTTGAGGGGGCTGGTGGATCCTCACCTCTGCACCGTGCACCGACCTCTACAGTGGTCACTGACCTGTCTTTGGCCACCCCCGCGACCTCCAGGGCCCGTTCCTCATAGGGGGTGAGGACTCTGATGTCCGGCATCCCGCTGCCCGTCTGCGCTCTCTCCCATCTGTTGTGGGCCAATTTTTCCTGTGGGGACACAAAAGGGGCATCATTAGCTGCACTCATGGGTGTGGGGGGCCTGCTTGGGGGTTGGGGCAGGTGGCTTGGAGGGGGTGGGGAGATGGGCCAAATGGAGGGTATGGGGGTGTGATGGGACTTCATGCCTTTGGATGAATTAACCCAGTAGTATAATCACTATGCTACTTCATTTAGATGGATATGGAAGCATACACTTGTTTCTACACCTCCCCACCCTCCCCCACCTTCCCATTCCAATGAGATCCTTTAGAAATCCGGGTAGCAGGGTAGCACAGTGGTTAGTGCTGTTGCTTCACAGCGCTAAGGTCCCAGGTTCAATTCCCGGCTTGGGTCATTGTCTGTGCGGAGTCTGCACATGCCCCCCAGTGTCTGTGTGGGTTTCTTCCGGGTGCTCTGGTTTTCTCCCACAAGTCCCAAAAGACGTGTTGTTAGGTGAATTGGACATTCTGAATTCTCCCTCTGTGTAACCGAACAGCACCGGAATGTGGCAACAAGGGGATTTTCACAGTAACTTCATTGCAGTGTTAATGTAAGCCTACTTGTGACAATAATAAAGATTATTATTCGGATAGCCTTCATTTCTGTCTCCTTGCAGAAAGACTATGAGGATCGCATTGTGTTCGAGTCAAAAGCCGGCTCGTTTGCTGTCCGGCTGCGGGCTACTCTGCCCTCCCACGACTTGCAGATTCCTGAATTTCAGGTCTTGCCTGCCTGTGGGGTCTTCGAAACCTCAGAGGCCATGTTTTACTTATCCAACAATAGGTAAGGCCAAAAGACTACAGGAGCACAGGAAGAGGAGAAGGGTTTTCAGCCCCTCGAGTCTATTCAGCGAGATCATCAGTGATGTGTGTCCTGACCTCATTTCCAGCATCGGCTTCATATCAGTTTGTACCCTGGTATCCCAAAAATCAATCTCAGATTTAAATTGAGTGAGAATCTACTGGGTTTTATAGCATAGAATTTACAGTGCAGAAGGAGGCCATTCGGTCCATCGAGTCTACACCGGCCCCTGAAAGAGCACTCTACCTAAGCCCACACTTCCACCCTATCCCTGTAACCCAGCAACTCCACCTAACATTTGGACACTACGGGGCAATTTAGCGTGGCCAATCCACCTTACCTGCACATGCAGCACAATAGCAGTGGGTAGCACGATAGCATAGTGGTTAGCACTATGGCTTCACAGCGCCAGGATCCCAGGTTCGATTCCCGGCTTGGGTAACTGTCAATGCAGAGTCTGCACGTTCTCTCCGTGTCTGCTTGGGTTTCCTCCGGGTGCTCCATTTTCCTCCTACAAGTACTGAAAGACGTGCTGTTAGGCGAATTGGACATTCTGAATTCTCCCTCTGCGTCTCCGAACAGGCGCCGGAATGAGGCGACTAGGAGCTTTTCAAAGTAACTTCATTGTAGTGTTAATGTAAGCTGACTTGTGACAATAAAGATTATTAAATCTTTGGACTGTGGGAGGAAATCGGAGCACTTGGAGGAAACCCACGCAGACACGGGAGAATGTGCAGACTCCGCAGAGACAGTGACCCAAGTCGGGAATCGAACGCAGTCCCTGGCACTGTGAAGCAACAGTGTTAACCACTGTGCTACCATGCCGCCCCTTTTGTCGGAGAGAATATGGTGGTGTACTGGTACCTTGAATGTCATTGGACAAGTAATCCAGAGACCCAAATTAATGTTCTTGGAACATGAGTTCAAATCCTATCAACAATTGTCAGAAAACTCCCATCTGGCTCACTAATGACTTTTAGGGAAGGAAATCTGCCATCCTTACCCTGTCTGGCCTACACGTGAGTCCTGACCCACTGTAATGTGGTTGATTCTCAACTGCCCTCTGAAACGATCTAGTCAACCACTCAGTTTAGTGGCAATTAGGGATGGACAGCAAATGTTGATGGTCAAATCCCATCAAATACTTAAAAAAACATTTCCACCGCCCTGTGCTTGAAGATGCGTTTCCTAACTTCTCTCCATAAGACCAAATTCGTAGGAGCAGAAGTAGGCCACTTGGCCCATCGAATCTGCTCTGTCATTCAATGAGTTTGTGGCTGATCTGATTTGATGATCCTCAACTCCACTTTCCCGCGTTATCTCCATAATTCTTGATTCCCTTACTCAATTAAAAATCTGTCTATCTCAGCTTTGAACATCTTTAACAATCCAGCCTCTACAGCTCTCTGTGGTAAAGAATTCCACAGATTCACTACCCTGGCTCAAATTTTAACGATATGCCCCTTTATCCGA
The DNA here is from genome assembly GCF_902713615.1 of Scyliorhinus canicula. Taxonomy (NCBI): domain Eukaryota; kingdom Metazoa; phylum Chordata; class Chondrichthyes; order Carcharhiniformes; family Scyliorhinidae; genus Scyliorhinus; species Scyliorhinus canicula. The sequence continues at coordinate 279,692,176 of NC_052147.1, read as the reverse complement.
GACTCCTGCTGCTAAGAGAAAAAATTTCTCTCTTCCGACCTAAAACCCATAATCAAATTTCTCTTTACCATTCTAAGTCCAGTGAATACTACAGTTTATGTATTCTCCTTCTAATCAAACCCAGGAAACTCTGGTGATGTTCTGCTGAATTTTGCAACCTATTCCTACTTTAGCTGCTGTAACCACTTGCTTAATACATCGCATATTGTCGCTCGGAAATGTTCTCCCCTAATTTTCGCCATTGCATCAGCTGCAGACATGATCCATTTTGAAATTAATTAAAATGCTGCCGACTGGAATGAAAACTTGAGGGTTCCTAACGGTTGAGTTCCAACTGTGATTATGCCGCTCAATTTTAAAATGATCAAGTCCCTCCATTGCCTTGCCTCACCCTACTTCTGTAACTTATTCCAGCCCTTGGAAAATCCCACCCGAGAACTCTGCGCAGCTCCGATTTTGAGTACCCCCAACTTGCCTTCACCACCCCTTTGATAGCCATGCTTCAGCCATCTGCAACCCAAGTTTTAGAACCTCTCCACTTCTCACTCCTCCTTAAAGGTGCTCCTCTAAGAGCTACCTTTTTGACCAGGCTTTTGGTTTCCAGCACTCGTGTCTCTTTAAGTGCCAAATTTTGTTTGATAAACTCTCCTATGAAGCATCGATATGTTTTACTCTGTTAAAGGCACTATGTAAATGCCAGCTGCTGTTGCTGTTAATGCTGACAATGTTAACTGTCTTTACAGCCAGCTTCCGACCTGCTTCCGTTTGGAAGTGCCCAGCCCATTCTCCTTAGTACCACCTAGTGGTGTGCTGCCACCGTGGGATGACTACAAGATCAAGGTTTTGTTCCAGCCCACGGTCCCTAAATTCTTTGATGCAATTGCCATCTGCAAGTTTGGAGATGATGAAAACACAAAATACATGAAGCTGCAAGCAGTAGGTGAGAACTAACTCTATCGATATTGAAACTTTGCAGTGAGGAAAAAAATAAGCAAAGGGGTTCCATTTATATAGTGTCTCTCGTGACCTCAGGAACTCCCTATTCTGTTTTATTTGTTCATGAGGTGTGAGCATCGCTGGTCAAGCCAGTATTTGTTGCCCATCCTTGATGTGCCTTTGCAAAGGTGGTGGTGAGCTGTCTTCTTGAACCAATGCAGTCCGTCTGGAGCAGGTACACCTAGAGCGGAATGAAATTCCAGGAGTTTGACCATTTACAATCTGAGAATGGTGATATGGTTCCAAGTCAAGATGGTGCATGACTTGAAGGGGAACTTGCAGGTGGTGGTGTTCCCATGCATCTGCTGCCCTTGTCCTTATAGACAGTGGAGGATGCAGGTTTGGAAGGTGCTGTTGAAGGAGCCTTGATGAGTTGCTTCAATGCATTGTGTAGATTGTACACACGGCTGCCACCACATGTTGGCAGTGGAGGGAGTGAATGTTTTTTTTTTGACCGATCAGAGTCAAGCTGCCTGGTTGAAATTTCAAACAATGCTTTGGCAGTTAACTGTCAGTCACCATCAACTGATGCATTATCCATAGGTAATGCCTCTACCAATCAGAATCAGCTTGCCAACCAATCAACACTCTCTTCTCTTACCATACAAATTTGTTGCCTTCCTTGGATTCGTAGTCTTGCAAATATCTTAGTGAGTGCAAGGTGAAAAGCTTTGATAAAAATGTCTACTTATTCAGCCATGATGTGGAGATGCCGACGTTGGACTGGGGTGAGCACAGTAAGAAGTCTTACAACACCAGGTTAAAGTCCAACAGGTTTGATTCAAATCACAATCTTCCTCCGGTGAAGGAGCAGTGTTCCGAAAGTGAGTGATTTGAAACAAACCTGTTGGACTTTAACCTGGTGTTATAAGACTTCTTACTGTACTTATTCAGCAATACTGAAATTCTTTTTTTTTTTAAATAATTTTTATTGGAATTTTTTACAGAAAATATAACAACAAACAATAAAAGCAACAATGAAACACCATAATAACTGTGACACCCCCAAGACCGTATCAACACATGTATCACCCCCCCCCCCACCCCACAACCCAGTAAACAACAAGAGAACTTAAAAATAAATTAAAATTAAATAAGCAAACATAGTCAAGTCCCCCCCCCCCCCCCCGGTTGCTGCTGCTGCTGACCCAGTACCCTATCGCTGAGCCAGAAAGTCAAGGAAGGGCTGCCACCGCCTAAAGCACCCTTGTACCGATCCCCTCAGGGCGAATTTAACCTTCTCTAGCTTAATAAAACCCGCCATGTCATTGATCCAGGTCTCCACACTTGGGGGGCCTCGCATCCTTCCACTGTAGCAAGATCTTCCGCCGGGCTACTAGGGACGCAAAGGCCTGCACACCGGCCTCTTTCGCCTCCTGCACTCCCGGCTCCACCCCAACCCCAAAAATCGCGAGTCCCCAGCCTGGCTTGACCCTGGATTCTACCACCCTTGACACCGTCCTCGCCACCCCCTTCCAGAACTCCTCCAGTGCCGGGCATGCCCAGAACATATGGGCATGGTTCGCTGGACTCCCCGAACACCTGACACACCTGTCATCGCCTCCAAAGAACCTACTCATCCTAGACCCGGACATGTGGGCCCGGTGCAGCACCTTGAATTGGATGAGGCTAAGCCGCGCACATGAGGAGGAAGAGTTCACCCTCTCCAGGGCATCAGCCCATGTCCCATCTTCGATCTGTTCCCCCAGTTCCCCCTCCCACTTAGCTTTCAGCTCCTCTACTGATGCCTCCTCCACCACCTTGTTGATATCAGATATCTCCCCCTCCCCGACCCAGACCCCCGAAAGCACCCTGTCACTCACCCCCCTCACGGGAAGCGAAGGGAATCCCTCCACCTGCCGCCTAGCAAACGCCTTTACCTGCAGATACCTGAACATGTTCCCCGGGGGGAGCCCAAATTTCTCCTCCAACTCCCCCAGGCTCGCAAACCTCCCATCAATGAACAGGTCCCTCAGCTGTCTGATGCCCGCTCTGTGCCAACCCTGGAATCCCCCATCAATGTTCCCCGGGACGAACCGATGCTCCCCCTTAGCGGAGCCTCCATCGAGCCCCCCACTCCCCCCCTATGTCGCCTCCACTGCCCCCAAATCTTGAGGGTAGCCGCCACCACCGGACTCGTGGTATACCTCGTAGGAGGGAGCGGCCACGGCGCCGTTACCAGGGCCCCCAGGCTTGTCTCTCCACAGGACGCCCTCTCCATCCGTTTCCATGCTGCCCCTTCCCCCTCCATCACCCACTTGCACACCATCGACACATTGGCCGCCCAATAATACCTCGAATGATTGGGTAACGCCAGCCCCCCACCATCTCTACCCCGCTCCAAGAAGACCCTCTTCATCTTCGGGGTCCCATGCGCCCAAACAATGCTCATAATGCTGCTAGTCACCCTCCTAAAAAAGGCCCTAGGGATAAAGATGGGCAAACACTGAAAGAGGAACAAGAACCTCGGGAGAACCGTCATTTTGACGGACTGCACTCTACCCGCCAGCGATAGCGGCACCATGTCCCACCTTTTGAATTCCTCCTCCATCTGCTCCACAAGCCTGGTAAAATTAAGCTTATGGAGAGTCCCCCAACTCCTGGCCACCTGCACCCCCAGGTATCTGAAACTCTTCACTGCCCTCTTAAACGGGAGCCTCCCAATTCCCTCCTCCTGATCACCCGGGTGTACTACAAATACCTCACTCTTGTCTAGATTTAACTTATAGCCCGAGAAGCTCCCAAACTCAGCCAACAGCTCCATCGCCCCCGGCATTCCCCCCTCTGGGTCTGCCACATACAACAGCAGGTCGTCCGCATACAGCGATACCCTATGTTCTTCCCCACCCCGCACTAGGCCCCTCCACCTCCCCGACTCCCTCAGCGCCAAAGCCAAAGGTTCTATCGCCAGTGCAAAAAGCAAGAGGGACAGGGGGCACCCCTGCCTGGTCCCACGGTAGAGCCTGAAGTACTCTGATCTCCTTCCATTGGTAACTACACTCGCCATCGGGGCCTCATAAAGCAACCTCACCCATTTGATGAACCCCTCCCCGAATCCGAACTGCTCCAGCACCTCCCACAGGTACCCCCACTCAACTCTATCAAACGCCTTCTCTGCATCTAGCGGCACCACTATCTCCGCCTCCCCCTCCACCGCCGGCATCATAATCACATTTAACAATCTCCGCACATTCGTGTTGAGCTGCCTTCCCTTGACAAATCCTGTCTGATCCTCGTGTATCACCCCTGGGACACAGTCCTCTATCCTGGTGGCCAGTATCTTCGCCAGCAACTTAGCATCAACATTGAGGAGCGAGATTGGCCTGTATGATCCACACTGCAAGGGGTCCTTATCCCGCTTCAGGATCAGAGAGATCAGTGTCCGTGACATCGTCGGGGGCAAAACCCCCCCTCCCATGCCTCATTGAAGGCTCGCACCAACAGGGGGCCCACCAGATCCGCATACTTTTTATAAAATTCCACCCAGAACCCGTCCGGCCCCGGAGCCTTACCTGACTGCATTTGACCAATCCCCCTGACTAGCTCCTCCAACTCTATCGGCGCCCCCAGCTCCTCCACCAGCTCCTCTTGCACCTTTGGGAAACGTAGCTTGTTCATGAAGCTCTCCATCCTCCCCCCCCCCCCCCCCCCCCCCCCCCCCCCCCCCCCCCCCCCCCCCCGCAAACCGGTGGCTCCGACCGCTACAGTTCCTCGTAGAAGTCCCTAAAGACCCCGTTCACCTCTGCCCCCTTCTGCACCACATTCCCAGCCTTGTCCGTCACTCCACCAATTTCCCTAGCCGCATCTCGCCTATGGAGCTGATGCACCAACATCCTGCTCGCCTTCTCCCCATACTCATATACCGTGCCTTGCGTCCTCCTCCACTGTGCCTCCGCCTTTCTGGTGGTCAACAAGACCAACTTGGCCTGCAAACTACGCCGTTCCCCCAGCAACCCCTCCTCCGGTGCATCCGCGTACCTCCTATCCACATCCAGGAGCTCCCCCACCAGTCTCTCCCTCTCCCTCCTCTCCCTCCTTTCCCTATGGGCCCGGATGGAAATCAGCTCCCCCCGGATCACTGCTTTCAGAGCCTCCCAGACCATCCCCACCCGGATCTCCCCCATGTCGTTGGTCTCAAGATACCCCTCAATACTTCCCCGGACCCTCCTACACACCTCCTCATCAGCCAGCATCCCCACATCCAGGCGCCACAGCGGGCACTGGTCCCGCGCCTCCCCCATCTCCAGATCGACCCAGTGCGGAGCATGGTCTGAAATTGCTATGGCCGAATACTCGGCATCCTGCACCTTCGGGATCAATCCCCTGCTCAGGACGAAAAAATCTATTCGGGAGTGAACTCTATGGACATGGGAGAAAAAGGAATACTCCCGCGCCCTCGGCCTCCCAAACCTCCAGGGAACCTCCCATCTGGTCCATAAACCCCCTCAGCACCTTGGCCGCCGCCGGTCTCCTACCCGTCCTTGAACTGGAAGCAATACTGAAATTCTGTACTACCAAATGTTTAAGCTGGTGGATGGAATGCCATTCAAGCGGGCTGCATTTATCTTGGATGATATCGGGCTTCTTGCATGTTGTTGGAGCCCCACTAATCCAGGCAAGAGGAGGTATTCCATCACATTCCTGACTTGTGCCTTGTAGATGGTGGACAAGCTTTGAGGAGTCAGGAGGTGAGATGCTCCCCACAGAATTCCCAGCCTCCGACCTGTTTTAGTAGCATTCATATGGCTAGTCCAGTTCAGTTTCTGGTCAAGCGTAACGCCCAGGATGTTGATGGGGGGGGGGGATCCAGCGATGCCAATGCCATTGAACATCGAGGGGAGATTGTTCGATTTATAGACATTTACAGCACAGACAGAGGTCACGCGGCCCATCATGTCCAAGCCGGTCAAGGAAGATCTGGCTGCACTAATTCCATTTTTCAGTTCTTGGCCGATAGCCCTGTAGGTTATTGCAGTGCAAGTAGAGATGTTTGTTGTCTGGTATTTGTGTGGTGCAAATGTTACTTGAATATGGAAGTGAGATCAAACTTGATGTTTTCCACATCTAAATGGGATAATGAACCATAACCTTCTGAGTTGGTGATGAGGGTGCAACTATTTGAGACACAACTGATACCAAGGAAGGTACGCTAACCACATTCTTCTGCTCCACAGCCAAGTACCCTCACCTCTTGGTGAGTGCGCTCGGTGAACTGCCCCTAACAACCGGGCAAGAGGATACACAGAGCATCCTAAACTTTGAACACGTTGCGATTGGCAGTGCAGTTGAGAAGTATATGGAGATTCATAACTACTCGATGGTGAGTATTTCCATCGGTAGATTTGACAAACCATTAGTGGGCAAGAACAAAGATTTTGGTCTGTTTGAACTTTGCAGTGGTCCCATTCTTGGTTCAGCTTCAGCATTTTTTGCCTTTCGGTAACAGTCAACTTGAATTAATAGTGCCTTTGACGTGATGGAGCATCTCAAAGTGGTTACCAGACAAAATTCAAGACAACCATTAAGGAGGTACGGACAAAAGTGGTCAAAGTTGTAAGCTTTGATGACCATCTTGAAGGAGGAGAGCGAGAGAGAGGTAGGCAGACAGGGAGAGAATTCGAGAGCTTAGAGTCGAGGCAGCTGAATACTTAGCTCCTGATGGCGGAGTGATTGAAATCGGAGGTGTGCATGAGACAGCCCAAATAACTGGTCAGTCCCTTGCTAATGCAGATGAGATTGCCGGTGCTGGAGAACGGGATGCTCTGTGCGCACAATGACAATCTCAAAGATCCAAGGCCCAGGATGTGCTAGATGCAGCGTGAAGCTCTTTCTTGGCTCTGCCCCATCATCAAGCACAAGTCAAGTCTAGGTGCAAAGTACAGCGTTTTATACAGTGTGTTGTTATGACCTGGAATGCAATTACCGAAAGAGTGGTGGACGCCGATTCGGCAGTAACTTCCAAAAGGGAATTGGAAGTTACTACAGCTGAGGAACAGTTCTCAGGACAATGGGGAAAGAGCAGAGAGAAGTGAGATTATTTGGAAAGGTCTTTCAAAGAGCCAGCATGGGCACGATGGGCCAAACGGTCTTCCTTTGTGCTGTAAGGTTCTACACTTCCCACCATTAGGTACTGTCAGGCCAAGCAGAGACCAGGTGAGATGCTGGGTTAAGTTGCCTGTGTATTTTTCCATCAAAGACCAGATACGGCACAGATTAGATTTTGAAAAAATGGAAAGAAAGATCATGCAACCCAACCTCAGAAAGTTCCAAAATGCTTTTCTACCAAAGAAGCACCTTTGAAGTGTTTTCGTTATTTGCAAGCAGAATAACTCTTCCATTCCAATGTACCAGAAAGCACACTCTGATAAACTCCCCCAAGACAAATCACATCAAGCAACTCCAGGTCACTAGCTAAATACTTTGTCAGTAATATTATCAATGTGGGCTTCTCTTTGAAAACACTCCCACTACAAAGTGTATTATGGCTGCCAAGGGTCATTCTGCAGAGTTACGTAGATTTAAAAAACAAATAAATTTAGAGTACCCAATACTTTTTTTTCCAATTAAGGGGCAATTTAACATGGCCAATCCACGTACCCTGCGCGTCTTTGGGTTGTGGGGGCGAAACCCATGCAGGTACGGGGGGAATGTGCAAACTCCACATGGTCAGTGTCCCGGGGCCGGGATTGAACCCGGGTCCTCGGCACCGTGAGGCTGCAGTGCTAACCACTGCACCACCGTGCCTCCCCGGGTTACATAGATTTCAGAGCTCAGGAATAGGCTGGTCTTCCCAACAGGTCTGCGCTGGTGTTTGTGCACCTGTTATACATCTTTGTCTAATCCTATCAGCATATACCTCTGTTCCTTTCCCCCCTGATGTCTCATTTGAATAATAATAATAATCTTTATTAGTGTCACAAGTAGGCTTACATAGAACATAGAGAAATACAGCACATAACAGGCCCTTCGGCCCACGATGTTGTGCCGAACTTTTGTCCTAGTTTAATCATAGTGACCAAAATTCGATGATTATCTAAGGGCAATTTATCATGGCCAATCCACCCAACCTGCACATACATTAACACTGCAATGAAGCTACTGTGAAAATCCCCTAGTCGCCACATTCTGGCTCCTGTTCGGGTACACAGTGGGAGAATTCAGAATGTCCAAATTACCTAACAAGCACGTCTTTCGGGTCTCGTGGGAGGAAACCGGAGCACCTGGAGGAAACCCACGCAGACACGGTGAGAATGTGCAGACTCCGCACAGACAGTGTCCCAAGCCGGGAATCGAACTTGGGATCCTGGCGCTGTGATGCAACAGTGCTAACCACTGTGCTACCGTGCCACCCCTCACGGTGGCTCCGAAAGTGTGCTGCTTCTCCCTGTGCTGTGTAGCAATAGTACGAGCCTAGCTCGGACAGCTCAAATCCACAGCCCCATTGACCCGGAGACAGAAAGAATAACAGCCCATGCTTTTAAATGGGAAGACGCCCTTCAGGTCAGATTACCAACTGCCCTGGTCTCCATTCCTGCCCTCTTGCCCCCAGGGATGGAGACCTGCCCCACTCTTCTGACCCATCCCCTCCCTTTCCCAGCGACAAGCAGGAGTTGACTTTGTTGCAGCGTCAACACTGAGCATGAACAGAGCACGCTGTCGAACAGTGCCACCAACTGGCACATTCGAGTAAATGCGGCATTTTGTCAAACCGCCTGTTGAAAATCTTCGGTAATTAATCTCTATGAAACACCCTATCGCAGAAGCAATACATTTTCCGCAGATGTGAAGTAAACTGTAATGTTAAGAATGTGCCTGCGTTTTATTAATTCAATGTAATTTGATGTAATATGTTTAAAACCTGCTACGACCTTTCACTGACAAAAGTTGTCGAAATCGTTCCTTTTTTTTAATAAATGTTTTTTATTGGGTTTTTGAACAAAGTATAGTTGATTTACTGGCGTGAGCGAGGCTTTCATCATTACATGGCACCCCCTGCTGTAATGTGTGAGTACTGCATTGTCGGGAGTGCTATCTTGGCAGCGAGGGTAACCCAATCCCCTTGTCTGCTGCTCCCTCAGGTATCCAGACCAATATATATCCCTGAACCCAACCTCACTGGAATAGATTATCTGGCCGTTATCTCATTGATGTTTGCGGGATCTTGCTCTGCGCAAACTGGCTGCTGCGCTTCCTACCTTAACAACACTTTAAAAGTACTTAATTGGCTGCAAAGCACTTGGGGTGTCCTGCGATCACGAAAGGTCTAAGTAGATTTGAAATCTCTATTTTTGGAGGACTGCATGAGGGTGCAGTGACTGCATGTACATGTTACACTGAGTTAATTCTTCCTTCCAGGTTTTCAGTGGGTTCCCACGTTAGTGTGTTCTCAACTTTGCTTTGTGAATTTTGTCATTAAGGAACAAAATTGGCCTCGGGAACACATTCCATTTTGTGCACTGATTGGGGCTTAATGAAAGTGTACAGCCGGCTCTGAACCACCAACATAGCACATGGGCGGCACGGTAGCACAGTGGTTAGCGCTGTTGCTTCACAGCGCCAGGGTCCCAAGTTCGATTCCCGGTTTGGGTCACTGTCTGTGCGGAGTCTGCATGTTCTCCCCGTGTCTGCGTGGGTTTCCTCCGGGTGCTCCGGTTTCCTCCCACAAGCCCCGAAAGACATGCTGTTAGGTGAATTGGACATTCTGAATTCTCCCTCTGTGTACCCGAACAGGCGACGGAATGTGGCGACTAAGGGCTTTTCACAGTAACTACATTGCAGTGTTAATGTAAGCCTACTTGTGACAATAAAGATTATTATATTGAAATCTCAGTCAGGTAAGAACACCTATTTGCTGCAGCAGCACAACTTTTTAATGTCTGTCATTCAGCAGTTTCCGTAAGGGTATATACGGAGAGACGATTATGTTTAGAAGTGTTGTTCTTTCTCCTTTTTAAATAAATTTAGAGTACCCAATTATTTTATTTTATTTTCCATACCTGGGGGCAAGGAGGTAGGAATCGAAACCAGGGCAGTTGGTAATTATTTTTTTCCAATTACCGGGCACTTTAGCGTGGCCAGTCCACCTACGATGAACATCTTTGGGTTGCGGAGGTGAGACCCACGCAAACACGGGGAGAATGTGCAAACTCCACACGGACAGTGACCCAGGTGCTCCCAAATTTGTTGTATTATTATTGGGCGGCAAATGTGGAGAAGGTCCCGCAGTGACCTTGGGCAGCATGCTAGCATAGTGGTTAACACAGTTGCTTCACAGCACCAGGGTCCCAGGTTCAATTCCTGGCTTAGGTCACTGTCTGTGCGGAGCCTGCACGTTCTCTCCGTGTCTGTGTGGGTTTCCTCTGGGTACTCCGGTTTCCTCCTACAGTCCAAAGATGTCTGGTTTAGGTGGATTGTCCATGCTAAATTGCTCTTAGTGTCCAAAAAGGTTTAATGGGGGTTACTGGGTTACAGGGATAGGGTAGAGACGTGGCTTGAGTAGGGTGCTCTTTGTAAGGGCTGGTGCAGACTCGATGGGCCGAATGGCCTCCTTATGCACTATGGTGTGGGAGGAGTGGGCGCAGGTGGAGGAGGAGTTGTGCAGCGGCCCCCTTCCGTTTCTCCCTGGGAGTTATATGGTGAGTTCGGTGGTGGCATCGTCCTTAAATGTCTGGAACCAACTAAGGTGGCATTTTGATGTGGGGGGTATGTTGGTGCTGACCCCTATTTGTGGGAATCATCGGTTTGCCCAGCAGGGGTGGTCGCTTAGGGAAGGGACGGAAAGGGTGAGGGACATGTTTGTGGAAGGAAGGTTTGCAAGGTTGGCCGAGTTACAGGAGAGATACCAGTGGGCGGGAAGGCGTGGGATGCTCAGGTATATGTATGATGTGGAGATGCTGGCGTTGGACTGGAGTGAGCAGAGTAAGAAGTCTTACAACACCAGGTTAAATTCCAACATGTTTGTTTCAAACACTAGCTTTCGGAGCACTGCTCCTTCCTCAGGTGAATCTGAAGCTAGTGTTTGAAACAAACATGTTGGACTTTAACCTGGTGTTGTAAGATGTCTTACAGGTATATGTAGGAGCGGGATTTTGTGCGGAAGGACGTACCATTGTTCCCTCAGTTACCGAAGCGCACTCTGTCGGACAGGTTGTTATTTCCAGGAGAGTTGGGGGATGGGAAGTTTGAGGATATTTTGCAGAAGATGGCGCCGGAGGATGGCAACTCTCTGCGAGCTCTTCCTAACAGATCCACTTTTTACTTAACTTACAATCGTTCTAACCTTTTAAAATTTAATTCTAAGACTAACATTATTACTAACCTCTCGCTTTTATCTTTTCTTTCAGGCTTGACACCCATTGCCGGTGTTATCTAGTTACATTGTGTACCTTGTGTTGCCCTATTATGTATTTTCTTTTAATTCCTTTTCTTTTCATGTACTTAATGATCTGTTGAGCTGCTTGCAGAAAAATACTTTTCACTGTACCTTGGTGCACGTGACAATAAACAAAATCCAATTTACGGATGGCTGGTGAGCACAGGGAAAGCCTATCGAGGAGTTAAAATGGAAGTGGGAGGAGGAGCTGGGCATGGAGTTGAGTTGTGGGGGGGTGTGGAGTGTGATTGTGCACTGGGTGAATGCAACGTTGTCCTGTGCTTGGACGAGCTTGGTACTAGGGAACAAACAATTCTGTATTTGGTGATGTGAATGAGGCCGACCTGATTAGGGAACTGAAGGTGAAGGAACCCCGAGGGAGCTGTGACCACAATATGATAGAATTTACCCTGCAGCTTGGAGAGGGAGAAGCTAGAATCTGATGTAATGGTATTACAATTAAATAAAGATAACTATAAGGACATGAGGGAGGAGCTGGCCAGAATTGATTGGAAGGGGAACCTAGCAGGGAAGATAGTGGAACAGCAATAGCAAGAATAGAAATTCATCCCAAGGAGGAGGAAACATCCTCAGGGGAAGCGAGGCATCCATGGCTGATGAGGGATGTCAAGGACAGCATAAAAGCAAATGAAAAAGCATACAAAGTGGCGAGGATTAGTGGGAAGCCAGAGGATTGGGAAGTCTTTAAAAGCGAGCAGAGGACAACTAATAAAGAGGGAGAAGTTGAAATATGAGTGTATGTTAGCTGGTAATAAAAAAGAAGATAGAAAGATTTTTTTTCAATACATAAAAGGTAAGAGAAAGGCAAGAATATACATTGGACCACTGGAAAATAAGGCTGTGGAAGTAGTAATAGGAAACAAAGAAATGGCAGAGGAACTGAATAGTTACTTTGCATCAGTCTTCACAGTGGAAGACACGAGTGGGATACCAGAATTTCAGGAGAATCAGGGGGCAGAGGTGAGTGTAGTGGCCATCAGTAAGGAGAAAGTTCTGGGGAAATTGAAAGGTCTGAAGGTGGATAAATCACCTGGACCGGATGGACTAAAGGAGATAGCTGAGGAAATTGTGGAGGCATTAGTGATGATCTTTCAGGAATCATTGGAGGCAGAGAAGGTCCCAGAGGACTGAAAAATGGCTAATGTAACACCCCTGTTTAAGAGGAGAGGGAGGCAGAAGACGGGAAATTAAAGGCCAGTTAGCTTGACTTCGGTCATTGGTAGGATTTTAGAGCCCATTATTGAAGGTGAGATTGCGGAGTTTTTGGAAGAGCATGATAAAATAGGACTGAGTCAGCACGGCTTTGTCAAGGGGAGGTCATGTCTGACAAATCTGTTAGAGTTCTTTGAGGAAGTAACAAGGAAGTTAGACAAAAGAGAACCAGTAGACATAATTTATTTAGATTTCCAGAAGGCCTTTGACAAGGTACCGCATAAGAGATTGTTAAATAAGTTAAGAGCCCATGGTGTTAAGGGTAAGATCCTGGCATGGATAGAGGATTGGCTGATTAGCAGAAGGCAGAGAGTGGGGATAAAGGGGTCTTTTTCAGGATGGCAGCCAGTGACTAGTGGTGTGCCTCAGGGGTCGGTGCTGGGACCACAACTTTTCACAATATACATTAATGATCCGGAAGAAGGAACTGAAGCACTGTTGCTAAATTTGCAGATGATACAAAGATATGCAGAATGACAGGTGGTATTGAGGAAGCAAGGGGGCTGTAGAAGGACTTGAACAGACTAGGAGAGTGGGCAAAGAGGTGGCAGATGGAATACAATGTGGAGAAGTGTGAAATTATGCACTTTGGTAGGAAGAATGGAGACATAGACTATTTTCTAAATGGGAAAAGGCTTAGGAAATCAGAAGCACAAAGGGATTTAGGAGTCCGGGTTCAAGATTTTCTGAAGGTTAACGTGCAGGTTCAGTCGGCAGTTCGGAAGGCAAATGCAATATTAGTATTCATGTCGAGAGGGCTAGAGTACCAGTGCAGGGTAGTGTCCTAGGCCCAACCATCTTCAGCTGCTTCATCAATGACCTCCCTTCCATCATAAGGGAATCGTTCCGTCATCATCCCGTACCAGCCTCCCCGGACAGGTGCCGGAATGTGGCGACTAGGGGCTTTTCACAGTAACTTCATTGAAGCCTACTCGTGACAATAAGCCATTTTCATTTTCATTTTTTCATAAGGTTAGAAGTGGGGATATTTGCGGATGACTGCTTAGATAATGAAGTAGTCCATATCCAAATGCAGCAATATCCAGGCTTGGGCTGACAAGTGGCAAGTTACATTTATGCCACCAAGTGCCAGGCAATGGCCATCTCCCACAAGAGAGGATCTAACTACCGCCCCTTGACATTCAATGACTTTACCTTCACTGAATCCTCCACAGTCAGCATCCTGAGGGTTATCATTGATCCAAAACTGAACTGGACTAGCCACATTAATACTGTAACTACCAGGGCAGGTCAAAGGCGAGGAATCTGGCAAGTAACTAACCTCCTGACACCCCCAAAGCCTGTCTACAAGGCACAAGTCAGGAGTGTGATGGACTACTCTCCACTTGCCTGGATGAGTGCAGCTCTAACAACACTCAAGAAGCTCGACACCATCCAGGACAAAGCAACCCACTTGATTGCTCCCCCTTCCAAAACATTGAAACCCTCCACCCCCGATGAACAGTGGCAGCCGTGTGTACCATCTACAAGATGCACTGCAGTAACTGACCAAGGTTCATTAGACAGCACCTTCCAAGTCCATGACCAGTACCATCTACAAGGACCATAGCAGCCGATACCTGAGAACCCCACCACCTGAAGGTTCCCCTCCAAGTCACTCACCACCCTGACTTGGAAATATATCGCTGTTCCTTCACTGTCACTGGGGCAGCATCCTGGAACTCCCTCCCAATCAGCACAGTGAGTGTACCTATACTTCAAGGACTGCAGCAGTCCAAGAGGGCAACTCACCTTCTGAAAGGCAACTAGGGATGGGCAATAAATGCTGGCCTAACCAGTCAGAACCACATCCCGTAAATGAATAACAAAAAAATCTGAGGTAGTCTAATGCTCTGGTCAGACCCCATTTGGAGTATTATGAGCAGTTTTGGTCCCCTTATGTAAGGAAGGGTGCGCTGGCCTTGGAAAGGGTCCAGAGGAGTTTCAAAAGAATGATCCCTGGAATGAAGAACTTGTCGGATGAGAAGGGTTTGAGGACTCTGGGTCTGTACTCGGAGTTTAGAAGGATGAAGGGAGATCTTATTGAAACTTACAGGATAATGCGAGGCCTGGGCAGAGTGGATGTGGAGGGGATGTTTCCACTTGGAGGAAAAACTAGAAGCAGAGGACACCATCTCAGACTAAAGGGACGATCCTTTAAAACAGAGATGAGGAGGAATTTCTTCAGCCAGAGGCTGGTGAATCTGAGGAACTCTTCCGCAGAAGGCTGTGGAGGCCAAATCACTGAGCGTCTTGAAGACAGAGATAGATAGGTTTTTGATTAATAAGGGGATCAGGGGTAATGGGGAGAAGGCAGGAGAATGGGGATAAGAAAATATTAGCCATGATTGAATGGCAGAGTCGGGCCCTCTTGGTGACGATCTTTGGGGTATCGGAGCTGCTGAGGGGACGAGGGTGGGGGGGGGGGGGTGCGATGTGGTGGCCTTTGTCACTCTGGTTGCCCGTACTGGAGTGGAGACCAGTGGGGCCACCGAGGGTGTTGGCGTGGCTGGGGGATGGAGCAGAATTCCTTAAATTGGAAAAGATTAAGTTCGCCCTTAGGGGGTTGGAGGGGGTGTTCTTGGTGATATGGAGGTGTTTCTTGTCCCTGTTTGAGGACTTGTTTGTTACCAGCGGGTAGGGGTAGGTGGTTATGGGGAGATATGGGAAAAAATGTCTACCAATGGGATTGTGTTATGTTTTTGAAAGATTATGGGCGCGGTTCTCCGTCGAAGCGATCCCCCGTTTCGCCGGCAGCACACTCACTCCCGTGGATTTCCCGACGGTGTGGTGGTGCCCACCATGGGAAACCCCGTTGACTGGCTGCCGGGACAGAGAATCCCGGTACCGGCGGTGGCGCGCTGCACTAGAAAACGGGTGCAGCGGGACGCAGATCAGAGAACCCCGCCCGATGTGTTCACGTTTATGTATTGAATAAAAATCTTTTCCATAAAGTTGAGGGAATAAATCACTTCTGTTGAATTTGGCGCATGGAAACAGGCCATTCTGCAGGCCTGATTAATGCTCTAAATGAACCAACTCGCGCCCTCTGTCATCTCACCCCGTAAGTATATCGGGCTGTAACTTCTGACTTCCTCATTTGGAGCTAACCCCAAAGGTGGGCTGGGAATTCCTTCTTGGAACTTTGGAATGTCAGGGTTAGCACAGCAATTTCCCTGAAGTGATGACTTCCTCTGGGCAACCGTGCTGGGAACCATGTGAAAATGAGATTTAAATCATTAACGTCGGATGGTTACACCATTAGTTACCCTGAAAAGGTTCGAAGAATTAAAACCTCTATTAACCTCTGGGTCCCCCACGGGACTCCTCCCCCAACTGCACCAACCCCCCCCCCCCCCCCCCACCCACATGCTGGGTTTCCCCGGCGTCTCCTCCACATCACAACTACTGCCCCCTCCCCCGACAGTTTACCCCACCAAACTGATCCACCCCCCCAAAGATTCTGTACCCGTGGCCCCATCCACACCCCGCCCAGACCTGCGGAGCCAAATCCACCCAACAAAAGCAGCAACCAGTACCGCCCCATCCCGACCCGACTATCTCCAACCTCTGAAACCTTAACCTCCGAAACCCCCCCCGCCCCCCCAACTCTCCCGACATCTGACCTCCCTCATCCCTGATCTCCGACCCCATCAACCCCATCGATGACCCAACCCACCGCTGTCCTCTTCCAACACCCCGCTCTCAGACATCCTTGACCTCATCATACTCCCAACCTCCTTGTCCCCTGACTTCCGACAACCCAAAGCTATCCACTTTCCTTGGGCTCTTGCCTCTCTCCCGGCCTGTCATTTTCACTGGGCCCTTGAACCTGAGCCACTTGACAGCAGCTACTGCAGAGCTGGACTCTGTTTGGGCCTGTGAAGAGTATTTCAATGCAGGCCCCAAGCAGTTCCTGCGCAGTTTTCAAGTGCAGATTACTGCGCATCAAATTCTTCTACCTCCTGCTGGCCATCTCTCTCAGACATGAGTCAAAAGGTATGGCCCAATCCCTTTATTGCTTTCAGAAGTGAAAAAGGCGCTGGACGAATTGTACACAGTTATAAATAACAATGAAACAGAACACAAGTAGGTCTTGTTCCTCGTGGCCGGGGACTTCAACAAGACCAACCAAAATTCCACCAACACATCTCCGTCCCACCGGGGGCGGCAACACTCTCGACCACTGCTGCACAAAAATCAAGGGGCCGACTGATCCATCCCCCGACCGCACTTCGGAAAATCAGACCATAAGGCGTGCTCCTTCTCCCTGCATACAAGCAGAAACATAAGCGGGAGAATCCGTCACAGACTTCATCAGCAAATGTGTAGACGACTGCGTGCCAAAGAAAGTAGTACGTACGTTCCCCAACCAGAAACCATGGCTTAAACGGGGGATTCACTCCATACTGAAGGCCAGGTCTGAGGCATTCAAGTCAGCCTACCCTGACCTAGACAAGAAATCCAGGTATGACCTGCGCAAAGTCATCAGGGATGCCAAGAGACAATATCAGACCAAGCTAAAGTCACAGACTAGCGTCATGGACTCTCGCCGGTTATGACAAGGGTTAAACAACATAATGGGCGACAAAGTGAAGTGGATCAGAGTCTCTGGCACCAGCGCACCCCTCCCCGATGAACTCGATGCATTCTGTGCTCAGTTCGAGCAGGAAACCATCAAACCGCTGTCTTCTGACCCTGCGGCTCAGGACACAGCCATACCCACCGTCACAGCTTCCAAAGTCAGATCGGCCTTCTTGAAAGTGAACGCTCGGAAGGTGATGGGTTCCGACGGGGGCCCTAGTCGTGCACTCGGATCCTGCTGGCAGATGTGTTTGCGGACATCTTCAACCGCGCCCCCACTTTGTTCCGAGATCCCAACCTGCTTCAAGAAGACCACCATCATACTGGTGCCAAAGAAGAACCAGGAAACATGTCTCAACGACTATCACTATCATCCGGTGGCCTTGACATCGATCGTCAGGAAGTGCTTCACGAGGTTGGTCATGAGACACATCAACTTCATACTCCCAGAATGCCGAGATTCACTGCAATTCGCATACCGCCACAACTGGTCCACAGCAGACGCCATCTCCCTGGCCCTACACTCATCCCTGGAGCATCTCGACAACAAGGTCTCCTACATCAGACTCCTGTTTATTGACTCCAGCTCCGCCTTCAACACCATAATCCCAGCCAAGCTCATATCAAAGAGCAAAGAAAGGTACAGCACAGGAACAGGCCCTTCGGCCCTCCAAACCTGTGCCGACCATGCTGCCCGTCTAAACTAAAATCTTCCACACTTCCTGGGTCAGTTTCCCTCTATTCCCATCCTATGCACGTATTTGTCAAGATGCCCCTTAAACATCACTATCGTCCCTGCTTCCACCACCTCCTCCGGCAGCGAGTTCCAGACACCCACTACCCTCTGTGTAAAAAAACTTGCCTCGTACGTGTCCTCGAAACCTTGCCCCTTGCACCTTAAACCTATTTCCCCTAGTAATTGACCCCTCTACCCTGGGAAAAAGCCTCTGACAATCCACTCTGTCAAAGCTCCAAAACCTAGGACTTGGCTCCTCACTCTGCAACTGGATCCTCGACCCATTTCTGACCCATAGACCACGATCAGTAAGGATAAACAACAACACCGCCTCAACAATAGTCCTCAATACCGGGGCCCCACAAGGCTGTGTACTTAGCCTCCTACTATGCTCCCTATCCGCACAACTGCGTGGTGAAATTTGGCTCCAACTCCAGCTACAAGTTTGCTGACGACACGACCGTAGTGGGTCGGATCTTGAACAACGATGAGTTAGAATACAGGAGGGAGATAGAGAACCTAATGGAGTGGGTGTAACGACTACAATCTCTCCCTCAATGTCAACAAAACTAAAAAGCTGGTCATTGTCTTCAGCAAGCAAAGTATCGTACACACCCCTGTCTGCATTAATGGGGCTGAGATGGAGATGGTTGACAGCTTCAAATTCCTAGAAAGCACAACAGTGCCTATATGTTCTCAGGAAACTAAGGAAATTCGGCATGTCCACATTGAATCTTACCAACTTGCACAGATGTACCATAGAAAGCATCCTATCTGGCTGGATCACAGCCTGCTATGGCAACTGCTCGGCTCAAGACCGCAAGAAATTTCAGAGAGTCGTGAACACCACCTAAGGGGAAGAGTAGACAGGGAAGAGATGATGAACGCAAAGGGACAGGTGGTCTGAGGTGCATTTGTTTTAATGCAAGAAGTGTAGCAGGTAAGGCAGATGAACTTTGGATTTGGATTAGTACCTGGGAATATGATGTTATTGGTATGACTGAGACATGGTTGAGGGAAGGGCAAGACTGGCAACTAAATATCCCATGGTATAGATGCTTCAGGAGGGATAGAGAGGGAGGTAAAAGGGGTGGAGGAGTTGCATTACTAGTCAGAGATATCACAGCTGTGATTAAGGAGGGCACGATGGAGGATTCGAGCACTGAGGCAATATGGATAGAGCTAAGAAATAGGAAGGGTGCAGTAACATTGTTGGGACTTTACTACAGGCCTCCCAAAAGCGAGTGTGAAGTAGAGGTACAAATATGTAGATAGATTATAGAACAATGTAGGAGCAATAGGGTGGTTGTGATGGGAGATTTTAACTTCCCCAACATTGAATGGGACTCGTGTAGTGTTGGAGGAGTAGATGGAGCAGAATTTGTAAGGAGCATCCAGGAGAGTTTTTTAGAGCAGTATGTAAATAGTCCAACTCGGGAAGGGGCCATACTGGACCTGGTATTGGGGAATGATCCCGGCCAGCTGGTTGAAGTTTCAGTCGGTGATTAATTTGGGAATAGCGATCACAATTCCGTAAGTTTTAGAATACTCATGGACAAAGATGAGAATGGTCCGAAAGGAAGAGTACTAAATTGGGGAAAGACAGAGTATAACAAAATTCGGCAGGAGCTAGGGAATGTGGATTGGGAGCAGCTGTTTAAGGGTAAATCCACATTTGAAATATGGGAGTCTTTTAAGGAAAGGTTGATTAGAGTGCAGGACAGATATGTTCCTGTGAAAATGAGAGATAGAAATGGCAAGATTAGGGAACCATGGATGACGGGTGGAATTGTGAGACTCGCTAAGATGAAAAAGGAAGCATACATAAGATCGAGGCGACTCAAAACTGACAAAGCTTTGGAGGAATATCGGGAAAGTAGGACAAATCTCAAACGCGCAATAAAGAGGGCTAAAAGGGGTCATGAAATATCTTTGGCTAACAGGGTTAAGGAAAATCCCAAAGCCTTTTATTCGTATATAAGGAGCAAGAGGGTAACTAGAGAAAGGATTGGCCCACTCAAAGACAAAAGAGGGAATTTATGCGTGGAGTCAGAGGAAATGAGTGAGATTCTTAATGAGTACTTTGCATCGTTATTCACCAAGGAGAGGGACATGACAGATGTTGACGCTAGGGATGGATGTTTAAATACTCTAGGTCAGGGGTGGGCAAACTACGGCCCGCGGGCCGCATGCGGCCCGCCAAAGGTCTTTATGCGGCCCACCAAGTCATTAAAAAAAATAAAAAAATGTTTTTTTTAAAATGTTTTTTTTTAATTTTTAATTTTTTTTTAAGGTTAATGGGGGGGGGGGGGGGCTGTTGGGTTACTTACTGGTATAGGGTGGATACGTTGACTTGAGTAGGGTGATCATTGCTCGGCACAACGTCGAGGGCCGAAGGGCCTGTTCTGTGCTGTACTGTTCTATGTTCTATATTGTTGATTCCTGGTTAATTTGCTGTCAGTCTAGATTCAATAAAATCTGAGATGGATTTGCAGGTATCATATCATTTAATAATAACTAACTTGCAAGGCTGACTCAATCCATAGGACCTCAGGACACACACACTGTCTTCTGAGAGCCCAGAATAAAGAGAGAGAGTATACAAAGAAACTTCTGCTGATATATTCAAAATCACAGTAAGATTCACATATAAGCTTCCCATTGGTCATTCTATACACCTCCTGACCTGGCCCTATATCCTAATTGGTCACTTTGCATTGTAACCCCAGCATCCTTTTCACCATGCTCACCACGAGGCAAAGCTCCCCTCCATCCCTTTGTTCTCTGTCTGTGAACACAGTACCCTCAGGGTCCTGCGGTCCACCCCGTTCGTTTGTTCACTTCCTCAATATGAGGTGCCCAGAATCATAACCGGGTGAAGTAATTATTTTACTTAATATACTATGCGGCCCTTTACAATTGTGAATTTCTGAATGTGGCCCTTGCACGGAAAAGTTTGCCCACCCCTGCTCTAGGTCATGTCGGCATAAGGAAGGAGGAGGTTTTGGGTATTCTAAAAGGCATTAAGGTGGACAAGTCCCCAGGACCAGATGGGATCTATTCCAGGTTACTGAGGGAAACGAGGGACAAAATAGCTGGGGCCTTAACAGATATCTTTGCAGCATCCTTGGGCACGGGTGAGGTCCCGGAGGACTGGAGAATTGCTAATGTTGTTCCTTTGTTTAAGAAGGGTAGCAGGGATAATCCAGGGAATTATAGACCTGTGAGCTTGACGTCAGTGGTAGGCAAACTGTTGGAGAAGATACTGAAGGATAGGATCTATTCACATTTGGAAGAAAATAGACTTATCAGTGATAGGCAGCATGGTTTTGTGCAGGGAAGGTCATGTCTTACAAACCTAATAGAATTCTTTGAGGAAGTGACAAAGTTAATTGATGAGGGAAGGGCTGTAGATGTCATATACATGGACTTCAGTAAGGCGTTTGATAAAGTTTCCCATGGCAGGTTGATGGAAAAAGTGAAGTCGTATGGGTTTCAGGGTGTACGAGCTAGATGGATGAAGAACTGGCTGGGCAACAGGAGACAGAGAGTAGTGGTGGAAGGGAGTGTCTCAAAATGGAGAGAGGTGACTAGTGGTTTCCACAGGGATCCGTGCTCGGACCACTGTTGTTTGTGATATACGTAAATGATCTGGACGAAGGTATAGGTGGTCTGATGAGCAAGTCTGCAGATGATACAATGATTGGTGGCGTTGCAGATAGCCAGGAGGACTGTCAGAGAATACAGCAAAATATAGATAGATCGGAGAGTTGGGCAGAGAAATGGCAGATGGAGTTCAATCCAGGCAAATGCGAGGTGATGCATTTTGGAAGATCTAATTCAAGAGCAGACTATATGGTCAATGGAAGAGTCCTGGGGAAAATTGATGTACAGAGAGATCTGGGAGTTCACGTCCATTGTACCCTGAAGGTGGCAATGCAGGTCGATAGAGTGGTCAAGAAGGCATACAGCGTGCTAGCCTTCATCGGACGGGGTATTGAGTACAACAGTCGGCAGGTCATGTTACAGTTGTATAGGACTTTGGTTAGACCACATTTGAAATACTGCGTGCAGTTCTGGTCGCCACATTACCAGAAGGATGTGGATGCTTTACAGAGGGTGCAGAGGAGGTTCACCAGGATGGTGCCTGGTATGGAGGGTGCTAGCTATGAAGAAAGGTTGAGTAGATTAGGATTTTTTTGCTGGAAAGATGGAGGTTGAGGGGGGACCTGATTGAGGTCTACAAAATTATGAGGTGTATGGACAGGGTGGATAGCAACAAGCTTTTTCCAAGAGTGGGGGTGTCAATTACAAGGGGTCACGATTTCAAGGTGAGAGGGGGAAAATTTAAGGGAGATGTGCGTGAAAGGTTTTTACGCAGGGTGGTGGGTGCCTGGAACGCTTTGCCAGCGGAGGTGGTAGAGGCGGGCACGATAGTATAATTTAAGATGCATCTGGACAGATATATGAACGGGCGGGAACAGAGGGAAGTAGGTCCTTGGAAAATGGGTGACAGGTTTAGATAGAGGATCTGGATCGGCGCAGGCTCGGAGGACCGAAGGGCCTGTTCCTGTGCTGTAATTTTCTTTGTTCTTTGTTATTTGTTAATCCATCACATGAACCCACCTCCCATCCATTGACTCTGTCTACACCTCCCACTGCCTTGGCAAAGTAGGCAGCATAATCAAAGATCCCTTCTACTCAGCTTATTCACTCTTCAATCTACTTCCATCGGGCAGAATACACAAAAGTCTGAGAGCACGAATGAACAGATCCAAAAACAGCTTCTTCCCTAATGTTACCAGACTATGAAACGACACACTTATGGACTGATCTGATCTCTTCACACATCTTCTCTACGGAGTAGTACTACACTCCTGTCTGCTTCACCCAATGCCTGTGTCTATGTATTCAGATTGTGTATTTATGTTTGCCCTATTATGTATTTTCTTTTCATATATGGAATGATCTGTCTGGACTGCACGCAGAACAGTACTTTTGACCGTACTTCGGTACACGTGACAATAAACAAATCTAATCCAATCCAATCCCCTCTCGCTCTTCCAAACTCCAATGAATATAATTGGATTTAGTCTCTCATCATGTGACAGTCCCCCCATCCCAGGAATCAGCCTGGTAAACCTTCGTTGCACTCCCTCCATAGAGAGAACATCCTTCCTCAGATAAGGACACCAAAATTGCACACAATACTCCAGGTGTGGCCTCACCAATGTCCTATATAATTGCAGTAAATCACCTCTGTTCCTACACTCAATCAATTAGAATTTCTGAAATCTATAATGCCAGTTTTTTTCAGCTGCTTTTTTTTGCTCCAGGTGAACACTTCGTTTCAAATCATGCAATTCGAGCGCCCTGCACCACTTCAGTCAGAATTCACGTGCGAGGTCTGGGAGGGCACTGTCGAGGCCAACAGCACGTTCCAGGTCCCCATCGTGTTCACACCACAGACGGTTGGTGTGCAGAGTGTTGATTACTTCCACGTGAAACGGCCTGGCAACAGCTCCACGGCTGTGTTGAAGGTGATTGGATCATGCAAAGGTACAAATAATAAATGTTTCCAACAGGAGAATGTTGGAATATAGAAATCCATGAAAAGCAAGTAATAGAACATAGAACATAGAAAAATACAGCACAGAACAGGCCCTTCGGCCCACGATGTTGTGCCGAACCTTTGTCCTAGATTAATCATAGATTATCATAGAATTTACAGTGCAGAAGGAGGCCACTCGGCCCATCGAGTCTGCACCTGCTCTTGGAAAGAGCACCCTACCCGAGGTCAACACCTCCACCCTATCCCCATAACCCAGTGACCCCACCCAACACGAAGGGCAATTTTGGACACTAAGGGCAATTTATCATGGCCAATCCACCTAACCTGCACACGTTTGGACTGTGGGAGGAAACCGGAACACCCGGAGGAAACCCACGCACACACGGGGAGGATGTGCAGACTCCGCACAGTGACCCAAGCCAGAATCAAACCTGGGACCCTGGAGCTGTGAAGCAATTGTGCTATCCACAATGCTACCGTGCTGCCCTTAAGAACAAATTAATCTACACTCCATTATTCTACCGTAATCCATGTACCTATCCAATAGCCGCTTGAAGGTCCCTAATGTTTCCGACTCAACTACTTCCACAGGCAGTGCATTCCATGCCCCCAGTACTCTCTGGGTAAAGAACCTACCTCTAACATCGCCTCTATATCTTCCACCATTCACCTTAAATTTATGTCCCCTTGTAATGGTTTGTTCCACCCGAGGAAAAAGTCTCTGACTGTCTACTTTATCTATTCCCCTGATCATCTTATAAACCTCTATCAAGTCGCCCCTGATCCTTCTCCGTTCTAATGAGAAAAGGCCTAGCACCCTCAACCTTTCCTCGTAAGACATACTCTCCATTCCAGGCAACTTTCTGGTAAATCTCCTTTGCACCTTTTCCAAAGCTTCCACATCCTTCCTAAAATGAGGCGATCAGAACTGCACACAGTACTCCAAATGTGGCCTTTCCAAGGTTTTGTACAGCTGCATCATCACCTCACGGCTCGTAAACTCAATCCCTCTGCTAATGAACGCTAGCATACCATAGGCCTTCTTCACAGCTCTATCCACTTGAGTGGCAACTTTCAAAGATCTATGAACATAGACCCCAAGATCTCTCTGCTCCTCACACATTGCCAAGAACCCTACCGTTAACCCTGTATTCCGCATTCATACTTGTCCTTCCAAAATGGACAATCACGCTTGTCAGGGTTAAACTCCATCTGCCACTTCTCAGCTCTGCATCCTATCTATGCCTCTTTGCAGCCGACAACAGGCCTCCTCACTATCCACAACTACACCAATCTTCGTATCCTCTGCAAATTTATTGACCCACCCTTCAACTCCCTCATCCAAGTCATTAATGAAAATCACAAACAGCAGAGGACCCAGAAATGATCCCTGCGGCACGCCACTGGTAACTGGGCTCCAGGCTGAATATTTGCCATCCACCACCACTCTCTAACTTCTATTGGTTAGCCAGTTCATTATCCAAGTGGCTAAATTTCCCACTATCCCATGCCTCCTTACTTTCTGCATAAGCCTACCATGGGGAACCTTATGAAATGCCTTACTAAAATCCATGTACACTACATCCACTGCTTTACCTTCATCCACATGCTTGGTCACCTCCTCAAAGAATTCAATAAGACTTGTCAGGCAAGACCTACCCCTCACAAATCCGTGCTGACTATCCCTAATCAAGCAGTGTTTTTCCAGATGCTCAGAAATCCTATCCCTCAGTACCCTTTCCATTACTTTGCCTACCACCGAAGTAAGACTAACTGGCCTGTAATTCCCAGGGTTATCCCTATTCCCTTTTTTGAACAGGGGCACGACATTCGCCACTCTCCAATCCCCTGGTACCACCCCTGTTGACAGCGAGGACGAAATGATCATTGCCAACGGCTCTGTAATTTCATTTCTTGCTTCCCATAGAATCCTTGGATATATCCCGTCAGGCCCGCGGAACTTGTCTATCCTCAAGTTTTTCAAAATGCCCAACACATCTTCCTTCCTAACAAGTATCTCCTCGAGCTTACCAGTCTGTTTCACACTGTCCTCTCCAACGATATAGCCCCTCTCGTTTGTAAATACTGAAGAAAAGTACTCGTTCAAGACCTCTCCTATCTCTTCAGACTCAATACACAATCTCCCGCTACTGTCCTTGATCGGACCTACCCTCGCTCTAGTTATTCTCATATTTCTTACATATGTGTAAAAAGCCTTGGGGTTTTCCTTGATCCTACCCGCCAAAGATTTTTCATGCCCTCGCTTAGCTCTCCTAATCCATTTCTTCAGTTCCCTCCTGGCTATCTTGTATCCCTCCAGCGCCCTGTCTGAACCTTGTTTCCTCAGCCTGACATAAGTCTCCTTCTTCCTCTTAACAAGACATTCAACCTCTCTTGTCAACCATGGTTCCCTCACTTGACCATCTCTTCCTTGCCTGACAGGGACATACATATCAATGACACGTAGTACCTGTTCCTTGAACAAGTTCCACATTTCACTTGTGTCCTTCCCTGACACCCTATGTTCCCAACTTATGCACTTCAATTAGATAGAACAGTACAGCACAGAACAGGCCCTTCGGCCCTCGATGTTGTGCCGAGCAATGATCACCCTACTTAAACCCACATAACCCGTATACCCGTAACCCAACAATCCCCCCATTAACCTTACACTACGGGCAATTTAGCATGGCCAATCCACCTAACCCGCACATCTTTGGACTGTGGGAGGAAACCGGAGCACCCGGAGGAAACCCACGCACACACGGGGAGGATGTGCAGACTCCACACAGACAGTGACCCAGCCGGGAATCGAACCTGGGACCCTGGAGCTGTGAAGCATTGATGCTAACCACCATGCTACCGTGAGGCCCCTTGTCTGACAGCATTGTATTTACCCTTCCCCCAATTGTAAACCTTGCCCTGTTGCACGCATCTATCCCTCTCCATTACTAAAGTAAAAGTCACAGAATTGTGGTCACTACCTCCAAAATGCTCCCCCACTAACAAATCTATCACCTGCCCTGGTTCATTACCAAGTACCAAATCCAATATGGCCTCCCCTCTGGTCGGACAATCTACGTACTGTGTTAGAAAAGCTTCCTGGATACACTGCACAAACACAACCCCATCCAAACTATTTGATCTAAAGAGTTTCCACTCTCTGTTTGGGAAGGTGAAGTCACCCATGACTACTACTCTGTGACTTCTGCACCTTTCCAAAATCTGTTTCCCAATCTGTTCCTCCACATCTCTGCTGCTATTGGGGGTGCCTATAGAAAACTCCCAACAAGGTGACTGCTCCTTTCCTATTTCTGACTTCAACCCATATTACCTCAGTAGGCAGATTCTCCTCGAACTGCCTTTCTGCAGCTGTTATACTATCTCTAATCAACAATGCCACCCCCCACCACCTCTTTTACCATCCTCCCTAATCTTGTTGAAACATCTATAACCAGGGACCTCCAACAACCATTTCTGCCCCTCTTCTATTCAAGTTTCTGTGATGGCCACCACATCGTAGTCCCAAGTACTGATCCATGCCTTAAGTTCACCACCTTATTCCTGATGCTTCTTGCGTTGAAGTATACACACTTCAACCGATCTCCATGCCTGCAAGTACTCTCCTTTGTCAGTGTTACCTTCCCCACTGCGTCACTACACGCTTTGGTGTCCTGAATATCGGCTTCCTTAATTGCTGGACTACAAATCCGGTTCCCATTCCCCAGCCAAATTAGTTTAAACCCTCCCGAAGAGTACTAGAAAGCCTCCCTCCCAGGATATTGGTGCCCCTCTGGTTCAGATGCAACCCGCCCTGCTTGTACAGGTCCCACCTTCCCCAGAATGCGCTCCAACTATCCAAATACCTGATGCACTCCCTCCTACACCATTCCTGCAGCCACGTGTTCAACTGCACTCTCTCCCTATTCCTAGCCTCGCTATCATGTGGCACCGGCAACAAACCAGAGATGTCAACTCTGTTTGTCCTGGCTTCTAACTTCCAGCCTAACTCCCTAAACTTGTTTACTACATCCACACCCCTTTTCCTACCTACGTCGTTGGTAACCACAACTTCTGGCTGCTCACCCTCCCCCTTCAGGATCCTGAAGACACGATCTGAGACATCCCTGGCCCTGGCACCCGGGAGGCAACATACCTTCCAGGAGTCTCGCTCGCGACCACTGAATCTCCTATCTATTCCCATAACCATTGAATCTCCTATTACTATTGCTTTTCTATTCTCCTCCCTTCCCTTCTGAGCCCCAGAGCCAGACACAGTGCCAGAGACCTGGCCGCTGGGGCCTTCCCCCGGTAGGTCATCCCCCCCAACAG
Organism: Scyliorhinus canicula; assembly: GCF_902713615.1. Taxonomy (NCBI): domain Eukaryota; kingdom Metazoa; phylum Chordata; class Chondrichthyes; order Carcharhiniformes; family Scyliorhinidae; genus Scyliorhinus; species Scyliorhinus canicula. The sequence goes on along the minus strand of NC_052147.1, from coordinate 279,664,351 downwards.
CATCCAAAATGGTATACTTGTTTTGAAGGGGAACGGCCACGAGGGATCCCTACACTGTCTGCCCGTTCATTTTCTTTCCCCTGACTGTAACCCAGCTACTCTTGTCCTGTACCTTGGGTGTGGCTACCTCCCTGTAACTCTTCTCTATGACCCCCCTCTGCCTCCTGGATGACCCGAAGTTGCTCCAGCTCCAGTTCCCTAACACGGTCTCTGAGGAGTTGGAGTTGGGTGCACTTCCCGCAGGTATAGTCAGCGGGGACACCAGTGGTATCCCTCACCACACACATCCTACAGGAGGAGCATGCAACTGCCCTAGCCTCCATCCCCTCTTACTTTACAGAATATAGCTGCCCTGTGGACCAACTGGATCTCCGTCCTCCGACTCTGCTCCCAGTCAGCTGGACTCTGTAAACTCCTGGCTCCCTTCTCGTTCTTTGCGGAAATGAAATGTAAGGAGTACCTTGCTCCCTCCTCACCTAACTCCCTCAGTCACCAAACTCTCACTGTAGCACTCAAATGCACCAAATTCAGCACTCAGTGTAAACCGAGCCTTCCTATAATAGCCCCACCCACTGCATTACTCTCCCTACCCCAGAACCTTCCCAGCCCGAGCCCTGATCTTGCATCTTTCTGCAGTATCTTGCCTATCTCCCCTCATACCCTCTCTCAGCTCATCTTGTCCATGAGACTCACCCATTCAGTCCTATTCCCACTGAACCGGTGATCACTAACTTTAGATGCATTAACGGTATTCAAAAGGCATCTCGACAAACACATGGGTTGGATGGGTAGAGAGGGATACGGCACAAGGAAGTGCTGAGGGTTTTGCTGAAGTTTGGTATCATGACCGGTACGGGCTTGGAGGGCCGAAGGGCCTGTTCCTGTGCTGTATTGTTCTTTGTCCCGACCTGGTCTCATGTTCGGTGATATTGTGAACACTTCTCTCTCTCTCTTTTTGCTGTCATTGGGCCGCTCCACAAACAAAGAACAATACAGCACAGGAACAGGCCCTTCGGCCCTCCAAGCCTGTACCAGTCACGACACCAACAAACACACCCATGACCTCATTGTCCTTGCAAACCACCATCCCATCAGCAATCTGACTTTCCTCACCAAAGTCCTCGAACGTGTTGTTACCTCTGAAACTTGTCATGAACTATTGCTACATAGCATGGGGAGAAGCATTGTACAGTCGGAGACACCCTCCTTAAAATGAAAGGCGAGGGGGAGAAAGGAATAGAAATTGATACCGATAGCATTAAATGAAATGGGATGGCAGGTAGTTTTTGCTGTTCATAAACACTGTGCAAAAACCAGTTGAGCAGAATGACTGGAACACCATGTTTGAATCCCCCCCCCCCCCCCCCCCCCCCCCCCCCCCCCCAGTCAGGGTAATGTTCCTGCCACAGTTCTGAAACAACAGTCAGCAAAGCCACAAATGACATCCTATGTGACTGTGGGTTGAATATTGAGGTCCCAGCAGTGCCAAGCACAGGCTGGTGGGCACTGCCGTAACTGCAAGAGGAGGAAGAAGGCCCGATGGATCCCTGGAAGCAGATAAGCCTGGGGCGGGATTCTCCCGCAATTGGTGGGGCGGCCCATACCGGCTCCAAGAGCGGCGCGAACCACTCCGGCATTGGGCCGTCTGGAAGTTGCAGAATCCTCCGCACTTCCGGGGGCTAGGCCTGCGCTGGAGGGGTTGGCGATGTGCCAACCGGCGCCGAAGTGCCGCCGTGGGCCGACGTGAATTGGCGCATGCGCAGGACTGTCGGCGTGTTCTGGCGCATGCGCAGAACTGTTATTGTGTTTCCTGCGCATGCGCAGGGGGTTTCTTCTCCGCTCCAGCCATGGCGGAGCCTTACAGAGGAGGGCGCGGAGGGAAAGACCGCCTGCAGATCGGTGGGCCCCGATCGCGGGCCAGGCCACTGCGCCCCCCCCGGGACCGGATCCACCGGCGCCCTCCCGAGGACTCCGCAAGCCGCCCTCCAAACCAGGTTCTGCCTGGTGGACCATGTCTATTTCACGCTGGCGGGACTGGCAGAAAACGGATAGCTACTCAGCCTATCAGTGCCCGGGGAATTGCCGGGGGGGCCGCTGCCAATGGCCCCCGACCGGCGCGATCCCCGCCCTGCCCAAAAACCAGCGGCGAAGAATTTGGCAGCCGGCGTCGGAGTCGCGGGGCAGAATTCACGACGCCCCCTGTTGATTCTCTGACCCGGCGGGGGGTCGGAGAATCCCGTCCCAGGTGTTTGGGGCAGGCAGGGGCTGGTCATGTCAGGACTGGGTGGGCCGTGGGCTGAAGGTTGCTGGCATTAGGAAGAAAGAATGGGGTTGAATTTTAGGGGATGCTACCCCTCGATTGGCACAGGGCAGCCCCGAGGACAGAATCCCTGCTTCCTTCCCGCCCTTTGAAGACATTATTTTAAAAAATCGGTCTGCCCGCTCCCACTTAACTGCCCACACCAAACGTTTTATTAGCGTGGGCAACAAATTGATCCTCGACTATTGAAATATGACAGGCAGGCTGCCAATTTCAACACCGCCCACCTCCCCCCCCTCCCCCATATAAGAATAATCGCTTATTGTCACAAGTAGGCTTCAATGAAGTTTGCAATGAAAAGCCCCTAGTCTCTACATTCCGGCGCATGTTTGGGGAAGCTGGTACGGGGATTGAACCCGTGCTGCTGGCCTTGTTCTGTTGTTCTGTATTACAAACCAGCTATTTAGCCCACTGTGCTTAACCAACCTCATATTATGGAGATGAGCTTGGGTGGGGTGACATTTGTTCGATTTTATATGCACCCCCGCCCCGATAAGTGCCTTGGGGGCAAGTAAAATGTAGCCCTGTGACAAAGGTAAACTTTCCCTCTCCTCCCTTCTCGGCTTGTCTGCAGCCTCTGATTGACCGCACCATCCTCCTCTAATTCCTCTCCACTATCAACTAACTGGGTAGGACAAATCTCACCTGACTCCATTCTCACCTATCTAATCATAGCCAGTAAATCACTTGCAAAGGCTTCTCTTCCTGTTCCCACACTGCACGGTGGCACAATGGTTAGCACTGCCACCTCACAGTGCCAGGTACCCAGGTTCAATTCCAGCCTCGGGTAACTGCCTGTGTGTAGTTTGCACTTTCTCCTCTTGTCTGCATAAGGTTTCTCAGGCTGCTCCAGTTTCCTCTCATAGTCCAAAGATGCACAGGTTAGGTGGCTAAGTATTGGTCCTAGGTACGGTGCTCTTTATAATAACAAGAATCTTTGTTGTCACAAATAGGCTTACATCAACACTGCAATGAAGTTACTCTGAGAATCCCCTAGTCGCCACATTCCGGCACCTGTTCGGGTACACTGAGGGATAATTCAGAATCTCCAATTCACCTCACAAGCCCGTCTTTCAGGACTTGTGGGAGGAAACCCACACAGAGAAGGGGAGAACTCTGCACAGACAATGAACCAAGTCAGAATTGAAGTTGGGACCCTGGTGCTGTGAAGCAACAGTGCTAACCACTGTACTACCGTACCTTCCATGTTCCTACATGTATACTTCCAATAGAGAAAACTGGATAATCATCAGGAGTGGAAGCCAGCCCAAATCATAATGTTCCCGATGCTGTGGGACGTCAGGACAGGATAGACAAAAATTCGGAGAGAAAAAATAAATGATTAAAGGAAAATTCATGCTGTTCTTATCCTCTTGTCCCAGGTCCAGTGGTGTCGCTTGCAGACCTGAAGTTGACTTTCGGTTGTGTGTCCCTCGGCAAGATCGTGACTTACGCGACCGAAATCAGTAACACGTCGGATGTGGCGACATTTTACCAGTTTGAAATTGATTGCACCCAGAGCGTGTTCGTAATTGACCAGCCATGCGGCGCTCTGGGAGGGGAGTCCACGCAGAAGCTCAGGGTAACATTCCGACCATCCCATCCCATCAACTACTACAGAAGGGTGGCTTGCCTTATCCACCATCAGGTACGGTGCAACCCACAGTAAAACGTGACGTGGAAAGCCATTTCTGTTAGTCACATCAATTGAGAAAACATAGTTGACCGAACAAGGTTCAAAATATTACCCTGTACAGCATGAAAACAAAAAGACTCGCATTCATTTGGCATCTGTCAAGACCTTGGGAATTCCCAGTGGGTATCACAGCTAATGTAGCACTTTTGGAGAGTAGGCATTGCTGACTGAGGCCGTCATTCATTTGAGCGGTAATTAATGAATCATGCTATAAATTGGTCTTTAATAATTCAGGGATTCCAAGTAGTCTATCCTCTCTTACTCAATAGTCTTGATCATATAAATAACCTTCTGCATTTATCATAATATCTTCTGTTATAGTCTTTCAGCCTTGCAATTTTGGCCAAGGATTTTTCCCTTTCTCTCTCTTATGAATAAAAATGAACATGGCCATGGTGATACCCATTATTGGAACTTAGATCAACTCCACACAGTTTGTTAGTGTTGTTACATGCATGCATTAGCTTTTTAACTTCTGTGCCAGTTTGTCAGCACCTTCCTCATTAGATCCGTACAAAGGACAGTAAAGGTTAGTGGAAATAATCAGATCATCTGGATGCTTGATATGACCAATATTTTCTTCAATTGTTGGTTATCCCAGAGCCTGAGGCTGAAACATTTTAAGTTGAGTTGATGGCTTTTGAGAATTGTCATTACAATTGCTTTTATTTCGTACTGTCGCCAGATGTGTCACAGGTAACAACAAAGCTAAGAGGGAATGACTGAACAAACCTGTGTTTGTGAAGCACCTTTTACAATCTCAGGATGTACCGAAAGACATAAAGCGTGGTCTAGTGGGTGCAATGCTCAGGAATGACAGACATTATGGAGTGGTTTGTAGTAAAAGTCAGCTTCAGGAGAGGCAACAGAGGAAAACAGAGGGCTACAAAGGATTTAAAATATCTCAATGCAATTGCACTCTCCTTTCACGATTGACAACCTACCAATTTTGAATTGAAAGGCTTAATGATTTGGTTTTACTTTTCCAAAACTCCATTGCAGCATCAAGTCATTGATCAAAAAAAAGATATTTTTTTAAACATAATAATCTTTTTTTTTATTGTCACAAGTAGGCTTACATTAACACTGCAATGAAGTTACTGTGAAAAGCCCCTCGTCGCCACATTTCGGCACCTGTTCGGGTACACAGAGGGAGAATTCAGAATACTCAGCTGGTATGGGAATTAAACCCGTGCTGCTGGCCTTGTTCTGCATCACAAACCAGCTTTCTAGCCTACTGAGCTAAACCATCAGCCCGTGACATCATTTGCCAGTGGTTTATGACTGGACAGAAAGTGGCCATTTAGACCAAATGGCCCATTCTGCTTTTAATACTCCACATGAGCCTCCTCCTCCGACTTCCTTCAGCTATCCTTATCAGCATATCTTTATTGGGTTTTTGACCGTTATGTACAAAGAATAAGATATATAAAAATAGAAGAGAAGAGCACACACAAACATACCAAAAACAGAAAAAAATAAAATACAATAACTGGTAGGGTATAATATACCAGCTCAACAGCAGCAACTCTGTACAATTGGCAATATTATTTTTAACACATAAGTAGGCATCTGTTTCTGGGGGCGGGGGGAAACTGGGGAGGTAGATATACATTTGGGTGCCGGAGAAACAATTACAGGGGGCAATACGCGAATGGGTCTGGTTTTGGTGTTTTCTCCTCTATATTCTTTAAGATAAGCAAAGAAGTTTCTCCTGAATTACCGATTGGATTTATTAGTACCCATCTTGCATTGATGACCTATAGCGGAGGTGATAAACTACGATGAGAAGTGTGAAACTATTGTAGATTTTAACCATCGAACTTGCCCTACCTGTGCTACAGGATCCTTTGTTCCTGGATTTAATCGGCACTTGCCACTCAAGCCAGGGGATGCCAGCGATTCTGAAACCCAAACACATTGAAGTGTACCGTACTAACATGGTACGTGGACTGACGTTCCACCCACCTGACATACTGAGTACGATGCTGAAGGAAGGCAAGCTACAACTCGATGCTGTTGGCACCCTGGTTCTGGCTCCTGAGCAATGCTGCATTACCCCAGAGAAGAACGAGAATGAGGTAACTGCCCCTCCCTAATACCCTGCCTTTCCCACACCTCTTTGCCCAGGCTGAAAAATCTAGAAAAGTTACTGCAGAAAAGCTCATGATGCGGAGAATAACGTATTGGCACGGAAAGAAGATTGGCTCGCTAACAGGAAACGGAGAGTAGCCATAAATGGATCTTTTTCTGGTTGATGGGATATTAATGAGTGGTGTGCCACAGCGATCAGTGCCTTGGCCTCAACTTTTTACAATTGATATAAATGAGTAGGTGAAGGGACAGAAGGTCTGGTAGCTACATTTTCTGATGATACAAAGATAGATTGCGAAGTAAGGTGTTAAGAGAACATAAAGAAGCTACAAAGGGACATCAATAGGGTTCAAATCCCGGCTTGGGTCACTGTGCGGAATCTGCATGTTCTCCCTTGTTTCCTCCGGGTGCTCCGGTTTCCTCCCACAAATCCAAAGACGTGCAGGTTAGGTGGGTAGGCCATGATAAAATACCCTTAGTGTCTAAAAAAAAAGGTTAGGTGGTGTTACTGCGATAGGGTGGAGGCATGGACTTAAGTAGGGTGCTCTTTCTAAGGGCCGGTGCAGACTCAATGGGTTTAATGGCTTCCTTGTGCACTGTAAATTTTGTAGATAGGTTCAACGAGTGGGAAAAAATAGGTAGGTAGGAAAGTAAGATGTGAAGAGAACATAAGGGATAAGAATAGGTTAAGTGGGTGAACAAAGATTTGGAAAATGGAGTATAATGTAGGATTGTCTATTTTGGCAGGAAGAATAAAAAAGCATATTATCTGGGCCACGAGGAAACAGTAGAGGTGTGGGCTTGTAGGGTGCTCTTTCCAAGGGCCAGTGCAGACTCGATGGGCCAAATGGCTTCTTGCTGCACTGTAAATTCTACGATATCTAAATGGTGAGAGATTGCGGGGCTCGGAGATTCAGAGGGATCTGGGTCTCCGAGTGCATGAATCATAAAAGTCTAGAATAGAGGTACAGCAAGCAATTAGGCAAACTAACAGAATGTTACTTTTTATTGCGAGGGAATTGAAAACAAAAGTAGAAAAACTATGCTTCACTTGTACAGGATACTGCTGAGACCACATCTGGAGTGTGTGTGTACAGTATTGGTCTCCTTATTCAAGGAAGGATGTACATGTATCAGAGATTCCAGAGATAAGGGGCGCGATTCTCCCAACGGGAGATTAAGTGCTGACGCCGGAGTGAAAACCGGAGTGTTTCACTCCGGCATCGGAGGCCGCTCCTCGCCCCCTATTCTCCCACCCCCAGGGGGCTAGGAGCGGCGACGCGTCAATTTTGTGCACCGGGCCTTGGTGCCCGCGTCAAAGCGCCGCTGCCTGAATGACGCGGCCGGCGGTGCCTAAATGACGTCACCCGCGCATGCGTGGTTGCCGGCCTCCCCGCGGGCGTCCCGCAAGACATGGAGCATTGATCTTGCGGGGCGGCGGAGGGAAAAGAATGCGTCTTTTAGAGACGCCGGCTCGCCGATCGGTGGCCAGACCCCCACTGAGCACTCCCCTGGTGCTCGATCCTCCCCCAGTGGATGCTGGGACAGTGATTAAAATTAAGGAGGAGTTAGACAGATTTTAAATTAGTAATGGGTTGAAGGGTTACTGAGAACAGGCAGGACGGTGAAGTTGAGGCCATGATGCAATCAGCCATGATCGTATTGAACAGTGGAGCAGGCTCGAGGGACTAAATTGACGATTCCTGCTCCTAATTCTTATGTTCTAAGGAAGAACTATTCTGTCTAATTTCATATTCCAGCTCTTGGTCTGTAGCCCTGTAGGTAACAACATCTTGAGCACAAATCTGATGTTCTTGATGAATAAGGGGACATGGGGTTATGGGGAAAAGGCAGGAGGATAGGGAGGAAGAACATATCAGCCATGATCAAATGGTGGAGCAGATTCGATCGGCCATAAGACCTAATTCTGCTTCTATATCTGATGGTCTTATCAGAAGCTGTTCCCAAAAGGTTTTCTAAACTAATACCAGGATTCAGCGCGTTGTTTTACCAAGAAAGGTTGACAGGCGAGGCTTATATCCACTGGAGTTTAGAAGAGTAGGATTGAGACCTGACTGAAACATTCTGGGCGGATTGTCCGCTCCCGGGAACAATCGTGAAGGCCGTCGTGAACTCGGCCGAGTTTCACGACGGCCTCGGAGCCCGCTCCTCTCATCGAATTCACCCCCACCGGGGGGACTAGGAGCGGCGCTCCGTTATTCTTGGCCGCCTGGCCTTGACGCTCGTGCCGAGAATGACGCGACGGCGGCGCCTATGTGACGTCCGCCGCGCATGCGCAGGTTGGCCAGCTCCAACCCGCGCATGCGCGACTGACGTCACGACGGCTGACAGCTCGAACCCGCGCATGCGCGGTGGCCGTCTTTCCCCTCAGCCGCCCTGCAAGACGTGGCGGCTTGATCTTGCGGGGCGACGGAGGGGAAATAGTGCGTCCGATTGAGACGCCCACCGATCGTCGGGCCTGTCCCCTCCCGAGCACAGTCGTGGTGCTCATTCCCCACCAGGCCCCCTTCAAGCCCCAAAACGGGCATCTCACGGCTATTTCACGACGGCAGCGACCAGGTGTGGTTGCCACCGTCGTAAAACGGTCGCGAACGGCAGGCCGCTCGGCCCATCCGGGTCGGAGAATCGCCGCTCGCCGTGAAAAACGGCGAGCAGCGATTCTTCCGAGCAGTGGGTGGGAGAATCACGGGGGTCGCCAGCTGGTCGTGAAATTAGTCGGGGGGCCCTCCCACGATTCTCCCACCCGGCGTGGGGAGCGGAGAATCGCGCCCACATGATTTTGAGAAGTATTGATAGGGTGGATGTGGAGAGGATGTTTCCCCTTCTGGGCCAATCTGGAACTAGGGCTTGACTGTTTTAAAATACTGGGTGTGATCTAACCAAATTGCAAAGTCCCGTGATGAGCGTGTTTAGCCAGGTGTTTCCTGGCACTCGCAGCGCGGAGAAACACCATGCTAGCTATCAGGATTTTGCTGCAATTCGGGGCCTCAGTGGGGAATGCCCCGTCGAGGCTGCACTTGGCCCTGTTTCAGCTCGCCGGGACTCCTCAGTGCAGGAAGACGTCGGGACGCCATTTACAAATGGCATCTTGGTCTCTCGACCCCTCTGACGTGACCCCTGATCCATCCCAAAGCCCCAACTCGGACCTGAACCCCACCTCACATACGCAGGGGCATCCCCAGGCCCGATCCCTAACATGGGAAAAATGCCAGCCTGGCAGTACTTCTGCCAGTGCCAGCTGGACACTTTGGCAGTGCCAGGCTGGCACCCAGATTGCACTGCCAGAAGGCAAACACCCGGGGGCCTCCGATCCCCTGGAGGACTCTCCTATGCAAATTGTCCTCAGGACTTAACCCTTTTAGCCCTGGTATAGTTCTGGTGAATCTGTGCTGCATCCCACCTAAGGCCAATATAGTCTTCATGAAGTGCTGTGCCCTGAACTCAACACAGTACTTAAGATGGGATCTAGACAGAACTTCGTACAGCTATATCATAATTTCTACTCCCTTTGTAATCAAGTTCACCGGCCAACATTCCATTAGCCTATTTCATTACTTGCATTTCACATTCGGAACCCCCTAAATATTTCTGCTCCTCCATTCAATACTTCCTCGCCGTTCAGAAATCTGCCAATCTATTTTCCTTAAGTTGAAAGGGGGAATATTCTTACATTTCCCTGTGTTTTAACCTTGTGCTTCCTTCCCAGGATTGTCCAATACCTCCAGTATTGTTCCCCAATATTTCTTCAATCACTGAGTATTTTGATGACGGTATCCAAAGTGATATTACGATGTTTCCACCTCACGTCTCAGTCAGTGAAAGGGAGTTAAATTTCGGCAAGTGCCTGGTACTCGACCAGTTCGCTCCTCTACCATTTTCCATGATGAACCACACGAAAGGCAAGGTCACTGTGCTCTGGACATCGGTGCCAGGCAGCATCTTCACGGTGACACCTCAGACCATTGACATCCCCCCCTTGAAGAATATGGCTTTCCGCATTCACTTTGCTCCTGATAAAACCAACATGCTATACGCTGCCGAACTGGAATGCTTTGCTTATTATAAGGTCAGTATAGGTGCAGGAATCATCCACTGTAATGCAAAGAGTCAGTGGTGGCTCAGACCCTTGCCTCAGAGTCATAAGATCATGTTTAGCACAGCTGCCTCACAGCGCCACGGACCCGAGTCCAATTCCGACGTCAGGTAATTGTGCGGAATTTGCACGTTCTCCTCTCGTCTGTGTGGGTTTCCTCTCGGTGCTCCGGTTTCCTCCCACAATTCAAAAATGTGCAGGTTGGGTGGATTGGCCAGGCTAATTTGCCCCTTGGTGTCCAATGGTTAGGTTAGGTGGGGTTACGGGATTGGGTGGAGATTGGGTCTGGGTAGGGTGCTCTTTTGGAGGGTTGGTGCAGACTCAATGGGCCGAATGGCCTCCTTCTGCACTGTAGTGTTTTTATGATTCAAAATTTCACTCAAGAGACAAGAGCAATCGAGACAGATACCTTAGTGCCGTACAGAGGGCGTGTGTTGCACTGTCAGAGGTGTTTTCAGATGAGACACCCCGACTGCACACGTGTAAATATAAGATCCCATGGCCTTATTTTGTAGGAGAGCGGGTGCCTTTTCCACATTTATCCTTGACTGAATGTCACTACCTTGTCACAATCTAGTTGCTGTTTGTGGGAGCTTGCTGTTACCAAATTGGCTGCTAAGTGCTTGTTCTTGGAAGTGTACGTATTGTTGCTCTAACTCCAAATTGTTGGTGTAATTTTTCAGGTCATGCGCGATCACCGTTTTGTAGACGAAAACACATTCTGTCCACCGTGGTGCCTCACAGTAAATGTGCAAGGGAACACGTTCCAGCCAGGACAGGAACATTTCATTCCCAAGTACATCCTCGATTCGACCGAAGTGGTGAGTAGAAGTTTCATGGCGCTGCACGGTTTTGTTTTCCAGTGCGGTTGAAGTGTCAGAGAAGCCAGTAAACCGAACCTCTTGGTCATTCCACCCAGAGAAAGTGGGAAGGTGGGAATGGGGAAGGTTTGCAGGTAGGGAGGGGGTGAGGAAAGAGGGAGCAGGGAGAGAATAGGGACTGGTTGGTGCTCTGGATTGGATGCCAGCTTTTAGGAAGAAGGGTAATCACTCCCATAGAGTTTTCAGGAGAGATTTCGGAGATGCATCCATCTCGACAGTAACAACAAGGCACCGTAGGATATGAGAGACACAATTTATTTGCAGCTTTATCTTGTTCCGGTGTGAGGAGAATACACAAATGTGTGAGCCAGTGTTTTCACAGGCCCCTCCTGGTGGGTTTGCCGTCCAGAGGGTGGAGAGTGGGGGTCGATGTCGATGTTGGGGTCTGTAAATTTCTCCTCCTGCTCACCCTCGCCTGATTAATGGCCAAATGAGGCCCACTTTCTGCCCAGCCTCAAAATTGAGGAGACCAGTTATTGGTGGGGGAGGAGGTCATACAGGTTGCTTGGGCATCGACGGGAAGGGGGTGGGAGGGAGATGCTTCCCTCATGCGCCCCTTTCCATCAGGGTCTCCCCAAGACATGCCCACCAGAGTGTTCTCTCCCCCTGGCCTCTCTGTTAAGACCCTCACCACCCCACCCTTACCACCCCACTATCCCCACCCACCGACCTTGGTATCTCCCCTCCCCTCCCATCCCTGACGTGACAGCTCCTAGTACTTACCTCCATTCTGGAACTTCAACTCTTGGGACTGCTTGTAGTCAGATTGCCAATCAGACTGACTGGCAGCTCTCTGAGGTGTGAAGTCTGTTCAAGGGGGGGTTGTAGCGCCGTGGTATTGACACTGGACTAGTAATCCAGAGGCCCAGGGCAATGCTCTGCAGACCTGGGTTCAGATCCCACCAAACCAAATGGTGAAATTTGAACTCAATAAAAATCTGGAATTAGAAGTTTAATGGTGACCATGAAACCATTGACAACGTCGTAAAAACCGGTCTGGTTCACCAATGTCCTGTCGAGAATAAAAACAAGGATAGCTTTGGGTACCTTTGGGCAGCACGGTAGCACAAGTGGATAGCACTGTGGCTTCACAGCGCCAGGGTGCCAGGTTCGATTCCCTGCTGGGTCACTGTCTGTGCGGAGTCTGCACGTTCTCCCAGTGTCTGCGTGGGTTTCCTCCGGGTGCTCCGGTTTACTCCCACAGTCCAAAGACGTGCAGGTTAGGTGGATTGGCCATGATAAATTGCTCTCAGTAACCAAAAAGGTTAGGAGGGATTATTGGGTTACGGGGATAGGGTGGAAGTAAGGGCTAAAGTAGGTCGCTGCAGACTCGTTGGGCCGAATGGCCTCCTTCTGCACTGTATGTTCTGTGATACTATGGGTACGATTCTCCGGCCTCGTTGCGCTCTCGCTCAAGCATAACAAGGCTGGTGAATAGTGGGTGAAGCCAAAAACGAGATCCATGCCGGGCGCCAAACAGTTTGCGATGCAATTGGCCTGCTCCCATAAGCAAAATTGGGATCTCGCCGTAATGTCGCGAGAAACGAATTATCACCACTTAAGACCCATTTCCATACAATCATTGAGAGCCATCCCATATCCAACGGCTTCCCATCATTCAGCGACCTCCTCGGCAAGTGGGTACGCTGGCGCCGATTAGTTCTCCTTTTTAAAAATGTGAACCTGGCAGAAGGGCTACCATGGGGAGTCGAGGAGGTGAATAGCCAACTTTGCTCACAGGCAGAGCCCGGGGGCGCTAGGATTGACACTCCAGTACTTGGCGGGGGTTGGGGGACCCTCCGCAGGGGTGGGCCGCCATGGGGGTTTGGGGGAAGAGGTGCTGGCGGGGAGCGATCGCTCGCGGCACCGCCATGCCAACCCCTGGATCCCAACCCCATTCCGGGGGCAACCCTTGTCCCTGCCCGTCTGCCCCACCGATCACCCAGAACCCCCACGACTGCTGAGCCCTCTGGCCATGCGGCTGAAGGCTATCATCAATAGGGAATTGGCAATCGTGGCTGAGCCTTGGAAAGGGTCCAGAGGAAGTTCACAAGAATGGTCCCTGGAATGAAGAGCTTGTCGTATGAGGAATGGTTGAGGACTCTGGGTCTATACTATTTGGAGTTTAGAAGGATGAGGGGGTATTTTATTGAAACTTACAGCATACTGCGAGGCCTGGATAGAGTGGATGTGGAGAGGATATTTCCACTTGTAGGAAAAGCTAGAACCAGAGGACACCATCTCAAACTAAAGGGATGATCCTTTAAAACAGAAACGAGGAAGAATTTCTTCAGCCAGAGGGTGGTGAATCTGTGGAACTCCTTACCCTATCCCGCTGCCCTCAGTGATCCTCAACGTGTGTGGTCCTCAACGTGTGTGGTCCTCGTAGCTCTACCACTACGTCTTGTTGTTTCCCCACAATGCACATCAGAGGAGGAGGCAGCCAGCTGCTTACCTCTTCCCTGGCCCTTAATGCCCCTGGCGGGTGTCCTCTGGGGGCTCCGAGACAGGAGGCCCAGGGCTCACCTGTCGGCGGCACAGGCATAGGCTGTGCCGCACTGTCTCGGGCGCTGACTGTAAGACACAGCCTCATCAGAGGGGTGGAACATAGGGGAGCTGGTGGCCATCATCACCACTACATGGGACGGGTCCGGCCTGGCACCCAGAGTCCCCTTTTCCCAATAGGTTCCCATAGGGCCCTGGGGTTCACCTTGGGACAGAGGGACAGCTAGTTCGAGCTATGGCTGCCCCTGCATCATCTAGCTCTGCCAGCCCTGGCAGTTCCCGATAGTTCGCACCAGGGTGTCAATGCCCTTAGCGATGCTTCTAAGTGTTGGGACATGCTCTGCAGTGCCTCAGCCATGCCCACCTGCTATTGGGACAAGCTCCACAGTGCCTTGGCCATGCCCATCTGAGAGTGGGATATTTTCCGCAGAACCTCATCAAGGTCAGCCTGGTGCTGGGTGACATCCCCCAGTGAGTCGGACATTCTGCTGAGACCCTCGGCTATGGCCGTCACTGACTGAGCGACGCCTTGGACACCTTCACTAATGGTGGTGACATCATGCACCTGGCTCTCCACTGAGGTCACCACCTTAGCAGTGTTGGCCCCGACGCCATGCATTGCCGGTGACATTTCCTGCGCCCGTAGCCTCTGGGACTCCTCCAAGCGGCTATGGATCTGCTATAACATCTCCCTCTGAATGTCCCGGCCGCTTCCTACCATCTCCATCAGCTCTGGGTAACCCACTTTACAGGTTCAGCATCAGGCTGGGACCTAGCTGGGTCCTGGGTCCCTGCAGCCCTCCGACTGCTGTCTCACCTGGGAGTTCCTGCATCCACCCGATGTACATCAGGAGCAGTGTGGTGCTCACCAGATGTGTCCCAGAAGTCTGAACACTAACATGTCCCACCAAAGTGCGTGTATCTGCGCTGGTGGAGGGTGGGGTTGACAGCTGTGCCACAACTATAACGGTGGCATCCTTGGAGCTCTCCTCCGAGGTGTTCTACTCGTCCATCACACAAACCTGTCTCCCAACCATTGACTCTGTCTACACTTCCTGCTGCCTTTGGAAAGCGGGCAGCATAATCAAAGACCCCTCCCACCCGGGCTATTCACTATTCCAACTTCTTCCATGGGGCAGGAGATACAAAAGTCTGAGAACACGCACAAACAGATTCAAAAACAGCTTCTTCCCCGCGGTTACCAGACTACTAAACGACTCTCTTATGGACTGATCTAATCTCCTCACACATCTTATCTATTGAATAGTATTACACTCCTGTATGCTTCACCCGATGCTTGTGTCTATTATTTACATTGTGTATTTATGTATGCCCTATGTTTTTTTTCCTGTATGGAACGATCTGTCTGGACTATATGCAGAACAATACTTTTCACTGTGCCTCGGTACAGGTGACAATAAATAAATCCAAATCCAATCCGTGAAGCTGACTTGTGGGGGTACTGTGTGTGCATGACTTGAGTTAATTAAACTGAACACAGTTAGTCTGCAGAGTTTAATCATCAAAAGGGCTAGGTGTTAAAGCAAGTATTTTAAGATGAGCAAGCCTAAGACGGGTTATTGAGTGGAAATTTGCAGCTTGCAGTGAAAAACAGAGTTACTGGGCGAGATTCTCCTCAAATGCGGAGAGTTGTAAAGGCTGCTGTGAAACCAGCCGTGTTTCACGGCAGCCTTCACGCCCGTTCCCGGGACCCGATTCTCTCCCCCATCGGGGCTAGGAGCGGGACCCCGGGAATGACGGCATCGTGGCCTTAACGACCGTCGTTAAGGCCGCGCGCCAAGATGACGCGCGGCCGGCTCCAACCCGCGCATGCGCAGGTGACGTCATCACGCCATTGACTGAACCCGAGCATGCGCAGTTCCGCATTTCTCCACCGCCGCCCGACAAGATGTGGCGGCTTGATCTTGTCGGGCGGCGGAGGGGAAATAGTGCGTCCCTTTTGGACGCAGGCCCGACGATCGGTGGGCACCGATCGCGGGCCTGTCCCATCCCGAGCACAACAGTGGTGCTCCCGCCCCAAACGGGCCTCTGGATGCCCCAAGCGGGCCTCCAGCGCATGTTTTTACGACAGCAGCAAGCAGGTGTGTTTGCTGCCGTGAAAAAATGGGCATGAAGGCCCGGCCGCTCGGCCCATCGGCCGCGGAGAATCGCCGCTTACCGTAAAAAACGGCGAGCGGCGATTCGTGACGTGGGTCGGGCGAGGGGGGGGAGAATAGCGGGAGGGCATGAAAAATGTCGGGAGACTCCTGCTATTCTCCCAACCGGCGTGGGGGGCTGAGAATCGCGCCTAATGTTTCAGGTGCGTGTCCTTTTGATGGAACGGAGTGTAATTACGCACTTTCAGTGACATCATTCGTAGACGAAAAGGGAATTATTTACTGTGATCTTCAAGAGTAGCAGCAGGTTTTCAGCTACTTGTAAAATACATCTGTCCCAATAGAACTCCTCCCTCTTGGTTGATTTTCCCCACTCTGAGTCCTGATTGGTCACCCAGGCCAGGTGACGCTTACTCTGCTGTGTTGCCCTTAAAGACACAATCACCACAGGAGGAAAGGTAGAAATTTAGTACGTGTTGGGCAAGTGAAACGAGGGTGGGACGGCAGGGATGTGAGGAGGTGCTTGTTGTGGGGTTACAGGAGGTGAGCGAAGGAAGAACATGGAATTGATAGGGCGGAGAGCAGGAGAAATTAAAATACATAAGGTTTAGCACAAATTCAAAGTGAATGTTAAATAAATAATCAAAGGATATGATGACGGCTGTCCAAATATAAAGTGAAGGAATAAAGAAAGAAACAGGGAAAAAACAAACCAGCAAAAAAGGAACACAGAAAACAAAATGGAGAAATGGAGGTAGAGGTTATGTTGAACTCAGTGTTGAATCTAGAAGGCTGTAGTCAGAGGTATAAGGTGCTGTTCCTTGAGCCTGCATTGAACTTCATTAGAATACTTCAGCAGGCCAAGGTCTGATTGGGAGCAAGGTGGAAAATTGAAATGACGTTTGTGGTTCTGCTTGCGGACTGAACAGAAAAGTTCCACAAAGTGGCCACCCAGTTTGTGTTTGGTCTCCCCAGTGCAGAAGCGACCACATTCTGAGCAATGAATACAGTATAATAACTTGAAGGGTGTACAAGTGAATCGCTGCTTCATTTGAAAGGACTGTTTGGGGCCTCAGACGGAGACTAGGGAGGCATTAAAAGTGCAGGTGCATTTCCTGTCGCTGCATGGAAAGGGGCCACAGGGGGGAGGTGTTGGGGTGCCTGAGAAGAGGACCCAGGTATCATGGAGAGAACGGTCCCTATGGAATGTTGAAAGATGAGGACAGGGTAAGATATATATGGTGTAAAATGGTCTAATCTTTATTCTGAGACGATGAACCTTAATTCTTGAGTCTTCAATCAGGAAAGCATCCACCCAGTCAAGTGCTCTAAAGGTTGTGGTGGGAAAAAGGAAAACTCAGAAACAATCAGTCATGAATAAGAGCAAGTTAGTTTATTTCTTAACTCTGCAGAGGACACCCTCCTCTGTCTACAGGAGAGAGAGGAAAGCGCGCCGAGTGCCTCAACCTTCAGTCTTTATACATTCAAAAGATACAAGTAAATCTCCATTCCATATAAGGAGTTGTTTTTCTCCTAACTTTACCATCTCGACCTTCAGACAGCTGGGATATCAGTTTCTCTCTCTCTCTCTCTCTCTCTCTCTCTAACCTTGCACACACACACACAAACGCCTGCAGCTTTAGTTAATCACACTATTAAGCAGTTATTCAATATTAAGTATTAAAATTGTCCATTACAATTCCCCCCTTTTTGTCATCTTAATGACAACATCTATCAAAATTTTAATCGCAGCCAGTCACCTAAGCAGGTGACTGGCTGTTAAAAAAATGTTTGTTTATTGTTAAACAAAGGTTTTCTCAAAGAACAGACATCAGGTATCATTGTACTCCTGTAGATTTTTCAATAATACCATCATTAATCTTTGGTACATAAAATGGGAAACAGGTTGTCATTATAGCTATATGATACAGAAGATGAGTCTATTGACAGTTCATTCTCAAATGGAGGTATCCACTGGTTTGCCTCCTCTAAGTCAACTTGTTCCCTTGCTGCTGTTGGGTCAGATAGTTTCAACATCCGGTAATTGCGGGACAGGTTTGCTATAGCTGCTTTCTGTAGGCATTGGCAGATGCATGGTCCAGTTTTGGGGAGTCCTTTCGCCGTGGTCGCCACCGCCAGGTTCCAGTTGTATGGGCCACAGGGGTCTCGGCATAAGTACTTATCATCTCGCAAGTATTTAGAGTCATAGGGCCATGGGTCACACGTAAATGTACCTGTCTCTCCTCTGGTTAATGTCACTGTAACCCCTCCAGCCCAATACGCTTTTCCCATTACCAGTTCCAGCATAAGCATCATGATAAGCGACATTACCCCTTTCATGTTGACTTGTCCGGTGTGAGCTGGGGCTCCGGCACCCACTTACAATGACTAGCGTGAATCTACGTTGCTCTTTCTGCCACCTTTATCGCTGTCTGCGTCACAAGGAGCACCTGGAATGGTCCCAGCCACCGTCTAGCTCTCCAGCTCTTCCTCCTGAAGCCTTTCACCACTACCCAGTCGCCTGGCTGCAGGTCGTGCAACTTCCCCTCAGCCGGTTGTGGCAGGGCTTCCTTCACTTGAGCTTGCACCTGAGATAAAATCGCAGAGAGTTTTGTACAGTAACGTAACATTTCATCCTCACAATGGCTAGTCAGGGTCCTCGCGACGGGTTTTGGCCCAATTCCAGTGTTGGGTGGTCTGCCGAATAATATTTCAAATGGACTTAAATTGGCTCTACCTCTGACCCTGGTCCTCATGTACATTAGTACTACGGGCAGGGCTTTCATCCATGGTATTCCCATTTCATCGCAGCACTTTGCTAGCTTATTTTTCAGAGTGGCATTTTCCCTTTCTACTGCTCCTCCACTCGCTGGATGGTATGCACAGTGTTGCCTTAGATCAATGCCTAGGTATTCTCCTACCTGCTTAAGAGCCTGGTTTACAAATGGCGTGCCATTATCAGTGCTGATTTTCTCTGGGATGCCCCATCGTGGAATTATTTCAGTTAACGTGCTGTGGGCAGCACGGTAGCATGGTGGTTAGCATAAATGCTTCACAGCTCCAGGATCCCAGGTTCGATTCCCGGCTGGGTCACTGTCTGTGCGGAGTCTGCACGTCCTCCCCGTGTGTGCGTGGGTTTCCTCCGGGTGCTCCGGTTTCCTCCCACAGTCCAAAGATGTGCGGGTTAGGTGGATTGGCCATGCTAAATTGCCCTTAGTGTCCTAAAAAGTAAGGTTAAGGGGGGGGTTGTTGGGTTACGGGTATAGGGTGGATACGTGGGTTTGAGTAGGGTGATCATTGCTCGGCACAACATCGAGGGCCGAAGGGCCTGTTCTGTGCTGTACTGTTCTATGTTCTATGTTCTAACAGGGCCTTGGTTACTGCACTAGCATCTTGTTTGGCTGTAGGGAACACCTCTACCCACTTAGAGAACATGTCAACCATTACTCGGCAGTATTTCTTCCCTTCACTTGGGGTTAGCTCAATAAAGTCCATTTGAATATGCTCGAAGGGTCTCAGTGGTTCTGGGTGCGCCCCTGGGCTTATCTTAATTCCTCTCCCCACATTATTGGTAGCACAAATAACACGTCGTTCACAAAATTTCTGGGAGTATCTAGTAAAGCTTCTGGTGTACCAATGTGCAGCGATACTCTTGAACATCCCTCCTTTTGACACATGGTCCTTGCCGTGTGTCAACTTAGCATAATGAGGAAATAGCACTCTCGATAGACATGGCTTATCATTGGGGCCGTACCGTACCCCTTCTTTTACCTTACCCCCTGCCTTTGACCATTCTTTCTTTTCTTCCCGTGAGGCTTGTGTTTGCAGGTCTTGTGTGTCCGCTGTTGGGATAGGAACTGTTAGCATTGGCATGTTTATGTTATCACTGATAGGTTTTCGCGCTGCTGCTTTCGCTGCCGCATCCGCCCTTGCATTTCCCTGTGAGACTGGATCGGTTTTCCCTGTATGTGCGTCACACTTACAGACTGCAATACACTTAGGGAAGAGGACTGCGTCCAAGAGATCAGAAATCAGCCCATGGGGCGTGATTGGTTTGCCTGTTGATGTTAAGAATCCCCTACAAGGTTCCAAAATCATGAGTCACCCCAAAGGCATATCTACTGTCTGTGTAGATAGTAATGGACTTGCCTTCTGCAAGTTTACATGCTTCTGTAAGGGCTATCAGTTCCGCAGCTTGTGCGGAGAGGTGTCTAGGAAGCGGCTCTGCTTTTAGTATGTTGTGTGATGTGACTATGGCATACCCCACACAGTTCTGGCCCGCTTCTCGATCTCTGAACGCAGACCCATCCACAAACAGTTCCATGTCGGGATTTTGTAGGGGGGTATCCTACAAGTCAGGTCGCCGACTACAAACTTCATTAGTTAGAGCAACGCAATCATGTGGTTCCCCATCACCTGTGGTGGGAAGAAGAGTGGCGGGGTTAAGTATGATACACCTTTTCACTGTAATGTTTGGCATTTCCAGCAGGACCGTGTATCTTAACCACGCGTATCTTAACCACCTTGCCGCAGACATATGAGCTGTTTTTTGCTCTAGGAGAAGTAGTGAGACTGCATGTGGTACCAACAAAGTTATATGGATTCGGAACATTAGGGGCTCTGGCCATAACAGCATCATTGACTGCCTGCAAATCCTGTACAAACCTCCATCCCTCGGGTTCTCCCGGGAGAGTCGCCTTTTTTACAGGGAAAATCGGTGTACGCACTGGTGAGTTTTCGCAGGGTACTATGACTCCCGCCTTCAATAGTGAATTGAATACGGGGGTGATCCCTTCTACCGCTTCGGGTTTTAGCGGATACTGCGTTCTGCATGGTCTGTAATCAGACTTTGGTGTAACTTTTACGGGCTCACAATTGCGTATTAGACCCACATCATGTTTTCCCTTTGCCCAAAGTTTCCCCGGAACTGTCTGCAGTCACGGGTCATCGGTAGTAATTTGTACAAAACTCCAGGTTGTTCCTCTATGGCTCTGGTCCGAGGCGGGGACTATTTCCACCACTCTCTCTGCCTGAGATAGCCAGTTAAGATTCTTTTTATAAGCTCGCATACTCGTACTGAACCACACAGTTGTGTCTGAAAGCAGTGTCCAATCATTGACTTTGAGATTTTTAAGGACCCACGGTCCCAAATCTTTCCATTGTCTATTGCGCCCTTTCACTAACGATACATGGAGGTGTGACCGTTCTATTGTAAAGGGGTGTGGTACTCCCGATCTCAGACGTATTCTAGACAGGTCTATACTTGCAGCGCACCTATGCTCATCCCAATATAATTCTCGTATCAGCAGCACCTCAGACTTTTGCAACTTCCCGAACCATTCATTCTCATATCGATTATCTGGTCCTCCCAAGTGAATGTGTGCGGTGCAGTGCAGATTCTCCTCGGACATAAAGTCAGTGTTAATAGGGTTAACGCTTTCGCGTGCTTCTCCCATGAGTGCTCGGTTTACTGAACTCACTGCCGCTGGAGTCAATCTCCATTCATAAATATACATCAGAGGTCTGGCGTCAAATTTAACTCCTTGGAATGCTATTTCCTCTCCTTCCGTAACCCTTAGTCTCTCTGGGGTAGCTGATCAGGCCTGTCCCATGAGATTAATTGGGCAACACCTAGAGAGTAAAAATGCAAATTTAAACCTTTCTCCATAATTAGTCTCACACCTTAAGGGTGCAGTAAATTGTTCTTGTACTATGACGCCAGATGCCCCGATGGAGTTCAGGTACCTCCCACTCGTCTTAATCGGTGCCTTTAATTGACTAATTTGTATCACAGAGTTTCCCGCACCGGAATCAACTAAAAATGTAAGCCTTTCCCCTTCCACAGTTAATGCATTCGTCGATAGAATTCTTCATTATACTTAACATAAGTGCCTCGCGGTTTAGATTTGTGCATCACACTCTCTATAGTCTGTGTAAAGTTTTCAAGAGCGTTAGTACAAGAGGTTAGCTTAAGCGGTTCTTCATTGCAAAGCATCAAGGTTTTGGACTCACCCTCTCCTTCAGGCATACCTCCATCGTCCTCTCCTCCCCTTTGTCAATTACCATTGTCATCATCGTCTCTTGGCCCTTCTTGTCTCTTTGTTGGGCAGTCTCTTGCCCAGTGGTCCTTGCTTCCGCACGTGAAACACCCATCCGTCTTACCGTGTCCTCGCCCTCAACCTCCCCTGCCTCTTCCTCTTGTCCGTCCTCTACCTCTTCCTCGTTGCTGACCTTCTGCAACCTGTGTCACCATCTGCATCATGGTTAGCTGTGCTTAGTGACTCTAATCCTCCCTCCTTTTGTTCCGCTTCGCCTTTTCTTGTGTCAGTAGCTTGTCAGCGTGTATGGGGTGTTGTTCGATTAAGTTGAGTTTCCCTGTGTCCCATGTAATACATGTATTTTTCACCTTCTTAGCGATGTCCTCACTTAATCCATTCATCAGCTGGTGTTGTAAGTCCACTATGAACGTTATGGACTTCTGTGAGCCGGGTCAGGTACTGGGACACAGTTTCACCGTCACACTGCTTACACATGGCAACTTTTGTCATGTCCATTCTTACCGGAAAGGGAGTTTGACAGGCGTCCACTAGACCTGTAACAAAGGCGTTATAAGGCACATTATCTGCATGGTCTGGTTGAACTTGGCGAGCTCGTACATTATCATCTGGCCAATTGTATCGGATCTTGGAGATGTCTGCACCCAATTTCCTCCCCAATAATCGCCGCATCTCATGAGACGTGGGGCGAAACTCGAGGCAGAACTTGCGTACCTCGCCTGCAAATTTCTGGCCTCCCGCTTCTCTGGGATCCGGGAATTGTTCATAGGCACATTCAATGTCTTTCATTGTCCACGGTCTGTGGACAAGTATCGGTTGTCCTTCCGGGCCCGCCACCTCTATCATTGGAGCATTGAGGACACTGCCGAGAAATTTACTGCCTCCTTCCCTTTCTTCGTCGCCTTTGTGATAATTAAACGGTTCTGGTGCATCTGGAAGGGCAGATTTAGGTCTGCACGACGCCTTACTCCGGGTATGGTGAGCTACTGGGGAGTCAGATGTAGTCATGATACTGATATCTGGGTAAAGGGGGTGACGGTCAGCTCCTGACGGTAGAGTTCCCATGGACGTCTCAGGCGTTCCCCGAGGGGGTTCACTATATGGTGGAGGGCTCAGTCGCGACTGTTGGCCTGGGTTCGTGGGAGTCACTTGTGGAGGAGCCGTTGGGTGCGGGAGGCAGCCATCCAGGTTGGGATCGTCCGGAATGGGGTGACCTGAAATAGACTTAACACACTCAAGAGAGTTGGTTTTATTTGTAGTTTCTTTGGGTTTCGCCTGTGATCGTCTATTTCTTATTTCTGCCTCTGTTTTCCACATACCAAAAGCCGCCCAATTTATTTTTTCTCTTTTCCTTTTGCTTTTCTTTCCATTTTCTTTTGCCCTCTGTTCTAACTGAGTTTTTAATAATTCCAATTGTCTTAAACTAAAACTTCCTCCTTCAGGAAAACCACACTCCTTCACCCACATTTTAACTTGACTCACCGAGTCTTGTCCATAATTAGTAACCATGTATCGTATATTAGGGCTATTTAAACTTGCAGCATTTGTTTGTTTTTTCCCATTGCTATTACCCATGACCGGTCTCTTACTTGTGACCCAGACTCACAGCGACCTTATCCCTTGTGACTTGATTTTCCTCCGGAGGCTCCAGCACGTAAGCGCGTCCGCTTAGGTGGCTTGGTTTTCCTAAACCAGCAAACCAATACCTATCGTTTAGGTATTTTTTACAGGTCCAACCTGTTTGATAGATCCAAGTCAAAATCCACCCGTCACTGTGAGACTGTTCACCACTGTCTATAATTAATAATAGAGCAATTCCTTACCACAGATTTCAGCCCGGATCCCGGTGTTGAGGTGACACAGTAATTCCTGGTCCTCTCACGCTGATGGCCAAATGAAGCGTTTGAGATGAGGTGAAAAGCCCTCAAGGCGTCAGTGCTTCCCCGGAATCTCCCAGTGTCTATCTCAAGCACGGGATCCCATCCTCGTCGCCAAGAACTGTGGTAGGAAAAAGGAAAACTCAGAATCAATCAGTCATGAATAAGAGCAAGTTAGTTTATTTCTTAACTCTGTAGAGGACACCCTCCTCTGTCTACAGGAGAGAGAGGAAAGCGCGCCGAACGCCTCAACCTTCAGTCTTTATACATTCAAAAGATACAAGTAAATCTCCATTCCATATATGGAGTTGTTTTTCTCCTAACTTTACCATCTCGACCTTCAGACAGCTGGGATATCAGTTTCTCTCGCTCTCTCTCTCTAACCTTGCACACACACACACACACACAAACGCCTGCAGCTTTAGTTAATCACACTATTAAGCAGTTATTCAATATTAAGTATTAAAATTGTCCTTTACAAGGTTTTATACATTCCAATGCAATCTCACATTGTTTTAAACTCCAGAGAATATACTGTGAAAAGTCTTACAACACCAGTTAAAGTCCAATAGGTTTGTTTCGAATCACAGAGTGGTGTTTCGAAACAAACCTGTTGGACTTTAACCTGCTGTTGGAAGACTTCTTACTGTGCTCACCCCAGTCCAACACTGGCATCTCCACACCAGAGAATATATATAGACTATGGGCAGGATTTTCCCCCAAAATGGTAAAGTGTCAGGTTTTTAAAAAAAACCTAAATTTAAAATATCCAATTCTTTTTTTTTCCAATTGAGTAGCAGTTTAGCGTGGCCAATCCACCTAGCCGGCACATCTTTGGGTTGTGGGGGTGGGACTCGCGGAGACCGGGGAGAATGTGCAAACTCCACTCCGACAGTGAACCGGGGCCGGGATCGATTCTGGGTCCTCGGCGCTGTGAGGCAGCAGTGCTAACCACTGTGCCACCATGTCGCCCAGAAGTGTCAGGTTCTGTCTGAAACAGGCAGGTTTGCAATTGAGATCTTCCCACGCTTGGCCATTGTTTAGAAGAGGGCTTGTTTAGCATTGCCATTACAAGGTGCGAGGCCGAAAGATGCCAGCAAGCCCAGCTCCAGGAAGGGGGCCCCGATCTCAAAATGAAGTTAAAGATCCCCTCCCCACAGACATCAGGACCCCCTCCGCCCATCAATGATCGCTGGAATCAACCCCCCCCCCCAAAGGAACGCTGGCATCCCCCCCCCCCCCGCTTCCAGCTAAGGGTCACTGACTTTGGGGCCTCCCAGTGGGTCTCCTTGCAGTGTAACGTAAGACTACTTGTGACACTAATACAGGTTAATCTTGTATCATTGCTGTGAGTTAGGAACTATTTTCAGAAACGTTTGTCATTGCTGACCATTGGTCACTCTGTAAGCAACTCTTCAAAGGCAAGGCACGGTAGCACAGTGGTTAGCACTGTTGCTTTAGAGCGCCAGGTATTCGAATCCCAGCTTTGGTCACTGTCTTTGCGGGGTCTGCATGTTCTTTCCGTGTCTGCGTGGATTTCCTCCGGGTGCTCCGGTTTCCCATCACAAGTCCCGAAAGACGTGCTTGTGAGATGAATTCGACATTCTGAATTCTCCCTCAGTGTCTCCGAACAGGTGCCGGAGTGTGGCGACTAGGGGATTTTCACAGTAACCTCATTGCAGTGTTAATGTAAGCCTACTTGTGACTCCAATCAATATTATTGTCAATATTATTGTTAATAAACCATTTTTGGAACGTGGTTCATCCCGAGTTGCCCTTGAGAAAGTGATGGTGAGTCACCATCTTAAACGCTGGGAGCCATTTGGTCTTAGTGTTTAATTAACTATGCTACTTCAGAGTCAACAGGGCTGGTGTGGGACTAGAGTCCTATATAGGTCAGACTGCATAGGAACAGCGGTTTTCCTAACCTGAAAAGGGTATTAGTCAAGTATTTGGGTTTATCCGTCAGCCTCACAGCTTCCTGGTCACTTTCACTGAATTTAAATTCTCAAACTGCAGATGATGGGATTATCCCAAGCCTCAGGGTTACCAGTCCGGTACCCGAAGCTACTTTACTCTAACGTGGGACATTTTAATTATGTGTACCCTGTCATATCAATGCCCGATACCATTCTCAGGCTACGGAAAAGCTGTATTTTATAAAGCGCTTGCGATTCCTAATTCACCTCCGTTTGCTTCCTGCAGGTGTTGCCAGCAGTGAATGAGAAAGGAATAATCTACAAGACCCTGATGCTCATGAATTCTGGGAAGCTGCTCATGACGTTTTCTGTGGATACACAGCATGAAACTGCCATCAAAATCAAACCGAGTGTAGGTTTTGTCCTCCCCCAAGCTTATCAGATATTGACGCTGAGAGGAACACCCCAGAACGAGAGCCTTACCAAACACTCATTGGTGCTACATCTGAACTCCTCTGAGAAATACAATCAGGTACCAAAAGAAAGCTTAGGTTTGAAGTATTGTGCACCGTTTTGGACTGATTACCTAACGAAGGATGGGTATACCTGCCTTAGAGTGAGAGCAGTAAAGTTCAGTCCTGGATAGTAGAGTTCTGAGGAGATATTGAGTACAATGGACATATCGGGGCAATTCTCCGAGCCCCCCACAGGGCCGGAGAATCGGCGCCACGATGCCCCGACGCCGGCGCGCGGTTCTCCGAGGTGCGGAGAATCGGGGCCATTTGCGCCGGCACGTTTGGCGCGGCGTTGGCCGCGGGCCGCTGGAATCAGCGAGGCCGCCAGTTCTCCGGCCCTGATGGCTCGAGCGGCCGCGCGGATACGACAGAGTCCCGCCAGCGCTGTTCACCCCAGGTCGCTGCCGGCGGGAACTTTGCGCGAACGGTCGGAGGGCGGCCTGTGGGGGGGAGGGGGGAGAGAGGGAGGCTCCGTCCCCAGGGGGGCGGGGGGGGCCTTCGATGGGGACTGGCCTGTGATCAGGTTCCACTGATCGGCGGGCCGGCCTCTCACTCCCCCCCCCACCACGGGCCTACTTTCTGGCGCAGCCGGCCCCTGAACACCGACGCCATGTTGAGTCGGGGCCGGCGTGCTAAAGAAGTCCCCCGCGTATGCGCAGGTTGGTGCAGCCCGACTGCGTATGCGCGGGCTGGCGCGGCGCCCATTTGGCACCAGGTAGGGAGGCTGGAGCGGCGTGAACCGCTCCAACGCCAACCTGGCCCCCTGTGGGGGACAGACTAGGTTGTACCCCGGCCCGGTTCGCACCGTCATGAAACGCGACGCGTTCACAATGGCACGAACACTTGGGCTCCATTTGGGGGACTCGCCCCCATCATCTCTCGAGTTGAGAGAAATAAGATGCGACCTTATTGAAAAATAAAATTCTTGGTGGGGGGGGGGGGGTTGAGAGAGTAGATGCTAAGAGACAGTTTCCCCCTGGCTGGAGAATCTAGAGCTAGGCAGTTATAGTCTAAGAAACAAAGAAACATAGAAAATAGGAGCAGGAGGAGGCCATTCTGCCCTTCGTGCCTGCTCCAACACTCATTATGATCATGGCTGATTATCCAACTCTGCAACCTGTCCCCGCTTCCTTCTCCCCCCCCCCCCCCCCCCCCATATCCTTTGATCCCTTTAGCCTCAAGAACTATCTAACTCCTTCTTGAAAACATACGATGTTTTGGCCTCAACTCTGTGGGAGTGAATTCCCCAGGCCAACCACTCTCTGGGTGAAGAAATTTCTCCTCAGCTCAGTCTGAAATGGTCCACCCCACGTCCTCAGAATGTGGACCTTTGGTCTGGACTTCCCCACCATCGGGAACATCCTTCCTGTATCGACCTTGTCTAGTTCTGTACGAATTGTATAGGTTTTGATGCGATTTTCCCCCTCCACCCTCGTTCTTCTAAACTCCTTTCCTCGTTCTTCTAAACGTGAATGTTAGCCTAACAGACTTAATCTCTCCTCATACGTCCGTCCCACCATCCCAGGAATCAGTCTGGTAAACCTTCGCTGCACTCCCTCTAGAGCAAAAACATAGGAATGGAATTGATCATTTTGGACTGAGATGAAGAGGATGTGAAAATGGAGTTAGGTTAAAGATCAGCCATGCTCTTATTGAATGGCAGAGCAGGCTGCCGGGGTCCAGATACAAACAACGTAACGTGGATATAAGAAGAAAGAATCACTACTGCCTTGCACCCAATCACAGACCTTTTGTTCTTTCAGACATGGTGAGGTGAGAAGAGGAGGAAAGAGCAATAGGGAAGGGTGGTGGGAAGGAGCTAGAGAGATTTTCTAGCTCCAGCATTTAGACCCAACAATGATGAAGAAATGGTGATATACTTCGGGGTCAGGATGGTGTGCAGTTTTGGGGGAGAACTTGAAAGTGGAAGTGTTCCCATATACCTCTCACCCTTGTCCTTCGAGGTTGTGAACATATCAGCTTTGGAGGGTGCTGTAATACAATTTATGAATGGTACACACACTGCTACTACTTGACCCACAGAGTTGCTCCAGCACTTTTTGTGTCTATTTTGGACTTCGAGCATCTGCAATATTTTTGAGTTTGTGCCAGGAACCAAAGACAGTGGCTTCTGCCTTCCCACTAATTGGGTGAAATAAATTTCTACTCAAGTTGGACTGCATTTTAGATGAGCACCATGACAAATTAGAGACAGTGGAGGGGTGGTTTAATGTCATCTGAAAGATATCACATCTGACAGTGCAACACTCCCTCAGTACTGCACTGCAATGTTGGCCAAGATAACCTACAAAACTCCAGGGAATTAATGGTCCTTTTACACCTCTTCAATATTCATTTTTTTTTAACAATGCACGATGCTTTGATGCCTTGCAAGCAATTTACAAACACTTTAAAAAAAAATAAATTTACGGTATCCAATTTTTTTTTTACAATCAAGGGTCAATTTAGCGTGGCCAATCCATCTAACCTGCACATCTTTGGATTGTGGGGGTGAAACCCACGCAGACACGGGGAGAATGGGCAAACTCCACACGGACAGTGACCCGGGGCCGGGATCGAACCAGGGTCCTCGGCACTGAAAGGCAGCAGTGCTAACCACTGTGCCACCTTGCTGTCCTGCAATTTATAAATGCGATTCAATGTCCTATTAATACCCAAAATGCCATGCATACAAGGTGTTGATTCTTCTACAGAGTGCAGATCAAACAAATTCCATTCCACCTTGGGAGCTCCTGCACATTGCACAATGTGTTCTGCTAGAAGCAATTTTTGCACTGCAAAAAGAGCTGACAATTTTATATTATAGCCTCATTCAAAAGACGAAAGCACCTTTGGCACCTCAGCACTCCCACTGCATGGCATGAAATGTCAGCCTCGATTGCATGTTCAAGTCTCTGGAGTAGAGCTTGAAGGCCAAAATGCTACGATGGGCTCAGCTAACACGTGTGATTGGTTACAAAGGACAGAGAGGAACTGATACTTAACCTACTCCTTTCTTGCTTTTTAGGAGATTAGACTGTACTCCACTGTAGAAAAGCCTCTGTTGACTCTGGATGGAAATGGACATCTCTACTTTAAGCCGACATGTATAGGCACATTTTCAGAACGATCGTATCTCATTAAGAATGTGTCGCGGATGCCCCTGTATTTTCAGTGGAAGATATCAGCAGCTAACTCCAGAGTGCTGTCCGTCAAACCAAACTTTGGCATCATCCAGGCCAATGAATCACTGGTGAGTTCCAGATCTATTTCTGCTGATTAAATGAGCACAAAAGGAGCAGTGTGGCTAAATGCACCCAGTGCTGACGTACTAACCATACACAGCCTGGAACAGTCCAGTCCATATTTGATACCCTGCTTGTACCAAGGCCTCCCATCAGTTCTCCAATTGGCCATGGTATCTCTGCGAGACCTGGATAGAGTGGAAGTGGAGAGGATAAAGAACAAAGAACAAAGAAAAGTTGGGGGCAGCAGGGTAGCATGGTGGTTAGCATAAATGCTTCACAGCTCCAGGGTCCCAGGTTCGATTCCCGGCTGGGTCACTGTCTGTGTGGAGTCTGCACGTCCTCCCCCTGTGTGCGTGGGTTTCCTCCGGGTGCTCCGGTTTCCTCCCACAGTCCAAAGATGTGCGGGTTAGGTGGATTGGCCATGCTAAATTGCCCGTAGTGTCCTAATAAAAAGTAGGGTTAAGGGGGAGGTTGTTGGGTTACGGGTATAGGGTGGATACGTGGGTTTGTGTAGGGTGATCATGGCTCGGCACAACATTGAGGGTCGAAGGGCCTGTTCTGTGCTGTACTGTTCTATGTTTTATGTTCTATGTACAGCACAGGAACAGGCCCTTCGGCCCTCCAAGCCTGTGTCGACCATGCTGCCCGTCTAAACTAAGATCTTCTACACTTCCTGGGTCTGTATCCCTCTATCCCCATCCTACTCATGTATTTGTCAAGATGCCTCTTAAATGTCACTATCGTCCCTGCTTCCACCACCTCCTCCGGCAGCGTGTTCCAGACACCCACTACCCTGTGTAAAAAAAAACTTGCCTCGTACATCCCCTTTAAACCTTGCCCCTCGCACCTTAAACCTATAAACCTTAAACCTACAGGATGTTTCCACTTGTAGGAAAAACTAGAACCAGAGGACACAATCTCAGACTAAAGGAACGATCCTTTAAAACAGAGATGAGGAGGAATTTCTTCAGCCAGAGGATGGTGAATCTGTGAAACTCTTTGTCGCAGAAGACTGTGGAGGCCAAATCATTGAGTGTCTTTAAGACAGAAATAGACAGGTTCTTTATTTTAATAAGGGGATCAGGTGTTATAGGGATAAGGCAGGAGAATGGGGATGACAAAAATATCAGCCATGATTGAATGGTGGAGCAGACTCGATGGGCCGAGTGGTGTAATTCTGCTCCTATGTCTTCTGGTCCAAATGAAAGGAGAAAATGAGTCAGGCTTTCTGCTTTCAATTACTCTCTGTTCACTCTCACAGGAATATCAGGGTACGTCGTTGTCAGGTGAGAACTTGACACGTCTGTCATGGCTACCATGAATAATACCCTGCCAACATGCCACAGCTAGAATGGCCATATGTTTTTTCTTTATTACTTCATGGGATTTGTTGCTCATCCCTAATTGCTTCTTGATCTAAGTTGCTTTCTGGACTATTTCAGAGGGGCAATTAAGAGTCAACCACATTGCTGTGGATCTAGAGTCACATGTAGGCCAGACCAGGTAAGGGCAGCAGATTTCTCTCAGTAAAGGACATTAATGAATCAGATGGGTTACAACAATAAATGACCGTTTCATTGTCACCATTACTGAGATCGGCTTGATCTTCTCAATATAGTAATTGAATTTAAATTCCACCAGCTGTGGGATTTGAACCCATGGTACCAGAGCATTAGCCTGGGCCACTTGATTACTGGCTCAGTGAAATAATTACTATGCCACCATTTCCCCCTTTCCTCCCATATGTCCCTCACACCCATTTGCGAAGGTGAATCATAGACAAATTCATGCAGCCGTTACACATTCTACCCATGATTTCTACAGTTTGGACTGTTTTTCTCCTGTGCTTTAACGTTATGACTTTCACGTTATGACTTTCATTACAATGGATAGATTTACTCCAGACACTCCCTATTACCAGTGTTACCAAAGTGAGTGGACGGCAGGTGACCATTAGAATCATAAAATGATACAGCACAGAGAATCATATAATGATACAGCACAGAGAATCATAAAATGATACAGCACAGAGAATCATAAAATGATACAGCACAGAGAATCATAAAATGATACAGCACAGAAGGAAGTCATGTAACCCGTCATCTCTGTGCCAATTCTCTGGTAGAAATATCCAACAAGTCCCATTCCACTCCTTTGGACCGACAAATTTGTTTTCATTTATGTATTTATATAATTTTGAGTCTTGCCTTATATTCTTTCTGATGTACAGCACTGCTGCTAACTGCTACGGATAGTCTAAGGGCTTGGTTGTATTGTCACTAGACTGGTAGCCCAGAGACTCCGGGTAATGCTCTGGGGACCCAGGTTCGAATCCCGCCACTGCAGATGGTGAAATTTCAATTTAATAAAAATCTGGAATTAAAAGTCGAATTGATTGTCGTAAAAACCCATCTGGTTCACTAATGTCCTTTAGAGAAGGAAATCTGCTGTCCTTACCCGGTCTGGCCTACATGTGACTCCCGACCCACGACAACTTGGTTGACTCTTAACTGCCCCCTCAAGGTCAATTGGGAATGGCCAATAAATGCTGGCCCAGCCAACAACATCCACGCCCATGTCCCACGAATTAATAAATAAGTTTATACTACTTGGTATGCTAGTGAAATCTTAAACTGCTTTAATAAATGAACAATGGTTATGATCAAATTCGCTTATTTCAATCAGTACAGCTTCACTTTGCGAAA
Organism: Scyliorhinus canicula; assembly: GCF_902713615.1. Taxonomy (NCBI): domain Eukaryota; kingdom Metazoa; phylum Chordata; class Chondrichthyes; order Carcharhiniformes; family Scyliorhinidae; genus Scyliorhinus; species Scyliorhinus canicula. The sequence goes on along the minus strand of NC_052147.1, from coordinate 279,632,304 downwards.
TGTAGAATGACATAAAACACAAGGAGACCATTCCATGCTGCAATAGCACAAAATAACAAACATCCCTATTTTCAGCACTAGAAATGACTTCCCAGTACAATGGGCGTGACACCTTCACTGATTGCCAAGACAGGCTAATTTGAAAATGAAATTGCTTATTAACCCGGCTTGGGGGAAACCAGCTTCTTTTAATTATTAATCACCTTTCTTCATCTAGCTGGGTTTTTTTCTAAACTAGTGGGAATACAGTTTGCTTTAAAATCTCAACATTTTAAGTAAAACTTCTCCATTGAAAAACAGTCAAGAACTCCTGAACTAAGACAAGAAGAATGTTGTCCCCTTTGAACTAAGGGTGCCCAAAGTGTGGCTTATGGGCACATTTGGCTTCTGACCCCTTTTCAGATGGTCACACATAGTCATTTAATTGCCTTTAAAATGTTTTATGAGCTGGCTTGTCCTCCAGGTTTGGAATGGACTGGAATTATCCCTGTTGGTATAAAAGTCCTCAATCGGGAGCACCGGACCTATAGTAGTTACTGGACATATATGCAGGTTTTTATTAATTCATCATTGAATGTGGGCATCATTGACAAGGCCAGCGTTTATTGTCCCTCCTCAATTTCCTTTGAGAAAGTGGTATTGAGCCATCTCCTTGAATATGAATGAGTACGGAGTCTGCACGTGCGGAGTGTGTGTGGAGTCTTCCCTTTCTCCCCGTGTATGCGTGGGTTTCCTCCGGGTGCTCCGGTTTCCTCCCAGTCCAAAGATGTGCAGGTTAGGTGGATTGGCCATGCTAAATTACCCTTAGTGTCGAATGAAAAAGGTTAGGTGGGGTTACTGGGTTACGGGGATAGGGTGGAAGCGTAGGCTTAAGTAGGGTGCTCTTTCCGAGGGCCGATCCAGACTCGATGGGCCGAATGTCCTCCTTCTGCACTGTAAGTTCCATAATTCTATGAGTGGCTTGCTAAACTATTTGAGTGGCCAGGTAAGAGTCAACCACCTTGCTGTGGATCTGCAGTCACACTTAGGCCACACCAGGTAAGTATGACAGATTTCCTTCCCGAAAAGACATTAATGAACCAAATGGGTTTTTCCAACCATCTGGTAGTTTTATGTTAACTATTGCCAACACTCGCATTTTTCAAAATTGGAGATTTATTTAATAACATTTTTTGCTGAAAAAAGACAAATGCTGTTGAAGCTTTCCATCTGATACTTTTCAGGGCAGTCCACAAAAATAGTTTTAACAGAGTGGGAGACAGCTATTTCCCTGGTCCATTCAACACGTCAATGTCTTGACCAATCAGAGTCAACCTGCCTGGTTTGAATTTAAACAGCATTTTGGCAGTTAATTGTTCCCTGATGCATTCTACATGGCAATGCCTCTACAAATCAGACTCCACTTGCCAACCAATCAGCACCCTCTTATGCAGTATAAATTATTGTTCCCTTATGGATTTTGTATTATTGCAATGCATAGAATCATAGAATTTACAGTGCAGAACGAAGCCACTCGGCCCACTGAGTCTGTACCGGCCCTTGGAAAGAGCACCCCACCCAAGCCCACACCTCCACCCTATCCCCATAACCCAGCAACCCACCTAACTCTTTTTGACACGAAGGGCAATATTTTTTACCGTGCAGAAGGAGGCCATTCGGCCCATTGAGTCTGCACCGGCCCTTGGAAAGAGCATCATACTTCAGCCCACGCTTCCGCCCTATCCCTTTAACCTGACCTAACCTTTTGGATACTAAGGGGCAATTTAACATGGCCAATCCACTTAACCTGCACATCTTTGGACTGTGGGAGGAAACCGGAGCACCCAGAGGAAACTCACGCAGACACGGGGAGAACGTGCAGACTCCACACAGACAGTCACCCAAGACGGGAATCAAACCTGGGACGCTGGAGCTGTGAAGCAACTAGCCACTGTGTTACCATGCTGCCCATTCTGTCCTGATGAGTGCAAGCCAAAAACTTTGACAGCATGTCTCTTTTTTTCAGCAACGCTCAAACTTTGTGCAAGCAAGCAACCGTTAATTAAATTCCTCAGCAGCCAAAGTAGGACTTGAACTTGTCCCAATTAGGCCATGCTTCTGAATTCCTAGTCCAGTAGCATATCCTATGGTGACAACATGGATTTAAATGTGATTCCAAAGGCTACACTTTGATCCAAAAAGGTACATGGTTTGGGCATTCCCCCCATTGAGTTTTCTTCCTGCATAAGGTCTTTTTCTACCTCCTGATATATTACTGCCATCTGCAGATGGATGTTATTTCCAAATTAATTTGTCTACGGAAATGGAATTTTCCTGAGTGCTATTTTTGTGCATGAGTTAAAGTACTTGTGTGAAATTCAACCAGTGTTCTGAGACTAACACTGAGCAAGACTGATATTGCAACAAGGACCAGTCACAGATTCCCATGTTGGAGGACATGCCACTCCACTGCCAATGTTTATGATTACTTGGCTCTTCCATCATCAACAAATGCATTTATAAGAACATAAGAACTAGGAGCAGGAGTAGGCCATCTGGCCCCTCGAGCCTGCTCCGCCATTCAATGAGATCATGGCTGATCTTTTGCGGACTCAGCTCCACTTTCCAGCCCGAACACCATATCCCTTAATCCCTTTATTCTTCAAAAAACGATCTATCTTTATCTTAAAAACATTGAATGAAGAAGCCTCAACTGCTTCACTGGGCAAGGAATTCCATAGATTCACAACCCTTTGGGTGAAGAAGTTCCTCCTAAACTCAGTCCTAAATCTACTTCCCCTTATTTTGAGGCTATGCCCCCTAGTTCTGCTTTCACCCGCCAGTGGAAACAACCTGCCCGCAACTATCCTATCTATTCCCTTCATAATTTAATATGTTTCTATAAGATCCCCCCTCATCCTTCTAAATTCCAACGAGTCCAGTCCCAGTCTACTCAACCTCTCCTCGTAATCCAACCCCTTCAGCTCTGGGATTAACCTAGTGAATCTCCTCTGCACACCCTCCAGCGCCAGTACGTCCTTTCTCAAGTAAGGAGACCAAAACTGAACACAATACTCCAGGTGTGGCCTCACTAACACCTTATACAATTGCAGCATAACTTATATAGTGTCTTTCAAATCGTAAAATGTCCCAAAGGACCTCACAGGAGTATTATCAGACAAAATTTGACACTGAGCAACAGGGGGGAAATTAAGACAAGTGGCCCTAAACCTGGTCAAAGAGGTAGGTTTCAAGGAGCGTGTTAAAGAAGAAGAGAGAGGCTAAGAGGTTTAGAGAGAACATTCTAGAGTTTAGGACATGGGCAGCAATGGTGGAGCACAGGAAATCGGGGGTAAGACCATAAGACATAGGAGCAGGATTAGGCCACTCGGCCCATCGAGTCGGCTCCGCAATTCAATTACGGTTTTTTTTTTCTCATTCCAAATCTCTTAACCCCTCCCCATAAGCCCTGATACCCTTATTAATCCAGAACCTATCTATCTGTCTTCACAATAATTATAATAATAGTCTTTATTGTTAAAAGTAGGCTGACCTTAACACTGCAATGAAGTTACCGTGAAAGGCCCATAGTCATCACATTCCGGTGCCTGTTCGGGTGCAAAGAGGAAGAATTTAGAATATCCAATTCACCTAACAAGCATGTCTTTTGGGTTTGTGGGAGGAAACCGGAGCACCCAGAGGAAACCCACGCAGACACAGGGAGAATGTGTAGACTCTGCACAGACTGTGACCCAAGCCGGGAATGTAACCTCGGACCCTGGCGCTGTGAAACAACAGTGCTAACCACTGTACTACTGTGCTGCCCTTAAAGACACTCTGATTTAGCCTCCACAGTCTTCTGTGGCAAAGAGCTCCACAGATTCACCACCCTGTGGCTGAAGAAATTCTTTCTCATCTCCGTTTAGTCTGAGAATGTATCCTCTGGTTCTAGTTTTTCCTACAAGTGGAAACATCCTCTCCACGTCCACCCTATCCAGGCCTCGCAGTATCCTGTAAGTTTCAACAAGGTCCCTCCTCATCCTTCTAAACTCCAAAGAGTACAGACCCAGTGTCCTCAACCGTTCCTCATACGACAAGTTCTTCATTCCAAGGTTCATTCTTGTGAACCTCCTCTGGACCGTTTCCAAGACCAGCACATTCTTCCTAAGATACGAGGCCCAAAACTGCTCCCAATACTCCAAATGGGGTCTAACCAGAGCCTTATACAGCCTCAGAGGTACATCCCCCATCTTGTATTCTAGCCCTCTCGATGAATTGGATGAGGTGCAGAGATCTCAGAGAGTTGTAGGGTTGGAGAAGATTCCATAAGTAGGTGTGGGGAGGCCATGAAGGGGTTTGAAAAGGAGAATGGCAGAGCTGGAGTGACCCCCAATAGTGCACAAAGGAAGCCATGGATCTGCCAGAGACTGAAATTGAAGGATTGCAGCGATCTCTGCCTACTATACTTTAAGTGCTTGCCTTTGGCAAGTGACACCTCTCAGAACTGAGATAAAATACAGGGGGAGTTAGAAGAGATAAAGACCAAGGACCTTCTACCATTCTGGTAGTTGCATGATACAATGCTCATGAAGTTACTGACTCAATCTCCGGCAACTAGTCGTCTACAACCAACTAAAAGGAAAATGGCAGAACTGAACAACAGACAACCGAGCAAGTGAGGGGGGAAAGTCATAGGAGTGTTTCAGCGGCATTTGAATAGATAGATAGATTATAACAAAAAAACTTGCCTTCGGATTGCAGCATGTTGCATTTAAATGTCTCAAAGCCATAAACAACGGCTGCCACCATGCAGACAAAAGTGGCTGACCTTCTCTACATTCTAAAGACTTCCTGCTTAAGTTTTTTGTTTTCCCGCTGAGGTTTAGGTGAAGTTGATTAGCTGCTTCAGACTTCTGTTCTGCTTCTGATTCAATGTCTGTGGGTATTTTTTTTTATTCATGAAATGTGGACATCACTGGCAAGACCAGATTCCTAATTGCCATTAAGAACGGTACATTATATTGTGGGGCTAACCAATGATCTACTGTGGGCTCTTTACAGACTCAGACCTGGTCTTTCTATCCGCAAGAAGAACAGAAGTATTACCTGAAACTCTACATTTTCGTGTGGGGGGTAAAAGGTCCGCACTGCCCAGATCTGGGGAAGAAGATGCGCCTCACCCTGCGAGTTATCGGTGAAGGAGCAAAGGGCAAAATTACGGTGAGATTACAAGAGAGAAATAAGCCCTGCTCAGATTTATTTTGCCTTGTAATGGTAGCCATCTCTAACCCTTGCTGGGGGAGGAAACGGGTTGACTTTGACAGGTTTATGGTACTTTGTATAAAAGACCATTCTTCAAGTGTCATAGCAAGCGACTTCAAATAGCGGTTCAGTTGTTAATGAGTTACACAGCCTGACCCAACATTGAACCTAGTGTGACCCCAGCAGCATTTGGCAGTGCCAAAATTTACTGTTACCTCCGTAACCAGTTTATGTTGAATTGCATAGAATCCACAGCATGGAAACAGACCCTTTGGTCCACCTGGTCCCTGCTATTGTTTATGCTCTGCAAAAGCCTTCTGCCACTCTACTTCACCTCACCTTCTATTCCTTTCTCCCTCATATATGTATCTAGCTTTCCCTTAAATGTATCTATGCTCACTATTGAGTCTTGAAGGTATCAAGGCACAGCAGGAGACATTCAATCCTTGTCATGGCCATGCCTGCGCTCTATCAAACAATTCGCGCTCAGTCCTATTCCCTCACGCTAGCCCCATTGCCCTGTAAGATTATTGCCTTCGTGTCCATCGAATATCCTTTCGAAATCAACGATCATCTCTGCTTCCGCCACTCTCGGGGGGTGGGGAGGGGGGTTGGGGGATGGGGGGGAGGTGTGGGGGGGTTGGGGATGGGGGGGTGGGGGGGGGGGCGAGCGAGTTCCGCTTGTTGTATAAAATAAGTTCTTCCTTACTTACCCCTACATCTGTTGCCCAAAATCTTAAATTTGGGCCCCCAGTTCTTGTACCAACAGCCAACGGGAGCAGCGTATCTTTGGCTATCCTATTTTAATCTGCTAGATTCTTGTACACCTCTATTGAATCGCTTCTCAGTTGCCTTTGCTTCACGGAGAACAATCCCGGATCGTCGACCTGACCTTGCAGCTAAATTCCCTTATCGCTGGAACCATTCTGCTAAATTTCCTCTGCATTTTATCCTTGCAAAGACTTCCTGGAGTATGGTGGCCAGAACAGGATGCAATAGTTAAGTTGTGGAGTAATCAGAGTTTAATTCAACTCAACTATTCCCTGCGGTAGAAAGTTCCACCTTTGAGTAAAGAGGCTCCTTCTGAAATTCTTATGGAATTTGTTGGTGATAATTTTACAATCATACCCCTTAATTTTGGACTCGCCCACAAGTGAAATGATCTTTCCTATGCCTACCCGTTGAAGCCCTTCATTATTTTAAAGGGCGCTATCAGGTCACCTCAACCTTCTTACTAGTCCCTGTAGCAGGGGGTAAAAGGAAAAAATTGGAAGCACGTCTAGATGCAGAACCTACTCTGAACCAACAACGATTTTTAGTCTTAACTTCAGCAGAGCTATTTCTGCTCCACCAGTTTGAAGTTTGGATGTCAACTGCAATTTTGTGAATGAAATTGCCTTGTTGTATTGAATATGACCAAACTCAATTAAGTAGAACTCTTACAGCCAGTGGCCATGCAAAGCTTTTCCTTAACTTGGGCTACGTCCTTGAAGTGAAAGGGCAATATTCTCACTGCCTGCGCCCGCTGAGACAATACTTGAGAGAGGATGGCTAAATATTTAACAACTTTGTACAGCTAATAAATCTAAAACGGAATTCAGGGCAGACTTCTTTATCCCAAGTTTAGTCAGAAAGTGGAACTCGCTGCTACAGGGAGTGGTTGAGGTGAATAGCGTGGGTGCATTTAAAGGGAGCTAGGTGGCAGAGAAAGGAATAGCAAGATTTCTGGAGAGTGTGTTTCAACAAAGGGTGGGAGGAGGCTTGAGTGGAGCACTGGATGGACCAATTGAGCTGAATGGTCTGTTTCTGGGCTGTAAATGTGATGTAATAACCACCTGGAGAAGCAGCTTGTATTATTTAGTACTCAACTTTGCTCATATTAGATTCTTAGAATAGGTGGGTCTTATTCTCAGTGCTTTTTAATGTGTGAATCGATGAACTTAAGTAAGTTTTCATCCATTCCATTAGAGCAATATTTCCCCTAATCCTTACTGGGTCAATTTTTGTAATTATAGGAAGATCAACTGTTGCCATCATGTGCAGTGCTTGAAATTTATATCAGTAACGTTTGCCCCCTCTGTTAAACATCTCCTTCAGGCTGAGGAAAGCCATGTACATTTGGGAGACATCCTGATTGGCGATAATAAGTCAGACGATCTTCTACTGGTCAATAATGGGCCATGCTCTTTGAGCTTTGCGTTGAACGTGAAGCAGGACATCACTGGACTATGTGACCCTGATGAGGTGGCGAAAGATCCGATGGGTAAGTTGGTGGGATAAAAACGCGGCATTTTGCTATTGGCAAATTGAACTTTGGTTCCAAATGCCTGTCAATGGAAGATGGAAAGGGTCACTGAGGGGGTTAAGGAACTTAGACATCTTAGGCAAGAGTGAACTAGAGTAAGAGTAGGATGTGAAGTGAGGATTTCAAAATGGTGGAGTGGAGTGTGTATGCAATTTATGTTTGGTGCTTAAAGAAGCAAAAAACTTAAAGCAGGCTAGAGCCATATTAACATCAAAAGAAAAAAGTTCACTTAGTTGATTCCTGGGTTGAGAGTGTCTCAACCTGGGTTGACAGATTGAGCAGAATAGGCCTATATTCCCTGGAATTTAGAAGACTGAGAAATTACAACCAGGATTCTCCAGGGCTGTCCTCTAAGCCATGGGATTCACGATGGCGTGCTGAATCCTGGGTTGGGCCAAAATCAGGATTCGCACAGTGTGTCAAACCGGTCGTCAATCTCCTGGCCCACCCCACCAGCAATAATGGGTCTCCTGACGTCCCCGACGAGCATCCTGTTCTGACCTGACGGAAGTATTCAAATAGCACTGTTTGGCATCTAATTGGTGGGCAGGATGCCCGATTCACTTGCCAGCTGGGATGTTCCAACACTGCAGCCAAGAGTTCCACCAACGCAAATTGGTGCAAATCTTGAGGAAGGTGGACCTGGCGGCTTGCAGTCCAAGGGGTGACAAGAGGATAGGTACCCTCCCAACAATTGCCTCCAGGGTGCCGAGCGGGGTCCTTCATGGGAGGGGGGGATCAGCTGGGCTTGTGATGGATAGGTGGGGCTCGGGTCAGAGTCTTTCCTGGGATGGCGTTCGTTTGACTGTTCTCCCCTTTAAATCCATTATACAGTCACTGGTACCTAAAAATTAAAGTTTTCTCTAAATAGTCTCACTGGTACCCTTAAACTCATTTTATCGCAGAAAAACACATCTCATAATAAAGTGAAAGTGTAGTAATAAAGATCCCATCTGTATTCATAAACCCTTTTAAAATGTCTGGCAGTATGCCAAGTTTAAAGGACTATGAGATGAAGGTAAAGGAATCCCTTTAAAGTGCTGGAAACCATCTTGAGGTTGCCCCCAACACCTGCTCTTTTCAGGAAGCACTTGAGAACAAAGAGACAGCCTCATAAAGAAATTGTAGTTAGAAAACCAGCTGCTCCCCTGAGTTAATAGAGCCTTGCAGAGCTATATAAATAAGCAATCCAAATCTCCCCTTTGAAACTGCCTCGGCTTGTCAATCAAAAAACTTTCAGCAGGTAACGGTGTGTGAAACTGAATGCAAACAATGCAGTTCAAAGCTTTTAGCCTTCTAGGCACACACACAAGCTTTTATACTTTAAAGGGCAATGAAACTAACTGAGAAAATCACTTCAAAGGTTTCCACCACTTTAAAGGGATTTGTTTTACCTTCACCTTATAGATCTTTCAATGTGCGTCCTGACAGTTTTTAAAGGGTTTCGGGGTATAAATGGGATCCATTTAATTTTATTACGAGAAATGCATATTTCTGAGATACTGACTGACTATTTAATGGATTCATGGGTGCAGATGAGAACACTTTCACTTTATTATGTGAAAAGATACTGAGTGACTGTTTAATTGGTTTAAAAGCTGCAGATGGGGAGAGCAGCAAAATGAATCTCATCCCAAGAGAGACCCCTGACCTGAGCCCTTCCAGTCCAGTAGCCCAGTTCAAGCCCCTTTTGACACCTACCTCCCATGAAGAATCCTCCTTGGCATGCTGGAGAACCCCGTTGCCACGCCTTAGAGTGAAAGGTCCCAGGTTGGCACTGTCAAGGGGCAGGGCCTGAAGGGAGGAATGGGTGGGGTCTGAAGGGGGAACTAGGGGGTGGTGAGGGAGTGGGGGCCTTGTTAGCGAAGTGAGTGGGGGGAGTGCGCTGACAGCTATCTTGGTGGATAGTTTTGACAAGGTGCCCCGGTCTCTGTGGGACTTGTCAGAGAGATTAGGTCCTAACCCTCTTAAGCTCCAGCACGGACCCCAGTGTACAATTGAATAGCACAGAAAACCCTTTAGAGGCAAAACAATCATTCAAAGTGCTATTGCATGGCATGTCGGGGTCACCGCTAGCGCCAGCGGAAATCACTGGGCCCAATTTTCCTAATCCGCGGCGATCTCTTTGAAAAACATGAAATTCTGAGAAATCTTGACAGAGTAGATACTGAGAGGCTGTTTCCCTTGACTGGACAGTCTAGAATCATAGACCATTGCCTCAGGATAAGAGTTCTACCATTTAGGATTGAAACAAAAGAATGTCTTCACTGTGAACGTTTAAAATTGCCCACCCTGATGTCTGTGGACGCTGAACCGTTGAGTATGCTTGATGTGAATATTGATAGATTTTTAGGCACTAAGGAAATCAAGGGATGTGGGATTGGGCGGACAAGTGGAGTTGAAGATCCCACTGAGAACACTGGAGAGTCTGCACCGACCCTTGGAAAGAACACCCTACTCAAGCCCACGCCACCACCCCATCCCGGTAACCCAGTAATCCCACCTAAACTTTTGGACACAAAGGGGCAATTTAGCATGGCCAATCCACCTGACCTGCACATCCTTTGGACTGTGGGAGGAACCAGAGCACTTGGAGGAAACCCACAACCCACGCAGACGCGAGGAGAAAGTGCGAACTACACACAATCACCTGAGGCCGAAATTGAACCTGGGTCCCTGAGGCAGCAGTGCTAACCAGTGTGATATCTAGAAGCACTTCTTCAATCAAAGGGAAGTGGAAATCTGAAATTTTTTGTCCCAAAAAAGGTGTTGACTCTGGGGTCAAATGAACAATTCACAGCTCCAGGGTCCCAGGTTCGATTCCTGGCTTGGGTCGCTGTCTGCACGTCTCCCTGTGTCTGTGTGGGTTTCCTCCGGGTGCTCCGGTTTCCTCCCACAAGTCCCGAAAGACATGCTTGTTAGATGAATTGGACATTCTGAATTCTCCCTCTGTATACCCGAACAGGCACCGGAATGTGGCGACTAGGGAATTTTCACAGTAACTTAATTGCAGTGTTAATGTAAGCCGACTTGTGACAACAAAAATTATTATTAAAGATTATTATTAAAGATTGTGGAACTATGTTGGGGAAGATGCTGTTAGGATCAACATTAATCAGTTGAATGACAGGCTATGTGTTCCCTGTGTTAAGACTCATCCCTAATAATTACATTCCTGAATAAATCTCATGATTTGTTTTCTTGGAAATGCATGTTTTCTCAGCTTTTAAATTGAAATCTCCGCACGGCACAATACCAGCGAGGTCAAAAGTCAGTTTCAGATTCACCGTCTGGCCTGTTCGAAGGCTTCATTACTCTTGGACAGTTAGCGCCAAGATTATCTCTGCTAAAGGTGAGTACATTTTTTATATTTGTAAATTAGATAGCGGCCTTTTGTGTCTGGATGAAAGGGTGAAAATTTATTCAATCTTGGTTGTAAGCGTCACGTGCAATTCACTCAATTTGTTTCCCAGCGAGATCAGACCTACAGCACAAAATTGCCTCTTAATTGGTGCTAATTGACATCATAATTGGCCTTGCAAGTTACTTAGTCCAAGGAAACAAATGCTGGTTTTACCAGTGATGCCCGCATCCCAAGGGAAAAATAAAGAAAAAAAGACGATTAAAGAATTTTTGGATGTGTGAAATAGGGAAATCTTGCATTCTTATAACATCTTTCATGACCTTAGGACATCCCAATGTGCTTTAAAACCGCTAATATACTTTTTGAAGCGTGGTCACCGTTGTAACGTAGGAAACATGGCAACTAATTTGAGCATATAAAGATCCCACAAACAGAAATGTGATCATTTATTTTTGATGATGTTCGTTGAGGGATATATTTTGGTCAGAAAACTAGAAAGAATGCCCCTACATTGCTTAAAATAGTGCCATGGAACATTTTATATCCACCTAAGGGCACAGACAGGGCCTTGGTTTGATAGCTCATCCTAAAGATGGTACCTAAGCAGCACAGCACTCATTCAGCACTGCCCTGGACTGGAATGACGACCTAGCTTGTAGGCTCAAGTCTCTAAGGCGCAACTTAAGCTTATGTCTTTCATAGAATTTACAGTGCTGAAGGAGGCCATTCGGCCCATCGAGTCTGCACCGGCTCTTGGAAAGAGCACCCTACCCACGTTCAACACCGCCACACTATCCCCATAACCCAGTAACCCCACCCAACACTAAGGGCAATTTTGGACACTAAGGGCAATTTATCATGGCCAATCCACCTAACCTGCACATCTTTGGACTGTGGGAGGAAACCGGAGTACCCGGAGGAAACCCACGCACACACGGGGAGGATGTGCAGACTCCGCACAGACAGTGACCCAAGCCGGAATTGAACCTGGGACCCTGGAGCTGTGAAGCAGTTGTGATAGCCACAATGCTACCGTGCTGTCTACGTCCTTCTGACTCTGAGCTGTAAGCTCATGTCGTCGGCTTTTTGATAAAGGCCTGTCTATTATATGATTTTTATTGTTTGTTCATGGGATTTGGGTGTCGCTGGCTGGACCATAATTTAATGGCCATCCCTAATTTGCCTCGAGAAGGTGGTGATGAGTTGCCTTCTGAACTGCTGGAGTCCTTACATTGTAGGAACACCCACAGTGCTGTTAGGAAAGAAGTTCCAGGATTTAAACCCGGTGACAATGAATGAATGGTTATGGCTACTGTTGAGTAAAGAGTCAAGAGTTCTGCTCCTTTTCACAAACACCTTTATTTTCCTTGAACACAATCTATACAAACTCTATCACCACATCACATGCCACAAGAGTCACCTGCAACCCCTTTACATATCAGTGCCATTTATTGGATACTAAACATCAATGAGACATCTAATTGGAATGTCTCTTAACCCATTCCTTAACAGTCTCCACTTGGAGAAAGAAAATAATTTGGTAAATATTGGTTTTCCCCGAAGAAACAAAATTACAAGAAACTCAAAAACACAAGCAGTTCTCCCCCTTTTTTTTGGAAAAAGTCACAGGAACAGGCGCACTTCATTAATAATATCCAAAAGTTTATGTGAACTAGCCCCTCTTTTCCTAAAACAATCGGACAATTGATAGCTACTGTCGACCCATTTAACTTTTGCTATCTCGCCTCTGTCCAACATCCGCTTCAAATTTGCAATGTCTATCCTTAACCTTTTCTCATTTACCCTTTTTGTAGAGTGCACATTTTCCCACAGGGATTTATTGTCAATGTGACACTCAATGGGTATGTTCCCCAAATCCCCTAATCCCAAAATATCTGTTAATATCTGGGATATATAAAAGGCCATATCCACCGCCTCTACAAGGCTTAACGTCTCAGCGACCAAAGTGCTTTTGACCACTCTCCTTATTTTCTTTGTTTCCCACACAAGAGGGCAACATTTACTATTGTTCCCCAAAAGGAAAAGTATAAAACCTCCTGCGGTTTTATACTATGCATAAATGGTGAATGGGGTGCCAATTTTGCATAGGACACATCACTATAAACTCTGAGTTTCAAGTGCCTACGGTCACCTAAAACCGGGAGCCTCAAAACACACACCTGTATTTTCAGTTTCACCAACGCTTTATTTGGATTGGATTGGATTGGATTTTGTTTATTGTCGCGTGTACTGAGGTACAGTTAAAAGTGTTTTTCTGCCAGCAGCTCAACAGATCATTAAGTACGTGGGAAGAAAAGGTTATGAAAGAAAAGACATAATAAGGCAACACAAGGTACACAATGTAACTACATAAACACCGGCATCAGGTGGAGCAAACAGGGGTGTAGTGTTAATGAGGTCAGTCCATAAGAGGGTCGTTTAGGAGTCTGGTAACTGCATAACCAGGTCGTTCAGGAGTCTGGTAACAGGTAACTTGTTCTCATTAGGTCTTCCTCTTTAGGATCATTCATTTTTGTACTCAACTCTAAGACATCAAAACTAATGTCCGGTCTAGTCTGTCTACCTAACCAATTCAGTTGCCCATTTAAACTACGCAATTGCTCTTTTTCCATCTTTGAAACCACTGTGTCTTTTTATGAAACCCGACGATGACTTATTACTATTGGGCTGATGCTCTCCAAATAAGATTGCTGGCATAAAGTTGCACCTAACTTAGTCTGTCAGATAGAAGACGCTCTTTCACGCCCAGAGCACATGATGTCAGTGTAGGGGGCACGTGACCTGCTCTATGGCGCCGTTTCTGGAGAGAAGACTCCATTGATATTTTTGAAAGAATCTGCTGCTGGGTCAGTGCGCTGATTTCAGGAGAAGGCGGTCTGTCTCGCTGTGCTCGGGGCCTGCGTACAGCTGAGGGAGCATGCATGCGCGGGATGGTCGGCATTCTGAAAGCCGGTCGCAACCAGCATTTTAAAAAGCCGATTGTGGCCCTTGGGCACTTCTTCCCGGGAACACCGCAACCAACCCATGACCCTCCCGACTGTCGCCCTCGATCCACCCGCGGGTCACAACTCTGAGTTTGAAAATGACTGATCTGAGGGACCTTGGTGAGTTGCTGCACTGCTTCTTGTAGATGGGCGACAATCCTTCCACTGTGCATAAATGGTGAATGGGGTGCCAATCAAGTGGGCTGCTTTGTTCTGGGTGACATCAAGTGTTGTTGGAGCGGCACTCACCCAAGCAAATGGAGAGTATTTAATTACATTCCTGACTTATGCCTTGTCAATGGTGGACAGGCTTTGGGGAGTCAGGAGGTGAGCTACTCTCTGCAGAGTTCCCAGCCTCTGACCTGCTCTTGTAGCCTCAGCATTATATGTCAAGTCTAGTTTACTTTCTGGTCCATAGTAACCTCCAGGATGTTGATAGAGAACATGAACATAGAACATATAGTGCAGAAGGAGGCTATTCGGGCCATCGAGTCTGCACCGACCCACTTAAACCCTCACTTCCACCCTATCCCCGTAACCCAATAACCCCTCCTAACCTTTTTGGTCAGGAAGGGCAATTTATCATGGCCAATCCACCTAACCTGCACATCTTTGGTCTATGGGAGGAAACCGGAGCAGCCGGAGGAAACCCACGCAGACACGGGGAGAACGTGCAGACTCCGCACAGACAGTGACCCAGCGGGGAATCGAACCTGGGACCCTGGTGCTGTGAAGCCACAGTGCGATCCACTTGTGCTACCATGCTGCCCCGTGCTACCGTGCTGATAGTGGGGGATTTAGTGATAGTAATGCCACTGAATGTCATGGGGAGATTGTTAAATTCTCTCTTGCCGGAGATGGTGATTACCTGGTACTTGTGTGGCGCAAATGTTACTTTACACTTATCAGCCCAAGCCTGAATATTGACTGAGCCACGCTGCATATGAACACAGATTGCTTCAGTTCAAATGACCTTACTGTTGTGCATTGTGCAATGTTTTAGTGCTGGAGCCTGATGAAAGTAAGGAGGGAAACCCGATGTGTTGCGTGACAGCAGACGGAGTCTATCCAATGATATTTATTTCGGATGCTCGTTGCCTGGGGAGCATAAGAGGCATCAGCAAGCAGCAACTCTGGCGTCTCTTTTCGCTTGACACACTCAATGAGTACCTGCAGCGCGATCCTACCGGGGGTGAGCTGCTGTACCGGGTGCCAACCAGACACAGGTGAGAAAATATGCCGCAAATACATAAAGAGCCACTGATAATAGGGACAGACTGGGCTCGATAATTGGTACCAGACGGCAGCGTGAACTGGATGAGCTTTTGCTTCTTCATTCTAATGCTCGTTATAAAAAATGTAATGCTTCAAAGGCTGTCAAGGTATTAGAGAGGGTGCAGAGGAGATCCACCAGAGCTGAGGAACTTAGAGAAATGTAGAGGTTTAGAGAAGCTGCGATTGTTCCCCTTAAAGTGGAGAAGATTAAGGGAGGATATAATAGCGCTGTTCAAAATTTCGAGGGGTTTTGACAGAGTAGATGGGGAAATCCGTTTCCACTGACAGGAGAGTCGGTACCCAGAACACACAGATTTATGGTATTCATGAAAAAATCAGGGCAGGGGCTGGCAATTTGTTTTGCATAGCAAGTTCTGCTGGTCTGGAATGCACTTTCTAAAAAGGTGGTAGAAGCACATTCAGTGGTGAGATTCAAAAAATATAGGGCATGATTCTCTAAAAATGGGGCTATGTCCCCCACGCCGGCGGGAAAACTGGCACCAACGGCTCCGGTGACAACGGGCCCCGAAAGTGAGGAATTCTCACCTTCTAGGGGGCTAGGTTGCCGCCGGAGTTGTCCCTGCAGCTCCAGTTGGCAGAGAACGGCCGGTCCGCGCATGCGCAGGACGACCGGCGTGATCTCGCGCACGCGGGAACGGCCGCGTATTTACGCCCATGCGCGGGGGTTCCCTTCTACGCGCCGGCCCTTAGACAGCATAGTGGAGCCCTACAGGGGCCCGCCGAAGAGTAAAGTAGGCCCCCACGGAATTAGCCCGCCAGACGATCGGTAGGCCTCGATCGCAGGCCAGGTCGCCATGGGGGCCCCAATGGCCCCCGCACACGTACCTTCCAGGTCCCGCCGTGTGTGAGGTGAATAATCCACGCCGGTAGGACTCGGCCAAACTCGTCGGCCACTCGGTCCTTGGGGGTCTGGAGAATCGGCGGGGGGCGCTGTCAATGGCCTCCGAATGGCGCGGCGGGAATCCCGTGGGCGCCCGCAAAACGGTGCCGGAGAATGCGAAAACCAGTGTCTGGGTGTTGGGGTGCAATTCTCCCCCCCCCCCCCCCCCCCCGGGATTCTCCGACCCGACGTCAGGTCGGAGAACGGCCCTTAGACAGCATAGTGGAGCCCTACAGGGGCCCGGCGCAGAGTAAAGTAGGCCCCCACGGAATTAGCCCGCCAGACGATCGGTAGGCCTCGATCGCAAGCCAGGTCACCGTGGGGGCCCCAATGGCCCCCGCACACGTACCTTCCAGGTCCCGCCGTGTGTGAGGTGATTTAATTATCCCTTTAATTATCCTTTAATTATCCTAATTTAAATAATCCTTTAATTATCCTTTAATTATCTTAAACACCTTGGTTAGTTATTCCTCAATTTTCCGACGTCAGGTCGGAGAATCCCGGCCACAAGCTTTCAATAAGACAGCACAGCAACAGTGGACAACATTATCTCGTTCAGTGCTGTAGGATGTTATGATTTATATATTTCTATAATCTGCTGCCCATCTATCCAGCCCGTCTCTGACAGTTTTCCGCACTCTGATCCCATTCACAGTCCTTTGTCACAATTTCTCATACTCTGCAATTGCGTCACTTCAAATTTCAATATTGGTCCCTTGTATCTGAAGACTCCCAAATCAGAAGAAATAGTTTCTCTCTATCTACCTTGTCAAATCCTTTAATTATCCTTTAATTATCTTAAACACCTTGGTTAGTTATGCCTCAATTTTCCGTTGTCAAGAGAATATTAGCCTCTTGTCATACAAAGTCAGGAAACGCCTCCATTTTGTATCGCTCAGGATCCGGATTGTAAGCGATTTTCAATTCATTTTTCATTTTCAAATTATCTATGATCTAATCCCTGTTGAGTCCCGTTTCATTTTGGCGAATCGATGCCGCATCATCCTCGGAAGTTAATATATCCTTCCTGAGCGCGTTGGCCGGAACCAAATACATTGTTCCAGACCTGGTACAGCCTGAACTTAATGTAACTGTACCATAGCTTCTACCCATTTGTATTGCAGATTTTCTTTATTCAACATCTCGAAGTTTCTCAAATACGGGGGACAAATACTTAGACATTTTCCTGAGCCCTTCAACTTAAATTATAATTTATGGCCTAACTTGCTCGGAGTGCAAGCTGAAAGAGATGTGGCGACGGCAACAGGGCATCTTAGTGAGCAAAGATCACTATCCTGAATAGGGCCAACAGGGCATCTCCTAAACTATTTCAGGACTGAGAAAGAAACAGAGGAAAACAGAGAGGGAAACAGGGTGCATTAGAGTTAAATCAGGTGGGCGACACGCTGGCACAGTGGTTAGCACTGCTGCCTCACGGCGCTGAGGACCCGGGTTCGATCCCGGACCTGGGTCACTGTCCGTGTGGAGTTTGCACATTCTCCCCGTGTCTGTATGGGTCTCATCCCCACAACCCAAAGATGTGCAGGGGAGATGGATTGCCATGCTAAGTTGCCCCTTAGTTGGAAAAATAACTATTGGGTATTCTAAATTTGTTTTGAAAAAATGAGAGTCAAATCAGGTACAGAAAGATATAAAGCAAGGAATGGAAAAACTGGATAAAAAGAGGGAAAAATTGGCAGTCAGCAAAAGTAAGAAATAAACACTTCTAAAAAGTCTCAATGCAGAATTTACTAACTGCAGGAATGAGATTCAACAGTTTAAAATGTTCCCTTTCTGGGCTGGGGTTTTTGATTGGCGTTGCTTTAGTAAATATTGTTAAAAGGGCATTGTTTATTTTGAGTGCTACCTTTCTGTAGCATGTCTGTGTGGGCAATTAACCTGGAAATCCAGAGCTTGAGGGAGAGCTGCTGTTTGTGTGAGAGAGGCAGCGGAGCAGCATAAATCAAACAGAAAATTCTGGACATTCACAACTCGCATTATATCACTTCATCTTCTAAACTTGCTGGCCACCTGCCCATTACTGAGTGTTGTGTGAACTACATTTTTCTCTCAAGAAAGATTTGGCCAATAGTCTTTTCTGTTTTCCTTCCAGCATAAATCGATGCCCCTCTGTGTCCACCCCAGTGATGGTAGATTTCAACTTTGGAGCAGCGCCCATATGCTCAGACCCATCTATTGTTCTGCTAATGATGGAGAACAAGGAGGTGACCCCCACCAACTGGTAGGTACCACTCGTTTTGGGAAGCGAGAAGGAACTGAGCTTGTGTAATCGAATTCCAGAGGAAAATCGTAACGTGCTAATTTCTACATTTGCGTCACCAGAAAGCAGAACTTAGGGAACATGTAGATTCAATTTTACTGGGTGGAGAGGGAAGCCTCGGTGTGGTGATATGCCTGTGAGCCATATCATAATTGGATGGTGTGAGACCTCCAACCAGCAGGTGGCGGTGCAGACACATCATGCGGTCTCAAGAAAAACACTATGTGACCTGGGGACCTGTATATAGAAAGAGGCTCGTCTGGCCGTCTGCAGAAGAACACGAGGTGGAGGGTGATAAGACGTACATGTAACAGGTCAGCAGAAGGTGTAAGTTCCAGAGGAGTAGCAAGACTTCACGATAACATGCTCTGTAGCAGATTTCCATTCTACTGCGCGAGACATAGTTAAAGGATCTTGGTTGGACAGATCAAAGTGTTGGGCGAGTTCACATTAAAGTCCAAGGGACCAAACACAACACTTGGGATGTCCCAAGGACGTCCCAAAGTGCTTTGCACCCACTGGATTGCTTTTTGTAATATAGCCTCTAGTTATGCAGAAACCCGTCCTCCACACTTCTGAAGGGCAACTAGGGATGGGCAATAAATGCTGTCCTAACTGGGGCTGGTTTAGCACAGGGCTAAATAGCTGGCTTTTAAGGCAGGCCAGCAGCGCGGGTTCAATTCCCGTACCAGCCTCCCCAAACAGGGGCCGGAATGTGGCGACTAGGGGCTTTTCACAATAACTTCATTGAAGCCTACTTGTGACAATAAGCGATTTTCATTTCATTTCATTAACTAACGATGCCCAAAGCCTGTAAATGAATGAAAAGAATGCAGAATGAGCCATCAATTCTCAACAATATTTTGCTGATAGGTTCAGCCAATTTGGAGTGCGAGATTATATACGTACGTATTGCAAAAAAAAGAATGAAAAAATGAAAATCGCTTATTGTCACGAGTAGGCTTCAATGAAGTTACTGTAAAAAGCCCCTAGTTGCCACATTCCGGCACCTGTCCGGGGAGGCTGGTATGGGAATCGAACCGTGCTGCTGGCCTGCTTGAAAAGCCAGCGATTTAGCCCAGTGAGCTAAACCAGCCCCTTCTCTCAGGTATTTTGCTAGATCAGGAGGTGGGGAGAGGCCTTGGGAGACCCCAAAAACATTTAGGTTGGAATCCAGGCAGCTTTTCGTTGTGGAGACTAATGGACCTTTGCCACAGACTACCAGACTATGTCGTTAGGATGGATTTTCACTGCATGTCCTTACAGGTAAGTTCCTTGAGAGTAGAAAAACATTTCAAGTTTATGGAAGGTAAAGTGATAGTTATTTTTACATAGTTAGGTGTTCAAAATTGTGAAGTGTTTTGCCAAGAGGAGGTAAGGAGAAACTCTTTCCACTGCTGAAACGCTCAGTTACCAGAGGACATCATTCAGATAATTGGCACTAGAATCAGGGAGGAGATGAGGATTTATTTTTACACAGTGACTTTTATCATCTGGTATGCACTGCCTGAAAGGGCGATAGAAATTCAGGGATAACTTTCAAAAGAAAATTGGACGATGCTTGAAAAGAAAACGTTTGCACAGCTGTGGGAAACGAACAAGTAAGGAGATAGAAACTAATTGGATACATCTTCCAAAGAGCACGACGGGCTGAATGGCATCCTTCTGTACCTTGTAATTCTAGACAACTCATCACAGGACAGTGGAAAAGAACATCAGGGGCGGCAGCTACTGGACGCCTTGCACCCGAAAAGCAGTGCAGAGCGACGCGACTGGTAGATACCGGGAGATCCCATTTAGGGGCTCTCCCGGCTCGTTACACCTCGCAAGGTCAAACACAATCTCGCGAGACATCGCGATGAACGGGATCACTTTCTGGCAAATCTGCAGATTCGAGTGAGATTTACCCAAGGCGTGGGATCTAACTTCCCTGCGTTGGAGACCTCTGGCTAGCGCCGTTCAGTGCTGGTCTCCACAAACGGGGGCCGGACGGATCAACACTCGTGGGGGTCTCCCAGAGGATTGGCGGGCAGGGTGGTACTCTGGCACTGCTGTTTCCACCTGGGCACCTTGGCACTGCCAGCCTGGCACCCTGGCAGTGTCACCTGGGGTGCCAGCCTGGCACTGCCAAGGTGCCCAAATGCTACTGCCAGCAGGCAGGGGCATCTGACAGGGTACCACGCTGGCACTGCCAAGGTGCCAAGCTGGTATTCTTTGCACGGCAGTGATCAGGGTGTGCCCTTTGTGGGTGAGGAGGGGAGGCAGGGGCCCCCTTACAGTGAGTTGAGGCTTGTGGGAGGTGTCTGAGGGTCTCGGGGGTTCGAGAGATCTCTCGTTGCACTGAGGAGTTCCAGCAAGCGGAGCTCCTCAGTGCAGAACACGGGGCTAAGTGCGGCCTTGTCGGGAGATCCCTGCTGAGGCCCCCGATCCACCCAGATGGGTGTTAGGTGGCGGGGTGTTTCCCGGTGCTTCAAGGAAAGACCTGGCTAATATCCCCCCTACATGACTCTGTCCCCTTTCGGGTAAATCGCACCATATGTTTTTATATTCTGACTTTACAGCCTAGAGGTTAATTACAGTAGTACAATAGTTAGCACTGTTGCTTCACAGTGCAAGGGTCCCAGGTTCGATCCCGGCTCTGGGTCGCTGTCTGTGTGGAGTCTGCACATCTCCCTGTGTCTGTGTGGGTTTCCTCCGGGTGCTCCGGTTTCCTCCCACAAGCCCCGAAAGACATGCTGTTAGGTAATTTGGACATTCTGAATTCTCCCTCTGTGTACCCGAACAGGCGCCGGAATGTGGCGACTAGGGGCTTTTCACAGTAACTTGATTGCAGTGTTAATGTAAGCCTACTTGTGACACTAATAAAGATTATTATCCTTTATTTTCTTTGATTTGTTCCTGTTACCTTGCCAAGGGCCTTCCTGTTTCCAAAGGACCAACAGCTGGACCTGGAGTACTGGGCAGAGACCGGAGAATTTGACCCCATCGAACTGCACGAGATGAGGATCGATGATAATCGGCTCTTCACAGTGGAACCAAAATCCGGATGCCTGTTTCCTGGACAGCGAGAAACCATTCAACTCACTTACAGGCCAGTTTATTTTTAAGGCTAGAGATAGTGTGGGGAACCTACATGAACCTACACAAAGGGGCTGTTTAGCACAACGCTAAATTGCTGGCTTTGAAAGCAGACCAAGCAGGCCAGCAGCACGGTTCGATTCCCGTAACAGCCTCCCCGAACAGGCGCCGGAATGTGGCGACTAGGGGCTTTTCACAGTCGCTTCATTTGAAGCCTACTCGTGACAATAAGCGATTTTCATTTCATGTGAATTTGTTTCCTGAAGTTCAAGGCGAACCTTAAAATCATGACCTGTACAAGTTCCTCCAGTCTTCAGCAAAAGTACATCAGGTCTGTGCAGTTTCACGGGATATTTTGTTGCAAATGAACTCGGGAGAAAACAAAACCCTTTAAGGTTGCCAAGCCCTGTCTTCAGTTGCCTGGGTGCTAAGCTCTGTCGATCTCCCCCAAACCTCTACGCCTTCTTCTCCTTCTTTAAGACACTCGTTTGAGCTACCTCTGTGACCAATTTGTTCCAATATCTCCTTATGTGGCTCCGTCAACCTTTGGTAATTGCTCCTGTGAAGTACCTTGCAATGCTAAAGGCACCACATTAATGCAAGTTCTTGTTAATGACACAGTGGTTGTAACAAACTGTTATAACAGGTCAGTGACTGCATTTTATTGGTTTGATTTAATGAAGAATTTTCGCCAAAAATGTCAGCGTTTCCTTCACCTCAAACTTGTATTCCACCAAACTGCACCGCGAAAGAAAAATGTCTGGGGAGATGGTGGCGCAGTGGTAAAGTCACAAGGCTAGTTATCCGGAGACTCAGGCTAATGCTTTGGAATGTGGGTTTAAATCCCACCACAACAGCTAATGGAGTTTAAATTCAATTAATTAATCTGGAATTGAAAGTTAGTCTCATTAATGGTGACCATAAGACCTAGGAGCAGAATTAGGCCACTCGGCCCATCAAGTCTGCTCCGCCATTCAATCATGGCTGATATTTTCTCTTCCCCATTCTCCTGTCTTCTCCCCATAACCCCTGATCCCCTTATTAATCAACAACCTATCTATCTCTGTCTTAAAGACACTCAGTGATGTGGCCTCCACAGCCTTCTGCGGCAAAGAGTTCCACAGATTCACCACCCTCTGGCTGAAGAAATTCCTCTTCATCTCTGTTTAAAAGGATTGTCTCTTTAGTCTGAGATGGTATCCTCTGGTTCTAGTTTCACCTACAAGTGGAAAATCCTCTCCATGTCCACTCTATCCAGGCCTCGCAGTACCCTGTAAGTTTCAATGAGATCCTCCCTCATCCTTCTAAACTCCAACGAGTACATACCCAGAGTCCTCAACCGTTCCTCGTAGGACAAGATCAAAGTTACTGAGCAAATTCATAGTAGATAAATAAATAAAATATTTATTGAAATAAGAAAAGTGAACCATATTACACGAGACAGAAAGGTTGGAAAGATCTCAATATAAACATTTCAAATTCCCACTATTCCTTTACCCCAGCAATATCTTTACTGATACATAAACCTGTAAAGAGTACCAATAACTTAATGCAAAGGCTTCTCACTTGGGACGGGCACAATTCAAATGATTTTCTTCTGGTAAATTTCTGAGTGTTCACTTTATGTTTCTCACCCAACTTGTACCTTTCCCTGAGTCACCCAAAAAAGCACACTCTAAATTCACTATTTCTTCAATGTCAGAGCAAAGCATTTGAGTTCCCTCAACTCAGGAATACGATCAGTTTAGCAGAGGGGCTACTTTTTTTTCATTTTCTTTATTCGTCTGTGGGATGTGGGCATCGCTGGCTGGACCATGATTCATTGCCCATCCTTGAGGGGCCAGACCGGGTAAGG
Source organism: Scyliorhinus canicula (assembly GCF_902713615.1). Classification (NCBI taxonomy): domain Eukaryota; kingdom Metazoa; phylum Chordata; class Chondrichthyes; order Carcharhiniformes; family Scyliorhinidae; genus Scyliorhinus; species Scyliorhinus canicula. The sequence goes on along the minus strand of NC_052147.1, from coordinate 279,608,999 downwards.
ATGACAGATTTTCGTCACTAAAGGACATTAGTGAACAAATGGGTTTTTACGACATTTGACAATGTATTCGTGGTCATTATTAGAGTTTTAATTCCAGATATTTATTAAATTCAAATTCCAGCATCTGCCCTGGTGGGATTCGAATCCAGGCCTCCAGAAGCCCATTGTGCCCTGGGTCTCTGGATTGCTAGTCCAATAACAATACCACTGTGCCACTGCCTCTTAAATGTCATTATCGTACCTGCTTCCACCACCTCCTTTAAGGAAGGATGTAAATTTGTTAGAAGCAGTTCACAGAAGGTTGACAAGACTAATACCAGGAATGGGCTGTGATATTATGCAAATGTACAGCATGGTTTAGCACAGTGGGTTAAACAGCTGGCTTGTAATGCAGAACAAGGCAGCAGCGGGGGTTCCCGTACTGGCCTCCCCGAACAGACGCCGGAATGTGGCGACTAGGGGCTTTTCACAGTAACTTCATTCAAGCCTACTTGTGACAATAAGCGATTATTATTGTTGTTATTATTATTATGTTAAGCCTAGCCACTGGAGGGAGCTAAGGGACAGTACTATAAAAAGCACTGGCTCTTGGGCTCGAGGAGTTTAGATTTGGAGCTGACAAAGATAAGATTCCCAGTGTAATGCAGAGTTAGTTAAGGTATAATTGTTATAGCTAGTAGATAGAGATAGTGTTAGTGAGTGTAGTTTAATTCTTACATGTGTGTTTGCTATTCAGAATAAGTGTCAAACAGCACAGTAGCGCAGTGGTTAGCACAGTTACTTCACAGCTTCAGGGTCCCAGGTTCGATTCCCGGCTTGGGTCACTGTGTGTGGAGTCTGTACGTTCTCCCCGCGTCTGCGTGGATTTCCTCCGGGTGCTCCGGTTTCCTCCCACAATCCAAAGATGTGCAGGTTAGATGGATTGACCATGATAAATTGCCCTGAGTGTCCAAAAAGGTTAGGTGGGGTTACTGGGTTATGGGTGTGGGCTTAAGTGGGGTGCTATTTTCAAGGGCCGGTGCAGACTCGATGGACCAAATGGCCTCGTTCTGCACTGTAAATTTTATGATTCTATGATAACTCAAATTTAGTTGTGTCAATAAAATTAGTTTAGTTCTTCAAAAGAGCTTTGTGTATTTTTGTGATCGCTACATCTTCCATCCTGGAAACCCCTCACAAAGATCACCGCATGGACGGGCTGTCTTATGAGAAAAGTTTGGATCGTCTATCTTGTACCCACGGGAGTTTCGAAAAGTAAGAGATCACTTCAATGAAACATATAAGAGGATCTTGGCAGGGTAGTGGCGTCGAAGATGTTTCCTCTTGTGGGAGCATTTAGAACTGGGGATTACTGTTTAAACATAAGAGGTGGCCCATTTAAGACAAATGAGGAGAATTTCTTTCGCCCAGAGAATAGTGAGTCTGTCACAGTCCCGTCCTCCAAAGGTGGTGGAACCACTGTCTTTGAATGTTTTTCAGGTGAGGGAGATGGATTCTTGATAAGCCAGGCAATCGGGGGTGGGTGGAAATGTGAAGTTGAGGTTACAATCCAATCATTCATCATCTTATTGAATGGAGGAACAGGCTCGAGGGGCAGAATGGCCTATTTGTCCTGCTAATTCATATGTTTGTATGTAAGGAAAATCGTCTCTGTGGATGAATTATGTTGACAATTATAATTAAACAAAAAAGTCCACATCCACATTTTGGAACCATGTTAAAAGCAAATTACTGCGGATGCTGGAATCTGAAACCAAAGAGAAAATGCTGGAAAACTTCAGCAGCCCTGGCAGCATCTGTAGCGAGAGAAAAGAAACGTTTCGAGTCCAGATGACCCTTTTTTCTCTCCCTGCAGGTGCTGTCAGACCTGCAGAGATCTTCCAGCATTTTCTCTTTGGTTTTGGAACCATGTTCATGTGTTGACGTACATCTTGAAGTTTAAAGATTTACTCCGATGCGAGATGGTTATAAGCTTACACATAAAAGTAACCGTCAAAGGGCTTTTATACCTGGGTTTAAACTGTGGAGCGCAAAACTTATATTTGAATCGTTCTCTGCTCTTCTCAGACATGAATACACAGGCACCGACCGGATCCCCGTTCTGCTGAAACTTTCACATGGCCGTGAAATTCTGGTAAGGATAAGTTTGTGCCAGCTCACGGAAGGATTTGTTACGTCTTGAATGAGATGAGATAGATTTTTGTTCAGCAAAGACATTAAAGAATGTGGGTCAAAGGCAGGTATGTGGAGTCAGGTCACAGATCAGCCATGATCTCATTGAATGGCAGGACAGGAACGAGGGGCTGAAGGGCCTACTCCTGTTCCCATGATCCTAGCCTTTGAGGCACGATTCTCCAAATAACGCTACTATTAAGGGTTACTGGGATAAACAGTTGTCCCTCCGCAGATACAGGAGTGACGGAGTATGTTACAATGACAGGATTTAGATCAGCATTGGCTATTCTTAGCCAATGGGAAAGAACCCAAAACAGCAGTTTATATTTTGCAATCTTAGATATGTTTTAACTGAAAGCTTTGTGTTCGTGTCACCAGTGAACTATGTTATATCGTGTTTTAGAAGATTGTCCACGATGTTCTGTAATTTCTCTTGACTGGTTTCGCAAGTGCAGGTAATGGGTGCGATTTAGCGGGCCCGTTAATCACAGCCGCAAATCGGTCATGGCCGGTAAATGTCGTGAGAGGCTAAAAACGCCAGTGAGATTTCGGAACACAATCCTCCTGGGTAGTCCCTGATGACAATATCACATTCACTCCAGGAAGGGTGCGAACCTGATTAACATGAATTTGAATCCACTTGGATCTTCGTTGCACCTTCAGCCCTCATCAAAACTTCCCGTCAGCCAGGCATGACCTTCCCGTCAACTAGGCATGACATCACGCTGACGCGATTTGCTACTGCTTTTTAAAAACGGAAGCCAGGTGCCATGATCTCAAAGGGGGAGGAAGGAGGTGAGCTCCACTGAGAACCAGGGAGTCCAACGGGACAGAGGCCAGTGGTGAACTTTGGGAAGGCAGACGAGGGCGGGGGTGGGGGGGGGGGGGGGCGGTCTGCTTTCAGTGCTGTGTAAGTCTGCTGTCTGTGTTGTGTGAGTATGTTTTCAGTACTGTGTGAGTATGCAGCCTGTGGCATGGGAGTCAGGGGCGGGGTGGGTGCGGGGCACATGATGTGGTGGAGGCTGGAGACTCTTGAGAGACATGAATCCAGGCCTAATGGGCTGGGTGGATGAGACTCCGAAAGAGAATTCAACATGGTGCCCACCCGACCGGGGTGGGGTTGGGATTCAACCTACGGAGTAGCTGTCCTGGAGGCTTAAATGGTGAGACATGACAGCAATGAGATCTCTGAATTATGCAGCCTGAGTAAGAAGGGTGCTTATTAGCTCTGACTCTCCCCGAAGCAGAAAGTAATTGTGCCCTGTAACATTTATCCACTCGCCTCGGACTTGTCTGTGGTCACAAACTGGCGATGAGAATAAAAGTGGAGCTACCGCCAACCGTCAGACAAACAACCACCTTCGCTGCACCACTGGACTAAGGTTGGAATTTATTTTCCCCACAATGCCAATATTTGGAAGAATAGACGCATCGAGGATTGATTGCAGTATGCAGAACATATGTTACTTTTGTCGGGAAAATGCTATCACGTGTGAAGACCGACAGACGGTAATTCTTTTAACTGCCTGTGGGGCCCACACCTATGAGGTGATAAGGAGCCTGACGTATCCTGTAGCCCCGGACACCAAGTCCTTTGACGAGCTGGTGACGCTGGTAGCTCAGCATTATAACCCCTGCTGTCAGTCATTGTGCAGAGATACCGTTTTAACACATCTAAGATGACCCCAGGAGTGTCCATGACCGAGTTCCTAACCTGGTTGAAAAAAACTAGCTGGGTTTTGTGAGTACGGCAATTCACTCTCTGAGATGCTACGGGACCGACTGGTCTGTGGTGTTGGTAATATGGCAACCCCAAAAAGGTTGTTGGCTGAGCCATCTTTAGACCTTCAACTGGCCGTATCGATTTTACTCTTGAGAGAAAGCATGGAAAAGTGAGTGAGGGAACTCCAAGGAATGGAGGTGCCTACTGTAGGGTGCGCCCCCTCCCGGCGAGCGGCGCCCTCAAGAATGGAAATCCCACCCTGGTCCGAATGCCATAGAGGCTCGGTCCATTGCTCTAGTGTCATGGGAGTGCCCCTTTAAGAGCTGTTTTTGTCTTATCACATGGCTCAAGTGATGTCATAGTGTGGGTGGAGCTGGACTGTGGCTCTGGGAGTTGGTTTTACTTTCGCTTTGGTTTGGGGCTCTGGATTTTTTGCTTTCGTTTTCACATTTGGCTGCTGTACTCTGAAAGAGAAGTATCTTGGCCGGTCTCTCTATCTTCATTTTGAAAGCTGTTTCCAGACTGCTTGATAACTTGAAAATAAATAATTGCTTTCTGAAAGAAATTCAAACCTGCTGTTTTGGAAAAGAAACAAGAAGTATCCATACCAGGTCTTGAGTGCTGTGTGAAAAGGGGGTATTGGTTTATGGGATCTTGTTATTAAATTGGAACAGTTAAAGGGGGGAGTTTATTAAGGGTTATACATAGATTACTGTAGCTGTGTGGGGAATATATTGAGAGGATTGGCACATGTGGCAGTTTATCTCAGCAATATTTTGGTTGCTGGGACATCAGAACAAGAACACTTGAACAATTTGGATGAGGTTCTCACACGCTTCTCAGAGATGGATGTGTTCCTAAAAAGTGAAAAATGTGTGCTCCATGCGAAGGAGGTAGTTTATCTCGGCTACCATGTAAAGCGGGAGGGATTGCATCCTATCGCGGAGAAAGTGAGGGCTATCCAACAGGCTCCTACACCAGAGAACATTACTGAACTGCGTTCCTTCCTAGGGTTAGTAAACTACCATGGGAAGTTCATCCCCAGTTTCGCAAGTATGTTGCTCCTCCATGATACACCCGACTAAAAAAGAAACAGGAGTGGACAAGGAGAGCTCAACAGGAAGAAGTGTTTGATCGAGTCAAAAAGCAGTTGACTTCTTCAGGCTTTAAGACCGAGATAGATAGGTTTTTGATCAATAAGGGGATCAGGGGTTATGGGGAGAAGGCAGGAGAATGGTGATGAGAAACATATTAGCCATGATTGAATGGCGGAGCAGACCCGATGGATCGAGTGGCCTAATTCTGCTCCTATGTCTTATGGACTTATGGCTTGCACACATATTACGACCCCGCTAAACCACTCACAGTCACATGTGATGCCTCGCCCATAGCATTGGCATTGGCACCGTTTTGTCACACTGCATGGACGATGGCGGAGAGAGGACTGTCGCGTTTGCCTCTAGGACGTTGGTCGCGGCAGAGCGCAACTATGCACAGATTGAGAAAGGGTGGGTGGGGGGGGGGGGGGGGGGGGGGGGGGGTTGGCCGCGTATTTACCATCAAGGAATTCCTCCTGCACATATATGGTCATCAGTTCAAGGTCCTTACGGACCACAAGCCACACTTTCAGGGGGCACTGATGTTGTTGCATCAGCCTGTTCTTCCCGCTGTGCCTGATTTGCGCTGGTCTCGGGAAGGGAGCAATTCAGCTTGGTTGGGCATTCCCTGAGTCACCGGGGTGGAAGACCCTGGGCTGTGCTCCAGTGGAGTTTCCTCCCTCCCATTGCTTGTGAGCCCCGGAGTTCCTCCATGGGATGGAGGGACAGCCAGAGTGAGCACCAGAAGCCTCAACTGGCAGTGCCAGTCCTGGATGTCCCACTGTCTGCACCATGCAGTTGAACCACTCAGCCACGGTCCTCAAGGATGGAGCCATGTTTCGGAGTTCTCCCATCATGGATCCGACCTCGAGCCCCAGATCTTCCACTGTGGGGAGCGGGAGGAAGGACAAAAAAGAAAAGTCTGAGGGTGAGAAAGATTAAACAGCAAAGATGTCATGGAACAAAAGGAAAAGGGAATGATAGGCCAGAAATCTCCAGCCGTTGGATTCTCTGTTCACTCCGGCAGCGCACCCCCACTTGCGGGATTCACTCCGATGTGGGGTGGCTTCAATGGGAAATCACATTGACAAGCGGCAGGAGTAGAGAATTCCGCTGCCACCGAGAAATTCGCGGCTGGGGGAACGGAGAATCCCACCCATAATATTTGGAGTGAAGGTTGGCCCAGGGTAAGTGTGAATGTCAGAATACTCAATAGCTCGAAAGCCAAAACATGAAAAACAAGATGCAGACCGGCGTACGGCAAGAAAGCAGAATCAAAATGGGGGACAGGGTTCACGGTGTGAAATTGTTGAACTCCACGTTGAGGCCAGAAGGCTGTAAAAATACCAAAACAAAAGATGTGCTGTACCTTGAGATCACATTGAGCTTCACTGGATCAACGCTGCAGCAGGCTGAGAACTGGAATGTGATCATGAGAACAAGGTGGTGGTGAAGTAAACTGGCGGCAGTGACCCGGACCTCGGGATCATGCCTGCAAACTCAGCAGAGGTGTTCTGAAAATCGGTTACCCACTCTGCAAGTTGGTCTCTCCAATTACTTCGGAGTGATCCTCTCGTCCTTGCCACATTGCTGTTTGTGGGACCTTGCTGTGCAGTAAATGGGATGCTCCATCTTCTTACAAAAGTGACTGCATTTTAAAAGTACTTAAATTAGTTGCAAGGCATTTTAGAACATCCTGGGGTGGAAAAAGGTGCTACATAAATGCAAGTTATTTCCTTATTTTCTCCTAAATTGGGTTGCAAAAAGTACAACTGGAAATAGCCTCACGATGGCATAAAGATTCTAGGTTTGTATTAAATACAGCTTAATTTATAGTTCAGACATGACCATGCGTAATTCAGTAAGGGTTGATAAATATTTACCTTAAAGTGGGTTTCAGTTAAAAAAAACATAGCAGTGGGCCGTCTCTGCCAAGTTCTGTACACTGCTATTTCCTGGAGCAAATGCTGGAGCAGGTGCAATGGAATAACATTGGTCTGGGAAATTCCCATGGATTGTGTTCCATAAAGTTCCTGATAGTGGGCTCGGCTTTGGTTTTCTTTTAACCTAAAAACTACTTGGCAAAAAAAAACCCTTTAACCATTGATTACATAGCTTGCAGGATTCCATGGCCATTACCCTATAACTGACCCATTAAAGCCCATCCAATTAGTGGTGCAGGGGCAGAATCGATACAAAATTGGCTAAGGGACTGGGAGCAGAGAGGAGTGGGTGAATGGTTGCTTTACAGGGGAGTGTACAGAGGTGTTCACCAGGGGCCAACCTTAGGACTGCTGTCCTTTTTGTTATTTATCAATCACCTGGACATCATTTCAAAGTTTGATGATGATGCAAAGCTCTGAAACGCTAAGGACAGTAACAGACTTGAGGAGACGGGCAGACTAGTAAAATTGGCAGTCATTGCCAGGTGGAATTTAGTGCGAAGAGGTGTGAAGTGATTCATTTTGGTAGGAAGAAAATGAGGAGAGGCAATATTAAAAAAATATACAATTCTAAATGGACTGCAGGAACAGAAAGACCTTTGGGTGTATGTGCATAAATCTTTGAAGGAGGCAAGACTAAAGCAGCTAGAATGTGAATAGGCAAGCTGTGACCAGTGCGCACATACAAAGCAATACTTCATAAAGCTTCACGATTCAAAACGCCACAATTCCCTACAAATGCATGCATGGTGAAATTCATTACAATGAAGGAATCAAGGACAGTCACTGAAAAGGAACAGTCTTCCCCACAGCCAATGTTAACATGCTGGCATTTGCTGCATGAGACCTGAAGACTAGGGGACTTTCATAGTAACTCCATTGCAGATTGCCTGCCCATCCACTCTATTCATGCCCCTCATAATCTTGTAAGCCTACTTATAACACTAATAAAGATTATTATTAACTGTGGAAATAATGGCCAAAGACCACAAAATTATCAAAATAACTATATTTGTCCACTTTAATTCACCCGTACAAGGAGATCCCAGCATCCCTCTGAGCCCCCATTCACCCTGTGCTGCAATACCAAGTTATTTCTAGATGCAGACTTTTTGCCTTCGATATTCTTTCTGGCAGTCAATTTCACACGTGATTCTCTCAGAGCATTGGTGTTTGCTGTGGCTCAATTGTTGGCACTTTCTCCATTAAGTCAGAAGGTTATGGGCCCGAGCCCCACATCAGAGACTGGAACACTTAATGCAAGTTGATGATTCCAGTGCTGTATTGGAGGGAATGCTGCACTGTTGAAGGTGCGGTGGCTCAGATCAGACAATAAAGCATCCTCTATTTCAAAGAAGAGCAGGAGAGTTATTCTCGGTGCCTTGGCCAATATTTATTCTTCACATCATCATCGCAGAAGAAGATTATCAAGCCATTATCACATCGCTGTTTGAGGGAACTGCTGTTCACAAATGGGCTGCCATATTTCTGATGTGACCAGTGACGAGACTTCAAAAATCATTCATTTGTTTCAAAGAACAATACAGCACAGGAACAGGCCCTTCGACCCTCCAAGCCTGTACCAGTCATGATACCACCCTTGGCCAAAACTTCCTAGTGCTGTATCTCTCCATACTTATCCTATCCATGTATTTGTTGAGATGCCTTTCCAATGCTGTTAATGATCTGCTTCCACAACCTCCCCTGGAAACGCGTTCCAGACACTGACCACTCTCTGTGTAAAACACCTGCCTCGCACATCTCTAAACTTTGTCCCACAAACCTTCAACCTACGCCCCCTGGCGACTGACCCCTCCACCCTGGGAAAGAGTGCATGCCCATCCACTCTATTCATGCCCCTCATAATCTTGTAGACCTCCATCACAATACTGGTAGTATACTACAGACCCCCAAATAGTGAAAGGGACATGAAAAAGCAAATATGTAGGCAAATTTCTGCCTGAAAGAACAAGAGGGAAATAATAGTAGGAGACTTTAACTATCCCAATATCAACTGGGAATCAAACAATTTAAGGGGAACTGAGGGAGAAAAATTCATGCAGTGTGTCCAGGAAAATAATTTCAACCAATTAGTGCCAACCCAACGAGAGGAGATGTAATTATAGACCTAGTCTTGGGGAACAAAGAAGGGCAAGTGGGTGAAATGACAGTTGGCGACCATATTGGGGATGGTGATCACAATTCAGTTAAATTCAATGTTACAATGGAAAAGGACAGAAGTAAAGCAGGAGTAAAAATTTTGCACTGGTAGGGGGAAAGGCACATTTTGTAGAGATGAGAAGGGACTAGGCTGAGGCAGACTGGCCAGCATTGCTAGAGGATAAATCCATGGAAAACCAGTGGGAAGCACTAAAAGGAGAGACCCTAAATGTACAAAGTAGACATGTCTCCTCCAAAAATGAGAGTGGTACTGCCAAATCTAGAGCCCCCTGGTTGTCGAGAGGAATACAGGGGAAGATCAAACAGAACATTGCACTGAGTGCTGAATTTGGGTGCATTTGAGTGCTATAGTGAGAGTTTGATGACTGAGGGATATATAGGGTTAATTTTTATCTGAAGTCTAGTCTTTCTTTTATTTAGTTAATTAACTTAAAAGTTGCTGTTTGGTTGAGAAGAAGGTGAATTTTCAATCAGCTTTAAACATAGATTATACTTACAGCTACTTGCAGCTGGAGCTTGTTAATTAGTTTATTGGATTGGGCCAGTTTTCAGAGGCTAGAGTCACAGTATAAAGGTGAGCCAGCTACAGTGCAGACTTTGTTGTTTGCATTGAGTGCTGAATTTGGGTGCAATTGAGTGCTATAGTGAGAGTTTGGTGACTGAGGGAGTTAGATGCGGAGGGAGTAAGGTGCTCCTTTTCATCTAATTTCCTACATTTCCTCAAAGAATGTGAAGGGAGCCGGGAGTTTACAGAGAGTACAGCTAATTGGGAGCAGATTCTGAGGGCAGAGTTCCAGTTGGTCCACAGGGCAGCTACATTCTGTAAGATCAGAGGGGATGGAGGCTAGGGCAGTTGAATGCTCCTGTAGGATGTGGGTGGTGAGGGATACCACCGTTGTCGCCGCTGACTACACCTGCGGGAAGTGCACCCAACTCCAGCTCCTCAGAGACCGTGTTAGGGAACTGGAGCTGGATGAACTTCGGATCATCCGGGAGGCAGAGGGGGGTCATACAGAAGAGTTACAGGGAGGTAGCCACACCCAAGGTACAGGACAAGAGTAGCTGGGTTACAGTCAGGGGAAAGAAAACGAATGGGCAGACAGTGCAGGGATCCCTCGTAGCCGTTCCCCTTCAAAACAAGTATACCGTTCTGGATGCTGTTGGGATGGGGGATGACCTATCCCAGTGGCCAGGTCTCTGGCACTGAGTCTGGCTCTGTGGCTCAGAAGGGAAGGGGGGATAATAGAAAATCAATAGTGATAGGGGACTCGATGGTTAGGGGAATGGATAGGAGATTCAGTGGTCGCGAGCGAGACTCCCGGAAGGTATGTGGCCTCCCCGGATGCCAAGGCCAGGGATGTCTCGGATCGAGTCTACAGGATTCTTAAAGGGGAGGCTGACCAGAAGTTGTGGTGCACAGAGGCACCAATGAAATAGCTAAGAAAAGGGATGAGGATCTAAAAAGTGATTTTAGGGAGTTAGGTTGGAGGCTAAAGAGCAGGACAAGCAGAGTAGTAATCTCAGGATTGCTACCGGTGCCATGTGCAAGTGAGGCAAGGAACAGAGAGCGAGTGCAGCTGAACATGTGGCTACAGGGTTGGTGCAGGAGGGAAGGCTTCAGATATGTGGATCATTGGGATTTCTTCTGGGGAAGGTGGGACCTGTACATGAAGGACGAATTGCACCTAAACTGGAGGGGCACCAATATCCTGGGAGGGGGGAGGTTTGCTCAAGCTCTTCGGGAGGGTTTAAACTACTTTGGCAGGGGGATGGGAACCAGAGCTATGGATCAGAGGATAGGGCACTGTTAATTAGGGAGTGCACCATGGCTGCAGAAAAGGAGCTCATTGAGGAGGGTTTGTCTATTGAGTCATTATGGGTGGTAGTCAGAAACAAGAAAGGAGCAGTCACTTTATTGGGAGTTTTCTGTAGACCCCCCCAATAGCAGCAGAGAGATAGAGAAACCGATTGGACGGCAGATCTTGGAAAAGCGCTGAAGTAACAGAGTTGTTGTCATGGGTGACTTCAACTTCCCTAATATTGGCTGGAACCTCCTTAGTGCAAATAGTTTGGATGGAGCAGATTTTGTCAGATATGCAGGAAGGATTCCTGACTCAGTATGGAGATAGGCCGACTAGGCGGGAGGCCATATTGGACTTGGTGCTTGGCAACGAACCAGGCCAGGAGTCAGATGTCTCGGTGGGAGAGCATTTCTGTGACAGTGCCCACAATTCCTTGACCTTTACCATAGTCATGGAGAGGGATAGGAAGAAACAGTATTGGAAGGTATTTAATTGGGGGAGGGGAAATTATGCTGCTATTAGACAGGAGCTGAGGACCATAAAGTGGGAACAATTGTTCTTGGGGAAATGCACAACAGTAATGTGTGGATTGATGAAGGAGGACTTGCTGCGAGCGCTGAATAGTTTTTCCCCACTGAGACGAGGAAGGAATGGTAAAGTGAAGGAGCCTTGGATGACAAGAGAAGTGGACCTTCTAGTCAAGAGGAAGAAGGAAACTTACATAAGGTTGAGGAAGCAAGGATCTGACTCTGTTCCAGAGAATTACAAGGTAGCCAGGAAGGAACTCAAAAATGGACGGAGGAGTGCTAGAAGGGGGCATGATAAAGCCCAGGCGGGAAGGATTAGGGAAAACCCCAAGGCGTTCTATACTTATATGAGAAATAAGAGGATGATCAGAGTGAGAGTAGGGCTGATCAGGGATAGTGGAGGGAACTTGTGCCGAGAGTCTGAGGAGATGGGGGAGGCCCTAAATGAATACTTTGCTTCAGTATTCACTGGAGAGAAGGACCTTGTTGCCCATGAGAACAGTGTGAACCAGGTTAATAGACTCGAACAGGTTGATATTAAGAAGGAGGATGTGCTGGAAATTTTGAAAAGCATCAGGATAGATATGTCCCCTGGGCCTGACGGGATATACCCAAGCTTACTACGGGAAGGGAGGGAGAAGAGTAGTACCGGATGATTATGTTGGTCCCCTGTTCAAGAAAGGGAATAGGGAAATCCCTGGGAATTACAGACCCATCAGTCTTACGTCTGTGGTGAGCAAAATATTGGAAAGGTTTCTGAGAGATAGGATTTATGATTAGTTAGAAAAACATAGTTTGATTAAAGATACATGGATCCCTCAAAGTTGCCACCCAGGTTGATAGGGTTGTTGAGAAGGCGTATGGTGTGTTGGCTTTCATTAACAGGGGGATTGAGTTTAAGAGCCGCAAGGTTTTGCTGCAGCTTTATAAAACTCTAGTTAGACCACACTTTGAATATTGTGTCCAGTTCTGGTCGCCTCATTATAGGAAGGCTGGGGATGCTTTGGAGAGGGTACAGAGGAGATTTACCAGGATGCTGCCTGGACTGGAGGGCATGTCTTATGAAGAAAGGTTGAGGGAGCTAGGGCTTTTCTCACTGGAGAGAAGAAGGCAGAGAGCTGACTTGATTGAGGTGTACAAGGTGATGAGAGGCATGGATAGAGTGGATAGCCAGAGACGTTTTCCCCAGGGTGGAAATGGCTGACACGAGGGGACAAAATGTAAAGGTGATTGGAGGAAGGTATAGGGGAGATGTCAGAGGTCGGTTCTTTACACAGAGTGGTGGGTGCGTGGAATGCACTGTCAGCAGAGGTGATGGAGTCAGAGTAATTAGGGACATTTAAGCGACTCTTAGACAGGCACATGGACAGCAGTAATTTGAAGGGGTGTAGGTTAGGTTGATCTTAGATTAGGATAAATGGTCGGCACAACATCGTGGGCTGAAGGGCCTGTACTGTGCTGTACTGTTCTATGTTCTCTGTTCTAAAAAGAAAGCTTATGATAGGCATAAAGAACAAAGCACTGCAGATAGCGTGGAATGAAGTGATAGATGAAGTGAGAGATTTTGGTGTATAGGTACACAGGTCCTGAAAGACAGCAGTTCAAGTAGACAAGGTTGTTAAGAAAGCATATGGAGTGCTCTCCTTCATTGGCAGAGGTATAAAATATAAAAGTACGGATATAATGTTTGAATTATATCGAACACTGGTGAAATGAAAATGGTGAGGCCACAATTTGAATATTGTGTGCAGTTCTGGTTCCCACATTACAGGAAGGAGGTTACTGCCCTGGAGGGAGTGCAGAGGAGGTTTACAAGCATGTCGCCAGGGCTAGGAAATGTAGCTATGAGGAGAGATTAGAGAGGTTGGGGTTATATTTTTTGGAACAAAGAAGACTGAGGGGTGACGGAATTGTGGTGTACAAAATTATGAGGGGAAGCGATAGGGTGGACAGGATAAAATTGTTTCCCCTGGGGGAGAATTCTAGAACCAGGGGACACAGATTCAAGACAAGTGGCAGAAGGTGAAGAGGCGACATGTGGGAAAACTTTCTTACGCAGAGGATTGTGGCTATCTGGAATTCGTTGCCCGAGTTGGTGGTGGAGGCAGAGACCCTAAACTCTTTTAAAAGGTACCTGGATCTGCACCTTAAGGTCAGTAAGCTCCAGGGCTGTGGACCGGGTGCTGGAAGGTGAAAATGAAAAATGAAAATTGCTTATTGTCACAAGTAGGCTTCAAATGAAGTTACTGTGAAAAGCCCCTAGGTGGGGTTAGAAAGGGCACCTAGTGGGCTGGCATGGACAAGATGGGCCAAATGGCCTCCTACTGTGTTGTAACTTTTCTATGATTCGATGATTAAAAAATAGTGACCTGGTCATTATCACGTTGCTGTTAATGGAACTTGCTGTGCGTACATTGGCTGATACGGTTCTGACATTGCAATAGTGACTACATTTCAAAAATTCCTCAGTGGCTAAAAGATGCTCGGGATGTCCTGAGATAATGAATGCTGCTTCACAGATGCAAGTCTTTCTTTATAAAAGCAACTTAATGCTCACATTATGCAGATACATCGTCCTAGTCTCAGAGCACTTTGCACAGTGAGTCAGTTTTGGGACACAATATTTTGTTTGTAACGCCACAGGAATTCTGTGCCAACTACATCCCACGGCCCATTTCTGTTTTTTTTTTGTGGTATTTGCTGTAGGAGGAATACAGTTCCAGGAAAATTACTGCCTTTCTTTGAATTGTGCACTAAGATCTTTCATGTCCACCTGAACAAGCAGATGGGACCCACATGCTGCGGTTTGTCCTTCAGTACAGGAAGAAAAGGATTTATATTTATCTAATACCATTGATGACCTCAGAACATCCCAAAACGATACACAGTCAATTAAGCACTTTTGAAGTGCAGTTTACTGCTGTAATGTAAGAGGCACAGCATCTCATTTAAGGTACCAAAAGCAACAGTGTGATATGAATCAGATAATCTGTTTAATGATATTTGAGGGGAAAATAGCGCCATGGCTTTGGTTTAAAGTCTTATCCAACAGTGCTGCAATAGTCTTTCAGTTTTTTTGCTTGAATCCACAGCCTCCTGACTCAGAGGCAAGAGTGATACTCACAGGCGCGGGAATGAATGGGATGTACATTGGGCAGCTCTGCCAGAGGAGATTAATCTGCTCTGACAGGGGCGGCACAGTAGCACAGTGGTTAGCACTGTTGCCTCACAGCGCCAGGGTCCCAGGTTCAATTCCCGGCTTGGGTCATTGTCTGTGCGGAGTCTGCACGTTCTCACCGTGTCTGTGTGGGTTTCCTCCGGGTGCTCTGGTTTCCTCCCACAAGTCCTGAAAGATATGCTTGTTAACTGAATTGGACATTTTGAATTCTCCCCCGTACCTGAACAGGCGTCGGAGTGTGGTGCCCAGGGGATTTTCACAGTAACTTTGTTGCAGTGTTAATGTAAGCCGACTTGTGACACTGATGAAGATTATTATTATTAATAAGCCAGGTGCCAACCTGAAAATCATCTGCGCTCTCTCCCTCTGCACAGTAATTTTCGTTCCTATTCAGAGTATCCTGTCGAGATTACCTTTGCACCACTATTTACCAGACCTGCAATCGGTTGTGCTCAATGGAGCGAAGCCTTAATACAGGCCAACCACTCTCTGTGTTCCCTTTATCACCAGCTACATTCTGCAAGTGCTTCAACTCAAACTAATAAGAATGCATCAATGATTTGTTCTGTCACTTTTGTCTCCTTCCAGTTAAATTTCATTGGTATCACAGTGCCCAAAGATCGTTGTTACATTCACTTCCTTGTCACTCATCATAAGTTTGCACCTGTTTGTATCAGCACCTCCAACCCTCCCAAGCAGGTGAGTGATTCCCAAGCTTTTCTGACAGGTGAGTTTGAAGCCTACATTTCGCATTTGTATTATAATTGAGTGCAGGTCATGTAATTGACTGTCTAATATTTCATTTGTATTGAATTAATTCATTTGTAAAACACAGTAGGGGGGTGGAATGGTAATTAAATGTTGAAACATAACTGATTTTTAAATAAACAATATTATTTAACCATTTATCCCGGCTCCATTTTGGTGTCTCTTCCCTATCCTGCCTCTCCCTTGAAGACTCTGCTCTGCCTGCTCAATTTCTAATTGGCACGGGAAGAAGGTGGGATATGCCATGGGTAATTTTGCGTATATGAGTGGAGGGACATTGGAGGCCAAGGCAGAGGGAGTTTCGGACATTGTGTAACTAAAGCCTTCAGGAATACGTCCTCCGAGAGGTGGCAGTCCCAGGGCCCTCTGGAATAGTTTAGCGGGTGGCTAACAATTGGTGTGACACTGTATGTTCAGCCCTTTCCTCGTATCTCACGCTCACCACAGATCTACGAGCTGTACAATGGTGGCTCGGTGCGGGTGATATATGACATCCAGCTAGATTCCGTGAAAGACGTTCAGGAGCAGAATTACGATCATCCCATCTTTCAATGTCTAAATCCACGTGGAGACATCATGCCCGGGATGACAGCTTACATTGAGTGGATTTTCTCACCACTTGAGGCTCGATCCTATTCGGTATGTAACTACTCAAGAGAAAGAAAGACTTTAATTTAGTGCCAACATTTTTGGTCCCAGGGCATTCCAAAGCACTTTACAGCGAACTATGCCCTTTTGAAGTGGCCTCACGGGGGTGGAGAGGGTGTGTGTTGGGGAGTGGAGATTATTGTGCCCTCTCTATGGGGCATGGTAAGCCTGTGTCTGAATACCTTTGTATATATGCTTCTTTATATGTGATGGCCTCCACAGGATGAGTTTGTGGATTTTTGGCTACATTTGGCTACAGGAGGGATTAAACTAGTATCCCAGGGGAGTGGGTACCTGAGCAATAGGTCAGAAGGTGAAAACATTGAGGGCGAACTAAGAAATAGGGCCACTATGGCTCTGAGGAAGAGCAGACAGGGAGATGTTGCTGAAAACAGCGGGTCTGGTGGCCTGAAGTGCATATTTTTTAATGCAAGAATTATAACAGGTAAGGCAGATGAACTTAGAGCTTGGATTAGTACTTGGAACTATGGTGTTGTTGCCATTACAGAGACCTGGTTGAGGGAAGGACAGGATTGGCAGCTAAACATCCCAGGATTTAGATGTTTCAGGCGGGATAGAGGGGGAGGTAAAAGGGGTGATGGAGTTGCGCTACTGGTTAGGGAGAATATCACAGCTGTACTGCGGGAAGACACCTCAGAGGGCAGTGAGGCTATATGGGTAGAGATCAGGAATAAGAAAGGTGCAGTCACAATGTTGGGGGTTTACTACAGGCCTCCCAACAGCCAGCGGGAGATAGAGGAGCAGATAGGTAGATAGATTTTGGAAAGGAGTAAAAACAACAGGGTTGTTGTGATGGGAGACTTTAACTTCCCTTATATTGACTGGGACTCACTTAGTGCTAGTGGCTTGAATGGGGCAGAGTTTGTAAGGAGCATCCAGGGGGGCTTCTTAAAACAATATGTAGATAGTCCAACTAGGGAAGGGGCTGTACTGGACCTGGTATTGGGGAATGAGCCCGGCCAGGTGGTAGAAGTTTCAGTAGGGGAGCATTTTGGGAATGTGCTAAATTGGGGGAGGCTAATTATAACAATATTAGACGGGAACTGAAGAACATAGATTGGGGGCGGATGTTTGAGGGTAAATCAACATCTGACATATGGGAGGCTTTCAAATGTCAGTTGAAAGGAATTCAGCACCGGCAAGTTCCTGTGAGGAAGAAGGATAAATATGGCAAATTTCGCGATCCTTGGATAACGAGAGATATTGTAGGCCTCGTCAAAAAGAAAAAAGAGGCATTTGTCAGGGCTAGAAGGCTGGGAACAGACGAAGCCTGAGTGGAATATAAGGAAAGTAGGAAGGAACTTGAGCAAGGAGTCAGGAGGGCTAGAGGGGGTCACGAAAAGTCATTGGCAAATAGGCTTAAGGAAAATCCCAAGGCTTTTTACACGTACATAAAAAGCAAGAGGGTAGCCAGGGATAGGGTTGGCCCACTGAAGAACAGAGGAGAGAATCTGTGTGGAGCCAGAGGAAATGAGCGAGGTACTAAATGAATACTTTGCATCAGTATTCACCAAAGAGAAGGAATTGGTGGATGTTGAGTCGGGAGAAGGGTGTGTAGATAGCCTGGTTCACATTGAGATCCAAAAAGACGAGGTGTTGGGCGTCTTGAAAAATATTAAGGTGGATAAGTCCCCAGGGCCTGATGGGATCTACCCCAGAATACTGAAGGAGGCAAGAGAGGAAATTGCTGAGGCCTTGACAGAAATCTTTGACTATTCTCCAGTCCTCCGGGCCATCACCTGAAGACTGAGGATCCAATGTTGTTCCTTTGTTTAAGAAGGGTAGCAAGGATAATCCAGAGAACTACAGGCCGGTGAGCCTTACGTCACTGGTAGGGAAATTATTGGAGAGAATTCTTCACGACAGGAAGCAAGGGCTCGTATTAGTGAGAGGCAGCACGATTTTGTGAAGGAGAGGTCGTGTCTCACTAATGGACATGGACAGTGACCCAGGGCGGGGTCGAACCTGAGTGCTAGGCGCCGTGAAGCAGCAGTGCTAACTACTGCGCCACCCCTGGGCCTCTACAATGGTTACCCAGAAGCTAGAAGTCATTTTAATTCTTCTAAAGTTTTCTGGGTTACTGTTGATGTAACACAATCAGAACCATCTGAAGTTTGCAATTTAAATCACTGTTCCCAGTGCAGGGCAATTTCCCCTTGGAAGTTTGCACTTCCCGGGAAATGGCCGTGCAATCCTTACCACTGGGAACCTCTAGTTATTGCCCGGGTGCTCAGAGGTTCCGACCCATTGGCTTGCATGTTGCTACTAATAACAGTGAGGCTGTCAACACCTGCTACTCTTACAGGGTAAAACTGACAGCAACATCTAGCATCTACACATGTAGCCTTAAATGCGTAATACTCAAAGTTGCTGCCAATGAAACCCTACTCTTCCACAGATTGCGCTTTTACAGATTTCCCCAATGAAATTTGCACCAAAACAATTGTATTGGCGTGAATTTAAGACAGTTGTCCACTCGTCTCGCAATAAAGGTAGATGAAGAAGCTTGCCCTCCTCGTAGATGCCTCATGGATTAGGTACCCCAAACTAGAAATCTCTGCTTATGAGCCGACAAACATTCTCTGGGTAACCGAAGGTGAAGAGAGCAGTGAAAGCCAGGCTATTACTTGGCATTCAAAGCTTAAAGAAGTTGAGAGCAAGGTAATAAGTATGAGAGCCAGGAAGTGGTCTTTCCTTTCAGGAGCACCATTTGCAGTTTGTACCATGAGAAGAGAAAATAAGGGTCATGGGGTAACGTAGAACATAGCAAAGAAAATAGGAGCTGGACTAGGCCATTCAGCCCCTTGAGCCTGCTCTGCCATTCAATATGATTATAGCTGATGCTCTATCTCATCACCATACTCCCAGCTCTCCACATTCCCCCGATAACTTTAGAGTCCAGAAATCTATCTATTTCCTTCCTAAATATATTCAATGGTTTGGCCTCCACCAACCTTCTGTGGTAGCGAATTCCACAGGTTCACCAGCCTCTGAGTGAAGAAGTTTCCCCTCATCTCAGTCCTAAATGGCCCAGGCTGTATCCTGAGACTGTGACCCTTTGGTCTCGATCCCCTCAGCCAGAGGAAACAACACCAGTCTGTACAACCCTGTCAGAATGTTATACATTTTAATTTGATCCCCTCTCATTCTTCTAAATTCCAGTGAATACAGGCCCAGTTGATCTCACCTTTCCACATACAACAATCCTGCCATCCCATTAGCCATCAGTCTGGTGAATATTTCCTGGATTTCCTTGGTGTGGTCTCACCAAGGCCCTGTACAGCTGCAGTGAGACATCCTCGCTCCTGTACTCAAGTCCTCTTGCAATGAAGGCCAACATGAAATTTACCTTCCGAGGTGCTAACTGTACCTGCATGTTTGCTTTCAGTGACTGGTGTACTAGGACACTCAGGTCCCTTTCTACATCAACATTTCCCAATCTATCACCATTAGAATAATACTCTGAAATTCTGTTTCTCCATCCGAACTAGACAACTTCATATTTATCAATGTTATACTGCATCTGCTGTGTATTTGGCCCTCGCACTCAAATTGTCTAAATTGCCTTTAAGCCTTTTTAACATCCTCCCCACCATTCATATTCCCACCAAGTTTTGTGTCGTCAACAAACTTGGAAATATTACTTGGATTCCCTCATCCAAATTATTGATGTATATTGTGAATAGTTGGGCCCCAAGCATTGCCCCCCCTCAGGAGCCCAGTAGTCACTGCCTGCCATTTCAAAAAAGACCCATTTGTTCTTACTCCCTTTCCTGTCCGCTAACCAATTCTCAATCCTTACCTCTACTCCTGTGCGCTTTAATTTTGCACACTAACATCTTGTGTGGGACTTTTATCAAAAGCCTTCTGGGAAAATCCAAATACACCACATCCACTGGTCCGCCCTTATCTCTTCTATTAGTTATATCCTCAAAAAACTCCAGTAGGTCAAACATGATTTTCCTTTCATAAATCCATGTTGACTTTGTCTAACCCCATTGATATTTTCTCAGTGTTCTGTTATTGCATCCTTTATAATAGGGGCCAGCATTTTCCCTACTCCTGATGTCAAGCTAACCAGTCTGTAATTCCCTGTTTTCTCCCTCCCTCTTTTTTTAAATCGTGGAGTTACATTTGCCACCCCCCTCAATCTGCCAGGACTATTCCAGAATCGACAGAATTTTGAAAGATGACAACCACTGCATTTATGGCTTTCAATCCCATTAATTTATCCAGCCCTATTTCTTTAGTGATACTAATTTTCTTCAATTCCTCCTTCTCGCCAGACCCATGGTTCCTTAGTATTTCTGGGAAGCTATTTGCGTCTTTCTCCGTGAAGACAGAACTCAAGTAGTTGTATAATTGGAAAGGTCAGAATATGGAACTTGCCACCAGCGGGTGTAGTTGAGGCCAATGGCATGGACACACTTGAGGGGAAGATACATGAGCACATTAGGGAGAAAAAAAAACGAAGAATCTGTTGAAAGGGTGAGGCGAATTAGGGAGGAGGCTCGTGTGGAGCATGAACAGCAGCACAGCCCAGCTGGGCTGAACGGCCTGTTTCTGTGTTGTAATATTCCATCCAATTCAAGTCTGTGTCATTTTAAGAGTTCGGGCACATGCCCAACATGTGCTTTGGGTGAAGGGGTGAAGGTCGCACTGCATTCACAATATGAATCCTATTATAATAATTCTGGCATGAGACAAAGACAACCAGATAGGCTGGAAATATGAAATAATAAAAGGAAATACTAGAAATAATCAGAGAGAAAAACAGGTTAACATTTGATAGGCAACACACTAAACGTCAAAGTCTTTCTCTTTACCTTGGTGATTGACTCACCATATGTGTTCTGCATTGGTATTTGAATGAAATATCAATTACTCATTGACTGTTGTAGCTCACTCTGTCACTGTTGGTCATCAACTTCCCTTCTTGAATTGAGAATATTTTTTGAAATGAAAATCGCTTATTGTCACAAGTAAGCTTCAAATGAAGTTACTGTGAAAAGCCCCTAGCCGCCATATTCCAGCGCCTGTTCGGGGAGCCTGGTACGGGAATTGAAATGCGCTGCTGGCCTGCCTTGGTCTGCTTTAAAAGCCAGCGATTTAGCCCAGTGTGCTTTTGGTTTTGCATGTCTTTCAATTAATTGGATTTCAACACTGTCTTTTCTCTAGGTGAATGTTCCCATTCATATCCTGAATGGTGACTCTGCCTTGGTGACCTTCACGGGAATTGGGTATGACAAGCGGACCCTCGGCAACTCTGCCTCTTTCAATGATCCATCTTCATACTTTGGGGCTCCAGCCATTCAACGAGCACCAGTCCTCGGGCAGGTGAGAGCTTGACTGACTATCGGACTATTCAGATTAACTCTTTATATCAAGGGCCTCTTTAAAACTCTTTGTGGTGCATGTTCTCTGTAAGCCCAGTAAAAGAAATAACTGCACAGAATTTCACAGGCAAGTTTGATGCCACTTGCTCATGTGGAAATAGCCTAGCAATTTGTAGCGAGGAAAAGATATGTCAGGAATTTGAATTGTCACAAGTTGCTGAACAATTTACACTCCTCTGTGGTTAGTGTTACAAAAGGGGCAACGGAGGGCAGAATTGACCCAAATTGATTCCTAAGTGATGGCTTCAATGGGTAATGAGATGCAATTCTCGACTGGTGGATTGTCACAATCCAGATCACAATCCACCTACACTTAGAAATTGTTTTGGAGCCGGGATGATTCATGCCTGAGACATCGGCAAGGATGGATCCTCTGCCACCGGGGCGCCCTTTTCCCCATCAGAGCTCAGAATAACACGACAGTCTCCCACCCCAAAGTAAGCCAAAAGCCCCCCATTCAGATCCTTCCCCCGCCCCCCACTTCAGGCCGCACCCCTTAGCTGTGCCAACCTGACACTTTTGTTGGCATCCTGGCACAGCCAGGTTAAAACTGCGAGGGTGCAAGGGAGCAGCACTCAGACAGAGCACCTGGTCTTTCTAGGAAGGACATCAGAGCAGTGGAAACCCAAGCAGAAAAAACACACTTAGAAACAACAACTGCTCTTTCTAGGAAGCACTTCAGAACAAAGAAACAGCCCATGAAAAAAGTGTGGTTCGAAACAATACCAGCTCAAAACAGAAAGAGCTTCAGAGTTAGTGGTCCCTGAAGAGCTATAAAACGAACAAAGCTAGTTGTCCTTTGAAATAGCCTGGACCTGTCAATCAAGAGGCTTGTAAAAGATAATGGACCATGAGATTGAATGTAGACAATGCAGTTCAAAGCTTTTCGGCTTCTCAGCAAGCCCAGATGCTTGAAAATGTTAACGGGAATGAAATTGAATGTGAAAAAAGCTTCAAAGGTTTCCACTATATCAAAGGGAAGATCTGACAGATGATTGACATTTAATAATAATCGCTTATTGTCACAAGTAGGCTTCAATGAAGTTACTGTGAAAAGCACCTAGTCACCACATTCCCGTGCCTGTTCGAGGAGGCCGGTACAAGAATTGAACCTGCGCTGCTGGCCTTGTTCTGCATTACAAGCCAGCTGTTTATCCCACTGTGCTAAACCAGCCCCCGTTTACCATTTACATGCTGGGAGTGACATCAAAGGTTTTAAGGCTACAGAGGGAAGACTTTTACCTTCATCTGGCAGCCCATTGATATTCATCAAAGTGCAGATCGGCTGAATGGCCTCTTTCTGTGCTGTTGAATTAATGTAAAGAAAATATATCACCGCACCCATTGTTTGCACAGTTGTACCAATTTCACAACATTGTGAGCGATTTGCTGGTCATGCCTGTGCACCACATTCCAGATTTTACTGTTTTTCGGTCCATTGTAGTTGCAGCCATTCAATTTTAAGTTGTCTAACCTATTTCAAAATTTCATACAATTCCTTTATCAGATTCTAATTTTCATCTGATTTCCTGCAGCAGCCCAGTAGAAAGCTGCCACCATTTGCATCACAAGAGGTTCACCACTGCATCACAAGAGGCTAATAAATAAAAAACAAGCAAAGACAGAATTCAGGGCTATTTTCTCTCGCAAACTTCAAAATGCCTAATTTTCTTTCTCGTTAAATGCGACAGTAAGATAAAGTTGACACTATCAGGTTGTATAGTTGTCGAAAGCTGGTGACAATGGAAAAAACAGAAACCGTTGAAGCTCTAGCACGATTAGTTTTGTGAAGCAGTGCTCTGTGGTTTGTGTGGCACTACACTGCTCTCTTTGTGCTACTTATGTAGTTCCATTGAGAGTTCCTTTTTCTTCAGTATTTGAAAGAAAAATAAAGCATAATATATGAGGTGGCTTGGAGCCGGACTGGTTTCTATGCCTGTGTGGCAAAGTACAGCTTTACTCAGCCTAGTACAGAATGTGCAAAACTCAGAGGTCAAGATTCAGCAGACTTGAGTTAAAGCGGGTTTAGTGTGGTGAACCTTGGTGCCTACAGCGCCGAGAAACATCTCGCTATTCAACGTACTTATGCAGGGGAGATTCTCTCCGCCGAGCCCGCACTTCAAGAGATTTCCTGGTGGCGAGTGTTCCTTTTTGACCAGCTGTCATAGAATCATAGAATCCTTACAGTGCAGAAGAAGGCCATTCGGCCCATCGAGTCTGCACGGGCCCTTGGAAAGAGCACCCTACTTAAGCCCGTGTCTCCACCCTATCCCTATATCCCAGTAACCCCACCTACCCTTTTGGACACTAAGAGGCAATTTAGCATGGCCAATCCACCTAACCTGCACACCTTTGGACTGTCACAGGAAATCGGAGCACCCGGAGAAAACCCATGCGGACACGGGGAGAATGTGCAGGATCCACACAGACACTCACCTGAGGCCGGAATTGAACCCAGCTCCCTGGCTCTGTGAAGCAGAAGTGCTAGCCATTGTGCCACCGTGCCACACTTGTGATCTTCCCGCCCCTTTCAGCCCCTCCCCCCTCACCCCATTTTTGCACCACCCTCACCCCCCCCAACTTTGGGGAGGCCTATAAATACCCGTCATCCCCCTTTACCTGGTAAGATGCCCCCACGGGCCCGATCTCTGGCAGTGTCAATCTGGCACCCTGGCAGTGCTATCTGGGAACCCTGGAGTGCTGGGAAACCCCGCCTGTTATCTCTCAGATGAGGCACGGTAGCACAGTGGTTAGCACTGTTGCTTCACAGCGCCAGTGTCCCAGGTTCGATTCCCAGCTTGGGTCGCTGTCTGTGCGGAGTCTGCATGTTCTCACTGTGTCTGTGTGGGTTTCCTCCCACAAGTCCCGAAAGACGTACTGTTTGGTGAATTGGACATACTGAATTATCCCTCTGTGTACCCGAACAGGCGCCGGAATGTGGCGACAAGGGGATTTTCACAGAAACTTCATTGCAGTGTTAATGTAAGCCTACGTGTGACAACAATAAAGATTATTATTATTGATACAAGATCCCATTTGCTTTAATGTGAAAATATTACAGGGGCAAACTTGAGGAAGTGCAGTGCGGTTATTCCTGGTCACCTGGATTAATATCTACTCCCAACCAATAAAACTGTTAAAACAAAAATGGTTATCTGTTCATTAACCCATTGCCTTTTCTGGGACCCTGATCACAGTAAATTATCGACCATGTTTGCTGCACCGTAACAGTGACTACTCTTTACAACTGATTTAATTGTTTGTAAAGTACTTATTGGCACGATTAAATAGCTTGTCAATGTTCAAATTTTGGAAACGTTTGTGAAGAATGGTCCCCAGGCAATGTATTGGAGAGTGTCAGCAGCAATGAGAGCAAGAAGTATTCCTAAAACGCCAGGATTTATTTTGTTGTCGCAGCTAATGTTTTTGTCAGAAGAGCGGATTTCTTTTGGAAATGTTCCCGTCTTCACAAAGTCAAGCCGCATGATCTTTCTGTACAACATTTCTGAGACAGAAGTCATTTCATACAAGTGGCACGCGATATCAACACACATCACTGAGGTGAGAGATCTACCAATTTCTCCAGAGCTTATGATCATTAAGTGATAAGATAATGGGATGAGATTTATGTTTGTGGCCCCAGTTTTTGTCTTTAGTTGATAAATGTATTTTAAAAGAATTCCTTTCTGGGCCCTTGCTGTTGTATTTTTCTGGTTGCAGCAAAAGACTTTGCACCAATTACCTTGACCGTTTTCGGAACCGGGGCTCTTGGTCCTTCATTTTCATATGCAAGGGTCCTAATGTCTCTTTAAGGAGCTGCCAGGATCATTGAGTATTTCAAGCACTGTTTGGGGTCAGGGCAGCATGCTGCTAAAGTGGCCTTTACCCCCTTTCCCCCGTGCCCCTATCAGGCTATCTGACTCCTGTCTCAGGCCAACACAAGACTTGGGTTGCATTTAGTGACCCCAAATTCACCTTCCTCCACCAAGGTTTCCTTTTCCTGCCTCCGGAACCCTACAGGCCTCTGGCTGCCTCTCATCCACCACTCCCAAAATGCTCATTTAACACCTTTTGAATTTTAAGTCTTCATACCGTCTTGGATTGTGTTTGATTTGTTTATTGGATTTGTTTATTCTCGCATGTACCGAGGTATAGTGAAAAGGATTTTTCTGCGAGCAGCTCAAACAGATCATTTTGTACATGAAAAAAAATACATAATAGGGCAGCACAAGGTACACAATGTAACTACATAGACACCGGCATCGCTGGAGCATACAGGCGTGCAGTATTAATCAGGTCAGTCCATAAGAGGATCGTTTACGAGTCTGGTAACAGCGGGGAAGAAGCTGTTTTGAATCTGTTTGTGCGTGTTCTCAGACTTTTGTATCTCCTGCCCGATGGAAGAAGTTGCAAGAGTGAGTAGGCCGGGTGGGAGGGGTCTTTGATTATGATTGGTTGCTTGGCCAATTCCATCCTCCGAGGACCTCAACTTATCTGCGAGGCCTGGATAGAGTGGACGTGGAGAGGATGTTTCCACTTGTCGGAAAAACTAGAACCAGAGGACACCATCTCAGACTAAAGGGACAATCCTTCAAAACAGAGATGAGGAGTAATTTCTTCAGCCAGAGGGTGGTGAATCTGTGGAACTCTTTGCC
The DNA here is from genome assembly GCF_902713615.1 of Scyliorhinus canicula. NCBI lineage: Eukaryota > Metazoa > Chordata > Chondrichthyes > Carcharhiniformes > Scyliorhinidae > Scyliorhinus > Scyliorhinus canicula. The sequence goes on along the minus strand of NC_052147.1, from coordinate 279,582,885 downwards.
GCAGGAGGTTGTGGAGGCCAAATCACTGAGTGTCTTTAAGACAGAGATAGATAGGTTCTTGATCAATAAGGGGATCAGGGGTTATGGGGAGAGGGCAGGAGAATGGGGATGAGAAAATATCAGCCATGATTGAATGGCGGAGCAGACTTGATGGGCCGAGTGGCCTAATTCTGCTCCTATGTCTTATGTCCAGAATCCTGTCTCTGACATTCTTCCCATTACCAAGGCCTGCACTTTCCAAGCTCCACCATGCCTCAGCAAATGAGCTGTAAATATCTGCCTCCAAATTCCTCTGTGGCCTTGCCTGCCCATTCCTCCGTGATCATGTGCAGTCACAGGTTATTGTCTGACACTGACTTATTATTCGTTTTCCACTGGTGACAGTCTGCTCCATAAAGCGAGTCTATTCCCTCCCTGTGCAACTCCCTTCCTCCAAGACAATATGCATTTGTGTAGTACTCCTGAAGTTATAGAATCTCCCAGTGAGTTTTGCTGGTACATCCGCAGACTAAATGTGCAAAACTCAGCCTTCTGTGGAGATATTGGGCAGGTGGCCAAACGTTTGATTGAAGAGGTGGGTTTTAGAGAGTGATTTAAAGGAGAAGAGAGAAGCAGAGATGTTTAGGGAGGGGATTACAGAACTTAGGATCCAGGCAGCTGAAGACACGGTGGAGCAATGAAAATTGGGGATCTGCAAGAGGCCGTAATTGGAGGATGCAGAGGATCTTGGAGGATTGTAGAGCTGGAGAGGGTTACAGAGATAGGAAGAGGTGAGGCCGCGGAGGAAATTGAATATTATGATATTTTGTCACTCAATTCCTGTTTTTGAAACCCCCATCTCCATGGCTTTGCTTTTTCTCATTCCCCGTCAATCATTGTCTTACCTCCTGTTTGATATTCAATTATTTCTATCCATAATCTGCAGAAGCATTAAGGCATCTTTCTGTACGTGAAGCGGGCGAACAAGATGTGAGTTATGCAGTATGATTTGAGACCATTGCTCCTCATTTCGGTCCATGTACTGTGCACTGTGTCCACCTAAATCCTATTAACCTTTAGCTGCTCTTTCTATAGGTATTGAATGTTTCACCTGTCTGTGGAGTGCTTCAGCCTGGAGACAGCACACATTGTATTGTCACACTGAGATCACACAAAACCCCTTGCTTCTATGACATGGATCTAATCTGTGAGGTAACTTCTTTTAAGTTATGTATAAAAAGGAAATTGAAACTGATAGGAAACTACATCCTCAGGAATCACTGCAGGCAGCTACAACTGGCCTTAGCCCTTTTATTTTTGCCTGGAACTCCCCTGTTCCATCTCATGAAAGGATGTGTTTCCTGACATCCCTTGTGTTAGGCAAACAAAGGTAGTTTTAAGGAATTTATATTTGTACTGGTAAACATTAGAAGTAAAGTATAGTTTTAAATGGGTTTAATTTAATGTTTCCATGTAAGGAAGGGTAAAACCTAGAATTAGATTAATGCTGGACAAAGAATATAGAACATAGAACATACAGTGCAGAAGGAGGCCATTTGGCCCATCGGGTCTGCACCGACCCACTTAAGCCCTCACTTCCATCCTATCCCCGTAACCCAATAACCCCCCCCCCCCCATAACCTTTTTTTGTTTCTAAGGACAATTTATCATAGCCAATCTACCTAACCTGCACATCTTTGGACTGTGGGAGGAAACCGGAGCACCCGGAGGAAACCCACGCAGACACGGGGAGAGCGTGCCGACTCTGCACAGACAGTGACCCAGTGGGAAATTGAACCTGGGACCCTGGTGCTTTGAAGCGACAGTGCTAACCACTTGTGCTACCGTGCTGCCCTTAAAGGCATTTGTATGTGCTGGGGTTGATTCAGTTCCAACTATGCTTCCATTGTGCTTAGAGAGGGTTATGGCAGGAAGAATAAATAGAGACTGGCAGAAGTAACAATGGTTTCTTAGCAACTGGGGGCCTTTTGAGGTAGGAAGTTTTAGTTTTTAGCTGAAGAAACCAAGGAGTGAACATGTTTCAACTCTGCCAGGAGAAACTGGACAAAGGGAATGCAAAGAATCATGCTTCACAGAAAACCAGATACAGTCTAGATAACCAGGGAACTGGGACAGGAAGAATGTCTTAGGAAGACTGGAGTTAAGAGAACAGAGAACAGTTCAGAGGAGAATTCAAGGGAAAGCAAAGTGTTGTGAGAGAAAGAGACAGCTGCAGGATCCAAATTAAAGTGGGTAGCAGACATCAGGGGTAAATCTAAAGTTTGATGCCAATTTCATAGAGTCTGGGAATCAACAGTTAATTAAATTGTGAATAGGTTGTACAATGGTCAAGACAAAGAAATCTTGAGGGGGTGTTGCAAACCCTGGATACGGGATTCATTGTTAAAAGTGGATGTTTGAAAGAGTAATTTGGAAAACCTGGACTGAATTTCAGAATGCAAACAGCTGATGGAAAGCATTATTGTGAAAGAAGACTTTTTAAAGTATTTTTTGGAGACTGGAGTTTGGAAACTCTCCTGTGACAATCATCTGGGAGGATTCTGAGGATAAATCCACACACGTCTCTTGGGTTCACACGTCTCTTGTGTGATTTGACATGGCCAGTCTGTGTGTTTAAAAGTGTTACTGAGACCATTGTATTTTGAGATACGCGTTGTAATCCGTGTTGACCTTAAAATCTGTGTGCGTCTGTGAACCTAAGGGGGGAGTAAAGGAGGATTGTATTATAAACAAATTTTTAATGCTGAATAAATGCTTTTTTTCCTTGTTGTTAAAGCTAATTTGTGGTCCTGTGAATCTGTTCCACCGCGTTTTCTAAACAAAAAAAAAAAAAATGACGATCTTTTGAGCCAGGGTTCCATTCTGGAATCTTCTCGTCCAGTTATAACACCAACTGGCATTGTAACACTTGGTTGTCACACTCTCGCCTTGGAGTAAGGAAATTATGGCGTCAAGCCCCACTTCAGGGACTTGAGTGCTGTATCTAGGTTGACATTCCGCTACAATACTGAGGGAGTGCTTCACTGTTAAAGGTACACTGTCTTTTAGATGAGACGTTGAACCAAGGCCCTGTCTGCCGTCTCTGATGCAAGTAAACAATACCAAGTCACTATTTTGAAGAGCAGAGTTCTCCTCAGCATCCCAGTCAAAATGTATCTCTCGATCACGATCACAAAAGCAGATTATCTGTACATCAGCAAATTGCTGTTAGTTGAAACTTGGTGTGCTCAGATTGGTTTCTTCCATTGCAACAGTGTTTGAAGAAGGATAAAATAATTGCTTGTAAGGTGCTTTGGAATATTCTGAGGTCATGTAAGGCACTAGATAATGCAAGTCACTCTCCTTTTAAGTGGAAGGAAGTATTCCATGCCCAGTCACATGAATTCCAATGGGTCTCACAGTATCTAAACACCCCTCACACTTGGCCTTATCTTCAAGATTTGAATGCAAAATAAGTTGGCGTAACTTCAACTCAATGCTTGGGGTATTTAAACCTCCACTGCAGCCAAATGGACAGTCTTACTCAGGCAAACCCATGTAGAAAACAGACATTCTCACGACAAGGTAAATGAAAGGGTAGTATTTTAAAAGGGGTGCAGGAACAGGCACCTCGGGGTTCATGTGCCAAAATCTTTGAAAGTGGCAGAGCAAATTGATAAGAAAAAGAAGCACGTAAGATTCTTGGCTTTATAAATAGATGCAGCGGATCTCCTTACCTCGGGAAGGATACACTTTCCATGGAGAGAGTGCAACAATGGTTCAGCAGACTGATTCCTGGGAAGGTGGGATTGTCCTATGAGGACATACCAAGGAGACTGAGCCTGCATTCTGTAGAGTCAAGAAGAATGAAAGGTGATCTAATTCTTACATGGTTCAACACGGTAGATGGAGGAAAGATGTTTTCCACGGCTGGGATGGGAAGTCTAGAACCAGGGGACCGATGCCGGGATTTTCCGCTCCTGTTCTCATTAGGCGGGTTTCGGGGTGAATAAAAATATCGTGAGAAGGCTTAAGTTGCGTTTCATTTTGATGTAAATGTAGGGTGCAATCTCCCCCTGCCTGCCAGTGGCGGGCCGCGTTTCCCCACCATTCAACGTCAGGAACCTCAATGTAGTGCATTAGCATATCATTATCAGACCAGAGTCAAACCCCCACCTCATATAAGTCATGGTGGTGTGATGCCAGAAAGATGCGATGTGCGACTGGTTACAAAAGGCCTGAACCTGGCGAGCAGAACACCAAGAGGAGCTCGGAAGTGAGCGTTGCACTCGCAGAGTGGCGGGATCCCTGTCTTCAGTGGGGAGAGGGTGGGGCGGGGGTTGAGCAGGGGCGATAGCAGATGTGTTGGCGGGACGGGGTGAGTGGAGAGCGGCAGGGGTGGACTTGGCTGCAGAGTGTTTCCTGGCAGCCATGACTCCCCCGAGAACTGCAGTGTGCTAGCTGTGTGCAGGGGCCTTCAAACAAGGCATCCGGATCATCGATGGCAGGGCGGGCAAATCAGAGGCCACCAGTCAGACGCAAGCCTGGAACCCATGCCTGCCAGTTTTGTTTTTTAGGTGCTACACAATATGGCGGGAAGAGCCATATTGTCATCAGAAGACTCAACAACACCCACCCGACATCAGACTTTGCCAATATCAGAGATGATTCTGCCCCCAGTCTTTGGAGGTTCAGTCATTGAGTATGTTCAAGACTGAGATCAATAGACTTCTACATTTTGGATTTGGATTGGATTTTGTTTATTGTCACGTGTACCGAGGTACAGTGAAAAGTATTTTTCTACCAGCAGCTCTTGAATCTATTCGTGCAAGTTCTCAGACTTTTGTATCTCCTGCAGGATGGAAGAAGTTGGAAGAGTGAGCAAGCCGGGTGGGAGGGGTCTTTGATTATGCTGCCCGCTTTCCCAAGGCAGCGGGAGGTGTAGATGGAGTCAATGGATGGGAGCCAGGTTCGTGTGATGGACTGGGCGGTGTTCACAATCTGAAGGGTATGGGATAATGTGGGAAAATGGCATTGAGGTAGAAGGCCAGCCATAATCTAATTGAATGCTGGAGCAGGCTCCATGGGCCAAATAGGCTACTCCTGCTCCAATGTCCCTGTGTACATTCACCTGAAGAAGGAGCCGTGCTCCGAAAGCTCGTGTTTGAAACAAACCTGTTGGACTTTAACCTGGTGTTGTAAGACTTCTTCCTGTGTACAAAAGCAAAGCCTAGTGCTAAACTTTACAAATCACCAGTTAGACCTTAGCTAGAGTGTTGTGTCCAGCTCTGGGAAGGGTGTAAAGTTGTTGGAGGGTACAGAGGAGATTTACCAGAATGGTACCAGAGTGGGAAATTCTCTGTGGAATTCTCTTCCCCAAGGAGCAGTGTAGGCTGGGTGATTGAATATTTCTAATGCTGAGTAAAGATTATAGGAGGTAGGCAGAAAAGTAGGGTATGGTCAGAATCTGATCAGCCGCAATCTTGTCAAATGGAGGAACAGGCTTGAGGGGCCAAATGGCCTACCCCTGCACCTAATTCATATGGTCAGTTTTTGATTATTTGAAGGCTTCTGAGAAGCTGGGGTTGCTGTCCTCTTCGAGCAGTGAAGCTGAAGAGAAGATTTAATTGAGCTATTAAAATAGCTTGGGAGAAACTGTTCACGTTGGCAAATGGATCGGTAACCAAAAGACACAAATGTAAGATAAATAACTTAAGAACCAGAGGGGTGATAGAGTCTTCGAGTTTTACAGCATTAAAAAAGAAGCCTTTTGGCCCATTATGCATGCTCCAACCATCAAGCACGGATCTATTCTAATCCCATTTTCCAACACTTCGCCTGTAGCCTTGTCTGCTGTGGTGTTTCAAGCGCTCATCTCAATGTTTCTTAAATGTTGTGAGGGTTCCTGCATCTCCCATCTTTTCTGGCAGAGTTCCATACTTCCCCCCTCTCTGGGTGAAAATATTTTCCTCAAATCCCCTCTAAATCAGTTGCTCTTTACCCAAAATCTATGCGCTTGATTATTGATCCATCTACGAAGGGGCAGAGTTTCTTCCTATCTACCCTATCGATGTCCATCATAATTTTGTGCACCTCAGTTAGGTCCCCTTGTGGTCTTCTCTGCTCCAAGGAAAACAACTTCAACCGAACCAGCCTCTCTTCATAGCTGAAACACTCCAGCCCAGGCAACATCTTGGTGAATCTCCTCTGCATCCTTTCTTGTGCAATCACATCCGCTCTGCATTTACCCCTGTTGGAATTTTGCACACTTCAATTAAGTCACCTCCAGAGAATACAGGACCAGCACCTCAGTCTCTCCTCATAGGATAATTCTGCCATCCCAGGGATTAGTCTGGTGAACCTTCATTGCACTCTTTCCCTGATGAGGAAGGTTTTTTTCTTGCACAGCAAGCTGTGATAATCTGGGTCGTGCTGCCTGAACTCAGTGGAAGCAGATTTGATAATGGCTTTTCTAAAGGGACTTGGATATGTACTTCAAAAGGAAAAAAATTGCAGAGAAGGGGCAATGTGAGTGGGACAAATTGGACAACTCTTACAGCCACCTGGACAGGTATGATGGGCAAATGGCCTCCTGTTCTGTATGTATCTAATACTGGAGCACTCTTGAATTCAGAAGCATCATTGAACAGAGTAGGGGAATCTTTATGCTGAATTAAACTTGTCCTTATGTGACCTGGGAGAACTTGGTGTTGATACTGGGAGCTGGATTCTTCAGCCATGTCAGCTGCAAGATTGACACAGACGTGACACGGACCATGTAGTGGTCTGTTGACCTCGGGTGGGAATTTCCAGTCACCAGGCGGGCACGGCCGGAGAATCCCGCCCTGTCCCATCCACTTTGATAAACATCAGATTCACTTTTTTAACGGAACCATTTTGCTCCCAATCTGTAACATTTCAGGAAAGGCCCAGCTGATGGTGTTTGAGCACACAATTGTGCATTTGTGTGTTTAAGATGATTAAAAGATTTGATGGTGTAAGTGTAAACCTTTTCCCCTGGAGGTGGGAGCTCAAAACAAGAAAGCGTAACCTTAAAATTAGAGCCAGGCCGTTCAGGGGGATGTTCAGGAAGTATGTTCAGGGGAATGTTCAGGAAGTATGTTCAGGGGAATGTTCAGGAAGTATGTTCAGGGGGATGTTCAGGAAGTATGTTCAGGGGTATGTACAGGAAGTATGTTCAGGGGTATGTACAGGAAGTATGTTCAGGGGGATGTACAGGAAGTATGTTCAGGGGTATGTACAGGAAGTATGTTCAGGGGTATGTACAGGAAGTATGTTCAGGGGTATGTACAGGAAGTATGTTCAGGGGTATGTACAGGAAGTATGTTCAGGGGTATGTACAGGAAGTATGTTCAGGGGTATGTACAGGAAGTATGTTCAGGGGGATGTTCAGGAAGTATGTTCAGGGGTATGTACAGGAAGTATGTTAAGGGGGATGTTCATAAAAGGTACAGAAATCTAACAGTCTCTTCCCAAGAAAGTTGTTGAGGCTTTTCTCAATTTTCAGTTGGACATCTTGAGGATTGTAAGATTGTTATGCGTCAGAGAATACATCCCTGCTGGTAAAGTGTCACATAATGTGGGCAGCGCGGTAGCATGGTGGTTAGCATCAATGCTTCACAGCTCCAGGGTCCCAGGTTCGATTCCCGGCTGGGTCACTGTCTGTGCGGAGTCTGCACGTCCTCCCCGTGTGTGCGTGGGTTTCTTTCCTCCGGGTGCTCCGGTTTCCTCCCACAGTCCAAAGATGTGCATGTTAGGTGGAGTGGCCATGCTAAATTGCCCGTAGTGTCCTAAAAAAGTAAGGTTAAGGTTAAGGGGGGGGGGGGGGTTGTTGGGTTACAGGTATAGGGTGGATACGTGGGTTTGAGTAGGGTGATCATTGTTCCACACAACATCGAGGGCCGAAGGGGCTGTTCTGTACTGTTCTATGTTCTATGTGTTGTGACGTCAGCAGAGTGTTTGCATGGGCTTTATTATTCTTCATCTTAGATTGCATGAGTAACACCTCTTAATAAAACCTTTGAAAGAATCCAGAGTGTGGGCACTCTATACCAAAGATGGATATTCTGTTAAGTAGGGTTACTGTACCAAGACAGGTGACTGCAGTTAAGATACAGGTCAGCTATGATCTGATTTGAATGCGGAACAGGCTTGAGGGGCTCAATGGCCTCCTCTTGCTCTTGAGTACGGAATTGCAACATGCTGTAAATCTGTCCGATTGTAACTGACTTGATCTCCCTGATAGGTTTACTCCAAGCAACAGGTAACACAGTACCAGAAGGACCTCCAGGCCTGGGAGAAAGAGAAGGACCGGCAGAGAGTCGAGTTCACTATTACAGAACGGGGTCTGCAGGACAACCAACAGCCGGTTCGCCAAAGACAGGTAGTTGCAGCGAACAAAAAAGCAGAGTTTTGTTGGGCAGGGTTTACTGCAAACTATGGTGGCTCGTCAGGAACTGGAGCTCTGTGTTGCTCATTGCTCGCTGGAGGCTGAATGTATAGCATGGTGAGACAGATAGATGGAACTTTTAATTCTTCAAATCTGCCATGTTCCATGGTTATATGTATGAAGCCTACTTCCTCATTGAGGTCTGCCATTTCTAGAACATTAAAGTTCAGACACTGGGAACCGTGCAGGGGTTGCTGGATTCCTGTCAACAAGCTTGCGACAGATTAATATGTGGGCCTAGTAGATTGCAAACCACATTATGGAGCCCCAGATCAATTTTGGCACAATGCATACTACTGCTGCTTCAAATGTGGGTGAGGCAGGTCACTCTGGTGCGGCATCATAGCCAAACTCAATTCTGTTATCACCTGATGTCCACACGTTTTGGGATGGTGGGAGTGGGAACCCGGGCTGACTTTACTACTCCACAACCCTGGGTAACTGATGCATATCATGATTGAAACCATGATGAATCAACTTTGCCATGAGAGGATTTAAATTTGGGTCCTACTGGATCAATTGGGAATGGTATTTCAGTGGCAGGGTTTCCCACACCACCACCCAAAGAGTTGGCGGACAGCCCCTAAGCCATTTAATGCTCTGTGGAGAGTTAATTGAGTGAAGATGGGACTTCTGCCCCTCAGCTTGGCAGAAGTCCAATCTCAGAGAGCTGCTGGCTAATTTGATTGGTTGGGAGCTCTGTAGTTTCTGTAGCCCCAGCAATACCAATGGCCAGTGTCATGGCAGTGTCCCTTTAAGAAAGGTTTTTGTCTTATCACATGGCTTCAGTGATGCCATTTTTGTGGGTGGAGCTGAGCTGTGGCTGTGAGTTTTACCTTCGCTTTGAGTTTTTGGGCTGGTTTTAACTGCACAGGATGAAATAAATGTCTTTCTCTATCTTCCTTTTGAAAGCTGTTCTGGACTGCTTGGCAACCTAAAAGAAATAATTGCTTTCTGGAAGGAATTTAAATCTGCTGGTTGAAAAGTGGAACAAACTCCCAGTAACAACAGTCTTAGTCAAGTGACAATAGTGTTCTGGGCCACGCCTTTGAAAAGGGGTTCCTAGTTTTATTTGGATTTTGTTATTGAAGTGGAACAGTTAAGGGGGGGATTCATTAAGGGTTATACATAGAGTACTCTAGCTGTGTGGGGTCTTTATGTTTGTAATTGTCACAAATCCTTGCTGTGTTTCTACAAATGCTAACTAAATTCTTAGAATAAAGCTTGTTTTTTTTATTAAAAGCGCCGAAGGAGGCTGTTAAATAACACCTGAAAAGAAGGCTCTTGTGCTCATCCCAGCCAAATTCAGTAGTCCCTGGAGCTGTGAGTCAGTAGTGCTAGCCACTGTGCCACCCCATGGGACCTGGGTGGGAGGGGGGAGAGGAGACAGGAACTGGAATGTTAGGGGGCACGGTTCTTGATGGAAAGACCATTGGGGGAGGAGTTGATGGGAGCAGGAGCAGGGATCAAAGGCAGGTAACAAGCCTTTCGGATGGAAAGGGAACCCTAGAGGGAGATGCCATCCTCACTTCCTTCCTGATATACAAGCTTGGTGATCTGCTGATATTCCCCATCGATCCCAACTCCCAGCAGTCTTACATTTCAGGCTGGTGGCCAATAATTGGTCATAGGTCACTAAAAAGTCTCAATTGGGGTGTACAATTGCAGAACGTTTGGGGCAGGTAGGAGGCCAACAGAGAGGCCATCTGGGAAATTTGACAGTCTGCAAATCTGCTGAGGGGGACCATAAAATTCAGCCCAATATTTTTCGGTATGTTCATTAACCCTGAGGTCGAAACAGTCATAATTGTATTGCGCCATCACCATTATATCACCATGTGGATGGGATCTTTTTGCAAACAGAGACTTGGTATGTCAGTTTTGGCTCAAATCTCACCCGAGATGGGGAATGTGGAACTCAACACAAGCAGATCAGCCACAATCTTATTCAATGGTGGGATTGGCTCGAGGTGCCAAATGGCAGACGTCTGCTCTGACACTGAATGTTTGTAGACAGCATAGATAGCGGCACGGTAGCACAGTGGTTAGCACTGTTGTTTCACAGCACCAGGGACGCGGATTCCTTCCCGGTTTGGGTCACTGTCTGTGCTGAGTCTGCACGTTCTCCCCGTGTCTGCGTGGGTTTCCGCCGGGTGCTCCGGTTTCCTCCCACTAGTCCAGAAAGACGTGTTGTTAGTTGAATTGGACATTCTGAATTCTCCTTCTGTGTACCCGAACCGGAATGCGGTGACTAGGCGCTTTTCACAGTAACTTCATTGCAGTGTTAATGCAAGCCTACTTGTGACAGATTTTTAAAATATTTGGGAATGTAACCGAGGCTGCCGCTCCAGTGCTGCACTGAGGGATGGTTCACTGTTGGAGGCGCAACATTTGGAGGTACATTAAAGTGGGATCCCACCTTCCCTCCCAGCTCAGTATAAAAGCACACGGTCCTATCTCAGTGAGAAACAGAGGAGTTCTCCCTGGAATCCTGCCCAATATTTAACTGTCGAACATAATTTTTTAAAAATGGATCATCAGGTCATTGTCACATTTCTGTTTGTGGGAGCATGATTTCAGCAAATTGTCTGGTGTATTTCCTACACAGTGAATACATTTCAAAAAACAAGTCCCTTGTCGACTGCAAAGCACTTTACGATGCACTGAGGTTGTAAATGTCACCATATCAAGTCGTTCTTTTTGGTTGAAGGTGCCTTTTTCTTTAGGTATTCCTGATAGCTGCAATGGTTCAGAACATCTATAGGGTTGAATGCGGAGTTTCCAAAATGTGCCAACTCAATTTCATTCCTTTCTCTCTGAAAGTGTTGCAAAGACTTACAAGAAAGTCACAAGATGACACACAAGGACATGAGCCCTAAGATTATGAAGTACAAGGTGAGAAATATGGACTGAGGTGCAGCCTGACATAGTGGAGATAAATCAATAGAGGTATGTGAACAAGTGTAACAAAATTCACGATGAGGGAAAGAAGAGCTGGTCTGTTAAAGGTCTTTAAAATAGGATTAGGTTGTTTTGAGCTGGCTAAGCTTGTAATTCAAATGATCTGATATTCACTTTCCTATGTTACTGACATTGCGGCAGCTGAAGTCTCTTTTGTCAAAGGTTGTTTTGTGAAATGGATTTGGATTGGAATCAAGTTCAGTTCTTCTCTTTGACCAGGTGGGTGATTTTAATCTAATGCTCTGGTTGTGAAGTCCATGGGATCACATGTGACACTGGTTTGGCACTCTGCCTGTCTATCAAAGTCGACAAGAGCAATAATAACAGGGGTTGCTGGAAACACTCAATAGGTTAGGCAGCATCTGTAGAGAGGAACATAGTTAGTGGCTGTGATTGGACAGCGTCGCCGTGCCACTTTTGGTGTCAGATCAAGGCCGTTGAATCGAGAGAGAGAGAGAGAGGCCTCTCGCGATATTCACGGCGCTCGCAACATCTCGCGATTCAACCTAACCTCATGAGACATCATGATCTGCATATGATATGCATTTTTAAATGAGCCATTAGGATTCTCCTGGTGCCCGGTACTCAACGGTCTCGTCTGGGAAACCTCACCAGGTCGCCATTTTATACTGGTCCACACAACCGTGGACCAGTCATAAGAGCACCTGGGAGGGGGTTCTCCCAGGCCATTAGAGACCCCCAGGTGGTCGGGGACAGGGCAGGGTGGCACCCTGGCTGTCCCTCTGGTACCCGGGCACCAAGTTGGCAGTGCCACTCAGGCACCCTGGCAGTGCCATGGTAGCGCTGCCAGGCTTGCAGGAGCACTGATAGGGTGCCAGACCAGCAGTGCCAGGGTGCCAGGTGGGCCCCGGGGGGTGGGGGGGGGGGGGGGGGGGGTCTTACCAGATAAAGGGAGGATGAGGCGGGGGTTCACGGGGACCTCCCCAAGGTCGGCGGTGTGATGGAGGGTCAAAAGAATGGTGGGGGGGGCAAAAAGCGGGGTGGGGTGAAAGATTGTGGCAGCCTTCTAAAATGGCACACCAATCTGCGAGGGGCCTTTCCTGCTGACAGGCTTCAGTAGCCTCGGTGGAGAAAATCTCGGTGAGAGTCCCATTCAGCGGACTTGAACTCAGGTCCACTGAATCACATCCGTTAACCCTGTTTCTCCTCAACGGCGCTCCTCACGTTTTCCCCAGGGAAGTAGTCGGGTCGTCCAGTGGTGGAGACAGTTCCAGCAGTTGGGGACTGGGTCGAAGCTGATGCCGGTACGAGAGAATCATGCGTTTGAGCCTGAAAAGCTGGATGCTAGGTTTCCGCGTTGAGAGGAGCGGAGTGTGATGGAAATGAAGGACATGTTTTTGGAAGGGCAGTTTGTGAGTTTGGAGAGGTTTGGGATTCTATGGGGGGGGGGGCTTATGGTATATGTAGGTGTGGAACTTTGCAAGGAAGGTTTTCTTGACTTTTCCGGTGACATCACCCTCATTGTTGGAGAGGGTGTTGTCGGTGATGGGGTTGGAGTGTGGGGGGGGGGGGGGGGGGGTGTCATCTTGGCGATTAATGGGAAGATTTTGGAGGAGGATGTGATATCGCTGGAGAGGGTTAAGGCCAAGTGGGAGGAAGAGCTGGGGGCGGCGCTGGACGGGGGTTTGTGGTGTGAGGTGTTGGGTAGGGTGAATGTCTCGACCTTGTGAGCGAGACTGGGGTTAATACAGCTAAAGGTAGGACATAGAGCACATCTGGTAACGTCAAGGATGAGCCTGTTATTTGAGGGGGTGGAGTATATTTGCGAGCGGTGTGGGAGATGTCCAGCCAATCATGTACATATGGTCTGGCCAAAGTTGGATACATTTTGGAGGTTGTTTTTCAGCACCATATCAATAATATTGCACGTGGATTTGGAGCCCAGTCCCCTGGGGACCATATTTGGGATGTAAAACTGCAGACAGCAGCGGTGGCAGATGTTTGAGCTTTCGTCTCGCTGATTGCTTGCAGGTGGGTCCTGTTGGGGTGGAGGTCAGCTTCTCCGCCCTGTGTGTCTGTGTGGCTTGGGGACCTGATGGAGTTTCTGTATTTGGAGAAGGTTAAGTTTGGTTTGAGAGGGGCGAGTGAGGGGTTCCACAAGAGGTGGGGTCTGTTTATTCTGCACGTTAATGAGTTGGTTACCGTCAGCTGCTGAGAGATGGGGGGTGGTTGGGGCAGTGGTGGGGGGTGGGGGGGGGCTCTTAGCATTATTGGCGTGTTGGCTGGTGAAGTGGTGGGGCGGGGGGGGGTCTGTTCTTGTTTTTGCATTGTTTTGTTTCATGTATAAAATGTTAAAAGCCGAATAAAAATATATTTTTAAAAAACTGTTCTCCTCCACAGATGCTGCCTGGCCTGCTGAGTATTTCCAGCATCTTTTTATTTTGGGTTTCCAGTATCTGCAGTATTTGGTTTAGCTGGCCAATTTGGTATAGCAGTGGGATACTCGGCCCTTCGGGTCTCCTCCACCACCCAACAAAATCATGGCTGATCAATTGTAGTCTGAACTCCACATTCCACCATGCCCCAATAACCATTGACTACCTTGTTAGTCAACAATCTATCTACTCTGCTTTGAAAATATTAATTGACTCTGCCTCCACCGCTCTCTGGGGAAGAGAGTTTCAAAGATTCGCCACACTATTAAGATTTATTTTCATCTCTATCTTAAATGGGAGACCCCTTATTTTTAAACTGTGTCCCCTAATGCACCGAGGCCCTCTTGGCACCTGCTCTTTGAGGTGCTGGTGACTGTCTCGAGGTCCTCTCTCTTCCCGATCGTCTTGCTTCTGGGTCCTCCTTTCAACATCTCCAAAAGCAGTCACAATTTCGGGCAAGGTACAAAACTGGAATCCTTCCTGATCTAGTGGATTCCTTGTTCAAAACGTTAAAACATTTATATTGCCCCAGTTCCCCTGGAGCAGTCTCAGCACAGTTTCTAGTGAGTGCATGGATACAGCACAGAACAGCCCATAATACAGTGCATCAGTAATTCCCCCAAGGACAGCGAGCAACAGGTTAATGTGTAATATTGCCTTGGTGTATTAGAGAGCATGTTTCTGAAGCTGGGGTTAGGGTACATTGTTCAGGCAGAGTTGTGGGAATTTTATTCAATGCCTACAATGTTTATTCCATGTTACAAGTCAGTGGAATGCTTTGCTGTTGCCTAATATAAGAAAACTTGTGAAAGCAATCTTGTAACCTCGGTAGGCATCAGGCGTTGCCAAGTACTTGAAAGTGGATTGAATTACAGTAGTCAGAATTGCTTGAAGTATGCTTGTCCCTGCACAGACGCTCCCTCCAATCAAGGAGCCAATGGAAACATGGGAAGGCCAACATAGTAGGAAACCAGTCGCCGGACTGTGGCTGAAACCGACGCCAGCTAAACCATTCTTGCTGCACCTCGGAGTCACCGCCAGATCCCACTCCATGGAGGAATATCACACAAACTTCCCAACTGAGGTTCCTAAGCACTACATCATGAGGTAGGGCATGTCTCTGGGTAGCCACGGGAAGTGCATGTCGGGTCGTCAACTCTGGCTGGACCTTTTGCTGGAGTATTCACCCACAGACCTCTCACCATGCTCCTGCCAGTGGTCACA
Source organism: Scyliorhinus canicula (assembly GCF_902713615.1). NCBI lineage: Eukaryota > Metazoa > Chordata > Chondrichthyes > Carcharhiniformes > Scyliorhinidae > Scyliorhinus > Scyliorhinus canicula. Next base: position 279,567,855 of record NC_052147.1, on the reverse strand, counting down.
CGCCACACCGCCCTCATGGTGCACCCGTTTCCTATGGCCAATCGGAAAACAAACAAAAATTCTGGGAAACAGAAATTCAGAGAGCTGAAATATTAACTCTGTTTCCCGTTCCACAGATGCTGCCACATTGATGAGTATTTTCTGTTTTTATTTCAGATTTGACCCTTCTTGAGTCCCAGTCAAACATTTTTCTCCTCATCATCAATATTTTAAAAACTAATTAGATAAATATTTGAAGAAAATTGGGGGAAAAGGATAGTTTTTTTTTCAGTGCCTTGATGATATTTACCCCTGGTTTGTTCATGGCAATGTCCTGGAGGATAGCCTTCATTCCTGCAGATTCCAGGTCAATCATAAGACCATAAGACATAGGAGCAGAATTAGGCCACTTGGCCCATCGAGTATGCTCTGCTATTCAATCATGACTGATATTTTTCTCATCCCCATTCTCCTGCCTTCTCCCCATAACCCCTGATCCCCTTATTAATTAAAAACCTATCTATCTTTGTCTTAAAGACACTCAGTGATTTGGCCTCCACAGCCTTCTGCGGCAAAGAGTTCCACAGATTCACCACCCTCTGGCTGAAGAAATTCCTCCTCATCTCTGTTTTGAAGAATTGTCCCTTTATTCTGAGATTGTGTCCTCTGATTCTAGGTTTTCCTACAAATGGAAACATTCTCTTCACATCCACTCTGTCCAGGTCCTGTAAGTTTCAATAAGATCCCCACCTTGTCCTTTCAAACTCCAACGAGTACAGACCCAGAGCCCTCAACCGTTCCCCGTACAACATTAATTGTTTAATAGCCTGTTTTTAAAAAAAAATTTTTACGAGCTGTGGGCGTTGCTGGTTAGGCCAGCATTTATTGCACATCCCTAGTTGCCCTTCAGAAGGTAGTGGTGAGTTGCCTTCTTCAATCTCTGCAGTCCTTGAGGTGTAGGAACACCCACTCTGATGTTAGGGAGGGAGTTTCAGGATGTTCCCCAACGACAGCGAAGGAACGGCAATATATTTCCAAGTCAGGGTGGGGAGTCACTTGGAAGGAAACCTCCAGGTGGTGGAGTTCGCAGGTATCGGCTGCTCTTGCCCTTCTAGATGGTAGTGGTCGTAGGTTTAGAAGGTGCTGTCTAATGAACCTTGGTCAGATACTGCAGTATTCGTTGGTGGTGGAGGGTTGGAATGTTTGTGGAAGGGGGAGCAATCAAGTGGGGCTGCTTTGTCCTGGATGGTGTCGAGCGCCTTGAGTGTGGTTGGAGCTGCACTCATCCAGGCAAGTGGAGAGTATTCCATACACTCCTGACTTGTGCCTTGTAGATGGTGGGCAGGCTTTGGGGCGGTCAGGAGGTGAGTTACTCGCTGTAGGATTCCTAGCCTTTGGCCTACCCTGGTAGCCACAGTATTAATATTGGCCAGTCGAGTTCAGTTTCTGATCAATGATAACTCCCAGGATGTTGATTGTGGGGGATTCAGCGATGGTAATGCCATTGAATGTCAAGGGGCGGTGGTTCGATCCTTTCGTGTAGGAGATGGTCATTGCCTGGCACTTGTGTGGCACGAATGTAACTTGGCACTTGTCAGTCCACGTCTGTATATTGTCCAGGTGAAATGAAATGAAAATCGCTTATTGTCACAAATAGGCTTCAAATTAAGTTACTGTGAAAAGTCCCCAGTCGCTACATTCCGGCGCCTGTTTGGGGAGGCTGGTACGGGAATTGAACCGTGCTGCTGGCCTGCCTTGGTCTACTTTAAAAGCTAGCTATTTAGCCCTGTGCTAAACCAGGTCTTGCTGCATTTGGACATGGATTGCTCATTATCTGAGGATTCGCAAATGGTGCTGAACATTGTGCAGTCATCTGCAACCATCTCAGGGAAAATGTGCAGACTCCACACAGACAGTGACCCAAGCCGGGAATCGAACCTGGGACCCCTGGAGCTCTGAAGCAACTGCGCTGACCACATGTGCTACCGTGCTGACCACATTGTCGTTTTTAAGGTCAAACATACCTTGGAACATTCCTGACTCGGAATGACTAATGGAGATGGAGAAAGCTGGTTCCGGAAGGCACCGAACACATCGAGAGACTTTGTCAAGATGTCGGGGGGAGGGAGGGAACGCAAAACCTCAAAATAATCCACCAACCCAACCTTTCAAACGCTCCGGTTTCCTCCCACAGTCCAAAGATGTGCGGGTTAGGTGGATTGGCCGTGCTAAATTGTCTTAGTGTCCAGAAAAATGTGGGTTACCAGGTTACGGGGATAGGGTGGATACGTGGGCTTCAGTGGGGTGCTCTTTGTAAGGGCCGTTGCAGACTCGATGGCCCGAGTGGCCTCATTCTGCACTGTAAGTTCTATGATTCGATGATCTCCACTTCTGACCTGATGATGGAAGGGAGGTCGTTGATGAAGCAGCTGAAGATGGTTGGACCAAGGACACTACCCTGAGGAACTCCTGCAGTGATGTTCTGGAGCTGAGATGATTGATCTCCAACCACCACAACCATCTTCCTTTGTGGTCGGTATGACTCCAACCAGCGGAGAGTTTCCCCCCTGATTCCCATTGACTCCAGTTTAGCAAAGGCTCGTTGATGCCATACTCGGTCAAATACTGCCTTGATGTCAAAGGGCAGTCACTCCCACCTCACCTCTGGCATTCAGCTCTTTTGTCCATGTTTGAACCAAGTTTGTAATGAGATAAGGAGCTGAGTGACCTTGGCAGAACCCAAACTGAGCGTCCATGAGCAGGTTATTGCTGAATAAACGCTGCTTGATAGCACTGCTGATGACTCCTTCCATCACTTTGCTGATGATGGAGAGTAGGCTGATAGGGAGGTAATTGGCTGTTGGATTTGTTCTGTTTCTTGTGTACAGGACACACCTGGGCAATTTTCCACATTGCCGTGTTGTAGCTGTACTGGAATAGCTTGGCTAGGGGTGCGACATGTTCTGGAGCACAAGCCTTCAGGCCAGGATATGAATTGCCAGGATATTGTCAGGGCCCTTAGCTTTTGCAATATCATGTCTTCAGCCGTTTCTTGATATCACGTGGAATGAATCAGATTGCCCGAAGACTGACATCTGTGATGCGGGGGATCTCTGGAGGAGACCGAGATGGATGATCCGCTCAGCACTGCTGGCTGAAGATTGTTGGAAATGCCTCGGCTTTGCCTTTTGCACATACATCCTGGGCTCCTCCATCATTGAGGATGGGGATATTTGTGGAGCCTCCTCCTCCAGTGAGTTGTTTAATTGTCCACCACCATTCACGGTTGGATGTGTCAGGACTGCGGAGCTTAGATCTGATGCGTTTGTTGTGGAATCGCTTAGCTCTGTCAATTACTTGCTGTTTATGCCGTTTGGCACACAAGTAGTCCTGTGTTGTAGCTTCACCAGGTTGACACCTCATTTTTACGTCGGCCTGATGTTGCTCCTGGCATGCTCTCCTGCACTCTTCATTGAACCGGGTTCATTCGTTATACTTATTGTTGAATAGGCTGCACCAAATATAAACAGTATACAGATGGCACTGTGGTATTGTTGGAGAAGTGATTGCTGAACACAATAAGAAAGAAAAATTAAGAAAATTGCTTATTGTCACAAGTAGGCTTCAATGAAGTTACTGTGAAAAGCCCCTAGTCGCCACATTCCGGCATCTGTTCGGGGGGGGGCTGGTACGGGAATTGAACCGTGCTGCTGGCCTGCCTTGGTCTGCTTTAAAAGCCAACGATTTAGCCCAATGTGCTAAACCAGCCCCTTATAATCTTTTATTGTCACAAGTAGGCTTCAATGAAGTTACTGTGAAAAGCCCCGAGTCGCCACATTCCAGCGCCTGTTTCGGGGAGGCTGGTACGGGAATTGAACCATGCTGCTGGCCTTGTTCTGTATCACAAACCAGCTGTCTAGCCCACTGAGCTAAACAGCTTTGTAATAATAAACGTGGAGTCGAAGATGTCAAGACCTGCTTTCTAGTTCTTATTATAGAGTTATCATCGGAGCTTTACATTGGTCTCACTATCATTTATTTGTTACTCTTAGCTTTGCTACTTACTCTGATCGTGTGAAACTCCCACCACGTCTTCATTGCAAAGGCTTGTTGCTTAGATTCCTCTATTTCGACATCCCCAACCAATAGCTCATGGCCGGGATTCTCCATTCCTGCGGGCAAGTTCTGGCGGCGGCGTGAAAAGTGGCGCGTGCCACTCCGGCGTCAACAGGCCTCAACTTGGCAGCTATCCAGTCCTTCCTCAGGGGCTAGTATGGTGTTGGAGTGGTCTCCGCAGCTCCGGCGCCTGAAAGCTGGCGAGCCATGGCCGGCGCAGGTTTGCGCATGCCGTCACGGCTGGCGCGTGTGCGCACATGCGTGTGGATTCCCGTCTCTGCGCTGGTCCCCGGGCGATATGGCAGAGCCCTACAGGGGCCTGGCACGGAGGAACATAGGCCCCACGGAAATAGTCTGCCCGCCGATCGGTAGGCCCCGATCGCGGGCCAGACCACCGTGGACGCCCCCTCAGGGTTGGATCTCCCCACCCCCACGAGGACGGCCTCCCAGACAGAACTCCGAGGTCCCGCCACGTGGGACCATACGTAACCCACTCCGGCTGGACTCGGCGGAACTTGGTGGGCGCTTTCATGCCCCGACGCCAGCTTACCAATTCTCTGGCGGGTTTCCCGCCACCCTGGTCAGGGGCCGTTGACAGCGGCCCCTCCGGTGATTCCCCGGGCCCCAATGGGCCGAGTGTCCATCAAGTTTTGCCCAGTCCCGCCGGCGTGAATTACTCATCTCACACACGGCAGGACCTGGCAGGTAAGTGTGCAGGGGCCGAGGGGGGGGGGGGATCCGACCTTGGGGGAGCACCCACAGTGGCCTGGCCCGCGATCGGGGCCTCCAATCTGCGGGCGGGCTGGTTCCGTAGGGGCCTTCTTTCTTCCGTGTGGGGCTCCGCAATATTGCCCGGGGGCCAGCGCGGAGAAGGGAACCCCCGCGCATGCTATACGCTGGCTGTTCTGCGCATGCACGGAAATATGCCGGCTGTTCTGCGCACGCATGAGATCACGCCGGCTGTTCCGCGCATGCGCGAACTCGCGCAGGTCCTTCGCCGCCGGCTGGAGCTGCAGGAACCACTCCGGCGTCAACCTAACCCCCGGGAAAGTGGAGAATTCCTCACTTTCGGGGGCCGTTGACGCCGGAGTGGTTGGTGCCGGTTTTCATGCTGGCGTGGGGACAGAGCCCCGTTATTGCAGAATCCCGTTTCGGGAGTTTGTTGAGAAGAGGGAGTTTGGTGAGGAGGGGAGGGCAGTATTCCGTTGCTTTGTAATTTTTCACCTGGTGAGCTGCTGGTGAGTATCTGGTGAATATTCGATAAGTGGTCAAAGACTATTTTCCAAAGGTTTAAATTCATCCCGCAGTTTGTGGTAAGATCAATAAATAACTAAAAGAAAATAAATAAGACCATAAGACATAGGAGCAGAATTAGGCCACTCGGCCCATCGAGTCTACTCTGCCATTCAATCATGGCTGATATTTTCTCATCCCCATTCTCCTGCCTTCTCCCCATAACCCCTGATCCCCTTATTAATCAAAAACCTATCCATCTCTGTCTTAAAGACACTCAGTGATTTGACCTCCATAGGGTTTTGCGGCAAAGATTTCCTCAGATTCACCACCCTCTGGCTGAAGAAATTCCTCCTCATCTCTGTTTTAAAGGATCTTCCCTTCAGTCTGAGGCTGTGCCCTTGGGTTGTAGTGGAAACATCCTCTCCACGTCCACTCTATCCAGGCCTCGCAGTATCCTGTAAGTTTCAATAAGTTCCCCCCTCATCCTTCTAAACTCCAACGAGTACAGACCCAAAGTCCTCAATTAAGTAACTAGGTCAAGATTTATAAGTATGGCAGGGCAGGTGATGTGTCTCGGCTGCAGCATGTGGAAGCTCATGGATACTGGTATTATCCCGGGCAAAAACATTTGCAGTAAGTATCTGGGGCGCGGTGGCATAGTGGTTAACACTACTGCCTCAGTGCTAGGGACACATGTTTAATTCTTGCCTTGGGTGACTGTGTGGAGTTTTATGTTCTCCCCGTGTCTGCGTGAGTTCCTCTGAGTGCTCTGGCTTCCCCCCACAGTATGAAGATGTGTAGGCTAGGTTGATTGGCTGTGCTAAATTGTCCCTTTGTGTCCAGGGGTGTGCACGTTAGTTCACGGGTATAGGGCCTGATTGGGAGGGGGTATGGACCTGGGTCGAGTGTTATTTTGGCGGGTCAGTGCAGACTTGATGGGCCAAATGGCCTCCTTCTGCACTGTAAGGATTCTATGATTGAGGAGCTACGGCTCAGAGTCGTTTAGCTGGAGGCTGAGCTGCGGACATTGCAACACATTAGGGAGGGTGGGAGTTAACCTGGATGCTTTGTTTCAGAGGCCGTGACAACGCTCAGGATAGAATCTTTGGGTTTGGAAAGTGAGGGACAGGGGCCATGACACCGGGACTGAATTACGTACGGTATGCATTGGGGGAGCTATTTAAGGAGTAATTCAGTACATGCCAGTGGATCAGCACTCTACTGCCGCGAATTATGAGCAATACCGGCCCAGCGGGCATTCAGCAGGCACCCACCCCCCCCAACCCCTACCCAACAAGCCCGACAGTTTTCAATAGTTTTTCAGTGAGTTTTTAGCCTCCTGCTCTCCCTCCGCAGCCACAGCACCCAGTCCATGTTTAGAAATACTTGTAGCAATTCATGTCCATGAGACCTCTGCCTGAGAGGAGCGAAGCATCGCAGAAGGGCCGAGCATACTGTGTCTAACCCGCCAATTTCATTTAAATGCATGCAAGTGCCGGTCTCGCATGCCGGCGTGGGGCGCAATACTCGTCATCGCCACCAGCGAGGACCGGAGCCCCCGATCGTGGCCGGAAGCCTGATTCTCCATCTGATCGCGTTTGCAGCGTCGCAAGGAGGAGAATTTTGCCCAATGCAGGAAAATGTGACGTTATGCACTTTGGTAGGAAGAATAAAGGAGCTGAATATTATTTAAATGGAGAGAGACTGCAGAAAGCTGCAGCACAGAGAGATTGAGGGCCCTTGTGTGAAAATTGCAAAAAGCAAGTTCAGCAGATCATAGGGAAGGTAAATGGAATGTTGTCCTTTACTTCAAAGAGAATGGACATTGGAGGCAGTCCAGAGAAGGTTGACTCGGGTTTACCCTGGGCATAGAGGGATTTTTTATGAGGAGAGGTTGATTAGGTTGGCCTTGTATTCATTGGAGTTTAGAAGAATGAGAGGCGACCTTATTAAGACGTATCGGATTCGCAGGGGGTTTGACGGGGTCGATACTGAGAGGGTGTTTCCCCTTGTGCGAGAGTCTAGAATCAGAGGGCTTAATCTCAGAGTAAAGGAGTCACCCATTTAAGACAGAGATGATGAGCCTAATTAAATCATTTGCACAGACGCACGCCGACAGGCTTCTTTACAGAATAACACAATATTCCCCAAAATATTTTAAAAATAACATCCATCCTCACAATGTAGAGAATCTCAGCCCTGGTGTCAGTATCATGGTTGCTGTGTAATGCAGCACGAGGATGTGGCTGAGCAAATGTCAGTAGGTTGCTTCAGGAATTATGTCGCTCTGTTTATGCTTGTTCTGTCCCACTCCGTGATCGAATCATACTCCACAGTGTCAGTCCCATTTCATCTAAGGTTGAACATCGTGCTCGCACGCAGGCCAGAGTTAGGCCAACAATAGGGCTGCTAACCATTCCAGGATTTCCCTGGAGTCTCCAGATCAATACCCTGCCCATTGCTGTGAACAAAACCCGGGAGAAAAGTAAATGGGGCATCAAAAAAAATGTATTCAGAGAATGAGAACTCAGGCTGTTTGATTGATAGTCAAGTCAATTAATTTTCCACTTGGTCATGGGAAAGGTGACGTAGGATGGGCCTGTTGCTAGGTCAATGGGGAAGTTTGGGGTGGATGGCCATCTGGTGGCATCCCTTGGACTTCCTCCAATTAGAGTTGCTACAAGATATCAGCGCGGATTATCAGACCCGTGCTCATATATAGTGAACGTTCTTGTCGTGAGCATCAGAGGATGCTTTGCAGCTTTCTCAGTAATGGCATTGCGTTCTTGATTGGCAGAACCCTCGTTTCGGAACCGCTCTCGTCTGACCCACAACCTGGAGGCAACGGGCAAACATGGGGCAAGTGGGAGAACAATTCAGTTGATCTCCTCTTGACTGCCTCAAAAGAAGACATGAAGCTTGTGACTGATATCCTCACAACAGTTCTGAGGTAATTGGGAATGTTTTATCACATCGACCTTCGGGCTACGTGTCCATTCATTTTTGCAGAACCGTGCAATGAGGCCATTTGGCCCCTTTTCTCTCCCATTTCGTCGCTCCAACAATTTTAAGCAAAAGAAGGTCAAGTTTAGTATTGTCTAATCACTAGAATAATCGCCAGAGTAACTGCCTGCAGGTACACAACAGCTATTTTAGGCCAATGGTTCCAGAGAGGATGCACCTATAGAACATAGAAAAATACAGCACAGAACAGGCCCTTCGGCCCACGATGTTGTGCCAAACCTTTGTCCAAGATTAATCATAGATTATCATAGAATTTACAGTGCAGAAGGAGGTCATTCAGCACATCGAGTCTGCACCAGCTCTTTGAAAGAGCACCCTACCCAAGGTCAACACCTCCACCCTATTCCCATAACCCAGTAACCCCAGTAACTCAGAAGAATCTCCAGCCCTGCAAGAAAATGCAAAAGAACATGGTCAGTGATTTTTTTTCGTTCAAATTTTAACATTTTTACTTAACACACATAACATTCCAAAACAAAATAAATTCCCCACCTCGCCGCGAACTCGCCCCTTCCCAGCGTCAATGACAACCAGCTCCCCCTGTAGATTTTTACCTGAGCAAACATTCAAAGTTTTCAGAAGAAAATTGGTGGGTGGAAAAAAAGCAATAGGGTAACTTTAAGCCCCCCCAGAAAATGTGTGGACTGGAGTGAAAACCAACAGCCAAAACCCCTTCAACCTGCCAAATTCTTATTTTAATGGAGGTGTGATGGGAATGGGAAGGTGGCACAGTGGTTAGCACTGTTGCCTTACAACGCCCGGGTTCAATTCCACCCTTGGGTCACTGTCTGTGCGGAGTCTGCACGTTCTCCCCGTGTGTGCGTGGGTTTCCTCCGGGTGCTCCAGAGTCCAAAGATGTGCATTTTAGATGCATTGGCCATGCTAAGTTACCCCCTAATTCAAGAGATGTGCTGGTTAGTTTACGGGGATAGGGGGAGTGGGCATGGCTGAAGTGCTCATTTGAAGGGTCAGTGTAGACTTAATGGGCCAAATGGCCTCCTTCCACACTGTAGGGAGTCTATGGTTCTGTAGAGTAAGTGAACCCACTTCCAAAGGCACGTTGGCAATTTAAAGATAATGGGCGCGATGTTCCGCTCCCGCGCGGCATCGGGAAGGCCGTTGTGAACTCGGCCGAGTTTCACGACGGCGTTGGAGGCCGCTCCTCGCACCCTATTCACCCCCCCCCCCTCCCCCCCCAGGGGGCTAGGAGCGGCGTTGTAAGAAACTCGGCCGCCGGGCCTTGACGCTTGCATCAAAGCGGCGCGCCGAGAATGAAGCGACGGCGGCGCCTAAGTGACGTCAGCCACGCATGCGCAGGTTGGCCGGCTCCAACCCGTGCATACGCGGTTGCCGTCTTCCCCTCCTCTGCCCCGCAAGACGTGGCGGCTTGATCTTGCGGGGCGGCGGAGGGGAAAGAGTGCGTCCCTTGGAGACGCCGGCCCGACGATTGGTGGGCACCGATCACGGGCCAGTCCCCTCCTGAGTACGGCCGTGGTGCTCACTCCCCTCTCCATACCCAACAAGCCGCAAACGAACCTTTGGCGCCATGTTCACGACGGCAGTGACCAGGTGTGTTTGCCACCGGTGTGAACAGGTCGGGAAGGTCAGGCCACTCGGCCCATCCGTGCCAGAGAATCGCCGGTCGCCGTGAAAAACGGCGAGCAGCGATTCTCTGAGCGGGGGGGGGGGGGGGGGGGGGGGGGGGGTAGGTGAATCGCGGGGGGTGCCAGGGCAGCGTGTCGTGATTCGCCCGGCCCTCCCACGATTCTCCCACCCGGCGTGGGGAGCGGAGAATCGCGCCCAATGAGCCTGTCTGTGTTATACTTAACCTTTCTTTCAGGTTCCATGTTCGACCGTGTTTCCCAGTCCTAAACTGATAGCTGAAGGTAGGCGGAGAACAAAAAGTATATTTACAGCACTGCTGTGGGTCTAGGGGAGGAGGAGTGCTTCATTATGCCCCCCAAACCCAGGCGTCTGAATTTGTCCCAACAGGACTAAGGATCAGTACCTTCTCCACTCCCTGAATCTCTCCACCGGTTAGCTCTCTTTCTTTATTTAAAGCTTTTGGTCATCTGACTTGATATCTCCTTATGTGGCTTGATGTCACATTTGGTTTTATAATGCCCCTGTGATGCTCCTTGAGATATTTAATTTTATTAAAGCCGTTGTGTGAATATAAGTTGTCATTCCGCATGGCAACTTCTGAGTCAAAGCTATTGAGAGTCCAAACGTCAACTAATGAAACCACCAGTCGATCATGGTTGTTATATTTCACAACACATTTAAGAGCTAAATAAAACCTGTTGGCTTTTTTCTCTTTTGTTTTGTCTAAGGTGTCTGCAGGGAGACATGCACTTTCAACGTGTACTGGTTGAGGGAACCACCGAACCCATCCCTTATTACAGACAGTTCTGGAGCGAGGATGGTGAGGAATTGGCCATGAAGAGAAATGAGCTTGCGAATGTGCAGGACGCAGACACTGGTCAGGTCCAGGAGTCGGTCAATCTCCGACCAGTAGAAACCAAGAAAGAAGTGTCCTCAACTGCATTAATGACCGCAGACTCTAGTCAGGGCCAGGAACCAGACAATACTCAACCAACAGAAGCTGATGCAGATTTGGCATTAACTTTAACAGTGGACGGAGGTCATGGTCCGGATCAGGACGTGGACAGTATCCAACGAATGGAAACTGAAGGAGAAGAGGCTGTGTCTCTACAAGAGAGCTCAGATGACGGTCTGAGCCAGGACCCTGAAAATTCCCAGCCGACAGAGGCCGAAGAAGAGGTGGCCTCGAATATACTGTGGAGCGCAGATGGTGGCCAGGAATTCGATGATGCCCAACCAACAGAAGCTGAAGAAGAGGCGAACTCGATTACATCTGCAACGGCAGACATCCATCAGAGTTTGGACGTGGCTGGTGCTGAGGCTGAGGAAGAATGGCTGTCCGAGGAAATACAAGCATCGCTAAGTGCCATTCGCATTGAAGAGCAGCTTGTACGGAGGCGGCACCTGAAAAGGTGAGTAATCGCTGTGAAGGAGAATCAATGGCTGAGGGTTTTCACTCCCGTTCACGTTAGGCAGGTTCGGTGATGGGAGTGGAAAATACTGCGAGAAGGCTAAAGTAGCATTTCATGTTGGCGTGAAAACAGGGAGTGATTGTCCCCCTTCGCGTCAGGCGCCTCATAATAATAAATTCTGATATAACCCTCAGGCCCCTGCACCGGAATCATTCCGCACGCCGAAACGTCCATCCAAGGCAACTTTCTGTCAGAAAGGCATGGTCTACGAAGACATGCCCCTGGTGAGAGGGCTTCCCTGGGAGCTCACTTGGGGGAGCGGGGGGTTGCTGTGCCACGGTCGTGCCTGAATCATGCTCGGCACTGCCAGCTTAATGCCAGGTAGTACCGGGGGGTGCCGGGAGGGGTGAGGTGGGGTGGGGGTGGAATGGTGTCAGTGGGTGCAACTCGCTGAACCATTGGGGCAAATCAGAGGCCATCCTGCTGCTGATACGTCGTGGAATTTGTGACTTCAAGTTTCTTTTCTCTCTGCTGCACTATATGCCGCCATTGGTGTCGGCGACTTCAACGCCGCATTTCCCGACCAACACTGGCCTTTGCCGATATCAGAGGAGAGCCCGGACAGTGTTTTGCTCGGTGAGTGCCGGTCTCTATAACCATCTCAATCCTGACACCCTTTTCCACTGTGCCTCAGAGGGTAGCACTGCTCCATTTACCATTCATCACTTGTTGAGAAGGTGGTCTTCTTGAACCACTGCAGTCCGTGGTGAAAGTGCTCCCACAGTGCTATTACGTAGGTTCCAGGATTCTTAACCCAGCAACTTAAAGGGAAAGGCTGATATAGTCCCAAGTCAGGTTCCATGCAACTTAAAGGGTCAGCTTGGGAGATGATGGTGTTCCTGTTGTTACAATACGGCAGGAGGTAAGTGCTAGGCTGCCAAATCCCAAAGGAAAACTCTGACACGTTCCCACAACAATTTGAAATTTGTGTTATGAGGACGTTTCGGAAGTCAGGAAAAGTAAATCTCAGACCACTTGTGAACATGAAATTTAAACATTTATTAAAATAAAGGAAAAAGGAAAATAACATTTCGAGAAACAAGAATGCCTTTATGCAGTTAACAGTATTCTACAAACATTTCATAGAAGATGTTGGCTTCAGGTGAACTCCGAGCCGAACCCCCTTTTGGTGGCAACAGTCCTCATAGATCTATAAAAACAAAGTTGTGTAATGTTACAACAAAATGCTCTGCTGCGATAGGGAACCAAAGAACAATACAGCACAGGAACAGGCCCTTCGGCCCTCCAAACCTGTGCCGACCATGGTATCTGCCTAAACTAAAACCGTCTGCACTTACAGAGTCCGTATCCTTCCATTCCCACCCTATTCATATATTTGTCTAGATGTCCCTTAAATGCCGCTATCGTACCTGCTCCCACCACCTCCCCAGACAGCGGGTTCCATACATTTACCACCCTCTGTGTAAAATAAACTTGCTTCTCACATCAGTTCTAAACTTTTCCCCAAGCACTTTAAGCCTATGCCCCCTAGTACTTGACTCTCTTACCCTAGGAAACAGCATCTGACTATCCACTCTGTCCATACCACTCATAATCTTGTAGACCTCTATCAGGTCACCTCTCAACCTCCGTCGTTCCAGTGAGAACTGACCGAGTTTATTTAACCTCTCCTTATAGCTAATGCCCTCCATAGCAGGCAACATCCTAGTAAACCGCTTCTCTACCCTCTCCAAAGCATCCACATCCTTCTGGTAATGTGGCGACCAGAGACAGGCTTTTCCTCTTCTCTCTGTTTATACTAAGAAGCTACAGTTTGTCTCAAAAGCCTTGCAGACAAAACACATTTCTCTTCAGGTGGCGGCAGCTGGTTTTCCTAGTTCTGCCTCCACCACACACTCTTGTCAGGGTCTCATAGCCACACACTAACAGTCTTTAATTTCTCTTTAAATATGTCCCCCCCCCCCACACTTTGAACTTCCAATCTACTGTTTCTCAGATCCTTTAGAAGTTCCTCTTCCTAGAATTTACCAATCTTTCGTGTTACTTTACGGTTAATAATTTTCTCAAAGTAAACTCACTACTTTGACTCAACCATTTATCCTCTTTTTGAAATACAACAGTTAATTTTAAATCACTTCCCTTATCTACCTATTGTACATCCCTATTCATGCTGCCCCCAGCACTCCCTCTGTTCGTTTCCACTTCAACCACTTGCCTTCACACCGATCCCTTGTTGTCTAACTGACTTCAATGTAATTAAAACAACTGTGCCCCTACTCATAGGCACCAGCCTGTTTCAAGGTATATGACAGTGAGTTTAAAAAGAAATTGAGAAATCTAATTTTTCCTCACATGATTGACATGATACTCTTGTCCTTCCAGCTAGTGGAGGCTGCGGAGGTTCTGTCAAAGTAACCAATTGTATGTATGAATTGCTGCAGTGCATCCCGCAATTTGCTGGTGGAGGAGTGGGTGGATGTTTAAGATGGTGGGTAGGTTCAAACAGTAACCCAAATGTTCTCCTTCAGGTACTGACAGCCTTGCTGTGCAATGCTGCTTGACACAGGTTCATTTTCTCTCTGATCTTCCTCATCGCAAATGCTGGAATAATTTTGCATATTTGACTGAGGCATTCAATAACTATTCTCCCTTCGCAATTCCCTTGCCACCCCCTATACCCTCGTGTGTTTCCAGACACCCGGAGTTCTGCGACCTTTTGGAATCGATTCTGGAGAACACCCTGCAGAACATACTGATAGAAGCCAGCAGGGGGGAAGTGGTCCTGACAGCTCGACCCAGGGTGATCAGCCTGCCTCCTGTGACATCCAGGTAAAGCTCCGACAAAGCTCGGGAGTGGGGGGGGGGGGGGGGGGGGGGGGGGGGGGGGGGGGGGGGGGGGGGTGGAAATAGCCATGGAGGGAATGGTTGTCACCAGTGTGGCCACTTATGCAACAGGGCCCAGTTATGTCCACATTACCTGTTTGCCATGTTTCACCAGCACATTGTTGACAAAAGCCCTTGTTTGTTGAGTTCCTCTGATCATTTGGTAAATACACTGCATGGTGCAGTGTCCTCTGTGGTGGAAGAATTATTTGTTCATTTCAATTGTGTTGCGACCCTGGGTCAGGTAGTGCCGGAGCTGACCGTGCACTAGCCCAGGGAATCGTAACTTGTTCAGCACAGAGGAATACTTATTCATCAACTGGGGCGTGGTGGGGGGGGGGGGAATTACAGGCGCTGTGGTAAGTGGTGATATAGGGAGAAAAAACAGTTCCGCCAGTATTCTTATTTCCCAGTTTCTACTGTCTTTTTACTTCTGGTGTTAATTTTCCAAAATTCCCAGGAGATTTCCTTGCCATGTTTGACCTGTTGCCATTGAGACCTCATGGGGTCTGGAGTCATCCCTTCTGTATACCACTGTGCTGTGCCACCTTGGGAATAGTGATGGTGCTTTTGACATTAGCTGTAAGCTACGACTTGGTTGGCATGACTATGCCAGGTTGTTGTTTCACTCGTCTGCGGAACTGCTGTACCAATTTTGTTACAAGCCCCCAGAGATTAGTGAAGAGGACATGGCTGGGTCGACGGGGCTGGGTGCGCCATGGTTGTTTCCAGTGCCGAGGTCGATGCCAGGTGATCCATCCAATTTTACCCCTTTTTGATTTTCAGTGGTGGTTTGATACAATCGAGTGTCTTACCTAGGGCATTTCAGAGAGCAGTTAATAATCAACCACATTGGTGTAGTTCTGGATTCACCGCTGGTAGATTCCCTTCCCCAAAGGGCATTAGCGAACCAGCTCGGGTTTTTACAATAATCTAATCATTCCTGAGACAAGTTTTTAATTAAATTTATTGAATTTACATTCGACTGCTGTGGTGGGATTTGAACTTGTGCCCCAGAGGATTAGTTTAGGCTTCTGGATTACAGGTCCAGTGACATTAGCATCCACTGGTTTAGCTGGTTTAGGGGCTGGTTTAGCACAGGGCTAAATCACTGGCTTTGAAGGCAGGTCAGCAGCACAGTTCAATTCCCGTATCAGCCTCCCTGAACAGATGCCGGAATGTGGTGACTAGGGGCTTTTCATGGTAACTTTATTTGAAGCCTACTTGTGACAATAAGCGATATTCATTTTCACTCCACATGGCAGCCTCTCCTTCAATGCTGCACTTCATCGCCTCTCCGCATCCCTATGTCTGCCCAAACCCCAAACACTGAAGCCAATTGGAACATACCAACTTTTAAAATTTCAAGCTGAATTTAGCCATTTGGCCCTTCAAACCTGCTCTGCTTTTCAACAAGATCATCTATCCCAATAAGGGGAACAGGGGTTATGGGGAGAAGGCAGGAGGAATGGGGATAAGAAAAATATCAGCCATGGTTGAATGGCGGAGCAGACTCGATGGGCCGAGTGGCCTAATTCTGCTCCTATGCCTTATGGTCTTATGGTTTTAATTCCACCTTCCCGCCCTAACCCTATATGCCCTAATTCCCTTTGTACCAAAAACTTTCTTGACTTCTGTTTTGAATATACTCAATGATGGGTCACCCACAGCCCTCGAGGGCAGGGAATCCCAAAGATTCACAAGCCTCTGAATGAAGAAATTTCCTTGCGCAGGGGCAGTTAGAGATGGGCAATAAATGCTGGCCGAGCCAGCGAAACTCACAACCCTTGAATTAATTTTTAAAAACCCCTGACCTCCTGTTCCAGATATCTCAGATATGGGGAATATTTTCTCATGTCAAAATCCCAAAGCATGTTACATATTACAATTAGATCACCTCTCTTTCCTCGGAACCTCAGAGTATTAAGGCCTGGTTTGCTCAGCAGCTCCTCATAGGACAATCTCCTCATCGAGCCTAGTGAACTTCTCTTGCGATCCCTCTAAGGAGCAAGTATCTTCCTCAAGTAAGGGGACCAAAACAGCACAAGGTACTCCAGGTGTGACCTCTCTAGTACTCTGTGTGTTCTCTGACTATGGGCAGCAGGGTAACACAATAGTTAGCACTATTGCTTCACAGCTCCAGGGTCCCAGGTTCCATTCCTCGCTGGGTCACTGTCTGTGTGGAGTTTGCACATTCTCCCCGTGTCTGTGTGGGTTTCCTCCGGATGCTCCAGTTTCCTCCTTCAGTCCAAAGATGTGCAGGTCAGATGGGGTTATGGAGATAGGGTAGAGGTATGGGCTTAGATAGGGTGCTCTTTCTAAAGGCCGGTGCAGACTCGATGGGCCGAATGACCTCCTTCTGCACTGTAAATTCTATGATTATCTATGATTACACCAGAGGTAGATCAGATTGTAGATAGGGAATTAAACCTGGGTCAGACTTGGGCTCCACATTTCCACGCTTTCGTGGGCAGCATGGTAGCATAGTGGTTATCACTATGGCATCACAGTGCCACGGTCCGAGGTTCGATTCCCAGCATGAGCCACTGTGTGTGCGGAGTCTGCATCTTCTCCCCATTACTGTGTAGGTTTCCTCCGGGTGCTCCGGTTTCCTCCCACAAGTCCCGAAAGATGTGCTGTTAGGTAATTTGGGCATTCTGAATTCTCCCTTGGTGTACCCAAATAGGTGCCGGATTGTGGCGACTAGGGGCTTTTCACAGTAACTTAATTGCAGTGTTAATATAAGCCTGCTTGTGACAATAAAGATTATTATTATAATAATATGAGGAAACTATTGATGTTTTGTCACTGAAATTTGAAAGTAATCTCTCAATTTCTCTGAATTTTAGAAGTACTCTGGAGCCTTTAAGCATCCAAGATATTTCACTGAGTAAGGAAGAATTGAACATCAGCCTCACAACGTAAGTGATGTTACTTCACAGGTAACTTATTTATAGCTGTCACAAGATGTGTCTCGTTTGTTTCATGAATTATAGAAATTGCATTGTGGAGGAGGCTATTTGGCTCATTATGCCTGTGCTGGTGTTACCTCTTCAATGGCAACTGCCAACTCTAATCCCGTCAGTCTCGGGAATTAACCATGTGATGCTGTTGGGAAGTAACACTTGATGATTGCATCGCGGGCTTGTCATTGTGCCTGTTTTAACTTTTCCTTTTGTTATAGGATCTTGGCTCCTTAAACTGCTCATGCTCCAATGAGCCCTCCTCCCTTTTGCCCCTTTCTTACCCTCAGGTAGGCTTGCAGGATTCCAACGATGGTCGACCCCTCATCATTCACAGCTTCTGCATTCATGTGTATACCATTATTCAGCAAATGTAACCCAAAATTCCTCAGTTAGTTGGATATTATGAGTTTTTATAACCGTCAAGATTTAAATTCACTCATAGTTTTGTATTAGTTTATAAGGCATTGCTTAAACTGTAGCATTAAAAGTTTAATCCAAGACAAATGTTGATCCCTAAAGTTTCAAGTTAGATGGGGAAGTGGAATTCAGCCATGAACCTCCAATAAATATATGAACACCTTGGTCAGCCGCTCAACAATCTGTACCAAGAAACCAAACAAATCATTCACTTATAATTACTTATTGACTTCAAAACCATCATTATCACTTATTAAATTTGATTATTGCTGAAAAAAAACACATGTTGTCAAAGCTTTTTGTCTTGCACTCATCAGGAAAATTTGTAAGAATGCCAAATGTAAAGGGCACACAAGTTTTAGTGCATGAGAAGAGAGCGCTGATTGGCAAGTGGGCTCTGATTCGTAAAGGTATTGCCACGGATAATGAACTGGTTATCTGATGAGTGACTGTTGACTGCCAAGCTTTGTCAAAATGTAGACCAGGCTCTGATTGGTCAAGGCATTGCCCTGGGGGAATGAACCAGATAATGGCTGTTGCCAGATTGCCAGCTGTAGAGATCAATACTTGTAACGGATGTAAATTGGCAAGGTTAATTGAGAATTAAACTTCTTATACAGTTGACAAATTAACAACAATGAATAGACACTCTATTACATAGCTTAGTGCCTTACACGCTGGTGGCTAAAAACATTTTCAGAGCTTGTCCGTGTAAGTGGTGTGGTCGAGTGATTCTCTTCCACCCTGGGGTGACTCATCAGCCGCGCTCACAAGTGAGCTCCAAACTTCACCCAAGCACAACGCAACGCCATCTGCACTCTCAGAACTAACCGCAAGATTGTCATCAAACCAGCAAACAAAGAAGGAGCTGCCGTTATACTGAACAGAACGGACTACACTGCAAATAAGTTTACTGCCAACTCAACAACCAGGAACACTACAGACAGTTACCGGCTGATCTGACCAAAGAACAGACCCGCCGACTCAACAAACTGATCAAAACCTTTGATCCAGACCTTCAATCCATCCTACTTGCACTCATCCTGCATTCTCCCCACGTTGGAAATCTCTACTGCCTTCCAAAGATACATAAAGCCAACACATCCTGCTCTCCCATCGTATCAGGCAATGAGACCCTGTGTGAGAACCTCTCTGGCTACGTCGAGGGCATCCTGAAACCCACAAGGAACCCCCAGCTTCTATCGCGACACTGCAGACTTCTTAAGAAACTCAGCACCCATGGACCAGTTGAACCAGGAACTCTCCTCATCACAATAGACATCTCGGCACTCTACACTAGCATCCCCCATGACGACGGCATTGCTGCAACAGCCTCAGTACTCAACACCGGCAACTGCCAATCTCCAGGTGCAATCCTACAACTCATCCGCATCATCCATGACCACAACGTCTTCACTTTTGACAACCAGTTCTTCATCCAAACACAAGTAACAGACATGGGGACCAAGTTCGCACCTCAATACGCCAACACCTTCAAGTTTAAGTGAAACCTCATCGCCGCAGGGAACGTTCAACCGACACTATCACTGGGCACATCGACGACATTTTCTTCCTTTGGACTCACGGCGAAGAATCACTGAAATGACTATATAATGACATCAACAAGTTCCATCCCACCATCAGACTCACCAAGAACTGCTCTCCAGAATCGGTTGCATTCTTGAACACATGCATCTCCATCAAGAACAGACACCTCAGCACTTCACTCTACGGCAAGCACATGTATAACCTCACGATGCTCCACTTCTCCAGCTTCCACCCTAAACACATTAAAGAAGCCATTCCCTACAGACAAGCCCTCCTTATACTCAGGATTTGCTCGGACGAGGAGTAAAGTGACAGGCACCTACAGATGCCTAAAGATGCTCTCGTAAGAACGGAATATGGAGCGCGGTTCATCGATCGACAGTTCCGATGCGCCACAGTGAAAAACTGCACCGACCTCCTCAGAAGATAAAACACGGAACACGATCGACAGAGTACCCGCTCAAAACTATATCTTCTTCGGAGCCTTCAACATATCATCGAATATGATGACCAGCCTGCCAAGGCCATCCCCACATCTCCACTTCCAACATCTTCAAACAACCGCTCAACCTCAAACATACCATTGTTTGCAGCAAACTACCCAGCCTTCAGGCGAACAGCGACCACGACACCACACAACCCTGCCATGGCAACCTCTGCAAGACATGCTGGATCATCGACATGGATTGTACCATCACATGTGAGAACACCACCCACCTCATTCGTTGCAGGAAAAGATGTCCCAAGGTATGGTACATCGGCGAGACCATGCAGACGCTAAGACAACGGATGAACGGACACTGCGCAACAATCGCCAGACAGGAGTGTTCCCTTCCAGTTGGGGAACACTTCAGCAGTTAAGGACATTCAACCTCCGATCTTCGGGTAAACATTCTCCAAGGCAGCCTTCAAGACACGCGACAACGCCGAATCGTCTAGCAGAAACTGGGAGCCAGGTTCCGCACGCATGAGGACATTCTCAACCAGGATCTTGGGTTCATGTCACATTACATGAACCCCCACTATACTGCCCGGGTTTGCAGAATCCTACTGTCCTGGCTTGAGACAATTCACACCTTGATTACTTGTGATTATCCCTCACTCCACACACATTGTTTGTACCTGTAAAAATGTCTTTACCTGTAAAGACTTGCATTCCAATCATTCTTCACATTTCAATCTGTAATTATCTTGCAATTGTGTCTCTCCTACGTATGCTGTGTTTGTGAATCTGCCTTCACTTCATCTGTTGAAGGAACAGAGCTCCGAAAGCTTATGATTTCAATTAAACCTGTTGGATTTTAACCTGGTTTTGTGAGACTTCTTACTGTGCCCACCCCAGTCCAACACCGGCAGCTCCACATCATGGCATCCTGGGGGTGGCGGTGTTAACTTTTGGAATGTCAACTTGAGGTAAGTCTTTCTGGAGGGCGTTATCTGTTCCACTCATGTCCTGTGTTCCAGTCGAATCCACCTTCTGAACAAGTGATTGTCTCTGAAAGATGTGTTGATTCTCATCTTCCTTGACCTTAAGGCACTTGTGAAGTTCAGTAACATACTGATCTCTGCCTCTGACTGACTATGTAGCCGTACCTTTATTACCTCTTCCTTTCTCCCATGAATATATACTGTGCCAATAAAAGTACCCTTTTCGGTAAATATCACAACAGAACAAGACAAAGAGAATCTTCTACAAAGAGAAATGTTCAACAAAGAGAAATGGAACCCGATGAAAGATGTGCCGACAACACTTTCTGTGCACCGTAAATTTGAAGAGAAAAATCCTGCTCCATTCTCTGTTGATCAATCTGTGCGACATGTCACAGAATCACAGAATGTGACTGAAATGTACACATTTTTTTAATGTCCATTACTTGCACAGTCATGTAACGATTCTGGAAGATGTCAAAGTTGAAGCACAGATACCTGGGGGTTCCAAGCATTACTTTTTGCTCCTCTACTTTCTAATTTATTTTTACCACCAGCTGCACAGGGGCAGATGAAACATATTGGGTCTCATTAATAAGCTATCCCTTAGCGTAGTTCTCAATGTTAGCAGCTTTATCACTGTTGGGGAAAATTGCTTTTAAATAGATATCTTTGCTTCATTTTCCCAGCCATTTCCCGACATTCAACTTCATTTTCACCATGGCCACTTTGGTAGCCATCCCCCTTGACATTCAGTGGCATTACCATTACCATCGCTGAATCCCCCACTATCACAGCACGGTAGCACAGTGGTTAGCACTGTTGCTTCACAGCGCCAGGGTCCCAGGTTTGATTCCCAGCTTGGGTCACTGTCTGTGCGGAATCTGCACTTTCTCCCCCTGAATGCGTGGGTCTCCTCCGGGTGCTCTGGTTTCCTCCCACAAGTCCCAAAAGATGTGCTTGTTAGGTGAATTGGACATTCTGAACTTTACCTAAGTGTACCCGAACAGGTGTTGGAATGTGGTCTCGCAGGGAATTATGGGATTTGGGGAATGGGCAGGAGAGTGGAGTTGAAGTCAAAGATCTGCCGCAATCGTATTGAATGGTGGAGCAGGCTCGATGGGCCGAATGGTCTACTCCTGCTCCTATTTCTTGTGTCCTTACAGGGCCTTGATATCCCTCCTAATGTACAATCCCCTGAATTGTACCCCAGCAGATGATCAACGAGTGTTTTTTAAAAGTTCAGCATAACTGGCATAATGTGTAGCACAGTGGTTAGCACTGTTGCTTCACAGCTCCAGGGTCCCAGATTCGATTCCCGGCTTCAGTCACTGTCTGTGCGGAGTCTGCGCGTTCTCTCTGTGTCTGCGTGGGTTCCCTCCGGATGTTCTGGTTTTCCCCAACAAGGGAGAAATGTTCATCGAGGCTCCGCCTGCTCTCTCAGGTGGATCTGAAAGATTCCGTGGCACTATTTCGAAGGACCACAAGGGAGTTTTCCCTGATGCACTGGCCAAGATCTATCCCTCAATTAATGTCACTAAAGCAGATTTTATGATCGCTTCCATATTGCTGTTTGTGGGAGCATGTTAATCACTTGCCATGCTTTCCACATTACAACAGTGACAACACTTTAAACAGTATTTCATTGACTGAAAGGTGCTTTGAGATGTCTTGAGCCATTGAAGGCAACACTTACCATTGTCCTTTCTCCAGATCCCCCAAAAGATGTGCTGTTAGGTGAATTGAACATTCTGAATCTCCCTCTGTGTAACCGAACAGGCGCTGGAGTGTGGCGACTAGGGGCTTTTCACAGTAACGTCATTGCAGTGTTAATGTAAGCCTACTTGTGACAATAATGAAGATTATTATTATTTTACCATGGCACTTCCAATTACTCCGAAATCTCATCCTTAATAATGGACTCTAAAATCTTACCAATGGCCGAAGTCAGACTAACAGGCCTATAATTTCCTGTCTTCTGCCTCCCTCCCCTCTTAAACAGGGGTGTTGCATTAGCCATTTTCCAGTCCTCTGGGACCCTCCCTGCCTCCAGTGATTCCTGAAAGATCATCACCAATGCCTCCACAATCTCCTCAACTATCTCTTTTGGAACCCTGAGGTTCAGTTCACCTGGACAGGGTGATTTATCCACCTTCAGGCCTTTCAGCTTCCCCAGCACCTTCTCCTTAGTGATGGCCACTACACTCACCTCTGCCCCCTGACTCTCTTGAAGTTCTATGTTGCCACTGTGTCTTTCACCATGAAAGCTGATGCAAAGTACCTATTCAGTTCCTCTGCCATTTCTTTGTTCCCTATTACCACTTCTCCACCCTCATTTTCCAGTGGTCCAATGTCCACCCTTGCCTCTCTCTTAGCTTTTATATATCGAAAAAAACCTCTTCCAATCTTCTATTAGTCTGGCTGACATGTAGCCAAAGCTGGGACTCTTGGAGATTTTAATTATTCATTCATGGAATGTGGGCCTCATTGGCTAGGCCAGCATTTATACCCATCCCCAATTGCCCTTGAGAAGGTGGTGGTGAGCTGCCTCCTTGAACCCCTGCAGTCCATGTGGTGTAGGTACACCTGCAGTGCTGTTATGGCCTTCATTTCATTTCAATCCATGACCAAAACCATCTAGAAGATCAAGGGCAGCAGATGTATGGGAACACCGCAACCTGGCAAACCCGCCCTCAAGACGCACACCATCCTGATTTTAAAATATATCGCCGTTCCTTCACTGTCATGGGGTCAAAATCGTGGAACTCCCTGTCAAAGGAACCCTGGTAAGTTTACTGCAGTGCATTTTGTAGATCGTACACACGACTGCCACTGTTCGTCGGTGGTGGAGGGTTTGAATGTTTGTGGAAGGGGGAGCAATCAAGCGGAGCTGCTTTGTCCTGGATGGTGTCAAGATTCTTGAGTGTTGTTGGAGCTGCACTCATCCAGGCAAGTGGGGAGTATTCCATTACACCCCTTACATGTACCTTTTAGATTGGGGACATGCTTGGGGGGGTGGGGTCAGGAGGTGAGGTTACTTGCTGTCGGATTCCTAGTCTTTGATCTGTCCAGTTCAGTTTCTGATCAATGGTAACCCCCCAGGATATTGATTGTGGGGGATTCAGCGATGGTAATGCCATTGAATGTCAAAGAGCGATGGTTAGATCCTCTCTTGTAGGAGATGGTCATTGCCTGGCACTTGCGTGGCGCGAATGTAACTTGCCACTTGTCAGCCCCAAGCCTGGATATTGTCCAGGTCTTGCTGCATTTTTTACATGGATTGCTTCATTATCTGAGGAGTCGCGAATGGTGCTGCATATTGTGTAGTCATCCGCAAACAACCCCACTTCTGACCTTATGATGGAAGGCAGGTCATTGATGGAGCAGCTGAAGATGTTTGGGTCTAGGACACTACCCTAAAGAACTCCTGCAGTGATGTCCTGGAGCTGGGATGATTGATCTCCAACCACCACAACCATCTTCCTTTGTGCCAGGTATGACTTCACCAATGGAGAATTCTGCCCCTGATTCCTATTGACTCCAGTTTTGCTTGGCTCCATACTCAATCAAATGCTGCCTTGATGTCAAGGACAGTCACTCTCACCTCACCTCTGGCATTCAGCTCTTTTGTCCATGTTTGAACCAAGGCTGTAATGAGATCAGGGGCTGAGTGACCCTGGCAGAACCCAAACTGTGCGTCCATGAGCAGGTTAGATTTATTATGCTTTTTGCATACAGGACATACCTGGGGAGTTTTCCACATTTCCAGGTAGATGCCAGTGTTGTAGCTATACTTTAACAGCTTGGCTAGTGACATGCAAGTTCTGGAGCACAAGTCTTCAGTAGTATTGCCGGAACATTGTCAGGGCCTTTGCAGTATCCAGTGCCTGCCACCGTTTCTTGATATCACGTGGAGTGAATCGAATTGACTGAAGACTGACATCTGTGATGCGGGGCCCTCCGGAAGACACTGAGATGGAGCATCCACTCGGCACTTCTGGCTGAAGATTATTGCAAATGGTTTTTTGAAGTGCTGGGTTCCACCATCCTTGAGGATGGAGATATTTGGGGAGCCTCGTCTTCCATTGAGTTGTCTAATTGCCGACCACCATTTGCGACTGGTTGTGACAGGACTGCAGAGCTTAGATCTGATTTGTTAGTTCTGGGGCCACTTGGCTCTGACTATAGCAGAGTTCTTCAAACTGCAGGTCTCAACTCGCAGGTGGGTGCCGGGAGAGTCGTGGGCGCGGCGTTGCCGATCGTGGGAGAAGCACCCAATGGCGGCAACCAGCTTTCATGCGGGCTGCGACTGGCTTAAAGTTGAGCATGTCAGCCATGACCAGCCTTTACTGGGTTATGGGGATAGGGTAGATACGTGGGCTTCAGTCGGGTGTTCTTTGTAAGGGCCGGTGCAGACTCGATGAGCCGAATGGCCTCCTTCTGCACTGTACATTCTATGATACTATGAACTGAAGATGGGTCGTTTCATAATAAAGAAGAGAGGGCCAGAGACACAACCAGACCAGGATCTCACACCTGAATCTGCCTGGAGCGAGCTGCGCAGGAGAGTTCATGGCAGGACAAAGCAGTGCTGGTGAGAGCTGTGTACAGAGCTGCAGGGCCTCTCGTGAACAATCCATTAAGAAGAAACTGCAATTGAGAATAAAACAGTATAAAGATGATTTCTTGAGGTATGACTTTGTTAATTGTTCCAGTGCAAATCAGGAAGGAAAGCCCATGGGTGTTACATGCAGTGAAAATGACAGTTGGATGCTATTTATGTCTTACCTTGCAAACATCTTTTCAATTCTTAACGAACCGGACCTCAAATTGCAAGGGAAGGATGATGATTGTTTTGGCACCTTGAAGAAGTAGATGCTTTCCAAAAGTCATTGAAAGTTTTGCAAGTGCGAGTACAAAGCCAAAGCCACTACATGTTCCCCACACTGCTACGACACTTCAAAGAAAACAGTGTTAGTAAGGGAACGGTCAATAGACTGGCAAGCCTTATTCAGTTGCAGCTGGCTGCACTGATCAACAGTTTTTGTCGCTACTTTCCAGAGGAGAAGTTTTAGATTTTGAAAGAGAAGAGGTGAGTGGAAAATACTTTTTTGCACTGTGAGGTGCTGGGTTCTGCCATCCTTGAGGAGTGAGACCCCAGAGTCAATTATTAACTTATAGCTGACTCCAAATGAAGACAGTAAGAAGTCTTACAACACCAGGTTAAAGTCCAACAGGTTTGTTTCAAATCACTAGCTTTCGGAGCACTGCTCCTTCCTCAGGTGAATGAAGAGGTATGTTCCAGAAGCATATATATGGAATGAAGAGTCTCAACTTTTGCGCCTCACCTGTGACGGCAGATTAAAAACACGGCACAAGTCCATGAGGCTGTCAGCATTCTGGAGTAGCGTCTCCGAGGAGTATCCAGTGCTGAGTAAAACAAGCATTTTGTTGCTATTGTCCTTCACAACGACTTACATGTGCGAGGTTGGATTTTCAGTCCTCACAAAGGTGAAGACAGTATAAAAGAACCGGCTGAACTCCGTACCTGATATGTATATTTTCCTCTCCTCCTGTGAACCTGAGTGGAACAAGATAGTGAAGACCAAGCAGGCTCCCCTGTCGCATTAAAAGTAAGTGAAAATGGCGTGTTGCGAAGGTTGGCCGGTGCGGGTTGTGAAGGTCGGACGGTTGGTAAAAGTGGGTCCCGGGGGAAAAAAGTTTGCAAAACACTTGTCTATTTTATACTGCTTGCACTGCTTAGCGTGCAAGTAAACCTGTGTTATAACTTCACCAGGTTGACACCTCTTTTTTAGGAATGCCTGGTTCTGCTTCTGGCATGCCCCCCCCCCCCCCCCCCCTGCATTGATACCCATTCTTCATTGATAGTCCTTCAGATACATGAATAGGATCTCGAGTGATTGGTGGGTGGGATGGATTGATAGCGGGGCGATCGGAAATGGGATGGCTGCTAGAGAGTGATACTGACACTGGAAGAGGGTGTTTGGCTGTGATGGTGGCAGACATCTGAGATCGGTGTTGAAGGTGGAGATCTGCAGTTGTAGCAGGGGAGAGAGGAGGAGGCCATGATTGACTGAGAGTATGCTGAAGACGTTTCTAAGGGATGGTGTGGACTTCACGTGCTCCTCCTGGCCTACAGTGCTGTTAAAATAGGCCTCTGTTTTCCGGGGCCCTGCAAACACTCGTGCCAAATATGAAATTTTCAAGCAGTGTGAAAGTTGACCTGTAATTGTTGCCTTCCTCAACACAATGTCATGAAAAATCGCGAGCAGAGCATATTATTCATGAACAAACAAAAGCGTTAATATTCATGCAACAAACCATGTGATATATATTTTTTTAAATCCCAATTTTCTCCCCTGTAGGAGTGAACCTTTTGCTGGGGTAGTGTTGTCTGACCAGGGGAATCCTGCAGTATCTATCAGCACTGACTAAGACAGTGAATGTCGGTAGGAAACCTATTTATTCCGCCATTGACAGCCTCACTTTCAACCCCTCTTCTCACTCTCAAATCCCTCCCTCTGACTCCTTGTCTCCGAAACATCTTTTTCCCCAAATCCCCTCTCACCCGGCCCTCTCTTCCAATCTCGGAAATCATTTTTATGGTTCCTCCTCATTTCACTTCTTTTGTATTTTTCACCACTCTTTGTTCCTACTCTGTTCCCTGCGTGGCATTTATTGGCACCTTTCTACTGTGAGGAGCCGCTTCTTGGAATTGAGCCCAACGTCTACACTTACCAGTACAGTTCCCGGTAGAAGGACAAGGATCATTTATTTTTTTCTCCCTTAACTTGAGGCGATTGAGTGAGGTGAACAAAGACTTAAAAGTGTTCCAACTAATGGTTTCTAATAACGTGAACACAGTACAGATTTAAAGACAGATGCGTAAAACTTTAAAATCACTAATACAATTAAAACACCGATCAGCCAATTCTCTGACAACATCCTGGTAATGAGAGTTTCATCATTCCTGTGGCATGTTTTCCTCGTGTAACGTGTGCACTGAGCACTGTCCCGTGAACTGTATTTTCCATCATTCTTTTTTTATTCTTTCACTGGATGCGTGTCACTCGCACGGCCAGTATTTGTTATCCACCCCTAATTTCCCTTGAACCGGGCAGCTTGTGTTACGACTCCCTGGGCTAGTATGTGGTCAATTCCAGCCCCAGGTGTACCATGTCACAACACAATGAATTAACCAATATATGTTTTATAAAAATACCCAAAGTCTTCTGCCCTTGGCTGTCCAATAATTAGTCACATGGTTTGTAAGTTTATACACAATTACTGTTTATTTATTATGTGAACTATAATGAAATGCACAGCAATTACAGTTGTTTAAATATTAATAAGTACCTAAGTCTTACTTTGACTTGCCTCCCCACCCTCTACGCGCACACAAGACAGACAAACACAGAGGGGTGGAAAAGGGGGAAAAACGTAAGTGAAAGAGAAAGGATGATGGTTCCTTGCATGCTTTCTTCACAGTAAGTTTGTAGATTACAGTCTTTGTTTTGCAGCCTGTACTCACAATTTCCCTGGAAGGAAAAGTCTCTGTTTTATCGTATTTTGCTTTCAGTTCGTGGCCTGGCTTCAGGCCCTGTGGTTTCAGGAATCCAATACCCACAGGCTGATTGAAGAGAGAGTTAGCTGGTTCCTTGGCCTGTACTGTGCTGTGCAGTTCTATGTTCTGGAGCGAGTACAGCCCTCACAGCTGGCTTTCTGGAGAGAGTTTAGCTGGATCACTTTGGAGAGCCTCAGCAACAGCTTTCTGGAGAGAATTTAGAAGGATCTTTTACCTCCGTGTTGCCGTAATCGAAACTGAAAGCTTCTTAGGTCACTGAACCATTTCAGCGGGAGAAGATCCAATCGCCATCGGTTACCAGGCAGAACACAACCTTTTGGGCCAATTCGTTGGCCACCAGCCACATCAATCAAACCGAGTCCCAGCCAATTTCTGTCATTAGTCAGTCTACACCTCCAGTTCAAACCAGCACAGACTAGCACAGTGATCTCCCCTGCTGCTGAAATTCTCTGCTTGAATTAAAGGCACAGGCCACTTGCCTGAAAGACACATGTCCATTAATCATCCGTGAATCAAAAACGTAACGGTAAAAGTAAAAGAAAGGGAATGACCCTTACATTTGCTTGACCATCTCAGAGGGCAGCTAAGAGTCAACCGCATAACTATGGGTCTGGAGTCACATGTAGGTGAGTCTGGGTATTGATAACAGATATCTTCCCTTAAAGACATTCGTGCGTCGGATGGGGTTTTTACAATCAATGATTGTTGACGTAGATAGATGATGTCCTAGTCACTATTACCGAGACTAGCTTTATAATTCCAGATTTAGTATCACCAAGTGCGATTGTGGGATTTTTGAACCAAGGCTTTAGCCTGGGCTCCTGGAGTACTAGTCCAGTGATATGATTGCTGTGCCAATGTTTCCCTCTGTTGGTGCTGAAAATCAATATTCCTGTGGGTAATTTTCCATTTTCTCTTGGCCGCACAGACTAAAGTTCCCAAACAGCACCTGGTGTTTACCATGGTCACTCAGAATCTACAAATGCCTTCTTATCTGTAACCTTCCAGACTGTCTTACATAATGCTGCAGTCACGTTTCCCCAACATTCCTTCGTCAACAGTCAGTTTAAAGTTGTTTTAAGCCAATTGTCCGTTTTAGCAGGTAAATAATCCAGGTGGTATCCTCGATGAGACTCCTGGTGAAATTATCAAAATTTATTTATTTTTCAATTTTAACCCAGGTAGACACAGATTAGTTGGAGTAGTCCATCTGTTGCACCCTAAGCACTGACTAAGGACCAACCCTGGGCCAGACTTGAACTCTATGCCTTAGTCCCATTAACAAACTACCTGAGGAATAACCTGACATAATTTGCTTAAATTTGATAGTAATCTTTAGCTTTCTCCAAATTTAGTCTGCGAGAGGTTGAAATTAAATCATCAGAGAGTAAGACCGATTTGGACATCGACGACCCAGAGTAAGTGAAGTTACTGCACAAGTAACTTATCTGTAGCATTTACGTTCAGCTGTAAGATGTATACTGTATGTGCAACCGACATGTCCTGGAAACTCAGGAAGTGCAGCTCAGAAGGAGACCGACTGGTCCATCATGCCTGGGTTAGCTCAGCTGGATCAGCCCATCTCGAGCATCAACCTCACCAAGGTCAGTGACTGGCAAGCTATAATTACAGGGCTGATTACCTAACAATTGCTCCCCTTGCATAGAACATATAGTGGAGCACAGATTCGGCCCATTGAGCCTGCACCAACTCTTGAAGAGTAATCCAGTTAAATCCCAGTTCCCTGCTCTTCCCCATAGCCCTGGAATATTTTCCGCCCAGCAAGAATTCTGCTTGGAGCCATTTCTTGCACCCGTGTCTTACACGCTCTAGTCATCTTAAATCATTGATGGCTTTACCCTCTCCCTCTTTCTGTAACCTCCTCCAGCCTTAGAACCCTCTGAGACCTTTGTCAATCATATTTTCTGCCGCATTGTTGGTTTTCTTTGCTTACTACTGACAGACATGCCTTCCACTGGTAAGAATATAAAGCAGCATCATTGTTAAACATGGGCGCAATTTAATGGATACATTTCGAAGTGTCATTTTGGGCACAATTGGCGGGCTGCTTCTCGACGGGCACGTTGGCGTGAGCGTGGCTCATATCTAACGGCACTTAGTGCCGAAAATGAGCCCCCACGAGTTTCTCACCATTATTAACTACCTTACCATCTGACCCGCCAGACTCGTGCCCCAGTGTCTCGCCGCTAACAAGGGGGAGCTGCTTTTAAGCGCTCCCTCACCACTCACTCCCAGTCAATACACAAGCATGCAGCACATAGACCTCCTCCTCACTTTGGGGATGCCGACCTGGACCGAGTTCTCGACACTGTGAATGAGAGACGGGGCATCCTGTTCCACAGAGGGAATTGGAGTGCCAGTAACAGGGTCGGCAATGCCGCCTGGGAGGCAGTGGCAGCGACTGTCAGTGCAGGCAGCATGACCAGGAGGATTGCTGTCCAATGTTGGAAGTAGACCAACGACCTCCACCGAGTTGTGAGGGTAAGTCACCACCTCTCTCCTCGCATAGTTTCCACCTCAAATTCCCAAACCGCTCCCCCCCCATATAACTGGCTGACACCTTGCACCCTCCCCACATCTGTTCTTTGCGCTTGTCCCTCGACCAGCACAACCACTTCCTGTCCAGGTGTGGTGCCCTTACATGCAAATTGCGACACACCATGTCCCAGGGAGAGGTGGGCATTGCCGGGCAGTTCACACCATGTCCCAGGGGGAGGTGGGCATTGCCGGGCAGTCCACACCATGTCCCAGGGGGAGGTGGACATTGCCGGGCAGTCCGCAGCATGTCCCAGAGGGAGGTGGGCATTGCCGGGCAGTCCGCAGCATGTCCCAGGAGGAGGTGGGCATTGCCGAGCAGTCTGCAGCATGTCCCAGGGGAAGGTGGGCATTGCCGGGCAGTCTGCAGCATGTCCCAGGGGAAGGTGGGCATTGCCGGGCAGTCCACAGCATGTCCCAGGGGGTGGTGGGCATTGCCGGGCAGTTCACACCATGTCCCGGGGGAGGTGGGCATTGCCAGGCAGTCCACAGCATGTCCCAGGGGGAGGTGGGCATTGCCAGGCAGTCCGCAGTATGTCCCAGGGGGAGGTGGGCATTGCCAGGCAGTCCACAGCATGTCCCAGGGGGAGGTGGGCATTGCCGGACAGTCCGCAGCATGTCCCAGGGGAAGGTGGGCATTGCCGGGCAGTCTGCAGCATGTCCCAGGGGGAGGTGGGCATTGCCGGGCAGTCCGCAGCATGTCCCAGGGGGAGGTGGGCATTGCCGGGCAGTTCACACCATGTCCCAGGGGGAGGTGGGCATTGCCGAGCAGTCCGCAGCATGTCCCAGGGGGAGGTGGGCATTGCCAGGCAGTCCGCAGCATGTCCCAGGGGGAGGTGGGCATTGCCAGGCAGTCCGCAGCATGTCCCAGGGGGAGGTGGGCATTGCCGAGCAGTCCGCAGCATGTCCCAGGGGAAGGTGGGCATTGCCGGGCAGTCCGCAGCATGTCCCAGGGGGAGATGGGCAGCACGGCAGCACAGTGGTTAGCACTGTCGTTTCACAGCTCCAGGGTCCCGGGTTCGATTCCCAGCTTGGGTCACTGCACCATTGCGGAGTCTGCACGTTCTCCCCGTGTCTGCGGGGTTTCCTCCGGGTGCTCCGGTTTCCTCCCAAAAGACGTGCTGTTAGGTCAATTGGACATTCTGAATTCTCCCTCCGTGTACCCGAACAGGCGCCGGAGTGTGGAAACTATGGGATTTTCACAGTAACTTCATTGCAGTGTTAATGTGAGCCTACTTGTGACAATAACGATTATTATATTTTTTTAAAATATATTTTTATTGAAGCTTTTGCTAAATTTTTATAACAACAAACAAAACAATAATAACATAAACATCAACATGGTAAACTAGACATTTCCCACCCAAGCCCTTCTGTACATCCCTTAACCATATTGCACCTACCCACCCCCCCCTTCAGAATGCTGCTTCTGCTGACATTTTAATTTTCCCCGAGAAAGTCGACGAACGGCTGCCACCTCCGAGAGAACCCCAGCATTGACCCCCTCAAGGCAAACTTTATTTTCTCCAGCTTGAGAAACCCAGTCTCCACACTCGGGGGTTTTGAGACCCTCCACATTAACAGGATCCGTCTCCGGGCTACCAGGGAGGCAAAGGCCAGAACGTCGGCCTCTTTCACTCCCTGAACTCCTGGGTCTCCTGACACCCCAAAGATTGGTATCTCTAGACTCGGCACCACCCGCGTACCTAGCACCTTGGACATTGCCTTGGCAAACCCTGCCAAAACCCTCTAAGCTTCGGGCATGCCCAAATCATATGGACATGGTTTGCTGGGCTTCCCGCACGCCTCACACATCGATCTTCTACCCCGAAAAATTTGCTCATCCTCGCTGCCGTCATGTGTGCCCGGTGTACCACCTTAAACTGTATTAGACTGAGCCCAGCACGTGCTGAGGAGGAATTAACCCTGCTTAGGGCGTCTGCCCGCAGACCCGCCTCTAACTCCCCACCTAGCTCCTCCTCTCACTTGCCCTTCAGTTCCTCCACCGTAGTCTCCTCCGCCTTCAACAACTCCTGATAGATATCTGACACTTTCCCCTCCCCCACCCAGGTACCAGACATTACTCTGTCCTATATCCCCCGTGGCGGGATCAGCGGGAAAGCTAACATCTGTTTCTTCAGAAAGTCCCGGACTTGTAAATATCTGAAACCGTTCCCCGGCGTCTTCAGACTGGTAAAGCTAATTCCTGCTTTTAAAGTCCCCCTCCATTTCCTCCACCAGCAGGTTAGGTTGAGCCTGTGTAATGACTCCCATTTCCCAAGTGTAGCTTAAAGGGTGTAGCTTAAAGTACACCGACCTCAGCCGGTTTGTGCACATCTCGCTACCGGCACCTGGTAGAGCAATCGCACCCAGTCGATGAAGCCCTCACCAAACCCAAACCTTCCCAGCGTCTCCCAAAGATAGTCCCACTCCACCCGATCAAAAGCCTTCTCTGCGTCCATCACAACCACCACCTCCGCCTCCTCTCTTTCTGAGGGCATAATAATTACATTGAAAAGCCTCCGAACATTAGCATTGAGCGAATAGCATACAAATCCGGTTTGGTCCACCCCTATCACCCCCGGGACACAGTCTTCTTTCCTAGTGGCCAAAATCTTAGCCAGCAGCTTGGCATCTAAATTCAAAAGTGCGATCGGCCTATATGACCCACATTGCTCTGGGTCTTTTTCTCGTATAAGGATGAGCAAAATCGAGGCCTGCGATATCCTTGGGGGGAGCATTCCACTCTCTTTAACCTCATTGAAGGTCCTCATCAGCAGCGGGCACAACACCTCTGAGAGCTTCTCATAAAATTCTACCGGGTAACCGTCCGGATCTGGAGTCTTGCCCGATTGCATGCCCTCCAGTCCTTTAACAATTTGCTCTGCTTCAGTCGGGGCCCCCAGCCCCTCGACCAGGTCCTCCTCCACCCTCGGAAACCTAAGCTGATCCAGGAACTGCCTCATCCCTTCTACACCAGGCCGGGGGTCCAACTCATATAGTTTGCTATAAGATTTTTTAAAACGTTGTTCACCCCCCAGGTCAAAGACCATGTTACCCTCCCTATTCCTTACTCCCCCAATCTCCCTGGCCGCATCTCTCTTTCTAAGCTGGTACGCCAACATGCTGCTCGCCTTTTACCCATATTCGTAGACCGCCCCCCCTTGCCCTCCTCAACCCCACCCCCACCGTGGTCAACAACTCAAACTCCGTGTAGTTTCCAACGCTCCCTCAAGAGCCCCGTGCCCGGGCCTCCGCATATCTCCTATCCACTCGAAGTATCTCCCCCACTAATCTCTCCCTCTCTGCTCGTTTCACCTTTTCTCTGTGGGACCAAAGCGAAATTGGTTCCCCTCTTGCAAGCGTTTCAGAGCCTCGCAAACCACCACTGTTGATACCTCACGCGTATCATTGTATCCAGGTAATTCTGAATGGACTTATTCACCCGCCCACAAGCCGCTTCGTCCGCTAACAACCCCACATCCAGCCTCCACAGCGGGCGCTGCCCTCCTCACTCAACCGCAAATCCACCCAATGCGGGGCATGATCAGAGACGGCAATCGCCCGAATATTCCGTCCCCGCCACCTTAGGAATTAGCGCCCTGCTTAGGACAAAAAAAATAAATGCGAGAGTAAACTTTATGGACATGAGAAAAAAAACGAAAACTCCTTCGCCCTCGGCCATCCGAACCTTCACGGGTCTCCCCCGCCCCCCAGCCCCCCATCTGCTCCATAAAACCCCTCAACTCCTTCGCCACGGCAGGCCTCCTTCCCATCCTGGATTCTGACCAGTCCAGATCGGGATCCATGACAGTGTTAAAATACCCTCCCCATGATCAAGCCATGAGACTCTAGGTCCGGGACCTTGCTTAACACCCATCTCATAAATCCCACATCGTCCCAGTTTGGAGCGTTTCCATTTACAAGCACCACCCGTACACCCTCCAGCTTCCCACTCACCATAATATATCCACCCCCCTTATCTGCCACAATTCTTCCAGCCTCAAACGCCACCCGTTTGCTGATCAATATTGCTACCCCCCCTGGTCTTATAGTCCAGCCCAGAGTGAAACACCTGACCAACCCACCCCTTTCTCAATCTCGTCTGATCAATGATCTTAAATGTGTCTCCTGAAGCATTGCTACGTCTGCCCTCAGCCCCTTTAAATGCGTGAAATTTTGACCGGCCCATTCAAACCCCTCACATTCCACGTAATCAGCCTGGACGGGGGGGGCTGTCACCACCCCTGCTGCCCCCCCCCCCCCCACCCCGTTCCGACTAGCCATAACCTTGTTTTGGCCAGCCCAGAGCCCGCGCACCCCCCCGATTCCCGAGCTCCCCCACAGGCAGCAACCGCCCACGACCTCCCTTTTGTTCCCTGATAATAGCTCCTCCCCTGTCAGCGAAGCAGCTTCCCCCTTTCTCCCCCCCCACACCAGCTCCAAAACCTAATCCCCCGGGACAAGCACCATTTTAGCACATGTGCACCCCCCAGCACGCTTCCGAGAGCCAGCTGACCCTGACAGCCCCTGCCCTTGGTGCCAAACAGTCTGGCTCCCTATTGTTTGAACCCCTCTCCCGACATGCATAAACCATTTAAAAACATCGCAGCACCCAGTAAGTAAACAACCTCAAGTAAAAGAAATGAACATAAACCAATGCAGAAACAATCGCTTGAAACCAGACCCAACCTCCCACAGAATTGGGCACCCCCCTCTCTCCTCCGCATCCAATCTCTGCAAAAACAAAGCCCCCTCAGACCACCACCCCAGCCCAATATTTAACCCAGAACCTCATAGTCTTATTTGAACCGATACAAGAATTACAAAAATTACAAACCGCCGCCACATAACTCCTTCAAGACTTAAGTGTCCTTTAAAACGCTTCCAACTACTTTTCCTTCATAAAAGACAATACATCATCTGGTGCTTCAAAGTAAATGTGCCGGTCTTCGTGCGTAACCCACAACCGTGCTGGATACAGCATCTCGAATTTCACCCTCTTCTTGAAGAGAATCGCCTTCACCTGGTTAAACTCAGCACGTCTCTTGGCCAGCTCCACTCCCAGGTCCTGATAGATGTGCACCTCGCTGTTCTCCCATCTGCTGCTCCGCTCCTTCTTGGCCCACCGCAAGACAAGTTCTTTGTCCGCAAAAACGGTGGAAACGCACCACCCTGCCCTCGGCGGATCGTTCGCCTTAGGCTTCCTTGCGGGGGCTTGATACGTTCCGTCCACTTTCAGGGGCCGAGAAAATGCCCCGGGGCCCATCAGCGTCTCCAACATACTCACCACATATGCTCTCGCATTCGGCCCCTCAATTCCTTCGGGGAGGCCACGATCCTTAAGTTCTGCCTCCTGGACCTGTTCTCCAGGTCCTCCAACCTCTGCTGCATTCTCTTGTGGCGCTCATCCAACACCTCCACCTTGTGTTCCAGCACGGTTAGATAGTCCTCCTGGCTGGGCAACTTCAGCTCAATTTCTTGTTTCGCTTTCCCTTGGGCCGCCTGATTCAAAACCGCTTGATCGATCGCAGCCATGATCGGGTCCAGTGTTTCCTTTTTCAGCTCAGCGAAACAACAGTCCTTAAAGAATTTCATCTGCTGCTCCTTACTCCACTGAGCCACCGCTCCCTTGTCCTGACCCGCCGCCATGCTGCGCCGCAGTACCAGCTCCGACTGCTTCACTCTACCAGGGCTGAGTCTTTTCACAAGGCCACTTCTAGTCCAATTAGCCATACATCGGAGAGGGAATCCTTCTTAATATCGTCCACTTCACCGATCTATCCCATAAAGTCCGAGAAAATTCGGGGAAAAGGTCCGAAAGTCTGTTTCAGGCGGGAGCTGTCGAATGTGCGACCTAATCCTCCATGGTTGCCACCGGAAGTCAAAGATTATTATATTATTATTACATTGGCAGGGCACTCCATCTGTAGCTAGGGATAATAAGGTTTATGAATGTTCACAATTAATGCATGTTATATTGACACTTGTGAAGCTTCTGTCATGTTATTTCTCAGCAGGCCTGCCTGCACCCCGCATCGGTCACCGGCCTCAGCACCGGCGTCATCAGGTACCCCTTATCCCCCAAAAGCCAACCCGTCATCCTGGGGTGGTCCTCGAAGGCGCTGGGGGTCTCCAGGTTTTCCAGGATGTAGGTGTGTCATGCTCCCTGGGAAGCGTGCTGACACAGGGGCTGGTTTAGCTCACTGGGCTAAATCGCTGGCTTTTCAAGCAGGCCAGCAGCACGGTTCGATTCCCGTACCAGCCTCCCCGGACAGGCACCGGAATGTGGCGACTAGGGGCTTTTCACAGTAACTTCATTGAAGCCTACTCGTGACAATAAGCGATTTTCATTTCATTTCATTTCACATGCATGATCCAGAGACTGTGTTCACACACGAGTTGAACATTCAGGGAGTGGAACCCCTTCCTGTTAATGAAGGGCATTCCCTGATGTGCCGGTGCGCACAAGGCGACAAACGCGCCATCAGCTGCCCAGGCATCTTGATGGGCTTGGTCCAGCTGCCCAGACATGCAGGGCAACAATTACCTTACAGATGGTCTTGTGGGCTGTACCTTGTGAAATGCTGCACAAGGCCCGCTCAAGCCTTGGAACGAACCGGTGGCATAAAGATCAGGGCTGCAGTGACCTTCACAGCCACCGGGAATGATGGCCTCCTCCTCCTCGCGGTGCCAGGTCCGCGGAGACATGGCACGGGTGCTGCACTATCTCCTTGTTGAGATGGAGCATCCTGCAACACATGCTCTCCAGCATTTCCTCAAACGGCCAATGACACTTGTGCATATTGGGCCAATACCGGCGTCCCTCTCTGGGTCCCTCTCCTGCCTGGTGGGCAGCCGGATCTACACCCCTGCACACGGGGTCCTGCATCGAGGTTGCTGCCACCTTCTGCAGGGTCTGGCCACCTGGGCTGCCGCTACAGGGTCAGCGACACTATCCATATTGTTATATCTGTAAGGAATTGGAGGAGAGACCGACAATCAGTTAGGTCGTCCACCCGGGACCCTTAAATAACCCAAGCCTCCCCCATCCTTGCGTGTCCCGCCCTCACTCAGGGTACCATCCACTGAGCCGGATGTACTGGGGAACCCCGCCCCAACCACATCAGCTGTTGCCTCGGTGCCATTGATGCCCCAGGGTTCAGACAAAGTGTCCAGGCCTCAGTTTTATTGCACTTGAGAATATTTTGTTTATTGAACGATCAACAGTTACAAAGATTTGAAAATCAACAACCTAACCTTCCACATATCACCATTAAACAACAAGGAAACAACACCGTTCCATATTGGTACCAATACATAGCTCATTTTCACAAAAATAAAACACGGTATTACCCCCACACTTTCCTCATCAGAAACAAAGGGGAAGCCTGATAATTTGTTATCACATCCAGAACGTTGTCGTAGAAATGATCTGTCCATCAATGTGTGACTTGTTCCACGTATCCGTGCCATTCTCCAACCAGGAGCCACCGCTGTGCAGGCCCCTCCCACACGGCCCAATCTCAACGGAACCAAATCCTGGCATCCACTGGCGCTCAAGGTGCAGTTGAACATCCCTGACTTCCAGCGTGTTTAACCCGCGGTGACGTGCCAGTTACATGCAGCACTCACCACACCAATAAAATGATCTGCAAGAGCATTTCTTCAACGGATTCGTAGCTGGCCCATTTGGAACAGTGTCGCACACTTTGTCCCGCAGCGGCTCCTTGCTTCAAACGAGATTGCCTTCTGGGCTCATCCGTTCCCCTCTGGTCCAGTACCCAGGTATTAATTGTCCCTGATTCCTGCTGTAGAAAAGGAAGGAAACAGCAACAGCAGCGTCCAGCAATCTGCAACCACCAGCAGGAGCAAACAGCAAACACAAGCTGCATATGTGAATGCTCATGAAACGAACAGTGCTAGTTCTTTCAGGTGTGGAGCTGGAGGCTGATCACAGTCGAAGGGAGTTAAAGTTACCTTCAGCACGTAACCACGAACAGGGCTCTGTTCCGGAAGTATTTAATGGGACATCCAGGCAGTGGCCGTAGTTGTCTCTGTTATGGGTGTACACATTTCAGGGATGGTCTGCAGGACCCGCAGGCGCTGAGCCTCTCACTCCCCAAACCCAGGGAGACCCCGACCGATGGAGCCCTGCCTCCTGACCAGGTTCACTCTCCCGCCCCCCCCCCCCTCCACGCCTCTGAGTACTGGAGCAGCAGTCCCTAGGCTGTATTCACGAAAACGGCTACTCGCCTCCTGCGCTTCCCTCAGCAGCCATTGCGCCAGGTTCCTGTTTTGAAATAGGACCGCTAAACGTGACCACTCACTGGGGAGCAGGTTAGTACCTGGGAGGGCGTTAAATTAGACTTCCATCTCGTAATGAGATGAAGATTGATTTTAGCTGGTGTCAATCGGTGTCTCGGTGGGATCAGAAACCCACCAATGGTGGTGGGCCCGTTAGATTGCGAACCGATTGGAATCCTGCATGGATCCTGATTTTGACCTGTCCCGGGATTTACCGGGCATACATGAATCCGCGCCAGGTGCAACGGGGCTGTTAAATCGCACCCCGCATCTATCTTTACACTTCAACTTTCAGGGGAAGTATGAGGTACATGTTAATTCACAGACAAACTGGGGTCAGACACACCACAATGCACAATAAATGGCAGCAGCAACCAAAACGGATACCAGGGATTTCTCAATAACCCACCCAGATGTTAGTCACACTGTGAGTCAACCAATCTCATTGAAACTCTCTCTCACTCTCATGAGGGTTTCTCATCTTCACCTTTGTAGATCTCGCCTTGGGATTCTTTCTTAAAAGTAGCACCAATTGAAATGTCTTCAATATGGCCCACACCACAGGGTTTCAATCTCTCTTCCAAGAATCTATGTCCCTGGATTTTTGAGAACTCAAACACCAATTCACAAGCACAATTCCAGCTGTCTGGTCATGCCAAGCAGAACACTTCTGCTCCAATAGGGTAACTTTGCCCCAGTGCTCCCACAGCATGGAGTTACCTATCTTCAAACATGCACCCATACAAATTAGGATCAGGAGGAGGCCATTTGGCCCCTTCAGACTTCTCCATCATTCAATAAGATCAGGGCTAATCTGATTGTAACCCCAACCACATATTCTTGCCTATCCCTCAACAACCTTTCAGCCCCTTACTTACCCCGAGTCTATCTTGCTTTGCCTTCAGAATATTCAAAGATTCTGCTTCCACTGCCTTTTGAGGAAGAGATCCAAAGATTCACGATCATCTGAGAAAAGGAAATTCTCCTAATCTCTGTCTGAAATAGGCCACCCCATATTCTTAAACAGTGACCCCCTAGTTCTAGACTCTACGTCAAGAGGAACTATCCTCTTCACATCCATATCAAGGGGGAGAAACTCTGGGCTGAATTCTCCGCCTTCGGAATTCTCCATTGGGCCTGCAGTCCGGGGGTTTCCCGATGGCGTGGGGCTGCCCCACAATGGGAAACCCCACTGGTGCGGCGGGGCGGAGAAACACGCCCTCTGACTTTGCACCTGCAGATGAAAAGAAATTCAGGAGCCAAATGTGAAAGAGCAGAACAGGATGAAAATAAACCAGTTTGCATAAAAACAGTAGGCCATTCAGCCCCTCATACCAGTTCCACCATTCATCACCCTATGCTCGCTAACCTATTCTGGCTCTCAGTCCGACACATCTCAATTTTAAATCCATTATCCTTGTTTTCAAATTCATCCACGGCCTCACCGATCTCTGTAACCTCCCTCCCTGCCACAGCCCTCCAAGATCTCTATGTTCCTCCAATCCTGATCTTTTGCAGAACCTTGAGTTAAAATACTCCACCATTGGCGGCCATGCCTTCAGCTGCCTGGGCTTCAAGCTCTGAAATTCCCTCCTTAATTCTCTCCGCCTTTTGACCTCTCTCTCCTTTTCAAAATCTCGTTTAAATCTACAGCCTTGGCCAAGCCTTTGGTCACCTGTCCTGATGTCACCTCATGTGGCTTGACGTCAACTGATGTCTCTCTTGTTAAGTGTCCTAAATACTGTACATGCAAAGTTACTGTCCAGTGATCTTGTGACTGACGCGTCTTTTTCTTTGCAGTCGATTTTTAACTGTGATTTTATCTGTCCAGCAGATATACGGACTTGTTTGAACTCAAGAGAGCAGTGTCAATTGGCACCATCCAAACTGTAACTCGCGAACGGCCTACAAGAAAGAAATTGCTAAATTCCAGTAAAATGAAGAAAGCCCCCTCCTCACTGTCTGCGAACAACTTCAGCATCCGCACCATCTGACGACGCCGACTGGGAGGCGCTAAACCCCTGACGCCTCTTGAGGACTGGGGAAACCTTGAGTAAAACAAGAGAGGCGATCTCAGCTGAATTAGAGTGGCAAGGGAAAAAAATTAAAAGGACAACCCCGGAGCATTAAAGAATTTGATGGAATAAATCCCATTTGTTATGTAATAAATTTAAAATGCAAATAATTAGCCAGATTTGCCTGGCTGCAGTGTTGCATATTTTGGTTTAAGTGGCATTCCGTGTAATGGATGCATTTAATGACTTGGTTCTGTCGAGCATCCCAAATATAGGTTGTTAAAGAGGATGTCACAACGGTGCCTTTTGTTATATAAGTAAAACAATTAAAAATGAGTGCATTGAATTTTTTTCGCCTCATTTTTACTTCCACCTTTTCTACGTTATGCCTCAGAAATTATTTTAGTCTAAAAATGCTTACTCGCGGATCCGGAGGAAAGGTTAAGGAGCTTGTCTACCCTGTTCATCTCATGATGCGTTTTATACCAACACTCATCTTCCCAATCATTTTCCACAGAATCTAAATCGGAGCATGACTTGAATCACACTCTAGTATCTGAGGGGGGCTTCTCACCCATGAGTATGGGAGTAGGAAGAAGCTTTGTGTTCTGCTGGATGATCACTTCTTCCATGGCAAGCCTTCCTGTCACTTTGTCTCTTTATCTTCTGACTGTTTCAGTGCTCTGCTGGCCGGATTTTCATCTAAGAATAAAAGCACGTTACTGCGGATGCTGGAGTCTGAAACCAAAGAAAAAATGCTGGAAAATCTCAGCAGGTCTGGCAGCATCTGTAGGGAGAGAAAAGAGCTAACGTTTCGAGTCCGGTGACCCTTTGTCAGCATTTTCTCTTTGGTTTCGCATCGAATAATAATCTTTATTAGTGTCTCAAATAGGCTTACATTAACACTCCAATGAAGTTACTGTGAAAAGCCCCTAGTCGCCACATTCCGCCGCCTGTTCGGGTACACAGAGGGAGAATTCAGAATGTCCAATTCACCCAACAGCACGTCTTTCGG
This sequence comes from Scyliorhinus canicula, assembly GCF_902713615.1. Classification (NCBI taxonomy): domain Eukaryota; kingdom Metazoa; phylum Chordata; class Chondrichthyes; order Carcharhiniformes; family Scyliorhinidae; genus Scyliorhinus; species Scyliorhinus canicula. Next base: position 279,525,721 of record NC_052147.1, on the reverse strand, counting down.
GACTTATAGGAGGAAACCGGAGCACCCGGAGGAAACCCACGCAGACATGGGGAGAATATTCGCCACCCAGTAATAATTTATCATATTCAGCGACGCCAGCATCCCCCCTCGCCCCCATTCCAAAAACGCCAGCCACCATTGCGCCACCCACCCCTTCGGCAGCACGGTAGCATGGTGGTTAGCATAAATGCTTCACAGCTCCAGGGTCCCAGGTCCCAGGTTCGTTTTCCGGCTGGGTCACTGTCTGTGCGGAGTCTGCACGTCCTCCCCGTGTGTGCGTGGGTTTCCTCCGGGTGCTCCGGTTTCCTCCCACAGTCCAAAGATGTGCGGGTTAGGTGGATTGGCCATGCTAAATTGCCCTTAGTGTCCTAAAAAAGTAAGGTTAAGGGGGGGTTGTTGGGTTATGGGTACAGGGTGGATACGTGGGTTTGAGTAGGGTGATCATTGCTCGGCACAACATCGAGGGCCGAAGGGCCTGTTCTGTGCTGTACTGTTCTATGTTCTATGTATATACTGTACATAGCACACAGTTCTCCAAATTTCAATGTCCTCACTCTCTTCCCTGTCCATCGTCCATCGTAAAGTCCATTGCCCCCCTGACGTGTCAAAATAGAGCTCCCATTTCTGGAATGTCACCCACAGGTGGGCTGGATACAAAACGTCAAACTTCACCCCCTTCTTAAAGAGGGCAGCCTTTATCCGGTTGAAGCCGGCCCTCCTCTTCATCAGCTCCGCACCCAGGTCCTAGTAGATCCGCAGCTCACTCCCTTCCTAGGTCTGCCTCGCCCATCGTAGGATCTTCTCCTGATCCAAAAATCAATGCATCTGCACCACCATCGCCCTCGGCAGCTCCCCCACCTACGGCCTCCACCTCAGTGCCCTGTGCTCTCGGTCCACCTCGAGAGGCTGGCCAAAAGCCCCCTCCCCCATTAATTTCTCCAGCATACTTGCCACCTACCCAGCAGCCTCCACACCCTCAATGCCTTCAGGTATCCCAACAATCCTCACGTTGTGCGTCCTGGAGTGGTACTGCAGTTCCTCCAGCTTGTCCCTCAGCCTCTTCCGGCTTTTACACCCCACCCTCAACTCCAGCACCAACGTGGCCATCTGCTCCTCGTGCTCCCCCACCGTCTCCTCCATTTTCTGAATTGCGCAGCCCTGGAAGCCAGCCTCTCTCCACTCGCTCAATGCCAGTTCTCAGCGGCTCCACCACCTTGGCCGGGGCCTCTTTCCTCTGCTGCTCAAATCTATTATTCAAGAATACCACCAGCTGCTCCGCCGGCCACTGGACGGGACAGCGCGCCCTCCCTTACCCGCCTACATCTTTGCGGGTGGCGCACTGCGAAAAACCCCTTCCTCTCGCAGCTCTTTCTCGAGGCGCTCCTCGTCCGCTGATCCATGCACCAGCCACACCGGAGGAGTATTACCTCCCCTGGGCACTCCTGCAACTTTTGCCCTCCAATACCACACCCTTCAGCTGGGGAAGACCCAGAAAAATCCACCCTGAGCAGGAGCCAACGTGCGGCCATTCACTCCATGACCATCACCGGAGGTCCCACGCCTCGCAAGGCCAAACGGAATTTCGCAAGACGTCCCGATCTGAATCCCACCAATTGTGGATGGGGTCAATATTTGGCAAATCTGCATATTAGAGTGAGACAGCTAGTCTCACTGTAATATGCGCTCATCTGATCGACTGAGGCCCTGGGATCTAACCCCTTCACCTCAGAGACTTTCGGCGAGCGCCGGTCACCACTGGTCCCCACAAACGTAGTCCAGATGGAATGGCAGTTGGGTGGGGGTCTCTCGGGGCTGAAGGCCCCAGGTGGTTGCCCTCTGGGCAGGGTGGCACCTTGGCACAGCTGGTATCACCTGGGCACCTTGGCACTGCCGAGATGCCTGGGCACTGCCAGGCGGAAGGAGCACTGCCAGACTGGCAGTGCTAATGGTGGCAGGCTGGCATTTTCCCTGTGCTGGGGACGTGGCTCAGGGGTGCCCTGCCCCTGTGAAGTGGGGTGTGGGGTGACGCAAGGACCCCCCCCTTGTTGGTGAGCTGGGTCTTTGGGAGGGTCCGGGGGTCGCATTCGGGGGGTGGGATGGGGAGGGGGGGTCGTGAGTTCCTGCACTGGAGTTGTGGTGAACAGAGCTCCCCAGTGTAGGAAACGGGATTAAGTGCCACCTTGGCAGGGAGTTCCCGTTAGATAACATGGTCATCTCGGCGCCGGGAAACACCCGGCCAAACGTGCTCGACACGGGACTCTCGTGTGGTGACTGTATAGTACTAGTAATTCACCAGTGTATTAGTATCATGTTCTGCCATTGTGTTACAGCTATGTTATGTTGTTGACCTTGTGGGCTCCACCTATGGTCCATTGTGTGGCTTCACCCACAGGGGGATATGTTGAGAACTGAGGCACTCTCAATTACGACACGAAAGTTAGGTCAGTAATCAAAGGCTTTAATAAGCAGTGAACAATGGCAGCATCCAAGAGAAGTGTGCTCGCAAAATGGAGTCTCATCTTAAATACTGATTCCCAGGGGGCGTAGCCAGAGGCGGAGTCCCCCAGGGTTCCAAGCCTCTTAAAGGGGCAAGGTATTCCGATCATCACAAGCCTCTTAAAGGGGCAGGGTATTCCGATCATCACATTCACCCCCTGTTTAAAAAAAACACAGTCCGTCGGGGATGAAGTGTTTTTACATTATAAGTTCAGTCTTTGTGGTGGTCTGATAGTCCATGCTGACTTTCGCCGCTCCGGTGGTGGCGCCATGGATGTGGTCGGTTCCGATGGTGTTCTATCCGGGAGCACGGTTGACTGAAGCTTTGTCCGCCTTGGAGAGGGGGGGGGGTATCAGGAGTGATTAGGGTGGTCGGTGTCGGCTGGGGGGCAGGGGGGGCTATGGAGTGGGCGCTGTCGAAGTCGGCGTTCGGTGTAGGGCCGGGAGCGTCGGTAGAAGTGGGGGGTCGGTGGGAGGATCGGTGGGGTCGGTGGAGTCGGTGGGAGAGCCAGCGGGTGCCAGGTCTCGCAGGGATACAGTATCCTGCCTGCCATCGGGGTGCTCGATGTAGGCATAACGAGGGTTTGTGTGCAGCAGGTGGACCCTCTCGACTATGGGATCCGTTTTATGGCTCCTCACATGCCTCCGGAGTAGGACTGGACCCGGAGTCATCAGCCAGGGTGGAAGCGAGACTCCGGAGGTGGACTTCCTGGGGAAGACAAACAAACGATTGTGAGGGGTCTCGTTCGTGGCCGTACAGAGGAGCGACCTAATGGAGTGCAGGGCATCGGGTAGGACCTCCTGCCAGCGGGCGATAGGGAGACTCCTTGACCGTAGGGCTAGGAGGACAGCTTTCCAAACTGTCGCGTTCTCCCTCTCCTCTTGCCCGTTTCCCCGCGGGTTATAGCTCGTCGTCCTGCTCGAGGCGATGCCCTTGCTGAGCAGGTACCGACGCAGCTCATCGCTCATGAACGATGTACCCCGGTCGCTGTGAATATAAGCGGGGAAACTAAACAGAGCGAAGATGCTGCGCAGTGCCTTGATCACGGAGGCCGAGGTAGTATCGGGGCAGGGGACAGCAAAAGGGAAGCGGGAGAATTCGTCGATGATGGTGAGGAAATAGATGTTACGGTTGTTGGAAGGGAGAGGCCCTTTGAAGTCTACGCTTAGTCGCTCAAAGGGCCCAGAGGCTTTTATCAGGCGGGCCTTGTCTGGTCGATAGAACTGCGGTTTGCATTCCGCACAGATCTGGCATGCCTTAGTCATGGTCTTGACCTCTCCTGTGGAGTAGGGCAGGTTGCGGGACTTGATGAAGTGGGCAAGCCGGGTGACCCCCGGGTGGCAGAGGTCATCGTGGATGGCTCTCAGGCGGTCCAATTGCGCGTTGGCGCACGTGCCGCGGGACAGGGCATCTGGGGACTCATTGAGCTTCCCCGGGCGATATTTAATATCGTACGTATAGGTGGAGAGCTCTATTCTCCACCTCAGAATCTTGTCGTTCTTTATTTTGCCCCGTTGTGCGTTATCGAACATAAAGGCCACCGACCGTTGGTCGGTGATGAGGGTGAACCTCCTACCAGCTAGGTAGTGCCTCCAGTGTCGCACGGCCTCCACTATGGCTTGTGCCTCCTTCTCGACTGCAGAGTGTTGAATTTCCGAGGCGTTGAGGGTTCGGGAGAAGAACGCTACCGGTCTGCCCGCTTGATTGAGGGTAGCAGCCAGGGCGACGTCGGATGCATCGCTTTCTATTTGGAAGGGAATGGCTTCATCCACCGCGTGCATGGCGGCCTTGATGATGCCGGCCTTGATACGGTTGAAATCCGACTGGGCCTCATCCGTCAGGGGAAAAACCGTGGTCTTAATGAGTGGTCGGGCTTTGTCCCCATATCTGGGGACCCACTGGGCGTAATAGGAGAAAAGCCCCAAGCACCGTTTGAGTGCCTTGAGGCTACGGGGGAGGGGGAGTTCCTTAAGGGGACGCATGCGGTCGGGGTCCGGGCCTAGGACCCCGTTCTCCACGACGTAGCCGAGGATGGCGAGCCGGGTTGTGTGGAACACGCATTTCTCTTTGTTGTAGGTGAGGTTGAGGGCCCGGGCAGTCTGGAGGAACTTCCTCAGGTTTGCGTCGTGGTCCTGCTGGTCATGGCCGCAGATGGTGGCGTTGTCCAAGTACGGGAAGGTCGCCCGTAAGCCGTACTGGTCCACCATTTGATCCATCGCCCTCTGGAAAACAGAGACTCCATTTGGAACACCAAAGGGTACCCTGAGGAAGTGAAACAGCCGACCGGCTGCTTCAAAAGCCGTGTAGGGGCGGTCCTCTGAGCGAATAGGGAGTTGGTGGTAGGCCGATTTGAGGTCAACCGTGGAGAATACCCGATACTGGGCAATTTGGGTCACCATTTCAGCTATGCGGGGAAGTGGGTACGCATCGAGTTGTGTGAAACGGTTTATTGTCTGGCTATAATCCACAACCATGCGTTGCTTTTCCCCGGAGCGGACTACTAATAACTGGGCCCTCCAAGGGCTGTTGCTGGCCTCTATGACCCCCTCTTTTAGTAGCCGCTGAACCTCCGACTTGATGAAAGTCAAGTCTTGGGTACTGTACCGGCGACTCTTGGTGGCGATGGGCTTACAGTCGGGAGTGAGGTTCGCGAAGAGGCGGGGTGGCTCAACTTTGAGTGTCGCCAGGCTGCAGACTGTGAGTGGGGGCAGGGGTCCGCCGAACTTCAGTGTCAGGCTCCAGTGGCTGCACTGAAAGTCGAGGCCAAGCAGCAGGGGGCGCAGAGTTGAGGAAAAATGTACAGTTTAAAACGGGAGTATTTCGCGCCTTGAATTGCGAGGTCCGCGACACAATACCCCGTGATTTGAACCAAATGGGACCCTGAGGCGAGGGCGATAGTTTGGGAGGCGGGATGGGTGCGCAGGGAGCAGCGCCTTACCGTGTCTGGGTGGATAAAGCTCTCCGTGCTCCCGCAGTCGAACAGGCAGGGAGTGTCTTGGCCGTTGATTCGCACCCGCATCATCGAGTTTCGCAGGTGTTTCGGCCGTGATTGATCAAGCGTGATCGCTCCTAGGTGCGGGCCGTCAGAGTCGGACTCACAAAATGGCCGCCCGGAGTCACAAGATGGCTGCCGCTGGCGGTCGCACGTGTCGGGTTTCGAAGATGGCCGCCGCCAAGATGGCCGCTCCCATGACTCGCACGAGGTCGATGACGCGTCAGAAGTGGGCGTGTCTGGCCGCAGTGCAGCCGCGTTGCGGGATCTGTGAGGCCGGGAGCTTGATTTCTGGGCCCGGTGAGACTTTTGTTTGTGGCCTTTGGGCCAAGCCAGGCAGACTTTCGCGAAGTGCCCTTTCTTCCCGCAGTCGTTGCAGGTTGCGGATCGGGCCGGACAACGCTGACGTGGGTGCTGGCCTTGCCCACAGAAATAGCATGGGGAGCCCCCGGAGTGAGTGGATTGACGCGTGGCACAGGCCTGTAGCGTGGCCGAGTCTGGAGGGGATCGAGAGGAATTCGTAAGGTCCGCGGAGTACGTACGGATGTTACGGTGGGCCGTTTCGAGAGAAAAGCCGAGCGTTACCGTGCCTTGGAGATCCTTCGCCCCGACTTCTAGGAGCCGCTGCCGGATGTACGATGACCTGATGCCAGATACAAGGGCATCGCGGATGTGTAAGTCCCTGTGTTCTTCAGCCGTCACTGCTTTGTGGTCGCAGTTCCTCGCGAGCGCGGTGAGTCTTTCCACGGACTCGTCCAGCATTTCCCCGGAGCGCTGGCTGCAGGTCGAGAGCAAATGCCTGGCATGTACCTCATTGGTAGTCTTTATGAAGCGTTTCTTCAATATTTCGATTGCCGCCTCATAGGTCGTAGCGGTTTTGATCATAGCGGAGATTCGGTGGCTCACCCGGCCATGTAGGAAGCGCAGCTTGCGAGCGCTGTCGACATCAGACGGTGAGGAGTCCAGATAGTCCTCAAAACACCGGAGCCAATGTTTAAAGATTTCCGAGGCTTCAGGTGTCCTGCCGTCCAGGTTGAGTTTCTCTGGTTTCAGACCGCTGTCCATCTTGATGTGCACTGCTTATTAAATTGAGGTACTCTCAATTACGACACGAAAGTTAGGTCAGTAATCAAAGGCTTTAATAAGCAGTGAACAATGGCAGCATCCAAGAGAAGTGTGCTCGCAAAATGGAGTCTCATCTTAAATACTGTTTCCCAGGTGGCGTAGCCAGAGACGGAGTCCCCCAGGGTTCCAAGCCTCTTAAAGGGGCAAGGTATTCCGATCATCACAAGCCTCTTAAAGGGGCAGGGTATTCCGATCATCACAAGAACAAAGAAAATTACAGCACAGGAACAGGCCCTCGGCCCTCCCAGCCTGCGCCGATCCAGATCCTTTATCTAAACCTGTTGACTATTTTCCAAGGATCTACTTCCCTCTGTTCCCCGCCCGTTCATATATCTGTCCAGATGCATCTTAAAAGATGCTATCGTGCCCGCCTCTACCACCTCCGCTGGCAAAGCGTTCCAGGCACCCACCACCCTCTGCGTAAAAAACTTTCCATGCACATCTCCCTTAAACTTTCTCACTCTCACCTTGTAATTGACACCCCCACTCTTGGAAAAATCTTGTTGCTATCCACCCTGTCCATACCTCTCATAATTTTGTAGTCCTCAATCAGGTCCACCCTCAACCTCTGTCTTTCCAATGAAAGCAATCCTAATCTACTCAACCTTTCTTCATAGCTAGCACCCTCCATACCAGGCAACATCCTGGTGAACCTCCTCTGCACCCTCTCTAAAGCATCCACATCCTTCTGGTAATGTGGCGACCAGAACTGCACGCAGCATTCCAAATGTGGCCTAACCAAAGTCCTATACAACTGTAACATGACCTGCCGACTCTTGTACTCAATACCCCGTCCAATGAAGGCAATCATGCTGTATGCCTTCTTGACCACTCTATCGACCTGCATTGCCACCTTCAGGTTACAATGGACCTGAACTCCCAGATCTTTCTGCACATCAATTTTCCCCAGGACTCTTCCATTGACCATATAGTCCGCTCTTGAATTAGGGGCTGGTTTAGCCCACTGGGCTAAATCGCTGGCTTTTATAGTAGACCAAGCAGGCCAGCAGCACGGTTCGATTCCCGTACCAGCCTCCCCGGACAGGCGGCGGAATGTGGTAACTAGGGGCTTTTCACGGTAACTTAATTGAAGCCTACTCGTGACAATAAGCGATTTTCATTTCATTTTCAGATCTTCTAAAATGCATCACCTCGCATTTACCTGGATTGAACTCCATCTGCCATTTCTCTGCCCAACTCTCCAATCTATCCATATTTTGCTGTATTCGCTGACAGTCTTCCTCTCTATCATGTTGGGGCATGTACGGGCTCTGCCCACGGCTCCTCCCCTTGAAAGGAAGTATAAAGAGTAGTTGACCTGTAGGCGGTCCACAGTATTGTACTAGTCACAGGCAGGCCCTGTTCTAAGCTGATTAAAACCTCGGTTTGCTTCTACTCGTGTCTTTGAGTGAATTGATGGTTGCATCAATTTAATCATCTTAAACACAACTGTGGAATCAGCCCTCAAACCTGATCGACTGGAACTCAATCCGCAGGCTGCTGAGGCGAAATAAATTTTTTCACACTGGCTTCGATGCTTCAAGGCCTATCTCGCTGCCGCTTCCACGCCTTCCGTCACCAATGAACAGAAGCTGAGCCTCCTCCACGCACGGGTGAGCCATCGCATTTCTGTTCAGCTTGACAACGCCTCCTCATACGCAGACGCCCTCGCGACACTCAAACGCCTCCACGTACGGCCCGTGAACGAGGTCTACGCGCGACACATCTTCACAACTCGCCGCCAGTGCCCCGGGGAGTCGCTAGATGACTGACTACCTACGCGACCTCAAAACCCTCGCACGCAACTGTAATTACCAGGCCGTTACGGTCACTTAGCACATGGAACTCGCCGTCTGAGACGTCTACCTGGCGGGGGTCCACTCGAATTATGTGAGACAGCGCCTCCTTGAAAAGGGGGCCCAGGATTTGGATGACACGGTAATGTTAGCCACCTCTCTGGAGGTTGCGTTTCAGAGCCTTACTGCGTTCCCGGCTGACCATGCGACCCCCTCGTGGGCCCCCGACCAAAGACTACCCCAGGCCTGTGCCGCGTGGCCGCCCGCCCATCATGGGGGGCTACCCTGCTATTTTTGCGGCCAGTCTCAACACCCCCGACAGCACTGCCCGGCCCGCAATGCGAACTGCAGCAGCTGCGGGAGAAAAGGACATTTCGCAAACGTTTGCCTGGCCAGATCTAAGAACTCAAACTCACAGGCCCGATCCTCAGACTCACAGGCCTGCAGACCCCCCAGTGTGGCTGCCGACTCCGCTCCCTGCAGACGCGTCATCAGCCTCGTGCTATCAGTGGGGGCGGCCATCTACCAGCCCTCACAGCACGTACGACGCACAGGGCCCGCCATCTTGGCCATTCTCCCCCACGCGACCGGTAACGTGCGATCCATGGGGGCCGCCACCTGACCGCCCGCCACGCTCGACCAACTCGCCATCTTGGCCTCCATCTGCTATGCTGCTCGACGCGTATGATCAATAAAGACAGTCATCGCGGGGCCTCCGACCACGCCACTGGCTACCTGCATCTCAGCGCGGTCACCCTAGACCAGTCGTGACCCAAGCACCTCCAGAGCTCCATGATGGCCGTTCGGGTTAACGGGAACGAGACGCCTTGCCTCTTCGACTCCGGGAGCACAGAGAGCTTCGTTCACCCGGACATGGTAAGACGCTGCTCACTCCCAATTTTCACAGCGCAACACACCATCTCCCTCGCCTCTGGGTCGCACTCAGTGCAAATTCAAGGGTGCACTACTGCAACCCTAGCAATACAGGGCGCTGAGTACGCTAACTTTAAATTATATGTGCTCCCAGACCTCTGCGCTCCTCTCCTATTGAGACTCGACTTCCAATGTAACCTCAGGAGCCTAACCCTGAAGTTCGGGGGGCCCCTGCCCCCACTCACCATATGCAGCCTCGCAACCCTAAAAGTCGACCCTCCCCCTCTCTTCGCAAACCTGAACACCGACTGCAAGCCAGTCGCCACCAGAAGCAGGCGGTACAGCATGCGGGACGTTCATTAGGTCCAAGGTCCAGCGTCTCTTGCGGGAGGGAGTCATCGAAGCCAGAAATAGCCCCTGGAGAACTCAGATGGTGGTCGTGAAGACCGGGGAAAAGTTCCGGATGGTGGTTGATTACAGCCAGACCATTAACCGGTATACGCAACTCGATGCGTACCCCCTGCCCCGGATTGCAGACATGGTGAACCAGATCGCACGCTACCGGGTGTTCTCCACGGTGGATCTGATGCCTGCATACCACCAGCTCCCAATCTGCCCGGAGGACCGCCAATACACGGCTTTTGAGGCAGACGGCCGCCTTTTCCATTTCTTCCGAGTCCCCTTTGGCGTCACGAATCGGGTTTCGGTGTTCCAAAGAGCAATGGACTGAATGGTGAACCAGTACGGGCTGCGGGCCACGTTTCCGTACTTGGACAATGTCACCATCTGCGGCCATGATCAGCAGGACCACGACGCCAACCTCCACCGATTTCTCCAAACTGCCTAAACCCTCAATCTCACCTACAAGGAGAAATGTGTTTTCCGCACAACCAGACTAACCATCCTCGGCTACGTCGTGGAGAACGGGGTCCTAGGGCCCAACCCTGACCGTATGCGCCCCCTCCTGCAACTCCCTCTCCCTCACTGTCTCAAGGCCCTGAAGAGGTGCCTTGGGTTCTTTTCATATTACGCCCAGTGGGCCCCCAATTATGCAGACAAAGCCCGCCCACTAATTAAAGCCACCATCTTCCCACTGGCAGCTGAGGCCCGCCAGGCCTTCAGCTGCGTCAATGCGGACATCGCCAAAGCTGCGATGTGTGCGGTGGACGAGTCCGTCCCCTTCCGGATGGAGAGCGACACATCAGAGGTCGCTCTCGTCACCACCCTCAACCAAGCAGGCAGATCGGTAGTGTTCTTTTCGTGCATCCTCACCACCTTTGAAATTCGACACTCCTCGGTCGAAAAAGAAGCCCAAGCCATCGTGGAAGCCGTACGGCACTGGAGGCACTACCTCGCGGGTAGGAGGTTTACCCGCGTCACTGACCAACGATCGGTAGCCTTCATGTTCGACAATACGCAGCGGGGCAAAATCAAAAACGATAAGATCTTGAGGTGGAGGATTGAACTCTCCACCTATAACTCCGATATAGTATATCGTCCTGGGAAGCTCAACGAGCTCCCAGATGCCCTGTCCAGCGGCACATGCGCCAGCGTGCAAGATGACCGACTACGGGCTATCCACGATGACCTCTGCCACCCGGGGGTCACCCGGCTTATCCACTATATCAAGGCCCGCAACCTGCCCTACCCCACCGAGGAGGTCAGAGATATGACCAGGGACTGCCAAATCTGTGCGGAGTGTAAACCGCACTTCTATCGACCGGTAAGGTCCACCTGGTAAAGGCACCCGGCCTTTTGAACGCCTCAGTATCGATTTCAAAGGGCCCCTCCCCTCCAATAACTGCATATTTCCTCAACATCATAGATGAGTTCTCCCGCTTCCCATTTGCAATCCCCTGCCCCGATATGACCACGCCCACTGTTATTAGAGCCCTGCATAGTGTCTTCACCCTGTTTGGTTTCCCCAGTTATGTCCACAGTGACCGGAGTTCGTCGTTCATGAGCGACGAACTGCGTCAGTACCTGTTCAGTAAGGGCATTGCCTCGAGCAGGACTACCAGTTATAACCCCAGGGGAAACGGACAGGTGGAGAGGGAGAACGCGACGGTCTGGAAGACCGTCCTACTGACCCTGCGGTCCAGGAATCTCCCAGTTTCTCACTGGCAGGAGTCCTCCCCAATGCGCTCCACTCTATCAGGTCTCTCCTTTGCATGGCCACGAACGAGACCCTCCATGACCGCTTGTTCGTTTTTCCTAGGGGAGCTACCTCAGGGGCCTCACTTCCGTCCTGGCTGAAGACACCGGGGCCAGTCCTCCTCAGAAAACACGTCAGGAGCCATAAGACCGACCCTTTGGTAGAGACGGTCCAGCTCCTGCACTCCAACCCCCAGTATGCTTATGTCGAACACCCCGATGGCCGACAAGATACCGTCTCCCTCGGGGACCTGGTGCCCGCAGGCTCCACCACCACCACCACCACCTCAGCCCCCCCACTATATCCCGCCCAACCTACCATGTCCAGCGCCCCCGCCCCTATATGGCTCCGCGCTCCCTCACGCCCGCCACACCGGTCTACAGGAATGAAGCTCCAGAAGAGACGCTCCCGGAGGCCACGCCTGTGCCCGCACCGGCCCCGCCTCCGATGCCAGCACGGATGAGCCCGACACCCGGACCAGCAACAACGCTAGAGCTTCGGCGATCGCAGCGCACAATACGTGCGCCGGACCCGCTGAACTTACGAGCCCGTCACCCCCGCCGGACTTCATTTTTTAACAGGCGGTGAATGTGGTGAATGTATAGTACTAGTAATTCACCAGTGTATCAGTATTATGTTCTGCCATTGTGTTACAGCTATGTTATGTTGTTGACCTTGTGGGCTCCACCTATGGGCCATTGTATGGCTTCACCCACAGGGGGATATGTTGGGGCATGTACGGACTCTGCCCATGGCTCCTCCCCTTGAAAGGAAGTATAAAGAGCAGTTGACCTGTAGGAGGTTCACAGTATTGTACCAGTCGCAGGCAGGCACTGTTCTTAGCTGATTAAAACCTCGGTTTGCTTCTACTCGTGTCTTTGAGTGAATTGATGGTCGCATCATCTCGGTTAGATCCTGCCCTCTGTTTTCCTATTCAAATCTGATGCTATCATATATCTTTAAAATCTTCTTCTCCATAATGGACAATTTTGTGCCTGGTGTGGCCCTTCCACTTGCCTTAATTGGTCTGGCAGTGTTGATTTACCATCCATGGCTGGTTTCAGCATTGGGGAGTACAGCTTTAACTTTTTTCTTAAAACAGCGTTGCAATAATCCTTTTTTCTTCCCGTACTTGTCGGGATTTGGCAGGCTCCTGTCGCGGTTGCAGAGTCATTTTAAGCTTCAGCGTTTGTGTGCAAATCTTTTGAGTGTGTTGCTTTGGCCAGCTGGTTGCTTTGCTGAGTGTGGAGCATCAAATTAAAACTGATTTTTTTCTTGCTCTGATTTCTCTTTTGTTTCTTTTATCTCACGCACGGTAGCCACATGTTATGGCACCAACTCGGGTTCCAGACTGCAGCATTCTCTGACGTGAGGTTTGCGCACGAGCAGTGGGAGTGAGGCCACAAGCAGCGTGAGCTTTGAACTTGGGAATTTCTTTTTCAATTCATTTGCGGGATGTGGGCGTCGCTGGTGAGGCCAGCATTTATCGCCCATCCCTAGCTGCCCTTCAGAAGGTGGTGGTGAGCTGCCTTCTTGAACCGCTGCAGTCCATGAGGTGTAGGTACACCCACTGTGCTGTTAGGGAGGGAGTTCCAGGATGTTGCCCCAGCGACAGTGAAGGAGCGACGATATATTTCCAAGTCAGGGTGGGGAGTGACTTGGAGGGGATCCTCCAGGTGGTGGGGTCCCTAGATATCGACTGCTCTTGGCCTTCTAGATGGTAGTGATTGTTGGTTTAAAGATGCTGTCTAAGGAACCTTGGTGAGTTACTGCAGTGCATCTTGTAGATGGTACACACGGCTGCCACTGTTCATCAGTGGTGGAGGGATTAAATGTTTGTGGAAGGGGGAGCAATCAAGCGGGGCTGCTTTGTCCTGGATGATGTTGGGCTTCTTGAGTGTTGTTGGAACTGCACTCATCCACGCAAGTGGAGAGTATTCCATTACACTCCTGACTTGTGCCTTGTAGATGGTGAACAGGCTTTGGGGGGGTCAGGGGGTGAGTTACCTGCCATAGGATTCCTAGCCTTTGACCTGCCCTGGTAGCTACAGTATTAATGTGGCTAGTCCAGTTCAGTTTCGGATCAATGGTAACCCCCAGGATGTTGATTGTGGGGATTCAGCGATGGTAATGCCATTGAATGTCAATGGGTAAAGGTTAGATCCTCTCTTACAGGAGATGGTAAATGCCTGGCACTTGTGTGGTGCGAATGTAACTTGCCACTTGTCAGCCCAAGCCTGGATATTGCTGCATTTGGACATGGACTGCTTCATTATCTGAGGAGTCACGAATGGTGCTGAACATTGTGCAGTCTTCCGCAAACATCCCCACTTCTGACCTTATGATTGAAGGGAGGTCATTGATGAAGCAGCTGAAGATGGTTGGGCCTAGGAATTTGAAGCAGAGTGGGGATTTGGTGTAGAGCGGAAAAAAGTGCTCTTTGCTTTTTCTCCTTGCTTTGTAACTTTTAAATCTTCAGAGAGTGGACTTACTCTGCTGCAGCTGAGGCTATAAGGGAGAGAGCTGATTGGTAAGTAGCATGCAAGGTCGGTATGCCTTTACAACTTTCATCAATTATAGTTTGAAAATACGTTTTGTGGTTTATAATCTGTAAAGGCTATAATTGGTAGTAACGAGGACAAGCAAGGAAGGGTGACAGAGAATTGGATTTAATCTAATATCAAGCATCTTCGAAAGCTTTAATTTAGAAGGTAAATCATGGCAGGAGAACTGAAAGACTTGGTTTGCTCCTCTTGCTCCACGTGGGAGGCCGGGAACATTTCCAGTGCCCATTGTCAGCATTCATAGAACATAGAACATAGAACGATACAGCGCAGTACAGGCCCTTCGGCCCTCGATGTTGCACCGACATGGAAAAAAAACTAAAGGCCATCTAACCTACACATTCATGCAGGAAGTGTCTCCAGCTACAGCTCCTGGAAGCCCTGGCTTCTAAGAGGGAGCAGTGGCTGGCGACACTGTGGAGCATCCGTGAGGCGGAGAGTATCGTGGATTGCAGGTATAGAGAGGTGGTCACACTGCAGGCTCAGACTCCACAGGAAGGGAATGCGTGACCACCAGGCAGAGCAAGAGAGCGTGGCAGGTAGTGCAGGAATCTCCTGTGGCCATTCCCCTGTAAAACAGATATCCCGCTTTGGATACTGTTGAGGGGAATGGCCTCTCAGGGGAAAGCGTAGAGGACAAATTTGTTTCACCATGGTTGGTCCTGCCGCAGAGGGGAGGAGTACAAAGTGTGACAATGCAATAGTTATTGGGGATTTAATTGTAAGGGGAATAGATCGGCGATTCTGTGGCCGCAAACAGGACTCCAGGATGGTATGTTGCTTCCCTGATGCTCAGGTCAAGGATGTCTCGGAGTGGGTACAGGACATTCTGGAGGGGGAGGATAAACAGCCAGTGGTTGTGGTGCACATCGGTACTGACGACATCGGTAAAAAAAAGGGTTGAGGTCCTGAAAGAAGAATATAAGGAGTTAGGAAGGCAAGTAAAGAAATCGGACCTCAAAAGTAGTGATCTCAGAATTACTACCAGTGACAAGTGCTAGTCACAGTAGAAATAATAAGAACATAAGAACTAGGAGCAGGGGAAGGCCATCTGGCCCCTCGAGCCTGCTCCGCCATTCAATGAGATCATGGCTGATCTTTTATGGACTCAGCTCCACTTTCCGGCCCGAACACCATAACCCTTCATCCCTTTATTCTTCAAAAAACTATCTATCTTTATCTTAAAAACATTTAATGAAGGAACCTGAACTGCTTCACTGGCAGGGAATTCCATAGATTCACAACCCTTTGGGTGAAGAAGTTCCTCCTAAACTCAGTCCTTAATCTACTTCCCCTCATTTTGAGGCTATGCCCCCTAGTTCTGCTTTCACCTGCCAGTGGAAACAACCTGCCCGCATCTATCCTATCTACTCCCTTCATAATTTTATATGTTTCCATAAGATCCCCCCTCATCCTTCTAAATTCCAACGAGTACAGTCCCAGTCTACTCAACCTCTCCTCGTAATCCAACCCCTTCAGCTCTGGGATTAACCTAGTGAATCTCCTCTGCACCTCCTCCAGTGCCAGTACGTCCTTTCTCAAGTAAGGAGACCAAAACTGAACACAATACTCCAGGTGTGGTCTCACTAACACCTTACAGAGTTGCAGCATAACCACCCTAGTCTTAAACTCCATCCCAATATAGGATGTAGCGGTCGAATAAGTGGCTAAAGAGATGGTGTGAGGGGAAGGGTTTCAGATTCCTGGGCCATTGGGACTGGTTCTGGGGGAGGTGGGACCTGTACAAACTGGACAGATCAGGTACTTGCTAGAGCACTTGGGAATGGTTTCAACTAATATGGCAGGGGGTGGGAACGCACATGAGGATTCAGTGCAGGGAAAGAAAGGGAGAAAGACAGCAAGGAGATGAAGAAAATTGATAGGCAGAGAAATCAAGGGCCTGTATCAGATAATGACACTGAAAAATAGTAGGGATGGGACAAGGAAAGTTATAATAGGTTTTGACCCTGAGCGTGCAGAGCATTCAAAATCAACTGGATGAGTTAGCACAGATAGATGTAAAGGGATTTGATACAGTTGGGATTACGGAAACATGGCCCCAAGGTGACCAAGGATGGGAACTAAACATTGAGGCCTATTCAGTTATTTGGAAGGACAGACAGAAAGGAAAAGGTGGTGGAGTTGCATTGTTGATTAAATAAGATATTGATACAATATTGAGGAAAGCTATTAGCACAGATGTGGAATCAGTCTGGGTGGAGTTAAGAAACATCAAGGGGCAAAAACCATTTGGAGGGGTGGTATATGGACCACCAAACTGCAGTGGTAATGTTGGGAATAGCATTAGACAGAAAATTAGAGATGCATGTGTTAAAGGAACATCTGTGATTATGGGTGACTTTAATCTGCATATAGAGTGGGTGACTCAAATTAGTCACAATTGAGGAGAAATGTTTGGTGGTGAGCTGTGAGGAGGCTGCAGAGATGCTTCAATGTGATTTGGACAGGCTGAGTGAGTGGCCACCTGCACGGCAGATGCAGTATAATGTGGATAAATGTGAGGTTATCTGCTTGAATATCAAAAATAGAAAGGCAGATTATTATTTGAATGGGTGTAAATTGAGAGAGGTGGATACTCAGTGAGACCTTGGTGTCCTCGTGCATCAGTTACTGAAAGCAAGTTGGAATAAATGGGTCTTTTTCTGATTGGCAGGCAGTGACTCAGGAAGCAAGATGGCGGCGGAGGGTGGCGACTCTCTGTGAGCTCTCTCACACAGATCCTCTTCCTACATCATTTATAACCATACTTGTCATGAAGCGCAAACATGCAGCTAATGAACACATAGAATAAGACACGACCAATGAGCAGTCAGGACACTCGGATGGTATCTCACTGTAAAATGGATGAGGCACTCAGACCCCACCTCTTTCCACAGATCAATTGATGTGACGATCAATTCACTAGAGACACTGTGGAAGTAAACTGTGGCTTTAATAGTCTTCCAACTGAGCCTGCCTGCGACCAGAAGAACTGAGAGCAGGCTCACGGCTGCAGCACTTTATACTTCCGGTAGTGGGAGGGGCCATGGGTGGAGCCATAGGCGGATCCAAGGGTGGAGCCCTGTACAAGCTCCTCATCTCTCCCTATGGGCAGAGCCGCGCAACGGCTCACAGACAGAGCCCACAAGGACATAATACTATGCAATACAATACAGTGCGAATTACAATACAGTATGAATTCACCACACCAACATCTACAGAGTGAGACAGGGTGTATCTTCAGCATCACACCCCAGCACCCAGCTTAGAGCAAGGCTGGTTCAGTTTGACTGAGTTGCTACATTTAGATTATCAGAGTCAAACTCATTGAGAACTGTGCTAATAGTTCAATAAAACACATTGAACTCACATCAAAGTCTGGAGCACCTTTTACTCAATACTGCATCAAGTGGGAGCTTGTGTTATTCCAAATTACATAACACGACAAACCTTTTAATACTTAATTCCAACATAGAATCATAGAATTTACAGTGCAGAAGGAGGCCATTCGGCCCATCGAGTCTGCACCGGCTTTTGGAAAGAGCACCCTACTTAACCCCACATCCCCACCCTGTCCCTGTAACCCCATCTAACCTGAGAGTAATTTATCATGGCCAATCCACCTAACCTGCACATCTTTGGACTGTGGGAGGAAACCGGAGCATCCGGAGGAAACCCACGCAGACACGGGGAGAACGTGCAGACTCCGCACAGACAGTGAGCCAAGCGGGAATCGAACCTGGGACCCTGGTGCTGTGAAGCCATAGTGTTAACCACTATACTACCGTGCTGTCCGGTACTAACATTACCTCTAACCTTCCCTTTTATGTTCCCTTGCAGGTCTGAAGATCCTCAGCCTCTTATTGACTGATCTGATCTTTTCAAACATCTTCTCTACTGAGGAGGACCACACTCATTTATTCTTCATCCGATGCCTGTGGCTATGTATTTATTAATTTATGTATGGCCTATGTTTTCTTTTCATGTATGTAATGATCTGTCTGAACTGTACGCAGAACAATACTTTTTACTGTACCTCGGTACACGTGACAATAAACAAATCCAAATCCAATCCAATCCAAGTAATCGCACAGGTACAACAGGCAGTAAAGACAAATGGTATGTTGGTCTCCGGAGCATGAGGATTTGAGTACTGGAATAGAGATATTTTACAGCAATTGTATCAGGTATTGGTGAGGCCACACCTGGAGGATTGTGTGTAGTTTTGGTGTCCTTACCTGAGGAAATATGTTCTTGCTATGGAGGTGGAGGCGTGGGCCATATTGCTGTAACACAAGAGAGAAAATGCTACAAAATCTCAGCAGGTCTGGTAGCATCTGTACAGATAGAAAAAAGCTAATGTTTCGAGTCCAGATGAGCCTTTGACAAGATTGGAATAATGGAAGAGAAGAGAAAGTAGTCTTGTGGCGGAGTGGGCAACATTCCTGCGTCTGGGCCTGAAGCTCTGGGTTTGTGTCCCATCCCAGAACTTGAGTGCCAAGGAAGGTGCGTTCATAATGCGGGCAAACAGATTGAGTGTATCTTGTTATGGTCTTGACGTAGCATAAGCTGCTTCCTTGATGTGCACTCTGACAAAGGAAGGTTCAGATGTTGAGATAGCTTCAACACGTTTATTAAACTATTAACAATTCTCCTATTTGGATTCGACTCCACTGTTAATCCTTCTATAGCTACTCAGACTGACGAACCAGTGTGCTACAATCCACGAGGTGGGTGTGATGTTCAATCAACCCTGTGTCTGTACTCACTGAGTGTCTCCACTGGAAAGAGGAAGATCACGTGTGCTGTGTCCTTTTTATATGGGTTGGTGTAATGCCCTCCTGTGGTGGTGTCACCTCTGTGTGTATCGTGAATGCCCATTGGTCGTGTCCTATCTTGCTGACCTATTGGTTGAATGTCTGTGTGTCGTGTCTCAGGTGCTCCCTCTAGTGTCTAGCTAGTCTACGTGTACTTACATTAACCCCTTGTGTATCTACAGTGGTGCATATCACCACAGAGTGTCCACTAATTCCAACGTGCCAATGGCGGGTGGTAGGTGCAGGAGAGACTTTTGGTCAGCCACGCTTGATGTGGAGTGATGTCCCTCAAGCTCAAACAAGCCTCTGGCGGCACACTAGTGACCCATCCCATAAATAATTAGCTATGGAAACAGACAAAAGTCTGCTTTAGTATACCACGAGATGCAGGAAGAGATTTGGAAAAGAGAGAATAGGGCCCATTAGTGATGACAAAGGAGACTTGTGCGTGGAGGAAGGAGAGATGGTAGATGGTATTAAACCGGTACATTGGTCCTATTGCCATTTTAAGAATTGAAGCACAAATTGGCTTTTGATTTTTTTTTTAAAAATGCATTTAACCTGCCGGAAGGAAGTTCGGATGGACCTTCTTTAAAAAGTTTCCAAATGCTCTCGTGATATTCTGCTTTTATGATGCTATTGTGAAAATTTTATTTCTTAGGATTAAACGTGGCTTGCAAAGGCATTAACTTCAAGCACCCAGTGCAGTAAGAGCAGAATGGTGATCTGTTTGGAATTGGAGAAGTGTTGGATTGAGAGGGGGAGTGACAGTGAGCCAGCTGTCTGCTGATCCATTCCCTGGCCGGAACGATCGGGAGGCGCCGCTTGTGGCGGTGAGGACGGAGATCGCGGGCGGACCGGAAGCAGCCACCGGAAGCGGGTGCGGGAGCCGAGGTTTGTTTGTTTTAATCGAGTGGCTTGAAACTTTAAACGGTTCGGTTTAACTTTCCCGCTGGGTGTGGGGGGAGAGAACCTCTTTTCCGTCTTTAAATCGCCTTCCTGCACCCCCCCCGCTCCGGGGGCTTGGGTCCCTCACCAACAACCTTCCCCAGTAACAACTTCCAGCTCTTTCATTCTGGGGGATTTGTTTCGTTCCTTTTTCTTGCAGCGAAGTCCCGTCCGGGGCCCTGACGGGTTCCCCATTCCCAGTCTCACCACACCGGGGTAAAGTCCCAACAGGTTTGGTTCAAATCACTAGCTTTTGGAGCACTGCTCCTCCGTCAGGCGAAGCGGAGGCAGGTTCACAATCGCAGCATCTCCACACCGAGGAACCATCGCCAGATTGGAATGTGAGGACGGCATGGGAGCACAGTGGTTAGCACTGCTGCTTCACAGCTCCAGGGTCCCAGTTTCGATTCCCCGCTGGGTCACTGTCTGTGTGGAGTCTGCACGTCCTCCCTGTGTGTGCGTGGGTTTCCTCCGGAGCTCCGGTTTCCTCCCACAGTCCAAAGATGTGCAGGTTAGGTGGATTGACTACGATAAAGTGCCCTTAGTGACCAAAAAGGTTAGGTGGGGTTAATGAGTTGCGGGGATAGGGGTGAGGTGTAGGGTTGCGTGGCATGCTCTTTCCAAGGGCCGGTGCAGACTCGATGGGCCAAATGGCCTCCTTCTGCACTGTATATTCTATGGTTAGTTTCACAAGTAGGCTTACATTAACACTGCAATGAAGTTACTGTGAAAAGCCCCTAGTCGCCACATTCCGGCGCCTGTTCAGGTACACAGAGGGAAAATTCAGAATGTCCAATTCACCTAACAGCACGTCTTTCGAGACATGTGGGAGGAAACCGGACCATCCGGAGGAAATCTACGCAGACACAGGGAGAACATGCAGATTCCACACAGACAGTGACCCAAACCGGGAAGCGAACCTGGGACCCTGGAGCAGTGAAGCAACAGTGCTATCCACTGTGATAATCACAGGCAATCGCGGTGTGAATTGTCTCAAGCCAGGACAGTCCGCAGGCTTGTGCAAACCCAGACACTATGGTTATCCCGGTTGAAGCTGCCCGCATGGATGCGGAACTTCGCTACCAGTTTCTGCTTGCGATTCTGCGTTGTCATGTAACCCCCACCATACTGCCCGGGATTGCAGAATCCTACGGACTGTTCTGGTTTGAGACAATTTACACCTCGATTACTTACTTACTCCACTCTCACTACCTGTAAAGACTTGCGTTCCAACCATTCTTCACATTCCAATCTGTAATTATCTTGTATTTCTGTCTGTCTGTATATGCTATGATTGTGAATCTGCCTCCACTTCGCCTGGTGAAGGAGAAGAGATCCGAAAGCTTGTGATTTCAAATAAACCTGTTGGATTTTAACCTGGTGTTATGAGACTTATTGTGCTCACCCCAGTCCAGCGCCGGCATCTCCACATCATTTGTCATTCCGCACATCATTGGCTGTTTTGTGATTTAATAGTAATAATCTTTATTGGTGTCAAAAGTAGGCTTACATTAACACTGCGATGAAGTTGCTTTGAAAATTCCCTAGTCTACGGAGCCTGTTTGAGTACACAGAGTGGGAATTCAGAATGTCCAATTCACGTAACAAGGATGTCTTTCGGGACTTTTACTTACATAGAGCATAGAACATATAGTGCAGAAGGAGGCCATTTGGCCCATCGAGTCTGCACCGACCCACTTAAGCCTTCACTTCCACCATATCCCCGTAACCCAATAACCCCTCCACCTTTTTGGTAAGTAAGGGCAATTTATCATGGCCAATTCACCTAACCTGTAAGTGTTTGGACTGTGGGAGGAAACCGGAGCACCCGGAGGAAACCCACGCAGACACGGGGAGAATGTGCAGACTCCGCACAGTGACCCAAGCCGGGAATCGAACCTGGGACCCTGGCACTGTGAAGGTTATTAGAAAAGGGGCTTTTCACAGTAACTTCATTAGAAACCTCAGTTTCTAATGATTCTGCTCTGTGTTCTCTGTCGTTAAGAGTTTGATGTTAAGCCTTTGCTTTTGGAGATGTTATCCTATCTTCCCAAGGAAGAATTAACATTTTTTCAGGGTGACCTAAACTAAAGTAAGGGACACTTGGATCTGAGTTTATTGTCATGTGTACCGAGGTGCAGTGAAAACTATTTTTCTGTGTACAGTTCAGGCAGATCGTTCCATACATGGAAAAATGCAGGACATACGATAAATACACATTGTAAATACATGGCGTGCCACAGGGATCGGTGCTGGGACCCCACCAATGATTAGGTTGAGAGAACAAAATGTAGCATCTCAAAAGTTTGCAGCTAATACCAAGTTGGGTGGGAGGGTGAACTGTGAAGAGGATGCAGAGATCATACAGCATGATCTGGACAGGTTGGATGAGTGGGCAAATCAACGATAGATGCTTGGCAGCATTTAAAAATGGCACAACATATGATGAAACGGGTAGCGGACAAGAAATCCAAATTAGTTTTGCCAGTGGAGATAAAGTTTTAGTATTGTTGCCAGTGGTAGGTGAACCCTTAAAAGCAAGGTTTTGTGGACCTTATCAGATTGAACTAAAGTATCTGACTTTAAAGAGAAATGCCGAGGCGTAGAGAAATGGATGGATCGTGCAGAGACCTTCTTGTCCAAAGAGACTCAGTCGAGAAAGATTCCAGTTGGAGGAAGAAGAACTTAAATGGACTATATTATTAAATGTTTGGGTGTTTTGTTTTGTTAAAAAAAACGTATATTCACTGCCCATATTTCTTAAAGGAAAGTGAAAAGATGAAAAATTAAACCATCTTGAAGTTCATGGTTTATTTTTTTCCTTGGGGGAGGTGTCAGGTGAGAGTACCTTTAAGAAATGGTGTTTATTAAATAGCTGTAGTGGATGTACCTTTAAGAAATGGGTTTTTATAAAATGGCTGTAGTGGGTGCACCTTTAAGAAATGGGTGTTGATTGGATGGCTGCAGTGATGTCAGAGTGTGGGTGGAGCTGGGCTGTCTGCTTTTACTTTCACTTTGGGCTGTCTGCCACAGTGTGAGTTTTAGTTTCGTTTTGAGAGCTGGATAGCTGCAGGAAAAGCAAGCAGCTGTATAAGGATCTCGCTCTGCAATCTAAAGACTGTCTCCAGATCATTTGGGTGATTTCAAAGTGAAAACTGCTCTCAGTAGTGAATTTGAACCTGATCTCTGTTAAAAAGTGTCTTTTGTCTTAGGGATGTTGCAAGGAAAGATTCAGGGTTACTTTCAGAATATTGTATCTGTGGACCTCCGGTGGCGGCCATGCGTGGGCAGGTCGCCTTTTGGGAAGCTCCCGCCGCTAATGGACTAACGGGCCCTTTCAAGGAGCTTTTGACGGCCCCTTTTTGACGCAAACCGGCGGGCAAACGGCGCTGGAAGGCTCCCCACAGCAGTTTATGGAGGGGACCAGGAGCAGGACGGCAAAACAAACAACCATCGAGAAGCGGCAGGAACGGGCACGGGATCAGAAAATGGCGGCTGGTTTGGATCAGGCAGCGTGGGCCCAGTGGTCGCGGGAACAGCAGAAGTTCCTTAGAAGCTGCTTTGCTGACCTTAAACGGAGATGCTGGCTCCAATAAAGGCCTCTATGCAGAAAATGGTTGAGACCCAGAAAATGCAGGAGAAGGCGATCAAAGAGATTGAGAAAAAGGTCTATGATAACGAAGACGAGATACTGGGCCTGGCCGTCAGGGTGGAGGCACACGACGCCCTACACGAGAGGTGGCAGGAGAGGCTGGGAGGACAGGTCCAGGAGGCAGAACCTGTGCATGCTGGGCCTACCGGAGGGCGCGGAGGGGTTGGACGCGTGCGCATTCGTGACCACGTTATTGGGGTCCCTGATGGGGCCAGAAGCATTCCCTCGGCCTCTGGAACTGGATGGGGCGCACAGAGTCCTTGCAAGGAAGCTCAAAACGAATGAACCGCCGAGGGCCATGGTGGCACGGTTCCACTGCTTCTCAGATAAGGAACGAGTCCTGCGATGGGCTAAAAAGGAACGGAGCAGCAGGTGGGAGAACAGCGTAATCTGCATCTACCAGGACCTGGGAGCAGAACTGGCCAAGAGGCGCGCTGGATTCAACCGAGCTAAGGCGGCCCTCCACAGCAAAGGGGTAAAGTTCGGGCTGCTGCACGTATCAAGATCACCACCATTACTTTGATACACCGGACGAGGCGTGGAATTTCATCAAGCAAGAAAAGTTGGACTCGAACTAAAGGACAGTCACACTAGGACGTTACTCTGGTGGGGATGGTAATTGCCGAGTAGCCAGAGGCAGCGACATTATGTTGTCTCCTCGTACTTTGGTTTGTTCCCTGTTTCTTCGGCCACATTTTCAGCTTTTGTAGAACTCGGCCCGCAGAGGGAGGAGGGGGGCCCTACATGTGGGGCTGCTCTCATGGCAGCTGGGGCTGTGCCTTTGATGGGGCCGGGTTTGTGCCCGGGGTTGGCTGTTCGTTTCGCTGGGGGGAGGGGGCGGAAAATGTTCTTTGGTGGCCTTTGAAGCTGATAAGTTGGGCTTTCCATACGGAGGAAGGGGCCGGCAAAATGAGGCATCTGAGTAATCGGAGACAGAGGCGGGAGCGGCCGGGGTCAGCATGGGTCAGCTGACTCACTGAAGCGTAATGGGGGGAGAGCCAGTGTCAAGTGGGTGCTTGACTTGGGGGTTTGGGATCACGGGGTTGCTGGGGGGGAGAGGGTGGAAATGGGATGCTGCTTGGCTGTCAGAAAAGGTGCCAACATGGGGGAACAGAGGGAGAGTCGGGGGGGGGGGGGCATCCAATAGGAGGGCTCGAGCAAGCGGGGGACGCCGGCTCGTGGCTGTCCGAAAAAGGGAAGTGGCTAATCAGCAGGGGGGGGGGGGGGGGGGGGGGGGGGGGGGCTAGCCCTCCATCCAGGCTGATCACGTGGAATGCGGGGCCTGAATGGGCCGGTCAAGAGGGCTCGCGTGTTCATCGCACTTAAAGGGGCTAAAGGCAGATGTAGCCATGCAACAGGAGACGCACCTAAAACTTGCGGACCAAACAAGATTGAGAAAAGGGTGGGTGGGCCAGGTGTTCCACTCGGGGCTGGGTTCAAAGACCAGAGGAGTAGCCAACCTGGTCAGCAAACGGGTGGCTTTTGAGGCAGGGAATATTGTAGCTGACAAGGGGGACAGATACATAATGGTCAGCGGGAAACTACAGGGGACTCAGGTGGTGCTAGTGAACGTTTACGCCCCGAACTGGGACGACGTGGAATTTATGAGACGCACGCTGGGTAAAATTCCAGACTTAGACTCGCACAATCTGATTATGGGGGGGTGACTTCAACACAGTTATAGACCCTGTACTGGACCGGTCAAACCCCAGGTCGGGGGAGCGACCAGCGGCGGCTAAAAACTGAGGGGATTCATGGAACAGGTGGGGGGGGCGTAGACCCGTGGAGATTCGCCCAAACGAGGGCGAAAGATTTCTCTTTCTTTTCCCATGTCCACAAAGTCTCCTCCCGCATAGATTTCTTTGTGATGAGCAGGGCGTTGATCCCCAGGGTGGAGGGGACAGAATACTCGCCATTGCCGTCTCCGATCATGCTCCACACTGGGTGGATTTGCGTCTTGGGAGGGGGGAGAGAGGTCAGCCCCCACTATAGAGGCTACATGTGGGGCTGCTAGCAGATGATGAGGTTTGTGGGCGGATACGAAGGAACATTAAAAATTACCTGGAAACTAATGAACGGGGGAGGTAGTGGCGTCCACGATGTGGGAGGCTCTGAAGGCAGTTATCAGAGGAGTGTTGATCTCTATCAGGTCTCATAGGCAGAAGAAAGAAAGAGCAGAGGGAGAAAGGCTAGTCAGGGAGATACTCAGAGTAGACAGGTGCTACGCGGAGGCCCCCGAGATGGGGCTGGAGGCTGCACGCGGAATGTGACCTGCTGACCACTGGGAAGGCGGTAGCACTGCTCAGGAAGGCCAAGGGGGCTGCCTCCGAATACGGGGAGAAAGCGAGTAGAATGCTGGCGCACCAACTTTGCAAGAGGGAGGCGGCCAGGGAAATTGGGGAAGTACGGGATAAGGAGGGCAACACGGTCATAGACCCAGAGGGCGTGAACAAAGTCTTTTAGGAATTTATTTGGTAAATTGTATGAGTCCGAGCCCCTGCCGGGGGGTGGAGGGGATGAAGCGATTCATGGACCAACTGAGGTTCCCAAAGGTGGAGGAGGATCTGGTGGAGGGACTGGGGGCCCCGATAGAGCTGGAGGAGATGGCAGGGGGCCTGCAGTCAGGCAAAGCCCTAGGGCCGGGCGGCTACCCTGTAGAATTCTACAAGAAATTTTCAGAACTGTCCACTCCTGCTGAGGACCTTAAATGAGGCCAAAGAGAGAGGGACCCTCCCCCCAACAATGTCACAGGCTTCTATTTCACTCATCCTCAAACGAGAGAATGATCCGCTACAGTGTGGATCTTATAGACCGATATCGCTCCTGACTGTAGATGGAAAACTGCTGGCCAAGATCTTAGCTGCTAGGATTGAGGACTGTGTCCCTGGGGTGATAGGGGAGGATCAGACAGGCTTCGTCAAGGGCAGGCAATTGAACTCCAATGTACGGGGGCTCCTAAACATCATGATGCCCTCAGAGGGAGGGGAGGCAGAAGTGGTGGCGGCACTGGATTCGGAGAAAGCCTTTGACCGGGTGGAATGGGAGTACCTGTGGGAAGCACTAAGAAGGTTTGGATTAGGTGAGGGGTTCATAGGTTGGGTCCAGCTACTCTACCAGGCCCCCGTGGCAAGTGTGTGCACGAACAGGGTGAGGTCGGAATACTTTCGGCTCCACCGGGGGACAAGGCAGGGGTGCCCCCTCTTCCCGTTATTATTCGCCCTTGCGATAAAGCCACTGGCTATAGTGCTGTGGATGTCAAGGAACTGGCGGGGGTTTGTTCGGCGTGGGGGGGGGGGGGGGGGGGGGAGAGAAGCATCGGGTCTCGCTTTACGCGGATGATTTGCTCCTGTACATTTCGGACCGACTAGAGAGGATGGGGAAGGTCATGCAGATTCTAAGATGTTTGTGATCCAAGCTAAGGGGCAGGAAAAGGGACTGGGAGAGTTTCCGCTGAAGTTGGTCGAGAAGAGCTTTCGGTACCTAAGGATACAGGTGGCTCGAAAGTGGGGTTCCCTCCACAAGCTTAATCTATCTCGGCTGACAGAGCAGATGGAGGGGGACTTCAAAAGGTGGGACACGCTCCCGCTATCTCTTGCGGGGAGGGTGCAGACCGTTAAGATGACGGTCCTCCCCAGATTCCTGTTCATCTTCCAGTGCCTTCCCATCTTCATACCTAAGTCCTTCTTTAAGTGGGTGAACAAGATCATCTCGGGATTTGTATGGGAGTAAAGAGACTGTATCTAGAGCGCAGTCGGGGGGGGGGGGGGGGGGGGGGGGGTGGGCTGGCGCTGCCGAACCTTTGCAGCTACTATGCTGCTAACATAGCCATGATTAGGAAATGGGTATTGGGGGAGGGGCTGACGTGGGAGCGGTTAAAGGCGGCCTCATGTAAAGGCACCAGCCGAGAGGCACTTGTAATGGCACCTCTGCCGTTCCCGCTGCTCCTCTAGTCCGGTGTGGTGGTGGCATTAAAGATCTGGGGTCAGTGGAAAAGGCACAGGGGGGTGGAGGGAGCCTCAGTCTGGACCCCGATGCGCAACAATCACAGATTTGTCCCGGGCAGGATAGACGGAGAGTTTCAAAGCTGGCATAGGGCAGGCATTAAAAGGACGGGGGACCTGTTCATAGACGGGACCTTCCCCAGCTTGAAAACGCTGGAGGAGAAATTCAGTTTGCCCCCTGGAAACGCTTTCAGATACCTTCAGGTACGCGCCTTTCTGAAAAAGCAGGTGGTATCATTTCCACTGCTACCCCCACGCAGGATACAGGATAGGGTAGCCTCCGGCACCTGGGTAAGGGAGGGGAAGCTTTCAGATACTTACCGGGAACTTCAGGAGGCGGAGGAAGCCCCAGTGGAGGAGCTTAAGGGCAAAGGGCAAATGGGAGGAGGTGCTAGGTGGGGAGCTGGATGCGCGCCTGTAGGCGGATGCCCTAAACAGGGTCAATTCCTCCATGGCGGGGTTCTTTTGGAGCTGGCGGGGTTCTCTCGGAGGTGGCAGCCGTTCTTCGACTTTCTAGGAGAGCAGTAAAGGTCAGCGGCAGCAGCATCCCGGGGGGGGGGGGGGGGGGATCGTTACGTTGAAAGCTAGTGATTCCAAACAAACCTGTTGGACTTTAACCTGGTGGTGTAAGACTTCTTACTGTACTTACAGCAGTGACTGCACTT
This sequence comes from Scyliorhinus canicula, assembly GCF_902713615.1. Taxonomy (NCBI): domain Eukaryota; kingdom Metazoa; phylum Chordata; class Chondrichthyes; order Carcharhiniformes; family Scyliorhinidae; genus Scyliorhinus; species Scyliorhinus canicula. The sequence continues at coordinate 279,497,636 of NC_052147.1, read as the reverse complement.
CAATAAGTACTTAGTTGGCTGTAAAACACTTTGGAATGTGCTGAGGTTGTGAAAGGTGTGATCTAAATGCAAGACTTTCTTTTCTTTGACTCCAGAAACTTCCTTTCAATGGCGGAATTGGAGAAGTTGGCCAGCGATCTTCTCTCTCAGCCGTGGATCTCTGTTTGTATTGGTGACTCTCGTTTCCTGCTCAAGGCCTCTTTCAGCGACACCGCCTACAAGCTGATGCTCTCTGATCTTGACAGTGTCTGGTGGGAGGAGATGAACTCGGATGGTCTCAAACAAAGGGCACAGGTATGCCTTTGGATTCATGTTAGAAACATAGAAAGAGGTGGATGAGTGAGAACCCGCGCCCGCCCAGTTTGCCTTCTGCCGTCCTGGTCGTCACGTAACAAAACGCGAGCCGGGAGACAGGAGAAGACTATTCATCCCTTTGGGCCAGTTCCGCCATTGAACTAATTTGTCACCAAGTTGTATCTTGACTCCATCAGTCCGTCTTGGTGTGAAATTAAATCCTCGGATTCCATGACAATGGGGGAGAATTGTTGGAAAAGCTCCACACCTCCTGTTTTGAGCCCTGAATTGTTGTAACGCCAAAAAGGAGGCCATTCAGCCCATTGTGTCCAAACCGTCTCTTCGAATGAACAACTCCCCTGCCATGTGCCCTGCCCCGCCTTCTCCCCGTAGCCCTGCACATTCTTCCTTTTCTAATTCCCTTTTGAATGCTTTGGTTAAAGCTGCCCCCACCACCACACTCTCGGAAAGAGCATTTCAGACTTTACCCAGTCGCTGTGCGGAAATTTGATCCAACAGCAATGTGACTAAAAACAGGTTGAGGATCCACATTCTGATCGCCGATCAGTGTATTTCAGTCAAACTAAACGAGGGAATCAACTACGGCACAAAGATTATTGATTGCATCACCCACAGAAATGTGACTCTTGTAACAATAATCTTTATTAGTGTTATAATGATGTGTATAGTGCAAGTGTAGTAAAGGGTTAACATCAGACACTAAATCAAACACTAGATGGCGTTACTAAGTTATTGTAAAAAAGGCAGCATCTCTAGGAATTCTGGGAGAACATGTTGAGAAGCTGATGAGAGCAGAGTGAGAATTCATTGGAGAGATTACTGTACTACAGATTCAGTATTAGTTTAGTATCTGTTACTAAGTAAAGTGTGCGAACCTAATCATGTTTGGTAGTGTAAAATAAATTTGTTTTGATTCAAACTTCTTGTTTTTATATTCTTTGTCAACACCACATATCTGGCTATCTTGGAGGAAAAGGCAAGGAGTATTGGATTTTTATTTATTGTTCATATCGCCACATTGGGAGTGAAAGAGCGTAAGGAGGGGCTTTGCACAGTAACTTCATTGCAGTGTTAATGTAAGCCTACTTGTGACAATAAAGGTTATTTATTTCTTTAATTTTTCTTTAAGTTTTTGAAAAGGATAGACCGGGCGACACGGTGGCGCAGTGGTTAGCACTGCTGCCTCACGCCGCTGAGGACCCGGGTCAAACCCGGCCCCGGGTCACTGTCCATGTGGAGTTTGCACATTCTCCCCGTGCCTGCGTGGGTTTTACCCCCGCACTCCAAACATTTGCAGGGTAGGTGAATTGGCCATGCCAAATTGCCCATAATTGGTTGGAAACAAATAATTGGGTACTCCACTATGGTCAATGAAATGAAATGAATGAAAATCGCTTATTGTCACGCGTAGGCTTCAATGAAGTTACTGTGAAAAGCCCCTAGTCACCACATTCCGGTGCCTGTTCGGGGAGGCTGGTACGGGAATTGAACCGTGCTGCTGGTCTGCTTTAAAAGCCAGCGATTTATCCCAGTATGCTAAACCAGCCCCTGGTTTAGTCCACCTAATTAGGGTTAGTCCACCTTGTAACCAACCTGATTATCGCAAATGAAGACAGACAAAAATGCATTCATATGGCACTTTTTCTGACCTCGGGAGTCCCAAAGCTCATTAAGTACTTTTAAAGTGTAGTTATGATTATAATGTAGACATCGATGATAATGGAGGTGTTTATAATGTAGACATTAATGATAATGGAGTTGTTGATGAATTACAGCGATTAATCTCTTTTGGTTTGTCTCCAACATATGGTGTGGAAAACTCCCAATGTTGGAGAGCTTTGGGAACCAATGTCCCCTGTTCTTCCTGAGCCACATTCCACTCACCACTACAGTTGTCAACTGTGATTAACTGTATTCATAGAATAGAACCATCAAATCCCTCCAGTTGTCATGAAAATGTCACTTTAAGAAATGGTTAGCTGCTCATGTTATTGCAGTGATGTCAGAGTGTGGGTGGAGCTGAGCTCTGGTTCTGCTTTTTAGTTTCACTTTGAGAAATAGCTTGTGTGTGTCTGGGTTTTCCAGTGAGCTGCAGCTGAAGTTAAACAAAGAGCTGTCCTGTTGATCTCTGCCATCCAAAGACTATCTCTGGATCATTTGGTGAATTCAGAATTATAAATGTTCTCAATAGTGAATGTTAACCTAATGTGCTCCTGTTTAAAGGTTTGTTAAGTCTTTTGGATGTTAAAAGGACAGCTTACGGATTACTTAATGCTGTATTCTTGGGGGGGGGGGGTTATCTTTGAACTAATGGTTGCTAAGATATTCACTGTTTGTTTTTAAAAGGTTAACTTGAGTTCATAGAATAAACATTGTTTTGTTTTAAAAAATACTTTTCAATTTCTGCTGTACCACACCTGTAGAGTGAACCGTGTGCTCCCCATACCACAATCTAGTAAAAGTTGTGGGTCAGGTAAACTCCATGATACACTTTGCGGTTCTCTAAACCCTGGCCTATAACAAATTGAGGGCTCGTCCGGGGTAAAAGTCCCATCTATTGGATTGGCTTAGTCAGCTTAAAGACAGTGAGGGGTGAGCATATTGTGGTTGCTTTTCAGGTGTGGTATTTCAGTTTAAGTGGGAAGTGTGTTGTGGTCAATAGCTCTTTCAGAGGCTCAGAAGTTTTTGGGGGTGGAGACGGTCACACGCAGTACCTTACGGACAGAGACTAAAAGCAGACTGTTAGATTTGGCAAAAAACATTGCAGTTAACATTACCTGACAAAATGCGAAAAGATGAGGTAATTATGGCGGTGGTTAAGCATTTAAAGTTGCCTGAGATACAGTCTGACTCATTGGAAATGGCAAAAATTCAGTTACAAATTAAACAAATGGAACATGAGAAAGCAGCTTGAAAACGAAAGAGAGGAAAAAGAAAGAGAGAGGGAGAAAGAGAGGACAAAGAAAAGGAGAGAGGAGGAAAGAAAGAATAGCCCTAGCAGAACAAAAATAAAAAGAAAGGGAGGTACAGATCAGGGAAAAAGATAAAGAGAGAGAGTTTGAACTTCAGAAAATGGCCATGAAACATGAGAGTAAGTTAAAATTGGCAGACGTAAAGGGAAACGTACAGTTGGATGATAGTGATGAGGATAGTGAGAAAGAGCGTCATAGTCGAAGGCTTGGTGGGGATCTATTTAAAGCTTACAGACAAAGGTTTAGAAATTTAAGGAAAGAATTTGGTCAAACATACATGGAGTTTGAAAGGCTCAAACAGAGTAATTTTGATAGGTGGATAAGGGCTTTGAAAATAGACCAACGTATGAAGCTCTCAGAGGAATTATACTTTTGGAGGAGTTTAAAAATTCAATTCCTGATGTCGGTGCAACATCGAGGGCCGAAGGGCCTGTACTGCGCTGTATCGTTCTATGTTCTAAGTGAGAACTCATGTGGAAGAGCAGAGGGTTAAAACTGCGAGGTTAGCAGCAGAAATGGCAGATGGTTGTGAATTAGTTCATAAATCAAAGCTTGGTTTCTGACATCAGTTTCAGCCGGTGAGGGATAGAAACTGGGGATATGAGAAATACTCATGTGGTAAAAGTAAAGGTGATCTGATGGGAGATAATAAGGAGAGTGTACCTCAGATTGAAAAAGAAATCCAGGAGGGTGGAAAAGAATTGAAAAGTTTCAAGTGTTTTCACTGTAATAAACTGGGCCATGTAAAGTCACAGTGTTGGTGGTTGAAGAAAAGCACTTGGAAGGCTGATGTGGTAAAACAGTGTAAGGCAGGAATGGCCTCTGGAAACTTAGTAGACACATCCAATATAGTCAAAAGATATTGATTCCCACTTTTCGTTTTGGTTAGGTGGATTGGCCATGCTAAATTGCCCGTAGTGTCCTAATAAAAAAGTAAGGTTAAGGGGGGGGGGGGGGTTGTTGGGTTACGGGTATAGGATAAGACAGTGGGGTTTGTTAGAATGGTAAAGGAAAGCCCAAGGAAAGCGAAGGAGATGCAAACGATTGTACAGCCTGTTCAAGAGATGATTGATAAGAAGGTGCCAGATCTCTTAAATGAATTTACTTGTGTGGGTAAAGTTTACTCATGTGTATCAGGCGGAGCAGGTAAAGAAGTCACAATTTTAAGAGATATGGGAGCTAGTCTTTAATATGGTAAGAGATGAGGAGTTATGTAGGTTGGGAAGAAATTTGCCTGAAAAGGTGGTGATATGTGGAATTCAGGGTGAGAGGAGTAGCGTTCCATTATATAAGGTAAAGTTGGAAAGTCCAGTGAAGGGTGGTGAAGTGGTAGTAGGAGTAATAGAGAAACTATCTTGTCCAGGAATACAGTTTATCTTGGGTAATGATATAGCTGGATCGCAAGTGGCAGTGATGCCTACTGTGGTTGATAAGCCAGTAGAAAATCAGACAACTGAAGTGTTGAAGGACGAATATCCTGGGATTTTTCCGGATTGTGTAGTAACAAGGTCGCAAAGTCATAGGTTAAGACAAGAGGAGAAATCAAAGAAAGAAGATGAAGTTGAAGTGCAATTATCAGAAAAGATTTTTGATCAGATGGTTGAAAAAGAACAAGAACAGGTGGAGGATGAGGCAGATATTTTTAGTTCAGGAAAATTGGTGGAGTTACAACAGAAAGATATAAAAATAAAACGGATGTATCCGAAAACATATACGGAAGAGGAATCTGAGTGTATACCAGAGTGTTATTACTGTAAAAGTGATGTCTTGATGAGAAAATGGAGATCGTTACATATGCAGGCGGATGAAAAGTGGGCAGAATTTCATCAAGTAGTATTGCCGGAAGGGTATAGAAAGGAGGTGTTGCGAGTTGCACATGAGGTTCCAGTGGGAGGTCAGTTGGGAATAAGGAAAACCCAAGCTAAAATCCAGAAACATTTTTATTGGCCTAGACTACATAAGATGTAGTTAAATTCTGTCAATCATGTCACACATGCCAAGTGATAGGGAAACCTCAAGCAGTGATAAAACCAGCACCCTTAATACCCATTCCAACATTTGAGGAACCATTTACAAGGGTCCTTAATTGATTGCGTAGGACCGCTTCGTAAAACATAGAACATAGAACATAGAACAGTACAGCACAGAACAGGCCCTTCGGCCCTCAATGTTGTGCCGAGCCATGATCACCCTACTCAAACCCACATATCCACCCTATACCCGTAACCCAACAACCCCCCCCCCTTAACCTTACTTTTTTATTAGGACACTACGGGCAATTTAGCATGGCCAATCCACCTAACCAAAACGAAAAGTGGGAATCAATATCTTTTGACTATATTGGATGTGTCTACTAAGTTTCCAGAGGCCATTCCAGTACGTAATGTTACAGCTAAAAAGATTGTGGAGGAGTTACTTTAATTTTTTACTAGATATGGATTACCCACAGAAATACAATCGGATCAAGGGTCAAATTTTACCTCAAAGTTATTCAAAGAAGTTATGGATAGTTTAGGACTTGCTGAAGAAACGTCGAATGTTTCATCATATCACTTTCCTCTGCACTCCAGCCATCCATTCGTCAACAGATCCATCCTTTTTTTAAAAATTTTTTTTTATTAAAACTTTTGAAAAATGTATACCAACAGAACAATAATAATAATAACAATAATAAACACCCCCCCGGCACCCGTAACACCGCATGTAACGAACCCCCCCCACCCCCCCAACCCAATAACAACAAAATAAATTAACAATAATTAAATTAACATAAACAATACCCCCCTGAAACCCCCCCCCCCCTTCCCCCCCCCCCCCCCCCCGGGTTGCTGCTGCTGCTGACGTCATTCCTTATCGTTGAGCCAGAAAGTCGAGGAAAGGTTGCCACCGCCTAAAGAACCCTTGTACCGACCCCCTCGGCGAATTTGATCTTCTCCAGCTTAATGAATCCCGCCATGTCATTGATCCAGGTCTCCACGCTTGGGGGTCTCGCATCCTTCCATTGCAACAAGATCCTCCGCCGGGCTACTAGGGACGCAAAGACCAAAACACCGGCCTCTTTCGCCTCCTGCACTCCTGGCTCCACCCCAATCCCAAATATCGCGAGTCCCCAGCCTGGTTTGACCCTGGATCCTACCACCCTCGACACCGTCCTTGCTACCCCCTTCCAGAATTCCTCCAGTGACGGGCATGACCAAAACATATAGGCATGGTTCGCTGGGCTCCCCGAACACCTAATGCACCTGTCCTCACCCCCAAAAAACCTGCTCATCCTCGTCCCGGACATATGAGCCCTGTGCAGTACCTTGAACTGGATGAGGCTAAGCCTCGCACATGAAGAGGAGGAGTTCACCCTCTCCAGGGCATCCGCCCATGTCCCCTACTCAATCTGCTCCCCAGCTCCCCTTCCCACCTAGCCTTCAGCTCCTCTACCGACGCCTCCTCCACCTCGTAGATGTCAGACACCTTCCCATCCCCGACCCACACCCCCGAAAGTACCCTATCTCTTACCCCCCGCGGGGGCAGCAAAGGGAACCCCTCCACCTGCCGCCTAGAAAACGCCTTACCCTGAAGGTACCTGAACATATTCCCCAGGGGGAGCTCAAACTTCTCCTCCAGCTCACCCAGGCTCGCGAACCTCCCGTCAATGAACAGGTCTCCCAACTTCCTTATGCCCGCACTGTGCCACCCCAGGAACCTGCCATCAATGTTCCCTGGGACAAACCGGTGGTTCCCCCGCAGCGGGGCCTCCAACGAGCCCCCCACTTCCCCCCTGTGTCGCCTCCACTGCCCCCAAATCTTGAGGGTAGCCGCCACCACCGGGCTCTTAGTGTACCTCGTTGGAGGGAGCGGCAGCGGCGCCGTTACCAGTGCCTTCAGGCTCGTGCCTCCGCAGGACGCCATCTCCATCCGTTTCCATGCTGCCCCCTCCCCATCCATTACCCACTTACGTACCATCGAGACGTTAGCCGCCCAATAATACCCATAGAGGTTGGGCAGCGCCAGCCCCCCACTATCCCTGACCCGCTCCAAAAAGACCCTCCTTACCCTCGGAGTCCCGTGCGCCCAAACAAATCCCAGAATGTTGCTGTTCACCCTCCTAAAAAAGGCCCTCGGAATGAAAATAGGGAGGCACTCAGACAAAAACAAAAACCTCGGGAGCACCGTCATTTTAACGGACTGTACTCTACCCGCCAACGACAGCGGCAGCATGTCCCACCTTTTAAACTCCTCCTCCATCTGCTCCACCAACCTAGTAAAATTGAGCTTGTGCAGAGTCCCCCAACTCCTAGCCACCTGAACCCCCAGGTACCTAAAACTCCTCACTGCCCTCTTTAGCGGGAGCCTACCAATCCCCTCCTCCTGATCTCCCGGGTGTACAACAAACAGCTCACTCTTGCCCAGGTTCAACTTATAGCCCGAGAAACTCCCAAACTCAGCAAGAATCTCCATCACCTCTGGCATTCCCCCCACCGGGTCTGCTACATACAGCAGCAAGTCAACTGCATAAAGTGACACTCGGTGCTCCTCCCCACCCCGCACCAGACCCCTCCACCTCCCCGACTCCCTTAGCGCCATAGCCAGAGGCTCAATTGCCAACGCAACAAGCAAGGTGGACAGGGGGCACCCCTGCCTCGTCTCACGGTGGAGCCTGAAGTACTCGGACCTCCTCCCATTTGTCGCTACACTCGCCAGCGGGGCCCTGTACTGCAACCTCACCCACTTAATAAACCCCAGCCCAAACCCGAACCTCTCTAACACCTCCCACAAGTACCCCCACTCAACCCTGCCAAAGGCCTTCTCCGCATCCAATGCCACCACAATCTCCGCCTCTCCTGCTGCCGCCGGCATCATTATCACATTTAGCAGCCTTCGCACGTTAGTGTTTAGCTGCCTCCCCTTCACAAAACCCGTCTGATCTTCATGTACCACCCCCGGCACACAGTCCTCTATTCTAGTGGCCGAGATCTTCGCCAGCAACTTGGCGTCTACATTCAGCAGTGAAATTGGCCTGTTTGATCCACACTGCAAGGGGTCCTTGTCCCGCTTCAGGATCAGGGAAATCAGCGCCCGTGACATTGTCGGGGGCAAAACACCCCCTCCCATGCCTCGTTAAAGGTCCGAACCAACAGAGAGCCCAACAGGTCCGCGTATTTCTTATAAAATTCAACCGGGAACCCATCCGGTCCTGGCGCCTTCCCCGACTGCAAGTGGCCAATCCCTCTAGCCAAAAAGCCCCCCCCCCCCCCCCCCCCCCCCACCAGCGGCTCCGACCGGTACAGTTCCCTGTAGAAGTCCCTAAAGACCCCATTGACCTCTGCCCCCTGCCGCACCACATTCCCACCCCTATCCTTCACTCCACCAATCTCCCTAGCTGCGTCCCGCTTGCGAAGCTGATGCGCCAGCATCCTGCTCGCCTTCTCTCCATACTCGTAGACCGCTCCCTGTGCCTTCCTCCACTCTGTCTCCGCCTTTCTGGTGGTCAATAAATCAAACTTGGCCTGCAGGCTACGCCGCTCCCCCACTAATCCCTCCTCCGGGGCCTCCGCATACCTCCTATCTACACTCAACAGCTCCCCCACCAGTCTCTCCCTCTCCCTCCTCTCCCCCCTCTCCCAATGGGCTCGGATGGAGATCAGCTCCCCCTAATCACTGCCTTCAGAGCCTCCCACACCATCCCCACCTGGACCTCCCCAGTATCATTGACCTCGAGGTACCTCTCGAAACATCCCCGGACCCTTCTGCACACCTCCTCATCAGCCAACAACCCCACGTCCAGACGCCAAAGCGGGCGCTGGTCCCGCACCTCCCCCATCTCCAGATCCACCCAATGCGGAGCATGGTCAGAAATCGCTGTAGCCGAATATTCGGCATCCTCCACCCTCGGGACCAGCCCCCTACTCAGGACAAAGAAATCAATACGGGAATAAACCCTGTGCACGTGGGAGAAAAAAGAGTACTCCCGAGCCCTCGGCCTCTCAAACCTCCAGGGATCCACTCCTCCCATCTGGTCCATAAACCCCCTCAACACCTTGGCCACCGCCGGCCTCCTGCCTGTCCTAGAACTAGAACGATCCAGTGGGGGATCCAGCACCGTATTGAAGTCCCCCCCCATGATCAGGCCCCCCACCCCCGGGTCAGGAATGCGGCCCAACATACACCTCATGAAACCAGCATCATCCCAATTTGGGGCATACACATTTACCAACACCACCCTCTCCCCCTGCAGCTTACCGCTCACCATCACATATCTGCCGCCACTATCAGCCACCACCTCAGACGCTTCAAACGCCACCCTCTTCCCCACCAGGATCGCCACCCCCCGTCGAGCCCTGAATGGAAAACCTGCCCACCCACTCCTTCCTCAGACAAACCTGGTCCGCCACCTTCAGGTGAGTCTCCTGGAGCATGGCCACGTCCGCCTTCAGATGGGAAAACACCCGGGCCCGCTTAACCGGCCCATTCAACCCCCTCACATTCCACGTGATCAGCCGGATCAGGGGGCACCCCGCGCCCCCTCCCCCGTCGACTAGCCATAGCCCATCGACTGCTCGCCACTGGCCAGCATCCCCCACTCGGCCCGTTTCCCACGGCGATAGAACCTCACCCCGACCCCCCCCCTCCCCCCGCGACCACACCAGCTCCTCCCTGACCAATCCAGCAGCAACCCGGTATCCCCCCCCCCCACCCCACCCCCTCAACGCAGCTCCCAAATAGCAGTCCCAACCCATCACCAACCCCGTACAAACAAAAACAGAACAACCACAGACCACAACACCCCCCTTAAAACACAAAACCATAACCAACATCATCCGAAAGCGGGAAAAAACAAACAAACAGAATAACCAGCAACAGCATAAACAGTGATACAAAAAACCCCCACAGCTCCCAATCCCTAGTTCGAGTCCAAATTTTCAGCCTGCACAAAGGCCCACACCTCCTCTGGGGACTCAAAATAGTGATGCCGGCCCTTGTAGGTGACCCACAAGCACGCAGGCGGCAGCATGCCGAACTTCACCTGCTTGCTGTGAAGCACCGCCTTCGTCCGGTTGAACCCGGCCCTCCGCTTAGCCACCTCTGCACTCCAGTCCTGGTAGACGCGCACTACCGAATTCTCCCACTTGCTGCTCCTCACCTTCTTGGCCCATCACAGCACACACTCCCGGTCACTGAACCGATGGAACCGCACCAGCATCGCCCGCGGGGGTTCATTCGCCTTAGACCGCCTGGCCAGTACTCTGTGGGCCCCCTCCAGCTCCAGGGGCAGATGGAAGGATCCCGCCCCCACCAGCGAGTTCAGCATCACGGCCACATAGGCCGGCAGGTCCGACCCCTCCAGCCCCTCCACGAGGCCCAGGATCCGCAAGTTCTTCCTCCTTGATCGAAACTCCATCTCCTCGAAACAATCTTGCCACTTTTTGTGGAACGCCTCGTGCACCTCCACCTTCCCCACGAGGGCCGAGACCTCATCCTCGCGCTCAGAGGCCTGCTGCTGCAACTCAAGTATCGCTGCATCCTGGGTTGTCTGGGTCTCCAGCAGCTTACTCGTCGTAACCTTCAGAGAGTCCAGCAACTCCCCTTTCAGCTCCGTAAAATAGCGCAGAAGGGCCGCCTGCTGCTCCTCAGCCCACTGCCTCCACTCCTCGGGGGCTCCACCGGCCGCCATTTTGTCCACCTTCCCCGCTTTTCCAGGGGAGCTGCTGCCGTTTTTCTCCTCGCCCCACTCTGGGTCCGCACCATAAATCCCGGGGGGTTTTGCTCCAGACCCCTTTACACACCGGGAATTGTCGAATCAGCGCCGTTTGGGGCCCTTAAAAGAGCCCACAAGTCCTATAAAAGCAGGAGCTGCCGAACGTGCGGCTTAACTCCGCATAGCCGCAACCGGAAGTCAACAGATCCATCCTTGCGACGCACTGTCTTCCTACACCAATTGGAAAGAGAAATGTACAAAGGATTTTTTCCCAAAAATCTTTACTTTTGAGATGGTAGCTTGTTGTGTACTAAATTGCTGCTATATTTCCTGCGTTACAATGGAGACCACATTCCGTTGGCTGTGGAGTGTATTGGAAAATCCTGAGGTCATTGATTCATGGAGTTATTGGGATTGGTTGGCACAGCTGGCCAGACGGCTGGTTCATGACGCAGAGCGAGGCCAGCAGCGCGGGTTCAATTCCCGTACTGACTGAGGTTAGCCATGAAGGCCCTGCCTTCTCAACCTTACTCCTCGCCTGAAGTGTGGTGATCCTCAGGTTAAATCACCACCAGTCAGCTCTCCCCTCAAAGGGGAGAGCAGCCTATTGTCCCCTGGGGCTGTGGTGACATTCATGGCACAAATGGAGACCGTTTGGCTCATTGAGCCCATGATTTCCCTCGAGTTCCCATCCAGTTTCCTTTCAAAATCACCTTGCCTTCACTCTTCACTTCCACCAGTATTGTAGCCTGGGATTTTTCCGGATTGTGTAGTAACAAGGTCAGTAGGTGGTATAAGACACTATGTAAATGCAGATTCTTTCTTTATTGTTCTGTTGCTGCCTCTCCTTTTTGCTGCATCTTAGCCTAGCAGATCATCCTCAGTGTGATTCTGTTTCCTCAGGAACTGAACAAGCGGCTGAAGGCCTCGGTGTCCGCATTCTGCCGCAACCTTCGTGAGGCGGTGGGTCCCCTGATGCGAGATGGAAGCGGTGATCACCTGTCCGGCTTCGAATGTGAGCGAGCTCGGAACCTGCTCCGCATCAGCCTGAGGAGTGAGTTATCTGGCGTTCCTTTCTACTGGATCTTCCACTGCACCGAGGCCCCTCTGAGCATGGTAGGTACTTCACTCACATTGGTCTGCATGTGGCCCCTGTTGCTGACACGACTTGGAATGGAGAGGAGGGAGATCTAACCAGGGTGATGGGCAGATAAACACTGCAGGTTAGGGCACACTCACAGTACGGCAGCACAGTAGTTAGCACAGTTGCTTCACAGCTCCAGGGTCCCAGGTTTGATTCCCGACTTGGGTCACTGTCTGCGCGGAGTCTGCACGTTCTCCCCGTGTCTGTGTGGGTTCCCTCCGCGTGCTCCGGTTTCCTCCCACAGTCCAAAGACGTGCGGGATGGTGGATTGGCCGTGCTAAATTGCCCTTGGTGTCCAAAAAGGTTGGGTGGGGTTACTGGGTTACAGGGATAGGGTGGAGGTGTGGGCTTAGGTAGGGTGCTCTTTCCAAGGGCCAGTGCAGACTCGATGGGCCGAATGGCCTCCTTCTGCACTATGATTCTATGACTCTCCTGTCTGACTTCAGGGATTTTAATTTGTACGATTGAACATTAAGAATAGTGGTAGCCATTTAGCTCTTGTTCTGTTCCCACCATTCTATTAGATTGTGCCTGATCTGCACCCTGCCTGTCTTTGCTCAACATCCTTAAGTATTCTCACCCAACCAATCTCGGCCTTTAAATGGTCCAAGAGACCCTGAAAGTTCACAGCATTTCGGGGAAGAGAGTTTCAGATTTCCACTTCCCTTGTGTGAAGATGTGTTTCCTTACATCATCCCTGAACCATCCCCCCCCGAGGAAACACTTCTCTATCTGAGCCAAGGCTGATTGTCCTGGCCTGCCACTGTTCAAGAGACTAGTGTCCAGGACTTTGTACTTCAGCATTGTCACTTTCATTTATCCCTTCCCACGATGTGACATCACTGGCTAGGCCAGCATTTATTTCCCATCCCTCATTGTCCTTGAGAAGGTTGTGCTGAACCTTCTTGAGCTGCTGCGGCCCCTGAGGTGTAGGTGAACCCACAGTGCTGTTCGGGAGGAAGTTCCAGGATTTTGACCCAGCGACAGTGAAGGAACGGCCGATATATTTCCAAGTCGGGGCGGCGGTGTGTGGCTGGGACGGGGACTGCCAGCTTGTGGTGTTCCCAAGTATCTGCTGCCCTCCTCCTGAAATGAAATGAAAAATGAAAATCGCTGATTGTCACGAGTAGGCTTCAATGAAGTTACTGTGAAAAGCCCCTAGTCGCCACATTCCGGCGCCTGTCCGGGGAGGCTGGTACGGGAATCGGACCGTGCTGCTGGCCTTCTTGGTCCGCTTTAAAAGCCAGCGATTTAGCCCAGTGAGCTAAACCAGCCCCTACCTCCTCGGAGATGGGTTGTGGGTTTGGAAGGTGCTGTTGAAGGAGCCTTAGTGAGTTCCTGCAGTGCATCTTGTGGATGGTACACACTGCTGCTACTGTGCATTGGGAGTGGAGAGAGTCAATGTTGAAGGTGGTACAGGTGTTTGAGGGATTTGTGATGAATTTAGTTTCAAATCACCTGCTCCAAAGTCCGTGTATGTCTGTAAGTGGAGCATCATCAGGCTATTTAGCATTGGCTGCAGAATTATTAGAAGGGAAACAAAATGGTAAAATCAAAAGATTGAAAATGTTAAATTGCTAACTTTATATTCAACTTATTTTCCATGCTTTAAAAAAGAATTTCTACACATGTTCTGTAAACTACTTGTTAAAACATGTTTTGATGCTTCCTTTAAAGAAATATACTTCAGAGATGTGCTTGGTTGCTGTTATGATTCCCCTGGCCATACCTGAAGATCAGGGGAGTTTACCTGGTCCCCGGCCAACATTCATCCCTCCCTCAGTCAACACCGTTAAAATAATTCATTCCATTGCTGTTTGCAAGAGAGGACCTGTGTGGCTGTCTGATTCGAAAAGTCATGAATGTTTTAAAAATGAGCATTCTAACCAATGGGTTATGCGTCATTGGGAACAGAACTGTTAAAAGGATAACATGAGGCTATCTGCAACTTATTTCCGCATGAATTGTGGGCGTCGCTGACAAGACCAACATTTATCGACCAGCCCTAATTTTCCTTTACTGAGTGTGAGTGGAGTCACATCGGGGTCAGACTGAGGAAGGACAGCCAGTTTCCTTCCGCAGAGGACATTAGTACATGAAGTGGGTAAGGCCACAATCAGAATTATCATCATCTTACTGCATCGTGGCGCATTCTCGATGGGCCGAATGGAGGGGGAAGCAGGCCATTCAGCACATCGAGAGTCCTCCAAGATGCAGCACGATGATGATAATTCTGATTGTGGCCTTAACTCTGCCTGCACCCATCCACAAACCCCCCCCCCCCCCCCCCCCCCCCCACCCACCCACCCACCCACCCACCCACCCACCCACCCACAATAACGCTTGTCTATCAATAATCTGTCTAATTCAGCCTTCAATATATTCTGACCCAGCCTCCTGGGGAAGAGAATCTGAACACTACTGACCCTGTGAGAGGAAAGAATCCTCCTCATCTCCGTCTTTATTGGGACATTTCTTATTTTGAAACTGTTCCCTGGATTCGCTCATGAGTAGAAGCACGGCCTCAGCATTACCCCCCTCAATTTTATATATGTTTCAATCAGATCTCCTCTCATTCTTTTAAAAAAAAAATTTAGAGTGCCCAATTATTTTCATCCAATTAAGGGACAATTTACCGTGGCCAATCCACTGACCCTGCTCACCTTTATGGGCTGTGGGGGTGAGACCCACGCAGACACGGGGAGAATGTGCAAACTCCACCCACAGACTGAACCAGAGCCGGGATCGAACCCAGGTCTGCAGGGCTGTAGGCGGCAGTGCTAACCACTGCGCCGCCCTGATTTCCCCTCCTTCTGAACTCCAGTGGATACAGACCCAATCTTTCCTCATTCGCCTGATTCCTGGGTTGAGCTGTTTGCCTTTTGAACCTTTTGTGAACAGCTTCCAATAAAGAGGTTCAGTAGTTTAATGGTCTTCATTACTGAGATGAGGACCTTTTTTTTTTAATCAATTGATTTCAAGTTCCCCCAGCTGCTGTGGTGGGATTGAAACCCATATCTCCCAATTAGTGCAGGCCTCTTTTTCAGTCCAGTAACATACCACTACGCTACTGTCCCTATTCTGAGAGATGTGAAAGGGTCCACACTACCAGAAGGGTATGGAGGCTTTGGAGAGGGTACAGTGGAGGTTTACCAGGATGTTGCCTGGTCTGGAGGGTGTTAGCTATACGGAGCGGCTAAATAGACTCGGACTGTTTTCATTAGAACGACGGAGGTTGAGGGGTGACCTGATTGAGGTCCACAAGATTGTGAGGGATAGAGTAGATGGGCAAGCACTCTTTCCAAGGGTGGAGGGGTCAGTCACCAGAGGGAATAGGTTTAAGGTCCGTGGGGCAAAGTTTAGAGGAGATGTGCGAGGCAGGTTTTTTACACAGAGGGTGGTGAGTGCCTGGAACGCGCTGCCAGGGGAGGTTGTGGAAGCAGATACATTAACGGCATCTTGACAAACACATGGATAGGATGGGTATGTTTAGCACAGGGCTAAATCGCTGGCTTTGAAGGCAGACCATGGCAGGCCAGCAGCACGGTTTAATTCCCATACCAGCCTCCCCAAACAGGCGCCGGAGTGTGGCGACTAGGGGCTTTTCACAGTAACTTCATTTGAAGCCTACTTGTGACAATAAGCGATTTTCATTTCATTTATAGAGGGATACGTTACAAGGTAGTGCTGAGGGTTTTGGCCAGGGTTGGTATCATGTCCGGTACAGGCTTGGAGGGCCGAAGGGCCTGTTCCTGTGCTGTATTGTTCTTGGCTGGGTGCTACGTCAATGCCCCTATTCAGTGACTATCCAGAGAAAAACGAGCAAAAGCTGCTGTGCCATCATCTTCCACTAGGTGGTAGAACAACACTGCTTCAAACATTGACTGTTTTGAGACTGAGGTGAACTGGATACCCTGAAGTCTCAAAACAGACAGCGAATCCCGTTTGTATCTGAATCTTATTTACCTATCTTCTGTAGTTCATCCTGCTCGTTTTGGCACTGCTTTACAATTGGGTACACGGTGAGGTGCGGGAAGGGTGGAAAAAAGAGTGAAGCTGTCATAACATTTTTGAGTTATGATTGTCGGCCAGTGATTGGGAGGTGGGATTGTTTATTTTTTCTTCATTCTTCCCTGGGATGTGGGCGTCGTTGGCTGGGTCAGCATTTTGTTGCCCATCCCTATTTACCGTTGAGCTGGTTGCCTTGCTTGTCCATTTCAGAGGGGCAGTTAAGAGACAACAACATTGCTGTGGGTCTGGAGTCACGTGTCGGCCAGACAGGGTAAGGGCGGCAGATTTCCTTCCCTGAAGGGACATTAGTGAACCAGATGGGTTTTTTTTCAACATTCAACAATGGTTTCATGGTCACCATTGCTGAAACTAGCTTTCAACTCCAGGTTTATTCATTGAATTTAAACTCCATCAGCTGCTCTGCTGGGATTTGAACCTGTGACACCAGAACGTTAGCCTGAGTTTCTGGATTACAAGTCCAGTGACATAACCTCTGCGCCATCATCTTCCCCCTTGTGACAGCTCTTGGAGCAAACAGTCTATTTTGCAGCAAACGGTGCCTGTGTAATGTGGAAACTGTCTGTTTAAGCAGCGCACGATGGCAGACAGTCTGTTTAAGCAGCGCACTATAGCAGACAGTCTGTTTAAGCAGCACACTATAGCAGACAGTCTGTTTAAGCAGCGCACTATAGCAGTCTGTTTAAGCAGCACACTATAGCAGACAGTCTGTTTAAGCAGCGCACTATAGCAGACAGTCTGTTTAAGCAGCACACTATAGCAGACAGTCTGTTTAAGCAGCGCACTATAGCAGACAGCCTGTTTAAGCAGCGCACGATGGCAGACAGTCTGTTTAAGCAAACATTATAGCAGACAGTCTGTTTAAGCAGTGCACTATAGCACAGTCTGTTTAAGCAGCGCACGATGGCAGACAGTCTGTTTAAGCAAACATTATAGCAGACAGTCTGTTTAAGCAGCGCACTATAGCAGACAGTCTGTTTAAGCAGCGCACGATGGCAGACAGTCTGTTTAAGCAAACATTATAGCAGACAGTCTGTTTAAGCAGCGCACTATAGCAGACAGTCTGTTTAAGCAGTGCACTATAGCAGACAGTCTGTTTAAGCAGCGCACTATAGCAGACAGTCTGTTTAAGCAGTGCACTATGGCAGACAGTCTGTTTAAGCAGTGCACTATAGCAGACAGTCTGTTTAAGCAGCGCACGATGGCAGACAGTCTGTTTAAACAGCCATTATAGCAGACAGTCTGTTTAAGCAGCGCACTATAGCAGACAGTCTGTTTAAGCAGCGCACTATAGCAGACAGTCTGTTTAAGCAGCGCACTATAGCAGACAGTCTGTTTAAGCAGCGCACTATAGCACAGTCTGTTTAAGCAGCGCACTATAGCAGACAGTCTGTTTAACCAGCGCACTATAGCAGTCTGTTTAAGCAGCGCACTATATCAGACAGTCTGTTTAAGCAGTGCACTATAGCAGACAGTCTGTTTAAGCAGCACACTATAGCAGACAGTCTGTTTAAGCAGCGCACTTTTGCAGACAGTCTGTTTAAGCAGCACACTATGGCAGACAGTCTGTTTAAGCAGCGCACTATAGCACAGTCTGTTTAAGCAGCGCACTATGGTAGACAGTCTGTTTAAGCAGTGCACTATAGCACAGTCTGTTTAAGCAGCGCACTATAGCAGACAGTCTGTTTAAGCAGCGCACTATAGCAGACAGTCTGTTTAAGCAGCACACTATAGCAGACAGTCTGTTTAAGCAGCGCACTATAGCAGATAGTCTGTTTAAGCAGCGCACTATAGCAGACAGTCTGTTTAAGCAGCGCACTATAGCAGACAGTCTGTTGAAGCAGCGCACTATAGCAGACAGTTTGTTTAAGCAGCGCACTATAGCAGACAGTCTGTTTAAGCAGCACACTATAGCACAGTCTGTTTAAGCAGCACACTATAGCAGACAGTTTGTTTAAGCAGCGCACTATAGCAGACAGTCTGTTTAACCAGCGCACTATAGCAGTCTGTTTAAGCAGCGCACTATAGCAGACAGTCTGTTTAAGCAGCACACTATAGCAGACAGTCTGTTTAAGCAGCGCACTATGGCAGACAGTCTGTTTAAGCAGCACACTATAGCAGACAGTCTGTTTAAGCAGCACACTATAGCAGACAGTCTGTTTAAGCAGCGCACTATAGCAGACAGTCTGTTTAAGCAGCACACTATAGCACAGTCTGTTTAAGCAGCACACTATAGCAGACAGTTTGTTTAAGCAGCGCACTATAGCAGACAGTCTGTTTAACCAGCGCACTATAGCAGTCTGTTTAAGCAGCGCACTATAGCAGACAGTCTGTTTAAGCAGCACACTATAGCAGACAGTCTGTTTAAGCAGCACACTATAGCAGACAGTCTGTTTAAGCAGCGCACTTTTGCAGACAGTCTGTTTAAGCAGCACACTATAGCAGACAGTCTGTTTAAGCAGCGCACTATAGCAGACAGTCTGTTTAAGCAGTGCACTATGGCAGACAGTCTGTTTAAGCAGTGCACTATAGCAGACAGTCTGTTTAAGCAGCGCACGATGGCAGACAGTCTGTTTAAACAGCCATTATAGCAGACAGTCTGTTTAAGCAGCGCACTATAGCAGACAGTCTGTTTAAGCAGCGCACTATAGCAGACAGTCTGTTTAAGCAGCGCACTATAGCAGACAGTCTGTTTAAGCAGCGCACTATAGCACAGTCTGTTAAAGCAGCGCACTATAGCAGACAGTCTGTTTAACCAGCGCACTATAGCAGTCTGTTTAAGCAGCGCACTATATCAGACAGTCTGTTTAAGCAGTGCACTATAGCAGACAGTCTGTTTAAGCAGCACACTATAGCAGACAGTCTGTTTAAGCAGCGCACTTTTGCAGACAGTCTGTTTAAGCAGCACACTATGGCAGACAGTCTGTTTAAGCAGCGCACTATAGCACAGTCTGTTTAAGCAGCGCACTATGGTAGACAGTCTGTTTAAGCAGTGCACTATAGCACAGTCTGTTTAAGCAGCGCACTATAGCAGACAGTCTGTTTAAGCAGCGCACTATAGCAGACAGTCTGTTTAAGCAGCACACTATAGCAGACAGTCTGTTTAAGCAGCGCACTATAGCAGATAGTCTGTTTAAGCAGCGCACTATAGCAGACAGTCTGTTTAAGCAGCGCACTATAGCAGACAGTCTGTTTAAGCAGCGCACTATAGCAGACAGTTTGTTTAAGCAGCGCACTATAGCAGACAGTCTGTTTAAGCAGCACACTATAGCACAGTCTGTTTAAGCAGCACACTATAGCAGACAGTTTGTTTAAGCAGCGCACTATAGCAGACAGTCTGTTTAACCAGCGCACTATAGCAGTCTGTTTAAGCAGCGCACTATAGCAGACAGTCTGTTTAAGCAGCACACTATAGCAGACAGTCTGTTTAAGCAGCGCACTATGGCAGACAGTCTGTTTAAGCAGCACACTATAGCAGACAGTCTGTTTAAGCAGCACACTATAGCAGACAGTCTGTTTAAGCAGCGCACTATAGCAGACAGTCTGTTTAAGCAGCACACTATAGCACAGTCTGTTTAAGCAGCACACTATAGCAGACAGTTTGTTTAAGCAGCGCACTATAGCAGACAGTCTGTTTAACCAGCGCACTATAGCAGTCTGTTTAAGCAGCGCACTATAGCAGACAGTCTGTTTAAGCAGCACACTATAGCAGACAGTCTGTTTAAGCAGCACACTATAGCAGACAGTCTGTTTAAGCAGCGCACTTTTGCAGACAGTCTGTTTAAGCAGCACACTATAGCAGACAGTCTGTTTAAGCAGCACACTATAGCAGACAGTCTGTTTAAGCAGCGCACTGTAGCAGTCTGTTTAAGCAGCCATTATAGCAGACAGACTATTTAAGCAATGCACTGTAACAGACAGTCTGTTTAAGCAACGCTGTCTGTTTAAAGAGTCTGCATGAACTACAGCATGTCGACTCATTGGGGCTGGTTTCGCACAGGGCTAAATCGCTGGCTTTTAATGCAGACCAAGGCAGGCCAGCAGCACGGTTCAATTCCCGTACCAGCTTCCCCGAACAGGCATCAGAATGTGGCGACTAGGGGCTTTTCACAGTAACTCCATTTGAACCTTACTTGTGACAATAAGCGAATTTCATTTGATTTCATTGGCCCAATCTACAGCAAAGTCCCTTAATAAAGAAGTTGTGGAAAATAAAAGCTCATGGTGCAGGGGGTAATATTGTCATTGGTAGAAGATTGGCTAGCTAACTGGAAACAGTTGGCATGGATGGGTCTTTTTGTGGTTGGCAGGAAGTGACGAGTGATCTGTCACTCACTGCTGGGGCCTCCATTTTTTACAATTTGTATAAATGACTTGAGTGAAGGAACCGAAGGTCTGGTTGCTAAATGTGTTGACAACACAAAGATAGGTCGGAAAGTAAGTTGTGAAGAGGACGTAAGGAGTCCACAAAGGGACAGAGATAGATCAAGCAAGAGGGCAAAGAGCTGGCAGGTGGGGTATAATGTGGGCAAATGTGAAATTGCCTATTTTGGCAGGAAGACTAAAAAAGAAGCTTATTTTTTAAATGGTGAGAGATTGCAGAGCTCTGAGGTACAGAGGGATCTGGGTGTCCCAGTGCATGAATCACAAAAGGTTGGTACGCAGATACAGCAAGTAATTAGGAAAGTTAATTGAATGTTATTATTTATTGTGAGGGGAATTCACTACAACAGTAGGGAGGTTATGTGTCGGTTGTACAGGGCATTGGTGAGACCACATCTGGAGTACTGTGCACAGTATTGGTCTCCTTATTTAAGGAAGGATGTAAATGTGTTAGAAGCAGTTCAGAGAAGGTTTACTAGACTAATTCCAGGAACGGACGGGTTGTCTTATGAGGAAAAGCTGGAAAGGTTGGGTTTGTATCCATTAGAGTTCAGAAGAGTAAGGGGCGCTTGCTCGAACCTTTAAGACCCTGAGGGGTATCGACAGGATGGGACGTGGTGAAGATGTTTCTTCTTGTGGGAGAATCTAGAACTAGGGGCCACTGTTTAAAAACAAGAGTGGCTCATTTGAAAGTGGGACGAGGAGAAATATTTTCCCTCAGAGGGTCGTACATCTCTGGAACTCTCTTCCTCAAAAGACAGTGGGAGCCATCTGGTTCAGTGATGTCCTCCGGGGAAAGAAATCTGCCGCCCTTACCTGGTCTGGCCGACACGTGACTCCAGACCCACAGCAATGTGGTTGCCTCTTCAGTGCCTCGGTAGCCACTCAGTTCAAAGGCAATCAGGGATGGGCAAGAAATTCTGGCCAGCGATGCCCACATCTCCTGAACGAATAGAGAAGAAAAGAGTTTCTGAATATTGTTAAGGCAGAGCTTGGTGGATTCTTGATTAACAAGGGGGTTATCGGGAGTCGGCCGGCTGAGTTTGCAGTCAGATCAGCCATAACCTTATTGGATGGTGGAGCAGACTCGAGGGGCTGAGTGGCTCCAAATTCGTATGTTTATAAAAGCTGGGTGATTTCTCCAGCAAAAAGCAGTGAGTGGGGGATGGTCGCATCACACAAATCAACCCCAGTCACTTAGAGCAGCACAGACTTGGGGTGTTTCCAAAGGACAGCACGGTAGCATAGTGGATAGCACTGTGGCTTCACAGCACCAGGGTCTCAGGTTCCCCGCTGGGTCACTGACTGTGCAGAGTCTGCACGTTCTCCCCGTGTCTGTGTGGGTTTCCTCCGGGTGCTCCGGTTTCTTCTCACAGTCCAAAGATGTGCAGGTTAGGTGGATTGGCCATGATAAATTGCCCTTTGTGTCCAAAAAGGTTAGGAGGCGTTATTGGGTTATGGGGATAGGCTTAAAGTGGGTAGGTGCAGACTCGATGGGCCGAATGGCCTCCTCCTGCACTATATGTTCTATGTGATTCCATCCTGTCCCTCTTCTGCGGTGCCACCAAGCGCAGCTCAATGTTAAATGCTGGCTGCGACCCATTTATTTTCATACAATCCCTTTCAGAAAAATCTAGACTTGTGCCTTGAATTCTGCATTCTGCATGTTTTTCCTTCTGTATTTATTTGCCTGTTCCTGTTGCTTTATACCAATAACGGGTTTTTAAAAAAAGCATCTGTGAGGGTTACGCTGGTGACTTGACACTGTCCTTTGGAGATTGGGATAGGAAGTGATGGGGCGGTGGGGGAAGGGCTGGGGTGGTTGAATTTCCTGAGGACGCCTCCACTGCGACATTCAAGCAAATACCTTAAAAGGCTGTTGGAATGGTGACCTTTATCTCAAAGTGGCTTTGAATACAAAGGTTGAGGACCTAGTGTTTTAGTTAGCAAAGCTCTGGTCACATCCTGTCTGGTCACATCCTATCATCTGGTGTACCTGCGTTCCGGTTTGTGCAGCATTCCAAGTGGGTGTATCGAGACCCTGGGTGGGGGGTACAGTGTGGATTGAGGCTTTTAGGGTGCGATTCTCCCAAAACGGGAGAAATCGTAAGGCTGGCGTCAAACCCGGGCGGGTTTGACGCCAGCGCGCCCCTTCCCGACCGGGAACCGATTCTGGTCGCAGCCCGACGCCGTAGGCTCCGGCATGACGGGCTTAACGAATATCGTTAAGCCCGCTTGCCGGAGTTAGCGCCGGCTGACGCGTCATATGACGTCAGCCGCGCATGCGCGGATTGGAAGACTCCAACGCGCGGATGACGTCATCGCGTATTTGCGCGAAACCCGCGCATGCGCGGGCCGGGTTGCCCCTCAGCCGCCCCGCGAATGGATACTGCGGGGCGGCGGAAGGAGAAAGAGTGCGCGGGCATCGGGCCCGCTGCCCACCGATCGCGGGCCCATGGCACCCTTGGCACGGCCGTGGTACTGCCGTGCCAATCGGTGCCATGGTTATGAAAAGCGAGTTTGTGACGCCGTTTTTACGAACGGCCAGACCAGGTGTGTTTGCCGTTCGTAAAAACGGCGTAAAGGGCTGGGACTTCGGCCCATCGAACAGCTGTGAATCGCTGCCGGCCGTAAAAAAACGGCGGCAGCGATTCGGGTCGGGAGTTGGGCGGGGGGGGGAGAATAGTGGGAGGGCGGGAAAAATGTCAGGAAGGCCCTCCCGCTATTCTCCGACCCGTCGTGGGGGTCGGAGAATTTCGCCCTAAATGTTTTATAAAGATTCTTTTCACAGGACCATGGGTCTCACCGGCTAATCCAGCATTTTTCTTGCCCATCCCTAATTGCCCTTGAGAACATAAGAACATAAGGTGGGGGGTTGAGCCTCCACTGCCTTGAACCGCTGCAGCCCATGCGATGTAGGTACACCCACAGTGCTGTTAGGGAGGGGTTCCCGGATTTGACCCAGTGACAGTGAAGGAACGTTGACATATTTCCAAATCAGGGTGGTGTGGGACAGGGAGCGGAACTTCCGGTGTTCCCATCCTTCGGCTGCCCTTGTAGAAACATAAGAAATGGGATCTGGGGTAGGCCATATGGCCCTCCGAGCCTGCTCCGCCATTCATTGTGATCATGGCTGATGTCCAACTCAGTAACCTGTCCCCCCCACCCCCATATCCTTTGATCCTGTTAGCCCCCCCCCCCCCCCCCCCCCCCCCCCCCCCCCCCAAAGAGCTATATCTAACTCCTTGAAAACGAAACAGTTTTGGGCTCAATGAGTGTGCATGCCTGAGAGTTACCCTGCCAGGGAAAAGTGTGCTTTTATTTTCCCTTTACTCTTAGATTATTTCCCTCGGTTAGTTAGTGTTAGGTTTGAGTGCAGAGCTCGCCTCCACCTTGACGCTGCTATTTTAATAAGTTGAGCGAATGCAGCACGGCACCCATGCTCGAGCTGTGGAAATTGCCTGTTGCTTGTGCGCCACCTGCCCTACTGAGGGAGTGCTGCACTGTTGGAGGTGCAGTCTTTCAGATGAGACAAAGAAACCTCTCAGGAAGAGTTAATGGACCCCATACCACTATTTTCGGATAAGCAGGGCAGTCTTTCTCTCTCTCTCTCTCTCTCTGTCTGTCTTTTTCGCACTCTGGCACTCTCTTCACCCCCCACCCCTGTGTTTTGGTCACTGTTTATCCTTCAAACAATACTTTAAATAAAAAAGATTACCTGGTCTGTACCTGGATGGTGTTTCTCGGCACCTTGCTCTTCGCAAGTCGACTGCCCCATTTCCCACGTTGCTGTAGACGGGATGTCATTGACCAGAAAATAGATGTGGCGAATGATTCACTTCATGCAACGAGCTGTCCTGATCTTGAATGGACTGCTTGAAGTGGTGGAAAGGGATTCAATTAAAATGGAACTGGATATATCCTTAATAAGGTGAAGCGGCTGTGGAGGACAGCAGAGTGGGCCAAATTGAATAGCTGTGTCAAGGAGCAGGCACTGGCACCAATGTATCAAAGTACTTTAGGCTTATCGTTGTTGTAATGGAGGAACTGTGGCACCCATATTGCAACAGCCAGAAACAGCCGTGCGATAATGACCTAATCATTTCTTTCAGTGATGTTGAATGTTGGTCCAGGAGCCTGGGTGAACATAGAACATTACAGCGCAGTACAGGCCCTTTGGCTCTAGACCCAGGTTGAGAGGGTTCTTACGAAGGCGTACGGTGTGTTAGCTTTTATTGGCAGAGGGATTGATTTTCAGAGCCATGAGGTCATGTTGCAGTTGTACATAACTCTGGTGCGGCTGCATTTGGAGTATTGCGTGCAGTTCTGGTCGCCGCATTATAGGAAGGATTTGGACTCCCTGTTGTTCTTAAACCTGGTCTTTTCTGTGTGCTTAGGAAGGCAGACAATGCCTCGGTTTGAGGTCTCACCTGAGATATGGCACCTCTACTGGTGCAACACTCCTGCAGTATCATGCTAGGAGCTTAGATTATGTGCTTGATGCTTTGGAGTGGGACTTGAACCCTTGTCCTTCCATCTGGAAGACTAGAGTGCTTCCCTCTGAGCCAAGGCTGATACGGCATTGTTTGTGTTTCTGTCAGAGGAGCAGAAGGGACTTGGATGTGGTGGGGGGGGGGGGGGGGGGGGGGGGGGGGGTGCATTGGAGGGATATTCAGGTTTGCAAATCTCTGCGTCGACACTCCCTATCCAGGTATATTGTCATGGAGCGGAGCCTATACTTCTGCAGTGGACCTGTTTGAATGGACTGAGATCTGAGGGGTGGGAGACATTTGCGGTCCTGGTGGATTTGGGAGCAACTCCCTTGGTTCATCCATCGCTCGAGGCTGCTTTGGAAATTTGTCTACCCTCTGACGCATTTGGCGTCTCTATTCTCTGGGAGATAAATATCTGCTTTGCCCCGCTAAGCGCTGTTTTTAATTATGGAACTGCAATTTTCTTTTAATTCCCTCACTTAGAGATGTAAATTTCTATCAATTTTCACAAACCTAGTGTCATGTTTTAATTAAATCCAGGCGCCAGGGCCATTTAAGTACCTTTTTTTTCCCACAAAATAAAGAAAGCATCTGTTGCTCCCCTCTTGGCTATTTTAAACGTTTTATCTGACTGGAAATCCCCTCTGATTGCAAGACAATTCTGGAGCAAGAATATCTGTCTTTCCGGCGTTTGATCATCCTCCTCTTTGAAGTGCCTTGCGAATTATTCCTGCCTTGTCCAGCCTGACATTACCAATGCCATGACTGAGGAAGCGCTGCAACGTTGAGATGCTAATGCTTAGCCCAGGTCGACTCTCTCAAGTGTTAATGACCCCATTTCACTACCAAAAAGAGAAAAGTGGAGTAATCCCCGCTGTTTGGGTCAGCATTAATCCTTCAACTAACTTCAGTTCGAAACAGATCATCTGATCATTATTATATTGCTGTGGGTGAGACCTTGCTGTCTGAAATAGGCTATCGAGCTTGCTGCATCACAACAAGCTGCTACCTCATGGCATTGGGATGTCCTGCCCTTGAGGTCATGAGGGGTGCTATATAAATGCAAATTCTGTCCAGTTAAAGGCACTGTACTTGCTGTAGTGTATTTTTTCTTATTTGTAAGCTGCAAATACCTTCTCTGAAGACTCCCTTCACCTCTGTACCTTCAGTGTGGGATTGGAATTAAAATGACTCTTGATCTCTAACTCAATTATTTCACATACATTTGCAGGCTATGGGGACAGAGTGGGACTAGTTGGATGGCTGTTTCAAAGAGCCAGCACAATGGGTTACATGGCCCTCTTCGTGCTAATATCATTCTAGAAATCTATGCCCTCAACATTCAGACGCAGAGAAAATTCAACGTTGTACTTGTATTTGTACAGCGCCTGACGACGTGTCTCTGCCTATCCTGAAGACTTCATGTACAATGCACTTCCCTGAGATACGTTGCTGTTACTGTGTGGGCGAATGTGGCATGCATTGTGCATATTGAAATGCTCCGCCTGTAGCTGAGGTGGAATTTTTTTTAACGGTGTTTCATTGGGACCAGCGCACCAAAAGCCCCCAGTGCTTTTCCAGTAGGATCATGTGATCTTTAGAGTGCTTCCCTTAGTGGGAGGGACTAGACTTAGAGGTCAGAGTTTAAATGTAAGGAATCTCCCATTTAAGACAGAGATGGGAAGAATTTTTTCCTCTGAGGGTGATGAACCTTTGAATTCCCCGGATCCCCAGGAATATTAGAGACAGTCAATGAGTATCACGAAGCTGGAGGTAGATTGATTCTTGACCAACAATGGAGTCGAAGATTATTGAGGATGGAGTTGAGGGCACAGTCAGATCACTATGATCTTATTGAATGGCGGAGCAGGCTCCTCCTGCTGCTAATTTGTATGGTTGTGTCTAACTGAACTGCACATTCGGGCCACACAAGAGCCAGGCAATGACCATCTCCTGTAAGAGAGGATCTAACCATTGCCCTTTGACATTCAATGGCATTACCATCGCTGAATCCCCCACAATCAACATCCTGGGGGTTACCATTGATCAGAAACTGAACTGGACTAGCCACATTAATACTGTGGGCATGGCAGGTCAAAGGCTAGGAATCCTACAGTGAGTAACTCACCTCCTGTTCCCCCCCAAAGCCTGTCCACCATCTACAAGTCAGGAGTGTAATGGAATACTTTCCACTTGCCTGAATGAGTACAGCTTCAACAACACTCAAGAAGCTCGACATCATCCAGGAAAAAGCAGCCCATTTGATTGCTCCTCCTTCCACAAACATTCAATCCCTCCACCACCGGCAAACAGTGGCAGCCGTGTGTACCATCTACAAGATGCACTGCAGTAGCACACCAAAGTTTTTTAGTCAGCACCTTCCAAACTAAATACCACAGCCATCTAGAAGGACAAGAGCAGCAGATATCTGGGATCACCACCATCTGGAGGTTCCCCTCGAGTCACTCACCACCCTGACTTGGAAATATATCGGCGTTCCTTCACTGTCACTGGGGCAACATCCTGGAACTCCCTCCCTAACAGCACAGTGGATGTACCAATGTCCTTAGAGACTGCAGCGGTTTAAGATGATAACTCACCACCACCTTCTGAAGGGCAACTAGGGATGGGCTAACCAGCGACACCCCCGTCCCATAAATGAATTTAAGGAAATGAACAGGCCGAGAGGGTCTTCATTGGAATATTTCCGGTGATAGAGCAATAATGCTCCCCCAGTACTGACGAGCAGAATTTGATGCTCAAAGACTTGAGGTGGAACTTGAACCCGAGGCCCCTTGACTTGCAGGTGAAAGTGCTACCCACTGAACCATAGCTGATACTTGGGTAGTATCGAGGGTGAAGTATTGTTGTTAAGCTGTTGGACTGGGTGGTCTAGTTTGGAGATGTGACGTAACTCAGATTTATGGTGCCATGGTGCTGAATTAATTGGTGGACAATGGTTGATTTCAGTTTTCGATGCTATTAATTTTTGATAGTAGTCGTACGAAGTTCCGAGGATGTGTCGGAAAAGCTGGAGTTGTTCTCGTTGGAGAAGAGAAGGTTGAGAGGAGATTGGGTAGAGATGTTCAATATCATGAGGGGTCTGGACAGAGTAGATTAGGGGAGAAATTGTCCCATTGGTGGGAGTGTTCGAGAACCAGGGGACACTGATTTAAGGTGGTGGGCAAAGAAAATGACCAACGGTGTCATGTGGAAAAACGTCTTTCATGCAGCGAGTGGCTAGGATCTGGAATGCATCGCCTGAGAGTGCGGTGGAGGCAGATTCAGTCGTGGCTTTCTGAAAGGGATTGGAAGGTGAAAATGTTTGCAGGGCTGCAGGGAAAGGGCGGGTAAGTGGGACTCGCTGAGTTTCTCTTGCTGCGAGCTGGCACCTCAATAATAATTATTATAATAATTTTTATTGTCACAAGTAGGCTCACATTAACACTGCAATGAAGTTACTGTGAAACTCCCATAGTCGACACATTCCGGCGCCTGTTCGGGTCCACAGAGGGAGAATTCAGAATGTCCAATTCACCTAACAGGACTTTCGGGACTTGTGGGAGGAAACCGGAGCACCCGGAGGGAACCCCCCCCCCCCCCCCTCCCCCGCAGGCACAGAGAGAACGTGCAGACCCCGCACAGACAGTGACCCAAGCCGGGAATCGAACCTGGGTTCCTGGAACTGTGAGGCAGCAGTGCTAACCCTTGTGCTACCGTGCTGCCCTCACTGGGTTGAATTGTTTCATTATGTTCTCTATTTCTCCAATCAAAATTTGTCAACCACTGACTCTGACTCCATCCGTGCAGGTTGGATCAGTGATGCCATCAGTGCTCGCTGTCTGAGTAAATACATTGGGGGTAGGGGGTGTGGGGGAAATCGGGGAACCAGCATGGAAAAACAGGGAGAATGTGAGGTGATCCTGTGGCATTGTGCTTGTTTCTGTGTGCCGTTTTCCGACGGTAACATTCATTCTTTCGATCCTGTGTGCAAACGAGATGAAACACTGAGAAGCAAATATGCAATGCGTCACAGATTGTCTGGGCTGGATCAAAAAGCAACCTGTCAACAAGATTGCAGCAAGGTGGTGTTTCTACAATTGAGCCTCAACTGGGATAATCAGCTGTTTGTTCCAAGGTTAGCCGGAGGGTGAGGCAGACTGGTTTTCAGCATCCATTTTGCCTCGGGTGGATATGGGGGAGTAAAAGCAGTTTTACCTCTGACAGGGGTACTGATAAACTGGTCTCGGCACTGCGGATCTCTGGAAATGGAGTCTATAGACTGTCAGCCCTGGTTCAGTGGGTGGAACTCTCCCCTCTGAGCCAGAAGGTTCAGGACCACATTCCAAACATCCAGGCCGACGTTTTCTGCAGCACAGAAGGAGTGCTGTACTGTCGGAGGTGCTGGGCTTCTGATGAGATGGTAAACCTAGCGGGTGGGCATGAAAAACCCACAGCACTATTTCGAAGAGGAGGAGGGTTCTCGACCCAGTTTCCTGGCCAGTGTTCATCACCCAAACGACGTCACTAATCGTCGATAATCTATCGATGGGATACAAGAGATGGAGGGAGGAAGGGCGAGTGTGGGTCAGGGACATGTTTGCGGAGGGCACGTTTGCTGGTCTAGAGGAACTGCAGGTGACAGAGCTACCACAGGGGAGCTAGTTCAGACACTGGCAGGTGCGGGATTTTGCGTACAAGGAGCAGCCTTCGTTCCCTCAGGTCCCAGAATGTATGCTTTTGGAGAAAATATTGCTCCCGGATGAAAGGGGGATGGTAGGATTGGGGACACATAGGATGGTTGGGAGAGCAAAGAACAACCTTAGTGAAAAGGGTCAAACGGAAATGGGAGGAGGAGTTTGGAGAGGGGGTTAGGGTGGGGCTTTGGTGCAAAGAAATGCGCTGAGTGAACTCAGTTACCTCCTGCGCAAGGATGCGTCTTGTACAATTTAATGTGGTGCACATGACTCAGACCCGGATGAGTGGGTTTTTCCCAGAGCTAGTGGACGGACACAAGAGGTGTGGGAAGGGTTCAGTGACCATGTCCACATGTTTTGGGGGTGTGAGGAGTTAGAGAGCGTTTGGGAGGCGGTGTTTAGGAACGTTTGTCAGATAGTAGGGTTTGAGGTGAAGCCGGACCCTACGGTGCCGATCTTTGGGGTGTGGGAGGTGCCGGAGCTGCTGGAGAGGAAAGAGGCCGGTGTCGTGGCCTTCGCCTCTCTGATTGCTTGGCGATTAATACTTTTGAATTGGAGGTTGGCTACACCGCCAGGGATCACGGCCTGGTTGGGAGATTTGTATGATCAGGTCGGAGAAAATCAAATTTGCCCTGAGGGGGTCGGAGGAGGGCTTTGAGGTACAGAGAAGGCCGTTCGTAACTTTATTTGAGGAGTTGTTTGCCGTGGGTGGGGTTAGTAAATGAAAAAATGTACAAACTGACTCTGTTGGATATTCAGGTTGCATTACTATGTTGAACATGTTTGGAATGAAATATCTTTTTAAATCATAGATTATCTGATGATCGTCACATTGCTGCTTGTGGGACTCTGCGATGTGAAATTTGTTGCATTTCCTACATTACAACAGTCACTTCATAAAGTGCACTGTTGGTTGGAAAGCATTTGAGATCATTTTTATTATTGTCACAAGTAGGCTTACATTAACACAGCAGTGGAGTTACTGTGAAAATCTCCTAGTCGCCACATTCTGGCTCCTGTTCGGTTACACTGAGGGAGAATTCAGAATGTCCAATTCACCTAACAGCACGTCTTTCGGGACTTGTAGGAGGAAACCGGAGCACCCGGAGGAAACCCACGCAGGCACGGGGAGAACGTGCAGACTCCACACAGACAGCTTCACCCTATCCCCATAACCCAGCAACCCCACCTAACCTTTTTGGACACTAAGGGGCAATTTATCATGGCCAATCCACCTAACCTACACGTCTTTGGACTGTGGGAGGAAACCGGAGCACCCGGAGGAAACCCACGCAGACACGGGGAGAACATGCAGACTCCACACAGACAGTGACCCAGCGGGGAATCGAACCTGGGATCCTGGCGCAGTCAAGCAACAGTGCTAACCACTGTGCTACCGTGCCGCCCGTATTCAGGTCATGGATGTACCTCATTGACTGCAAAGCTTTTTAAGATATACTGAGGTTGTGAAATCTCTCCAGTTTCCCTTTCTCCCTCACCTACCCTCTCACCCAATTTCTCATCCACTCTTGCACTTGCTCACTCGTCCATGCTCACTCACACGCTTGCTCGCATGCTCGGCCGCGCTAGCCCACTCACCACTCAGGCGGACTCGTTCCCCCACATGCGGCCGCCCATTGGCAGATTGCGAAAGTGGTTAAAAAGCATTTGGAATCGTGGGTTTTATAAATAGAGGCATAGAGTACAAGAGTAAGGAAGTGATGAAACTTCAGAAAACACTGACTCGGCCTGAATCGTAGAATTCATAGAATTTACAGTGCAGAAGGAGGCCATTCAGCCCATCGAGTCTGCACCGGCTCTTCGAAAGAGCACCCTACCCAAGGTTAACACCTCCACCCTATCCCCATAACCCAGTAACCCCACCCAACACTAAGGGCAATTTTGGACTCTAAGGGCAATTTATCATGGCCAATCGACCTAACCTGCACATCTTTGGACTGTGGGAGGAAACCGGAGCACCCGGAGGAAACCCACGCACACACGGGGAGGATGTGCAGACTCCCGCACAGACAGTGACCCAAGCCGGAATCGAACCTAGCACCCTGGAGCTGTGAAGCGATTGTGCTATCCACAATGCTACCGTGCTGCCCGTCTGGACTGGTGTATTGTGTCCAGTTCTGGGCAAACCACTTTAGGAAGGATTGGAAGGCTTTAGAGAGGGTGCAGAACAGATTTACTGAATGTTTCCTGGGATGAAGGAATTCAGTTATGTTGATAGACTCGAGAAACCAATTTACTGTGATTGTGTCCGGCAGCCAGTGATTATGGTTCTGAGACTGCAGTGGGGCAGATTCAATTTTGGCTTTCAAAGGGGATTGGATCCCCACCTGAAAGGAAACAAATGCAGGGCGACGGGACTAGGGTGGGAGTGGGATTGGTTCGATTCCCGGCTTGGGTTTCTGTCCGTGCGGAGTCTGCACATTCTCCCCGTGTCTGCATGGGTTTCCTCCGGGTGCTCCGGTTTCCTCCCACAAGTCCCGAAAGACGTGCAGGTTAGGTGAATTGGACATTCTGAATTCTCCCTCTGTACCTGAACAGGCGCCGGAATGTGGCAACTGGGGCTTTTCACAGTAACGTCATTGCAGTGTTAATGTAAGCCTACCTGTGACACTAATAAAGTGTATTATTAATAAACATTATTATTATTAGCAAACCAAATGCACTTCACACTGAACCAGTCTAATTAGTGTTGTACCAGGTGCAACAAAGTTTTGCGCTCAACTTCAGCGGGTTTATGGAGTTAGCACAGTAAGAAGTCTTACAACACCAGGTTAAAGCCCAACAGGTTTGTTTTGAATCACTAGCTTTCAGAGCACTGCTCTTTCCTCCGGTGAATGAAGAGGTGGGTTCCAGAAACATTTATATAGACAAAGTCAAAGATGCAATACGATACTTTGAATGTGAGTCTTTGAAGGTAATTAATGAAATGAATGAAAAATAAAAATCGCTTATTGTCACGAGTAGGCTTCAAATGGAGTTACTGTGAAAAGCCCATAGTTGCCACATTCCGGCGCCTGTTCGGGGAGGCTGGTACGGGAATTGAACCGTGCTGCTGGCCTGCCTTGGTCTGCTTTCAAAGCCAGCGATTTAGCCCAGTGTGCTAAACCAGCCCTAAGTCTACAGGTCCAGATGGGGTAGCTGGAGAGAGGGATAATCACAGGTTAAAGAGGTGTGAATTGTCTCAAGCCAGGACAGTTGAAAGCACTTTTTAAAAAATTTGTTTGATTGGTTATGCATTTAACTTGCTTTGCTGAGCAAAGATGTAAGTAATAAAAAAAAGAGAACAAAACGTCCAACGGCAACACACAGTACATAACGAAACGAAAACGGTACAACTAAGTGATCTGGTGTATAACAGGAAACCTACGTATTGATTTGAGGCCGGTTAACATTCGGCCCTCAGTAATCGGTTATCCCAACCACACTGTTTCCAGCAAAGCACTTTTGACATGTATCTGCTTTGCTGTTGTAATGTAGGCAAAGCAGGCACCAGTTTGTGCCCAGCAAGATCTCACAGTCTGCAATGTGATAATGACCAGATCAACAGTTCTTTAAGTGATGTTGACTGAGTACACCAGCCAAACCCCTGTCGTGTTCTTAAAATTAGTGCTGTGGAATCCTTTGTGCCCACCTGAGAGGGCAGACAGTGCCTCAGTTTACCAACTCGTCCGAGGAACAACACCTCCAACAGTGCAGCCCTCCACAGTGTTGCCTGGATGTGTTGCCTGGATTTTGTCTTCAAGTCCCTGGAGTGGGACTTGAACCCACAAACCTCTGACTCAGAGGAGAGAGACTTACCCACCGAGCCGCGGCCGAAACTTGTTAGTCAACATTGAGGGTGATTGGTGGTAAGGTCTTAACTTGCGGCGACGCCCATGAGGGGAGGCGTGATGTACCATTGGCTGTGTTTAGCCCAGACCCATGCGGTGACTGAGGCCCGGGAGACTGACCACATCCAACACAGAGACTGCAGCCAATGTTGGTTTTTCAGGAACCTGGGTCTGAAGTGACCAAACACTAAAAAATGTGAAACTTCATGTTATTTGATTTTGAGATGTTTTTCTAAACCTCAGTTTATTTGCTGCTGGAAACCTCATAATTATTCAGTCTGATACTGATCAGCAGGCTGTGGTAAAACTGCACCTTGCTTCACATTCATATATATTATATATATATATAAATATATTTTCAGAAACAGCCTGTCCTGTGCATGATTTCATATACAGTGTCTGAAGATGACTCCGGTTCTCCTCAACTCTTTGGAAAAGTATGACTCTCTCTCATGACCAAACACTAACTACGATACGTGTCACCTAAAATATTGACTGTGTTTGAGCAATATCCTTTCTTCACCTGTTCCCCAGACTTATAAAATTCTCCTCCTTTTGAAGACATTGACGTGTACTGGGGCATAATTTGGCTAATTAGCAGGCTACCCGACCACTTAGGAATCTAGGGAAAAAACCTGAAAATGCTGGAAAAGCTTGACAGGTATGGCTGAATCTGTGAAGAGAGAAACAGAGTTGATGTTTTGTGTCTCATGTGATTTCACCAGCCCAGCTGCTGAGATAGATGCTGAGAGATTGTTTCCCTCTTGTGTGAGCGTCTGGGACCAGAGCGCATAATCTCAGAATAAGGAGTCACCCATTTAAGACAGAGATGAGGATGAATTTCTTCTCTCCAGAGGATAGTGAGTCTGTGGAATTCTTTACCGCAGAGGCTCGGATGTTGCGTATGTTCAAGGTTGAGATCGACAGATCTTAATCAGAAAGGGAATCGAGGATGATGAGGATAAGGTGGGAAAGTGGAGTTGAGGATTATCATTGTGGGCGGCACGGCAGCACAGTGGTTAGCACAGTTGCTTCACAGCTCCGGGGTCCCAGGTTCGATTCCCGACTTGGGTCACTGTCTGTGCGCAGTCTGCACGTTCTCCCCGTGTCTGCGTGTGGGTTTCCTCCGGGTGCTCCGGTTTCCTTCCACAGTCCAAAGATGTGCAGGTTAGGTGGCTTGGCCTTGATAAATTGCCCTTGGTGTCCTAAAAGGTTAGGTGGGTTTACGGGGATAGGGTGGAGGTGTGGGCTTCAGTTGGGTGCTCTTTTCAAGAGCCGGTGCAGACTTGATGGGTCGAATGGCCTCCTTCTGCACTGTAAATTCTATCTGCTGTATATCAGATCAGTCATGAAATCATTGAATGGTGAGCAGACTGAATGGCCTACTGCTGCTCCTCTGTCTTTCTGCACAGTTTGCCTGAAGTCGACCAAATCACTGTGAATGATCTCAGTATTTAACCGTAAATTGTATTTGGTACAACTTGATTATCAATTTGCTCACAACAACAAACTCCCACAAACAACAGCGTTACAATGACCAGACTATGTTGATTGAAGGATAAATATTCACCAGGACACTGGGCAGATCTTCTCTGCTCATCTTCGAAATAGTGCCATCAGATCCTTCCCATCTGCTTGAAAGGGCAGACGGAGTCTTGCTTTAATGTCTCATCGGAAAGACTGCACCTCTGACAGCACAGCACTCCAGCACTCCCTCGTTGCTGCATTGAGTGTCAGTCTTGATTTTCTTTGTGCTCGTGTTCTGAAGTTAGACTTGAACCTACAGACTCCCAACTGAGTAGTGGCAGACGCAGGAAGAGGTGGAGAAGGCAGCGATATGTCTCAATAATTGTACACCTCAAGCTCCATGAAATGGCGAAATGCCGTTCCAACTCCCCAAATTATAGCAGGTCACCACCAAACGAACAGAAGGAAATTCTTTAATGTGGAGGGTTGTTCGAACCAAAATAGATTAGCCGTTCCCCCTTCATTCCTGGTTCAAAATCCTGAAAATCCCGAGATAGCCATACTGTGGTCTACCTTCACCACGTAGGACTACAGGGTTCAACAAAGTGGCTCACAACCACCACCTCAGGAGGCAAGGTGGCACGGTAGCACAGTGGTCAGCACTGTTGCTTCACAGCGCTAGGGTCCCAGGTTCGATTCCCGGCTTGGGTCACTGTCTGTGGAATCTGCACGTTCTCCCCGTGTCTGCGTGGGTTCCCTCCGGGCGCTCCGGTTTCCTCCCACAAGTCCCAAAAGACGTGCTGTTAGGTGAATTGGACATTCTGAATTCTCCCTCTGTGTACCCGAACAGGCGCTGGAATGTGGCAACTAGGGGCTTTTCACACAATGTCATTGCAATGTTAATGTAAGCCTGCTTGTGATACTAATAAAGATTATAATTATTACAACTGGGAATGACGAATACTGACCTTGTCAACAAAGCCTGTATCCCAAAATGAATTAGATAAAAGACACGGATGTCCTACTTTTGGCATAATCCATGATGGCTTTTAAAAGGAAGGTGGATAAATATTGGGAGGGATAAAACCTTATTAAAGAAATGGGACTAACTGGGCGCACGTCACAGAGAGTCAGAACTGGTTTAATGTGCTGAATGGTGTATTTCTCAGTTTGGAAAGTCCGTGGTCCCATCCGTGTGGATGAGGAATGCACAGAACTTACAAATGGCTTTAAACGGTTCTACGCTGGGCACCATTGCACCATGTTTGGCTGCTCTGTGGTCAGATAAGGTGAAAGACCGGTAATGTTAGGTGCTGTAACCGATCCTTTTTGTCCCCCTGTATCACCTGTAGGTATCCCGCCACATGATCTGCCCCTTGTTGAATATGATGCGGGCTTTGCACAGACAGACCCAGGACCTAATGCTGCTCTTGGAAAGGAAAGACGCAGAGATTCTCGACTACAAGGAAAATGGTGCGACACTCAGTAGAGGTGAGGACCTTTTGTGGTAACCTGTACCAAGGATCTGGGCTTCCCAAACTGAATAAAGGGAGAATCGGAGAAACGGAGAGGAAAAAACTCTCCGGGATGTCCCAAGGTGTATTACAGCCTATTAACTACTTGCAGAGCACAGTCACTGTTGTAATGGAGGTAACATGACAGCAAGCTCCCACACATAACTGTGACAATGACCAGATGTTCTGATTTGTAGAGACCTTGGGTGTGATCTTCCCACAAGGGAACATCGTTCCCGAGCGAGCGTGTTTAGCCGAGTGTTTCCCGACACTCGCAATGCCGAGAAACAAGTGGCTATTCAACTCTACTCCAGTTGAATAAGGAGCCTGAACGGGCAACGAGTTGCCGAGGCCGCTCATCGTGTTTTACAACAGGGGGGGGCTCCTCTCGCCAGAACTACCCGTTGTGGCGTGAGGTCGGGATGCCATTTTTAAATGGGTCACAGTCTGAGGCCCACAAATAAAACCCCCAACCTCCCCCCAGCCCGAATGCGTTGAATCTTGCGAGACCTTACAAGGCGAATCTTGCCCACAATGAGCGGGATCATGGGGTCTCCCGGCTTTCACCGGCCAGTCTGTGGTGCAACCAGATGCTTTTCCGGTGCAGCGTGGCCGGAAGATCGCGCCCCTTGGTTAAGGGATAAATGTTGGTCCTGGATACTAGGAGGGCTCTCTCGCAGTGCTGCAGACTATTGCCGTGGGACCATGGCAGACAGAGCTCGGTTTAAGCTCCCACCCGAAAGGCGTGATGTAAAGCACTCTCTCTGTATTGAACTGTCGGCCGGGATTTTGTAATCTAGTCCCAGCATGGACTTTGACCCAGAGGCGTGAGAGTGCCTCCACCTGAATCTCGGCCAATACACTTGCCCAGCGTGAAAGGGAAAGAGGACGTCAGGCCCCATTAGAAAGGCCAAACTTGCATCGTATAGTACCACTCACAATATCAAAACAGCCCCCCCCCGAGTCGGTGAACACAGCGGCCAATTCACACACAACAAACAGTGATCACCCTTGTTAGGAGGATACATGTGGGTAAACCCTCTCCATATCCACCTGCCATGCAGAATGGGAGGTTTTCGGATTGAAATGAAATGAAAATCGCTTGTCACAAGTAGGCTTCAAATGAAGTTACTGTGAAAAGCCCCTAGTCGCCACATTCCGGTGCCTGTTCGGGGAGGCTGGTACGGGAATTGAACCCGCGCTGCTGGCATTGTTCTGCTTTACAAGCCAGCTGTTCAGCCCACTGTGCTAAACCAACTCCTGCTAATTCTAAGGTATATGCAGTTAGCTGACCTCAACCAGAACAACAGGGGAACTTACACAAATGCCTTGATGGGCTACAGAGGGGTGAATAGTTGCTTCCTGGTTGCCATCATGTGGCGTGTGCTGGGATCACATACAGAGTTTACACGACAATTGAGTTTAATTTCCCCATCTTTCCCTCTCCATCCCCAAAACATGAGTGGCTGGAACTGCAACAGCAGAGTCGCAAGCAGCAGGAAGGGGGTGACAGCATCTCTCCTTGGAGTGCAAAATACAAACCGCCTGCCCCATGGATAGAAGATCAAACTTCGCCTGTAACTTCTTCCTCCTCACCAACAGTCCGGCTCTGGGTCCGTCGCATATCTTCCATCTACCTCCAAAATCTCCTCTATCAACCGCTACTGTTCCTCTCGTGGCTCCCAATCCACCTTCGCCTTGAATAAAATGGCCTCGCCTCTCACTACGGCCTCCAACGCCTCCCAAACAACCGACGGCGAGACCTCCCCATTTTGGTTAAACTCCACATACTCCTCAATCACCTTCCCCATCCTAATGCATAAATTCGGCTTAATGCAACAATTTGGGTCTGCCAACAGACCCACATCCAACCTCTACGCTGGCCTCTTGGTGGACCCTTCTCCAACCCCGGTGCGGAACATGGTCCGATATCACGATCGCTGAGTACTTTGCTTTCTTTGCCCCAGCTTGCAGCGCCTTCCCCACCACAAAAAAGTTGGGTACTGTAAGAAGTCTTACAGTAAGCAGTGCTCCGAAAGCTCGTGTTTGAAACAAACCTGTTGGACTTTAACCTGGTGTTGTCAGACTTCTTACTGTGCTCACCCCAGTCCAACGCTGGCATCTCCACATCACAAAAAAGTTGATCCTCGAGTACACCTTATGCACTGGTGAAAAGAATGAATGCTCCCTATCCTGTAAAAACCTCCACGTGTCCACCCTCCCATCTCCTTCATGAACCCCACTCTACTACCAGCCCTTCCTCAGTCTCATCTGGTCCTTCACCCTCAGATGGGTTTCCTGTAACAGCATCATGTCTACTTTCAGGCCCTTTAAACTCATGCCCTTTTCACCGGTCCTCCCACCCCTCGTACATTCCACGTCACCACTCTGACCGGGGGTGTCTCACAACCCACCCTTCCTACCTGGAGACCCAGCCTGAGATACCGTCAGCCCCACCCCTCCCGTCTCAGAAACCCCTCCACCACTTCCTCTCGAAAACACCCCACCCGGTATCATCCCCACCTTTCACACCTTGGCCCATCGAAACCTGCCCACACAGGTTCCAACAACCGTGGCCTCTCCACCCCCCCCCCCCCCTCTCTCCCCCCCCCCCCCCCACCTTGTTCCTGTTCACCAGCCAAGATCATGTTTGCTGGCGTGATGGCCCCTGTCAGAGCCCCCTCCCAGACATCGAAAAAACACCAACTCCACCACCCCTCCACACCCACCCCCTCCAAACTCCCAACACCCACAATTAAACAAACTCTCAAACCAAAATAACCATCAATCCCCACCGACCCTCCCAAACCGTCCCAGCCCAAACACCTATTACACAAAACAGATAACAATAACATCCATAAAGGGAAAGAACAACATAAAGTAAAAACCCTGTCAGAGTCCAAATTACATCCAATCCAGGCCTTCTGCCTTCACAAACCTCTCCGCTGCCGTCTCAGAGTAATCGTCCTTGGCATTGTGCATGACACTTCGCTTCACTAGGTAGGCCACACAAATTGCACGTTGCGTTTATACAACGCCGCCTTGGCTCGAACAAAGGCCGCACGTCTCCTTACCAGGTCCCGGTATAGACGTGTACCATTACCGTCCCACTCCACCTCCCGCTTCTGCTTCACCCACCTCAACACCTTCTCCTTGTAAAAATTGTGAAATCAGACAATCACAGCTCTCGGCAGTTCATTCATCCTCGGTTTTGGACGGAGTGACCAGTGAGCCTTGTCCAATCTGTACTGGGAGGGATCCTCCCCCTCCCCCATCAACTTTGCCAGCATGTCGGTGAAGTATTCCACGAGTCTCCAGCCCACCCCCTCTCAGGCACACCCACAATCCTCAGAATCTGCCTTAATGAGCTGTTCTCCCGGTCTTCTACATTGGCTCTCAGCCCGCTGTTGATCTCTGCCATCTTTCGCAACTCCTCACCCTTGGAGGTGAACTGGTCGCAGTGCCGTGATAATGCGTCTTCCACCCACTTCACGTTCTCTCCTTGCTCCCGCACCGGCTTCAAAGTCCTCACCAACTCCCCTCTCATCGGGGCAAGGGCCTCACCCCCCTACTCCTTAAGCGAGGTCATCATCTCCGTCCGATGCCTTTCAAAAATGTTTTGAGAGCAACCCGGCCACCACCTCGGCCATCTTTTCCACCGTGATGGGTGTAGCCCCACACGACGGGCTCTCTCCTGCCATCTTTACCCCTGCAACATCCCTCGCCACGCTTGGCGGCGGACTATCGCTGGGGGGGGGGGGGGCAACAACCATTTGGGAGCAAGGTTACCAAATTGTCAGTGGAGGGTGCCGGGATAACCTGGAGTGGCTGAGTTCTCCCATTTTTAAAACAAATGAGATTGAGTCAAACTCAACTCTCGCGCATCTGTTGGAGAGTCTTCATTCTCTCGATTCAAAATGATACAGCACAGACGCCATTCGGCACGTCCTACCTGTGCTGGCTCTTTGAAGGAACTTTCCAATTAGTCCCGTTGCACCCTCCTCTTCCTCCATAGCTCTGCAGATTTTGCTTATTCGCACATTTATCCAATATCTTTCTAAATTTCTTATTGAATCTGCTTCCAACGTTGCTCATTCCAGGCAGCGTCTTTCACATCATAACTACTCGTCATGATTAAAAACTTATAATCTCGCCTCTATTTTTTTTCCTTAACTTAAATCCGTGTATCCTCTGGTTCCTGACCCAACCACCAGCGGAAATAGTTTTTTCGTCGTTACTCTCATCAGATGACATTTGTAATTTTAATCGCCTCCTATTAAATTTCTCAGACCGAGATAGCAAATTCTCCATTTGAATCGGTTGCTTCATGCTGAATAAACAGCATCATTCCTGGGTTGCGACACTTGCTGGGTTTTAGTTCGTTTTTTTTCTTATACCTTCAGAAAAATTAAATTAAGAAAACATTGCTCGAAGAGTTGGCAAAATTGCCAATATGTGAAGACTGAGTCATCAAGTGCCAGGAATACTTGGCCCAGTCTACAGCCACAGGGGCACTGTCACATGTGGGTTAAGAGGGAGGTGAATGCCCACTCAAGAGATCTCGGTGTACAACAACGAAAGCTTGCATTTATACCGTGCCCTTAACATCGTACACCGATCGTCCAACAGTATTTAATACCCAGCCACGAGTGACCAAAGGTTTGGTTAATGAGGTAGGTTTTAAGAAGCGTCTTGAACGGAGTCAAAGAGATTTGAGGAGGAATTCCAGAGCTTTGGGTCCAGGCAGCTGCCCAATGTATCAAGGATGAAAGCTGTCTAAATTTTCCCCTAAATCAACCCAGCACCTCCCTCACCAAAAAGGTAAACTAAAGCATTTTCATTCCCACTACATGATTAAAGCTGTTTGGCGCACTGCAGATATTTGCAGTGAACACTGAAGAAAATTGTAGGAGATCTGTATTTATACAGCAACCCCCTATACCTGAAATGAGTTGTCGCTAACCGAAATGGCAACCCTCCCACTCCTGCCCCTGCACCTGGAGAAGACACCACAAAATATTCGCTCCTCCCTAAAGTTAACGAATACCCCCAAATTTCATTAGCAACCCCATTATGTCCCTTACCGACGATCCCAGGTCCGAACCGTACAGCAGCAGATCATCCACGCATAGAAATACCCTATATTCCAAACCACCCCCCGCCCCCCTCACCGTCCCCTTCCATACGTCTGAATGCCTCACTGCAATGGCCAAGGGCTCAATCGCCAGTGCAAATGGAATGGGGGGGGGGGGGGACGGGACGGGGGGGGGGGGGGGGGGATACATGGGACATCTCTACCCCCTTCCTTGAAATTGTGCGAAGTACCCCAAATACATATCGTTCGTCCGCACACATGCTGTCGGCTCCTTGTATAACAATTTTATGCATGCCACAAACTTGCACTCAAAATAAAGCTGGCTCATAGCTATGTTTGGTGGCCCGGGATGGACTCTGAGACCGAGCAGGTGGCCCAGCACTGCCGCCTTCCAAGAACACTATAAAACCCCACCAGCCACTCTGATGAAACCTTGTGAATGGCCGGGAAACCCTTGGTCCCGTGTCCACGTGGATTTCGCCGGCCCCTTCCTAGGGCAACATTCCTTGTTCTGGTGGATGACCACTCCAAATGGTTCGAGGTCCACC
The DNA here is from genome assembly GCF_902713615.1 of Scyliorhinus canicula. Taxonomy (NCBI): domain Eukaryota; kingdom Metazoa; phylum Chordata; class Chondrichthyes; order Carcharhiniformes; family Scyliorhinidae; genus Scyliorhinus; species Scyliorhinus canicula. The sequence continues at coordinate 279,455,438 of NC_052147.1, read as the reverse complement.
GGGTACAGACCACGACTACGCGAACGACAGTGGACAGACTGACACATTTTTAGTACGCGCGGGATACCCAAAGTGCTGGTGACCGACCATGGGGTGGCCTTCACTAGTCAAGACTTCATAACGTTCATGGCCGCAAATGGAATCCGGCACGGGACCCGTACCACCTGGCTTCCATAAGTTGGCCAAGCAGGCGATCCAGACTGTCAAGCTGCGCGGGCTATGAAACAGATGACCGCCGGACCTTGGAAGATACGGCTGGCTCGTTTCCTTTTTAGCTATCGGACGACCCCGCATGATACCACCGGGGTTGCTCCGGCAGAGTTAGAATGACTACTTAGAACCCGTCTCAGCCTCATTTTCTCCCAAAGTCAGTACGTTGATCCGGCAAGGGCAGGATTACCCCAGGGTGGACTCGCATCGGCGCATGGATCTGCGCACCTTTGAGCTGGCGACAGTCTATGTTCGGAATTTTGTCGCTGGAGCTGCATGGATCCATCGCGTGGTCTTCCAGGTAACGTTTCCGGTCTCCGACTAGACCCAGATACAAGGGCGGGAAGCCAGCCGCCCCTGGACTACATCTGGTAGGGGGTGGTTTAGCACGCTGGGCTAAATCGCTGGCTTTTAAAGCAGACCAAGGCAGGCCCGCAGCACGGTTCGATTCCCGTACCAGCCTCCCCGAACAGGCGCCGGAATGTGGCGACTAGGGGCTTTTCACAGTAACTTCATTGAAGCCTACTCGTGACAATAAGCGATTTTCATTTCATTTTCTGGTGCCGCACGCAGGAACCACTGGAACAGGTTCGGTGTGCCCTGACCCGGGTCCTTGCGCGGTCATCTTCGCCCCGAGGCATTGCTGAGATCCGCGCCGCTCGCTGTCGCCACTGCCTGTTGGGCACCTGGAGGCCAAAGTGCCTGACGCACCCTCGGGGCCATCTGATGATGGTACAGACATGGTGACCGACCTGCGCGACGACAGCATCTAGGCACCTTTGGCTCCAGCACCTTTACGGTCCGTGCCACTCCCACCTCAGCGCTGTACATGGAAACGGCGGTCACCGGTAAGCTACACACCTCCCAGGACGGCCTTACCGCCGTCAGACCACCGCCCGCTTCCCAAGCGGATGAGGGAACCTTTACATCCCCTTGAGGCAATGGACACTTCTCCAGACTTTGGCGGGGTGTTACGTCCCCTTCAAGGGCAAAGCACGACGTCGTATCCAATTCCCCTCCTACAGCACGGAATATGAACACGCCTGGTAATTCAGGGGAACAAGCCTCCCTCCTGACCTGGAGGAGCTCCGCTTCACAATATATAAACCTCGGCCTGGGGGCAGGTCGGGAACGATGTCCCTTCAGGGGGAGGAGAGTCAAACTTGTGGTTATTGTATATAGCGTAAATAAACCTTGTTATCTAGCATACCATGAAGTCTCTTCCTTTGGCTATTTGAGTAATTCATTGACAATTGAGATGCTCACGGGTATCTTGGCGACGGAATTTAAGAAACAACAGCATGCTTCCTCTGAGAACCTCCATAAATCAATGGAGGAGGCTCAGCTCCCATTCAATCGGCGCTGGTGAAGATGGACAAATCTAGGCTAAGCTTGATGCACCTAGAGAGTTTGGAAGGGAGGGGGTTATGGGAGGCAACAGGGAGTCTGCCGACCTCAGGGGTTGGGGGTGGCGGGGGGGGGGGGGGGGGGGGTGTTGCTAGCAGTGATCAGAAGTCTTTCTTTGTCTCACCCTTGGGATGGGATAGGTTTCCATCATTGGTGGGCCTCGGACCTGGGTATTGTGGGTGAATGTATGACCTATCGCGTTGGTAATGGCTGTCTCGAGGTTGGGGGGATGGGTAAGAAGCCCCCGGCCCCCGACGCGGCTGCTCACCTGGAAAATGCACGGCTTGGGGGACCGGGGGGGGGGAATAGTTAAAAGAACAAGGATTTCTGTCCATCTAAGGAGTCTAGCAGCCGACGTGGTGTTTTTACAAGAGACGCACGTGCGGGAATGAGACCAGGTTAGGCTCCCAAAGGCCTGGGTGATCCAGGTATTCCACTCGGGCTTTGCAGTGGAAACAAGTGGTTCTAGTGAATGTGTATGCCTCGAATTGGGATGGCGTGTCGTTCATGAAATGGTTGGTGGGGGTGGTGCCGGACCTGGACACTCACCAACTTATTATGGGGGCTGATGTGATATGAACCATGTGCTGGACCCAAAGGTGGATTTTCACCACCCACTCGCCTCCCTGCTCTCCCAATTCTTCCATCCCCTTCCACGTCCGGAAGCAGCAGTCGCTCCGCCAGGGTGTATCCCGGCAACCTAAGGAATCCCCTCTGGGCCTTTCGCGCAAAGTCCCTAACCTGCAGATACCTGTACTGACTCCCCCTCGGCAGCTCTGCCTTTGTAAGAGGCAGAACCTTAGAATCATGGGGCTTCGGGAGGGAGTGAGGACCCGAACCTGACTAAATATATGTCAAAGGTGGGCAAAAGATCACCGTGACTCCAAATGGGAGGTCACAGCAGCAGGCTGTACCAGGGTGCGGGAGCAGAGCTGGCAAGAGCAGAGCGGCATTTAACAAGGCCAAGGCTGCGTGATACAAAAGGGGAGTTTGGCTTGAGGTGGTTTCCCTGCATGTCTACGAGTGAGTTATAACTCAAAAGACGATTTTTTTGATGTGCCGCAGGAGGCTGATGCTTTTGTGAGGAAGCACGGGATGAATGTGAGTTAATTGTGTTTTGTAGGGGCGGCACGGTGGCGCCGCAGTGGTTAGCACTGCTTCCTCACTACGCCGAGGACCCAGGTTTGGTCCTGGCCGCGAGTCACTGTCCATGTGGAGTTTCCAATTTCTACCGACTTTCCAGCAACTCCGGTGTAGGAGCAATCGAGTACATAGAACATAGAACAGTACAGCACAGAACAGGCCCTTCAGCCCTCAATGTTGTGCCGAGCCATGATCACCCTACTCAAACCCACGTATCCACCCTATACCCGTAACGCAACAACCCCCCCCCCCCTTAACCTTACTTTTATTAGGACACTACGGGCAATTTAGCATGGCCAATCCACCTAACCCGCACATCTTTGGACTGTGGGAGGAAACCGGAGCACCCGGAGGAAACCCACGCACACAGGGGGAGGACGTGCAGACTCCACACAGACAGTGACCCAGCCGGGAATCGAACCTGGGACCCTGGAGCTGTGAAGCATTTATGCTAACCACCATGCTACCCTGCTACCCAAAGGTGGACCGTACTGACGGTCCACCTTTAGGATGGGATCTACCAGCCTCTAATGCTGTTTCTGCGTGGGTCTTACCCCCACAGCCCAAAGATGTGCAGGTTGGATGGATTGGCCACACTAAATTGCCCAATAATGAGGGGGTAGATAGAGTGGACGTTCAGAGACTATTTCCTCAGGTGGATGTAGCTGTTACAAGGGGGCATAACCATAAGATTCAGGGTGGGAGATAGAGGAGGGATATCCGAGGTAGGTTCTTTACTCAGAGAGTGGTTAGGGTGTGGAATGGACTGCCTGCTGTGATAGTGGAGTCGGACACTTTAGGAACTTTCAAGCAGTTATTGGATAGGCATATGGAGCACACCAGAATGACAGGGAGTCGGATAGCTTGATCTTGGTTTCGGACAATGCTCGGCACAACATCGAGGGCCGAAGGGCCTGTTCTGTGCTGTACTGTTCTATGTTCTAATTGGGAAAAAATAATGGAGGGGGGGGGGGTGGTGGTTGACATCTGAGGAATAAAGACGCTTTGTCGTCTCCCAGGTACGTCAGGTCTATTCTCAGATTGATTTTTTTGTGCTGGGTAGGTCTTTTTCTGGGGTGAAGAGGGCGGGGTACTCGGCAATGGTCATGTCAGATCATGCTGCACATTTTGTGTTCCAGCCAGGTTCCTCTCGATGCCTAAAGTGGAGACTGGACACGGGGCAGTTGGCAGGTCAAACTTTCCGTGAGCGCATTCCCTCTTCCATAGGGGAAGTACATTACATTCAACAAGAGTGCCTCAATCTTCCCCTCTACATTGTTGGAGGCCCTCAAGGTGGTCTTAGGGGAGAGGTAATTTCTTATAAGTCACATAGGGGCAGGAATGGACAGGGTGGAGCGTTAGAGGCTGGTAGATCCCATCCTAAAGGTGGACCGTCAGTACCCGATTGCTCCTACACCGGAGTAGGAAGAAGTTGCAGGCGGAATTCGAGCTACTCTCAATGGGTAAGACGGGTCAACTGTGTCACTCGAGGGGGACTTTATATGAACGCAGTGAAAAGGTGAGTCGCCTTTTAGCGCACCAGTGGAGGTGGCCTCCCGGGAGATTGTCCAGGTGAGACAATCTCAGCACAGCATGTTGGTCTCCGCCTGAGCGGAGGTTAATACAGCGTTGGAAGAGTTTTATCAAAGTCTATACAGATCGGACCCCAGAGGAGAGGTTGCAGGTTTGGAATGGTTGACCTTCCCGGGGGTGGAGAGGGAGAGAGGGAGGGGTTTGTGGGTCCTGAAGAGGTTAGGAAGTGTATTGGTTCAATGCAATCGGGTAAAGCTCCAGGTACAGATGGGTTTCCCATTGAATTTTATAAGGACTTTGCGGGCAATTGATTCCACTGATACTGGGTATATTTAAAGTTTCCTTAGCCCGGGTGGGGTGAGGGGGGCGGGGTTCATTGCCAGTTACATAATAATAATCGCTTATTGTCACCAGTAGGCTTCAATGAAGTTACTGTGAAAAGCCCCTCGTCGCCACATTCCGGCGCCTGTTCGGGGAGGCTGGTACAGGAATTGAGCCCGCGCTGCTGGCATAGTTCTGCATTACAAGCCAGCTGTGTAGCCCACTGTGCTAAACCAGCCCCTATATTGGTGCAGGTTTCCATTTCCCTGATTCTGAAGAAGGATAAGGACCCTACAGAGTGTGGGTTGTATCAGCCAATTTTGTTGCTGAACACGGATGCTAAGTTGATAGCTAAAGTGTTGGCAATGCGGTTGGAGCCCTGCCTTCCAGGCCTGATATCGGAGTGACAGATTGGTTTTGTTAAGGGTCGGCAACTGTCGGCCAACATATGTCAATTGTTAAATATTGTCCTGTCTCCCTGCCCCAGCGCTCAATCCGGAGGTGATTGTTTCAATGGATGCCAGAAAGCGTTTTATAGGGTCAAGTGGGGGTACCTATTTGAGATTCTGGGGATGGGATTGGATTGGATTTGTTTATTGTCACGTGTACCGAGGAACAGTGAAAAGTATTTTTCTGCAAGCAGCTCAACAGATCATTAAGTGCATGAAATGAAAAGGGAATAAAATAAAATACATAATAGGGCAGCACAAGGTACATAATGGAACCACATAAGCACCGGCATCGGAGGTTCGGTTTCGGACCAAAGTTCATGGGCGGGATTCTCTGTTTTGCCGGCGCCCGGGGGTTTCCCGACGGCGTGGAGCTGCCCCACAATGTCAAACCCCATTGACCGGCCGGTGTAACGGAGAATCCCGCTGGCGGGTCGAGGCTGAAAAGTGGCACGGCGGGATGGAGAATCCAGCCCCCTATCTTGGATCCGTTTGTTGTATAGGGCTCCCACCGCTCGTGACCATACACATGACTTGAGCTTGGACTTCTTTCAGCTGGGTAGAGGTACAAGGCAGGGTCGCTCGCTGTCTCTGCTTCTGTTTGCCTTGGCAATCAAACCACTGGCTATTGCGGTGAGGTCTTCCAGGGGATTTGGGGGGGGCAAGACCCATGACGGTTTTTACATCCAAGGGATAAGGGCTTTTCGTTCTTCTCCCAGGTACATCAAGTCTATTCTCAGATTGGAGAGGGAGAGAGAGCACAGGGTGTCCCTGTATGCAAATGATCTGCTTCTTTATGTCACAGACACAGACTCCACAATGGACGAGAGGATGAAGCTACTGAGCAGTTTCGGCTCCTTCTCTGGGTATAAGTTGAATCTGGACATGGACCAATATTTTCCGGTGATCCCCCCTACCCCCAGGTAGCCAACCTGGGAATGTTGTCTTTATGCCAAGTTGGATCTAGCTTTTGTTATCTGGGAATTTGGGTAACCCATGATTGGGCCTCGCTTCATAAACTAGATGATGGTGAATGGGGTTAGAACTGATTTGCAGAGGTGAGATAACCTCCCCCCGTGTCCTTGGCAGGCAGGGTTCGGATGGCGTTGGTCGTTCTGGGTGAGTGTGCTTAACACTCAATTTGGCTCTGTTTCTTTACTTAGCTCTGGAGTCGGCAGGTATCATTAAGACACCGCCACAAGCTTCAAGGTGAAGTTCAAAGCAATAAAACCGTACACCAATTAGTAAGTCCAAACAACTGAGTTTATTATAATACAATTATAATAACTACCCATGCACACGCTAGAAGGATTAAACGTATTCCTACCGCTCAATAAACTAATACTTATCTCGAAGGAACTGCCGGGTCAGGGAACAAGGCCTCTTGCTCTGCTCTGGTCTGCAGACTTCAGGTTGGTATATGTTAAAAGGGGTCAGGAGTGTCTATCTCCGGTAGCGATCGTTGAAAGGCACTTACTTGCTGACGGCTGCTGTCCGAACCCTCTCCTCTCTCTCGTTCAAGGTCTTCTTGGCAAAAGCTGGTCGAGGTGCTGATCCACGGAGGAGTGTTGGTCAAAGAGAGAGGAGGGCTGGAGCGCTGGATCAGAAGACTGAACCATGTGTGGGACCTGCCTTTTATAGGTCCCAGGGGATCCGCGCCCCTTTGGGCGGACTCCCTTACCTGCTTGGAATCGAGTGGGTCTCTTCCCAATCGATATGTTTGAATCCTCCCAATACTGAGGCTGTTCCTTAGCTACTGGGCGGGCCTTCAGGCTCTTTGTTTTCGAACCTTGCTGGTGCCTGAGTGTCTGGTATCCTTTACAATGTTGCAGTTGCTTCCCCAATTGTGTCCATTGTCTCTGGAATCGTTCCATTAACATGCTAATTATCCTGGTGATTGCCTCATTAGTATGCGGAATGTTCGTTTCGGTGCTGTCTGCTTTCTTAGCAGACAGAATCCACACCTGCTAGGGGCAGCCTGCTGGGGCTGCAAACATTGTCCATTTTATCCTGTATGCTTTGCGTTCCTCCATTTTGTATTCAGGGAATGGCCAACTTCGGTGGCTACAATGGCTAAAATGAATGTACTTCCGAGGTTTTTATTTCCTTTTCAGTGCCTCCCCATTTTTCTTCCCAAATCGTTCTTTTCCAGAGTCAACAAAGTGATAGCTTCCTTCATTTTAGCGGGCAAGACCCCGGGGATTTGTAGGGCGTCTCTGCAGAGGGAGAGAGAGAGACAGTCAGGACGCTTCGGCCTGCCTGATTTGTTATTCTATTATTGGACAGCCAATATTGAAAAGGTGCTGGGGATCCGAATTCCACATGGGGGCAGGTGGAGGCGGACTCTGGTCGTGATTCTAGTCTGAGTTCCTTGGGAACTGACTCGCTTCCATTTTCTCCTGCGGAAGTTACCAGGAACCCGGGCTGAGCTTAGTCGGGTTGACAATGGTTGGAATGTGTTATTCTTTAGGGGCTGGTTTAGCATAGTGGGCTAAACAGCTGGCTTGTAATGCAGAACAATACCAGCAGCGCGGGTTCAATTCCCATACCGGCCTCCCCGAACAGGCGCCGGAGTGTGGCGACTAGGGGCTTTTCACAGTAACTTCATTGCAGTGTTAATATAAACCTACTTGTGACAATAAAGATTATTATGAATTAATTAATTTAATTAACAGTAAGCGATAACTGATTGTCCCTTTGCTTGTCTGCCTACATTTGCTCCTGGACTGACAACGTCTTAATTTTAAAACTCTGAGCCTTGTTGTAAATCCCTCCATGACCTCTCCTCTCCCTGTCACTGTGCAGTAATCTCCTCCAGCCCTACAATCCTCCAATCCTGTTCTCATGGAACATCTGCTTAATTTCATCGCTCTGCCATTGGCGGCTGTGCCGCCAGCTGCCTGGACCCCAAGCTCTGGAACTTCCTCCCTAAACCCCTTTGCCTCTCTCTCGCCTTCGTAAAAATCATCATTAAAACCAGCTCCTCCGACCAGGTCTCTGGTGACATGTCCTGTTGTCTCCTACTGGGGCTCGATATCAAATATTGTTTGTTAACACTCCTGTGAAGCACCTTTTTGCTGGGTCGCAGTTGCTATATGAATGCAGGTTGCTGTTTTGACCTGCAATACAGATTGTTCTGGAAGGCTTGACATAGTTTCTCAGCGCTGCAATGTTCTTATAACGGAGGGAATTTCTGTGCTACTAACCTCCTTTTCATTAAAACCTAGCCCCTCAAATCGTTATATTCTGATTAGGCTTTACATCCCTTTATTTGTTTTTCCTGCCTTTCTGTTGGTTTTAAATCCACGTCTGTATTTTTGTTTAAATGCCGAGTTACTTTTTTTCTCATCGTCGAGGCTCTTTGTTCAGCTTGACGTGAGGCGGGCTGGAGAGTGTACCGATTTTAAAACTAAATTGACTGGTGACCTCAGTAAATTTGTGACAGGATTGCGATCAAACTGGCTTTCTCTCACCGGACATTGGATTAGTCTCGAAAATGAGCCTGGTGGGAACTTGCTCTCTCTGCTGTGAGACAGCAGCGTTTGGTGCACAGTCGGGAATATTGCTCTCTGGTTCACTCTGCCCTCCTCCAGTATCCCACACGTCCCTTCCTTTTGTTTCCCAACACCGCACCTTCCGACAGAGTGCTATTCCTGTGCAGCGGAATGATTCACCGGGAGTCGGCTGACCGCATGGTCGCCATCATCGCAATACAGCAATGGAAATAAAGAACGTGCATTTATGTAGCAGATTTCACAATCTCTGCATGCCCCCCCCCTCCCGAAACACTTTGCAACTGGTGACATGGTAGCACAGTGGTTAGCACTGTCGCTTCGCAGCTCCAGGGTCCCAGGTTCGATTCCTGGCTTGGGTCACTATCTGTGCGGAGTCTGCACGTTCTCCCCGTGTGTCTGCGTGGGGTTCCCCCCGGTGCTCCGGTTTCCTCCCACAGTCCAAAGATGTGGAGTTGGCCATGCTAAATTGCCTTTATTGTCCAAAAAGATTCGGTGGGCTTGCTGGGTTACAGGGATAGGGCGGAGGCGTGGGCTTATGTAGGGTGCTCTTTCCAAGGGCCGGTGCCGACTCGATGGGCTGAATGGCCTCCGTCTGCACCGTAAATTCTATGAAATCTGAAGCGTAGTCACTGTTGCAATGTAAGAAATGTGGCAGCCGGCAAGGGTGTGGTTGGTGTGGCCCAGTTGGTAAGGGATCGCTGATGGTGGACATCTGAGGGCGGGCCTAGAGGGGCGCCTGACACGGGCCGGGGACAGGCTCAAAAAGGGCTATCGGCAGGGGAAGGACGAGGCATTTTTCCAGGAGACGGACCTGAAGCTGGGGGATCAGACGAGGTTGAGGAAGAGATGGGTGGGGCAGGAGTTTCATTCAGGGTTGGATATGAAGACGAGGAGGGGGTGGTGGTGCTGGTTAATCGGGTAGCGTTCGAGGTGGGGAGCATTGTGGCCAACTGGGAGGGTGGGAGGGTGGGGGGGGGGGGGGTGGTATATCATAGTTAGTGGAAAACTGGAGGGGTTTCCGGTGGTTCTGGTAAATGTCTGTGCCCCAAATTGGGATGATGTAGGTTTAATGAGGCGGGTGTTAGGGAAGATTTCTGAGTTGAACTCGCATTGGTTGATTATATTTTGGGTACAGAACCGAGCTTGGACAGGTTGAGTCCCAAGTTGTCGAGGGTGTTGGCAGTGGCCAAGGAGTTGAGAGAGTTTATGGAGAAGGGTTGGTCCCCTAGACGTCTGTAGGCCGAGGGCGAAGGAGTTTTCATACTTCTCCCACGTGCACCGGGTGTGCTCCTGGATTAACTTTTTCGTGATGGACAAGACTAGGGCAGCACGGTAGCATGGTGGTTAGCACAATTGCTTCACAGCTCCAGGGTCCCAGGTTCAATTCCCGGCTTGGGTCACTGTCTGTGTGGAGTCTGCACATCCTCCCCGTGTCTGCGTGGGTTTCCTCCGGGTGCTCCGGTTTCCTCCCACAGTCCAAAGATGTGCAGGTTAGGTGGATTGGCCATGCTAAATTGCCCTTAGTGTCCAAAATTGCCCATAGTGTTGGGTGGGGTAACTGGGTTATGGGGATAGGGTGGGGGTGTGGGCTTGGGTGGGGTGCTCTTTCCAAGAGCTGGTGCAGACTCGATGGGCCAAATGGCCTCCTTCTGCACTGTAAATTCTATGAAAGACGTTGCTGGCGGGGTTGGTTGACTCGGAGTATTCGGCAATTGTGGTTTCTGACCACATACTGTTCCGGATCCTTATCCTCCTTTAATATCAGGGAGATGGGGGCTTGCGACAATGTAGGGGAGTGCCCCCCCTCTCCCTTGCTTCATTACACGCCTTCACCAGCAGTGCCCGCAAGTCCACCCAAACTTCTTATAAAACTCCACTAGGAATGTGTCCGGCCCCGGGGCCTTCCCTTCCCTTTACAGTGCAGACACTGGGTGGATTTGCGTGGGGCCCAGGTTATCACAGTGGAGACTGGTGCGGATGAGGAGGTGCGCGAGCGGGTAAGGGCTGCCATTCGGAGGTACGTGGCGCTAAGCGATACAGGGGAGGGCACGGCCACCAATCTGTGGGAGGCCCTCAATGAAATGGTTCGGCGGGAATTTATTTCAATTCGGACGTTCAGAGAGAAAGCAGAGCCGGCAGTGGTGGCAAAGCTAGTGGACAAGATTTTGAGGGTGGATAGGAGACACTCGGAGGCGCAGGAGGCAGGGCTGTTGAAGGAGAGGCAGAGGCTCCAGATTGAGTTTGGGCTAGTGTCTACGGGGAAGGCGGTGGGGCAGTATATGAGTGTGGGGAGAGGGTGAGCAGGATGTTGGTCCATCAGTTGAGGAAGCAAGAGGCGGCGAGGGAGATCGGCAGATTCAGGGATGATGAGGGGAGGGTAGTGCTAGTCCCGGAGGGGGTGAATGGCGTGGTTGAGGAGATTTCTAGAAGAGAAAGCTATACGAGTCTGAGAGTCTGAGCCCGTGGACGAGGGGGAAGGGATACAACCGTTTTTGGACGGGCTGGAGGTTCCAGTAGAGGAGGAGCTGGTTATGGGGTTGCGGGTCCCAAATGTGTTGAGGGAAGTAATGGACAGCATGGGGACGATGCGGGAAGGGAAGGCCCCAGGGCCGGATGTTTGGGCACTGATCTGTGACAACCATAGGTTTACCCTGCAGGGTGGGGGTTGTTGGATGCGAGGTTTCAGGGGTGACTGCAGTTCAGTCGGCAGTTAGGAACGCAAATGCAATGTTTGCATTCATGTCAAGAGGGCTAGAATACAAAACCAGGGATGTACTCCTGAGGCTGTATAAGGCTCTGGTCAGACCTCATTTGGAGTATTGTGAACAGTTTTAGGCCCTGTATCTAAGGAAGGATGTGCTGGCCTTGGAAAGGGTCTAGAGGAGGTTCGCAAGAATGATCCCTGGAATGAAGAACTTATCATATGAGGAACGGTTGAGGACTCTGGGGCTGTACATATTGGGGTTTAGAAGGATGAGGGGGAATCTTATTGAAAATTATAGGATACTGCGTGGCCTGGATAGAGTGGACGTGGAGAGGATGTTTCCACTTGTAGGAAAAACTAGAACCAGAAGACACCATCTCAGACTAAAGGGACAATCTGTTAAGACAGAGATGAGGAGGAATTTCTTCAGCCAGTGGATGGTGAATCTGTGGAACTCTTTGCCGCAGAAGGCTGTGGAGGCCAAATCACTGAGTGTCTTTAAGACAGAGATAGATAGGCTCTTGATTAATAAGTGGATCAGGGGTTATGGGGAGAGGGCAGGAGAATGGGGATGAGAAAATATCAGCTATGATTGAATGGCGCAGCAGACTCGATGGGCCGAGTGGCCTAATTCTGCTCCTATGTCTTATGGTCTTATGGCAGGCAGGGATTGAGCCATGTGGCGATCTGTTCATCGGGGGGTGGGGGGTAAATTTGTGAAGTTAGAGGATCTGGTGGAAGAGTACGGTTTCCAAGGAGGAAGGGCTTTAGGCACCTGCAGGTTCGGGACTTTGTAAGGAGAGAGGTGCCATCCTCTCCTGGTTTATGGAGGAGGAAAACCAGCCAGGAGAGTGAAGGAATAGTTGGGCAAGAGTGACAAGAATCCTCAATGAAGGCTTCGGCAGTCCCAAAAGACGTGCTGTTAGGTGAATTGGACATTTTGAATTCTCCCTCTGTGTACCCGAACAGGCGCCGGAATGTGGCGACTAGGGGCTTTTCACAGTAACTTCATTGCAGTGTTAATGTAAGCCTACTTGTGACGATAAAGATTATTAAAAAAATTAAAGCAGCAGAGGGATTGGAGTAGGGGTGGTGGTGGGTGAAGAGAAATGGAGGTGGAAATCTTTGCAACGTTGGTGCACCAGTGAATTGTCCAGGGTTATAGTCTGCTGCAGAATGCCTACCCGAGGAGAGGGATTCCATGTGACAGGATGAGACCAACTGCTTTATCGCTGAGTACACCAATGCTGCCTGGCAAGATGCTCAACACATCTTAGCGTAGGAACGAGAGGGGACTGCTTAGACCCCTGTGTCTGTTGTGCCATTCAATTAAGTTATAACTAATCTGTGATCTAATTCCACATACTACCTTTGCCCCATATCCCATAGCACCATTGGCTAGCAAAAACCTATAGTCGATAGCTTTAAGTTCCTGGGGCTCACCATCACCAACCGTCTGTCCTGGTCCACTCGCGTGGATGTGACAGTCAAGAAAGCCCAACAGCGTCTCTACTTCCCACGGAAGCTAAAGAAATTCGGCATGTCTGCATCGCATCTCACAAAACTCTACAGATGTGCCATAGCGAGCATCCTATCCGGCTGCATCACAGCCTGGTATTGCAACTGGTATTGGGCAGCACGGTAGCACAAGTGGATAGCATTGTGGCTTCGCAGCGCCAGGGTCCCAGATTCAATTCCCCGCTGGGTCACTGTCTGTGCGGAATCTGCACATTCTCTCCGTGTCTGCGTGGGTTTCCTCCGGGTGCTCCGGTTTCCTCCCACAGTCCAAAGATGTGCAGGTTAGGTGGATTGGCCATGAAAAATTGCCCTTAGTGACCAAAAAGGTTAGGAGGGGTTATTGGGTTACGGGGATAGGGTGGAAGTGAGGGCTTAAGTGGGTTGGTGCAGACTCGATCGGCCGAATGGCCTCCTGCACTGTATGCTCTATGTTCTAACTGCTCGGTCCAAGATTGCAAGAAACTGCAGACTGTGGTGAACTCAGCCCAACGCATCACACAAGCTTGCCACTCCCACATTGATACTGTCTACACCTCCCGCTGCCTCAGGAAGGCAGCCAACATTATGAGACCCCTCCCACCCAGGCATTGCCCTCTTCCAGACCCTTCCATCAGGCAGATGGTACAGATGTCTGAAGACCTGCACATCCAGACATAGGGACAGCTTCTTCCCCACAGCTACCAGACTCCTCAACGACTCCCGCTCAGACTGATCTGTTCCCTGTAAGAACACTATTCACGACGCCCTATGCTGTTCTTGCTCATGTATTCGCTTTATTTGGCCCCTTGTTCCGCACTGTAAACAATCACTGTTTGTCGATGTACCATTTGTCAGTGTACTCTGTTGATTATTCTTGTGTCTACTATGTACGTACTGTGTACGTTCCCTCGGCCGCAGAAAAATACTTTTCACTGTACTTCGGTACACGTGACAATAAATAAATCAAATCAAATCAAACTCTGATTTTAAATTAACAACAAGGAAGAGCATTCCAAATTTCTACCTGAAAGATTGACTCCCAAGTTTTAGACTATGTCCCTTACTCTTGGACTCCCAAAACCAGCAGCAATGATCTCTCCCCATCTCTGTGTGTGTGATGGAAAGTAAAATTACACCCACATGATATCTCGGATATGCTGCCAGAAATCCTACAGCGCAGTGACTGGATAGTGAAAGGCTGCCAATGGTGGGGCAGGGCTGTTCAAGGGGCCAGAGTCGGAGGACTGCAGAGAGCTCCGAAGGTTGTAGAAGGTTACAGAGATAAGGAGAGGAAGTGGCCCTGGAAGGACTTGATAGCGCAAAAGGTTGTGAAATTCCAGCGTTTGGGGTAGTGGCTGCCAATATAGGTTCATAAGCAGATGGGTGATGTTGTAAACCTGAAGAGTGAGCAAGATTGGTTGAGGGATGGGAAAAAGGAACCAGAGATTGAGATGAGCTGAGGCAGGGCTGAGCCAATCATTATGTGTGGTGAAATTCATTATCGGCCCTAGTAGAGAGCCTCTCCCCAGGGTATCTAACACACATCAGATGCTCTTGTATTGATGACAAAGAATGTTGGCAGCTGCAGTCCCAATAATGGACACATTAAACATTAGGTAGTGTACACATTGCGTATGAGGTCTTTCATAGAATTTACAGTGCAGAAGGAGGCCATTTGGCCCATTGAGTCTGCACCGGCTCCCAGAAAGAGCACCCTACCCAAGATCAACAACTCCACCCTATCCCCATAACCCAGTAACCCCACCCAACACTAAGGGCAATTTTGGACACTATGGGCAATTTATCATGGCCAATCCACCTAACCTGCACATCTTTGGACTGTGGGAGGAAACCGGAGCACCCGGAGGAACCCACGCACACACGGGGAGGATGTGCAGACTCTGCACAGACAGTGACCCAAACCGGAATCGAACCTGGGACCCTGGAGCTGTGAAGCAATTGTGCTATCCACAATGCTACCGTGCTTCCAATTGAAATTCTGGGTCGGTAACTGGTCAGGGCAACGGAAGTTGCTGAACGTAAGAAATAGTATCCGAATTAGGCCATTCAGCCCTGCAACCCTGCTCCGTTGTTCAGCGTAAAGGCTGATCGTCTATCTCAATTTGTCTTTTACTTTTCCATTTCCATTTATTCCCTTAGAATCCAGAAATCTATTAATCGCAGCCTTGAATCTGTTCCTTGGACTGAACATCCACAGCTCGCTTGGATAGAGATTTCCGAAGATTCACAGTCTTTTGACTGAAGCTATTTCTCCTCATCTCAGTCCGAAATGGCTAACCCTGTATCCTGAAAGTGTGACACCAGACTTTCCGGAGGAAGCAGTTTCACAGAGCCTACTCTACCAAATGCCAAGAAGAATTCTATAGGTTTTACTGTAGACAAGACCAACAGTAGCCAGCACGGTAGCACAGTGGTTAGCAGAATGGCTTCACAGCTCCAGGGTCCCAGGTTCGATTCCCGGCTTGGGTCATTGTCTGTGTGGAGTCTGCACGTTCTCCTCGTGTGTGCGTGGGTTTCCTCCGGGTGCTCCGGTTTCCTCCCACAGTCCAAAGATGTGCAGGGGTACGAAAGAGAAAATGCTGGAAAATCTCAGCCAGTCTGGCAGCATCTGTAGGGAGAGAAAAGAGCTAACGTTTCGAGTCCGATGACTCTTTGTCATCTCTCCCTACAGATGCTGCCAGACTTGCTGAGATTTTCCAGCATTTTCTCTTTCGTTTCAGATTCCAGCATCCGCAGTAATTTGCTTTTAATAGATGAGCCGGGGTAGGTGGATTGGCTATGCTAAATTGCTCTTAGTGTCCAAAAAAGGTAGGGTGGGGTTGCGGGGATAGGGTGGAAGTGTGGGGATGGGGTGGAGGTGTGGGCTTGGGTGGGGTGCTCTTTCCAAGGGCCGGTGTGGGCTCGATGGGCCGAATGGCCTCCTTCTGCACTGTAAATTCTGTGATTCTGTTTATCGGCTGTGACTCCCAACAAATCAACTGCTCCCATTTAAGTTGATTCCAGTTGGAGAAAGCTAGGACACTTGCAGGAGGAGCACGCTGTAAGCAAGCTTGTGTCATCGATACGTTACCTTTGTGTATTTCTTATAGCTATTATACCAACTTCCTGTAACTTATTACTTGTAACATATGCAACAGCTTCAATGTAATCCAACAGAGTGAAGCCATGGGAGGTTCCTGTCAGTCTCATGTCTCCCCTGTCCGCCTATGTGCCTTGCCCTTCAATCTGCGCTCCCGTCGGTCTGCGCTCCCGTCGGTCTGTGCTCCCGTCGGTCGGTCTGCGTTCCCGTCGGTCGGTCTGCACTCCCGTCGGTCTGGGATCCCGTTGGCCGGTCGGTCTGCGTTCCCGTCGGTCGGTCTGCGCTCCCATCGGTCGATCTGCGCTCCCATTGACCTGCACTCCAACCTGTCAGTTGGTCTGTGCTCCCGCTGGTCGGTAGGTCTGCGCTCCCATCGATCGATCTGCGCTCCCATTGACCTGCACTCCAACCTGTCAGTTGGTCTGTGCTCCCGCTGGTCGGTAGGTCTGCGCTCCCATCGATCGATCTGCGCGGCCATCGATCTGCACTCCAACCTGTCAGTTGGTCTGCGCTCCCGCTGGTCGGTAGGTCTGCGCTCCCATCAGTCGATCTGCGCTCCCATCGTCCTGCACTCCAACCTGTCAGTTGGTCTGTGCTCCCGCTGATTGGTAGGTCTGCGCTCCCATCGATCGATCTGCGCGCCCATTGATCTGCACTCCAACCAGTCAGTTAGTCTGTGCTCCCGCTGGTCGGTAGGTCTGCGCTCCTATCGATCGATCTGCGCACCCATGGATCTGCACTCCAACCTGTCAGTTGGTCTGTGCTCTCCCTGGTCAGTCGATCAGCACTCCTGCCGGTCGGTCTCTGCTCCCGCCAGGCGGTCTGCCTGCTCTCCGTCGCTCGGTCAGTCTGCGTGCCTGTTGGTAGATGGGTGTATGTCTGCGTTCTGTGTGCCTGTGCTGGACTGAATGTGAATGTGCATGTCTGTGGGTAAGTGTGTGTGTCTCTGTCTATGAGTCTGCGTCCACGTGTGTCTGTCTGTGTAACAATCTCTGCTTCCCAGCCGAAAACAAATGCGTCATTTTAGCATGTTTTTTCTGGATGTTTCGAATTGGACGTAGTTGATTGGAGAATCCTTCATATTTACAGGAAAAATATTTGTGTGAGAGTCGTCGAAGTAATATCATTCCTTCTTAAACTACAGTGCTTTGTATGGGATATGTTGATCTTTCTGTCAGTCAGATTGAATTTTATATGAAAGATTTTTTCCTCAAAAAGCATGCATACAGTAAAAAAAAAAATCCTGGGATTAAGTTTACCGAGCTTAGATGTTGTGTGTCAAATGGGCAAGGAAAATCAAAAGAAATATACCGAGGAATTGTTGATATTGGAGCAGTGGATGTTTACAGTGAGGGGTTCTTGGTGCATGTTAGTGCAGCTTGTAGTAGTGTGTGCAGTATAATGTTGATCTTTGTGTCAATCAAGTTGAATTTTAATCAGAATATGATCCAAGACCCACAGTAGAAACCTGGGGATTAGGTTCGCAGAGTCTGTGTGACTTTACTGTTTGGGTTGCAGAAAAATTAGAGAAGTGGTTTTGATTTTCTTTTCACCCTCCTCCTCCTCCATCCTCGGATCTTTGAGCCCGACGGTGGGGTGGGGTGTATATAATCATGAATCACTGCTGTTTATGTTGTAAGAATTCTCCTTTGATGCCTCGCCATTCCTCCGGCTGGTTCAGTCAGTAGGTTTGTGGGAAAAGGCGGCGTTGAACCAGGTTCGATCGCGAGTTGGCTGTTCTCAACCGAGGTGGCTTTGTATCAATTAAGTAACCCTCTGTGCCCTGGGTTGGGAATGGGCAGGTGGCAGAGGCAGCTAGCCACGATCTATGCTTTTGAATGCTCTGCAGTGGCTCCTGCTGGATAGAAAGCTATATAGCGCCTTTATGTCCCACCTTCAATGGTCTCTCGATATCTTTACGATATCTGTACTTTACAGCCAATTTACAAAATTCTATTCATTCTTGGGGTGTGGGCATCATTGGCAAGGCCAGCATTTTTTGCCCTTCCCTAATTACCCTCAAGAAAGTGGCAGTAAACCACCATCTGGACATTCTCAATTCTCCCTCTGTGTACCCGGACAGGCGCCGGAATGTGGCGATCAGGGGCTTTTCACAGTAACTTCAATGCCGTGTTAATATAAGCTGACTTGTGACAATAAAAATTATAAATAAATAAAATCTGGAACTGCTGCAGTTTACGGGTGTAGGTACACCCACGGTGCTGTTAGGGAGTTCCAAGATATGGCTCAACGATGATGAAGGAACGGCGATATAATTCCAAGGTAGGATCGTGTGTGGCTTGGAGGGGAACCTGCGGATGGCGCTGTTCCCATCTTATCTGCTGCCCTTGACCTTCTAGGTGGTAAAGGTCGTAGGTTTGCAAATTGCTGTTGAAGGAACATTGGTGGCTTCCTGCAGTGCATCTTGTAGATGGTACACACTGCTACCACTGTGCACGGTGGTGGAGGGAGTGAATGTTTAAGGTGGTGGATGGGGTCCCAATCAGGGGGTTGCTTTGACTTGGATGGTGTCAGGCTTCTTGAGTTTTGAGCTGCACTCATCCAGGCTCAAAGGAAGATGGCTGTGGTTGTTGGGTGTCAGTCATCCCAGGCTTGGGACATCACTGCAGGAGTTCCTCAATGTTGTGCCCGAGATCAATCAGTCTTCAGCTGATTCAATGACGTTCCTTCCAACATAAGGTCAGATGTGGAGTGTTTGCTGATAATTGCATAATATTCAACACCACCCATGACCCCTCAGACACTGAAGCAACCCAGGTGCAAATACAGCAAGACCTGGACAATATCCAGGCTTGGGCTGACAAATGACAGGTAACATTCGCGCCACTCAAGTGCCAGGCAATGACTATCTCCAATAAGACAGAAGCAAACCATTGCCCCTTGACATTCAATGGCATTACCATCACTGAATTCCCCACTATCAACATCCCGGGGGTTACAATTGAGCAGAACTGACCTGGACCCAGCCATATAAATATTGTGGCTTCAAGAGCAGGTCAGAGACTAGAACTCCTGTGGCTAGTAACTCACCTCCTGATTCCCCAATGTCTGTCCACCACATACAAGGCGTAAGTCAGGAATGTGATGAATCTCCACTTGCCTGGGTGAGTGCAGCTCCAAAAACATTCAAGAAGCTCGACACCATCCAGGATAAAGCAGCCTGCTTGATTGCTCCCCCTTCCACTAAACATTCACTTCCTCCACCATTGGCGCACAATAGCAGCCATGTGTACCATCTGCAAGATGCACTGCAGGGACCAAGGCTCCTTTAACAACACCTTCCAAACTCACGACCACTACCATCTAGAAGGACAAGAGCAGCAGATACCTGGGAACACCACCAACTGGAAGTTCCCTTGCAAGTCACTTTGAAATATATCGCCGTTCCTTCACTCTCACTGGGTCAAAATCCTGGAATTCCTTTCCTAAGAGCACTGCGGGTGTACCTACACCACAGGGACAGCAGCGGTTCTAGAAGGCAGCTCACCACCCCCTTCCCAAGGGTTATTAGGGATGGGCAATAAATGCTGGCTTAGCCAGCGACGCCTACATCCCATACAAATTAATTTGAAATAAAGTGGAGATTATTCCGTCACAATCCTGACTTGTGCCTTTTGGACAGGTTTTGGAGAGAACCAGAGGTGAGTGACGTGTCGTAGAATGTTCTCCCTTGTACTTTTGCTCACTGCAAGGCCTCATGAATAGGAGTTCTTGCTCTGTGGTTGCAAGATATAGGTTGAGAGTTGGTAGATTTAAAACTGAGATGAGGAGACACTACTTCCCACAGTAGGTGATGAATTTGTGGAACTAGCTGCCCCAGAGTGCGGTGGAGTCCGAATCATTAAATGGTTTCACGAGGGAGATAGATATATTTCTGATTTTTAAAAACAGGTTCAAGAGATATGGGGAATAGGCAGGAAGGTGGATTTGAGACCAGGAAGAGATCAGCCATGATCTGATTGAATGGCGGAGCAGGCTCGAAGGGCTGAATTGCCTACTTCCGCTCCTAATTCCTATGTTCCTAACCCATCGAGGTCCTATACATGAACCAAGTACATTGTTGCTCATCAGCAACTGGACCTTACGGTGTATTTCAGCATCTTCTGTACATATCTCAGAGTTCCTCCTGCTAGGAGTTTGTATGTTTCTACCCTGGTCCATTGACCTGAAATATCTTCATTGTTTTGCTTCACAAATTTTCATTTGAACTGGAACAACAGGATGATTTTCAAGTGATGATGTCTATCCTTTGTTTGATTTTGTATGCCTAGATCGCCTGGAGACCAAGACTTTCAACCAAGAGGAGTTTAAAGACAGATTTCTTGCAGAGGTAAGGGTGATTGGATTGATCCCTGTAGGGTACTTGGACAGGGGTGGGAATGTGAGGGATGGTTTGGGATGATTGTTTATTGGGAGTTGCCTGGGACGCCTTGCAACCAGACAGCAGGAATCTTTCTGATGTGTATGTGGGGAATTGTTGGCTCACTGAAGGGACACACTTGGGCTTTCAGAGCCTTAAACCCATTGTTGCCTTCAGGGGGGAAGGGGGGGGGGGCAGTTTGGGATGGCAGCTACTCCCATGCTGTTCCAGAATTTTGCTGAGTTACATGGAATACAGCAAAGAAGCAGGCCATCTAATAAAAGCAAGATGCTGAAAACCTGAAATAAAAACCAGAAATGTTGGAGGTACTCCGAGGTCTGGCAACATCCGTGGACCCTGTGAGATATTGGCAGGATGGATGTGGAGAGGATCTTTCCTCTTGTGGGGGAATCTAGAATTGGGTCATTGTTTAAAAATAAGGATTTGTCTGCTTAAGACAGAGATGAGGACTAACTCTTTCTCTCAAGGGCCTCTGAAATTTTCTTCCTCAAAAGTCAGTGAAAGCAGAGTCTTTGAAAATTTTTAAGGCAGAACTGGATTGATTCTTGATTAACAAGGGGATGAAAGGTTATCAGGAGTAGGTGGAAGGGCACGGTCAGATCATCCATGATCTTATTGAATGGCGGAGCAGGCTCGAGGGGCCGAGTGGCCTATTCCTGCCTCTAATTAGTATGTTTACAGCAATGTTTATGTTCCACACATGCCTCATCCTCTGTATTTATTTTAGCTCACCAGATCAACATAACCTTCTATTCCTTTCTCCCTCATGTATTTATTTAGTTTCCCCTTAAATATATCCACGTTATTCACCTCAGCCACTCCATGTGGTAGCATATTCCACATTCTAACACTGTTCAAGGAAAGAAGCTTCTCCTGAATTCGACGATGGATTAAATCTTATTAGAACATAGAACAGTACAGCACAGAACAGGCCCTTCGGCCCTCGATGTTGTGCCGAGCATTGTCCGAAACCAAGATCAAGCTATCCCACTCCCTGTCATTCTGGTGTGCTCCATGTGCCTATCCAATAACCGCTTGAAAGTTCCTAAAGTGTCCGACTCCGCTGTCACAGCAGGCAGTCCATTCCACACCCTAACCATTCTCTGAGTAAAGAACCTACCTCGGACATCCCTCCGAAATCGCCAACCCTGAATCTTATAGTTATGCCCCTTTGTAACAGCTACATCCACCCGAGGAAATAGTCTCTGGACGTCCACTCTATCTATCCCCCTCATTATTGGGCAATTTAGGTCTTGTATTTTATGGATCCTAGTTTTGAAGTCTCCCAAAAGTGGGAGTATCTTCCCTATTTTTACCCTCTCAGACTCTTTTATGATATTAATGGCCACTCTCTGATCACCCTTCTTATTCTCTATTCTATAGACAGGAGCTCCAATTTGTTCAGTCTTTTCCATTCTGGTATCATCCTTGCAAATCTTTTCTACGCCTTCTCCAGGCCCTCGATATCTTTTAAATAATATGGAGACCAGAACTGTGCTCAGCACTGAGTGCGGTCTAATCAAGGTCCAGTCTAAGCTCAACATCTCTGCTTTCCAATTCTATTCCTCGAGAAATGAACTCTTCTCCACGGTTTGCACTTTTTGTGATCATAGTTACCTGCTTCAGAGCTGGCGACCGAAGCCAAAGGGTGGTTGTGGAGGGTTGTTTTTCAAACTGGAGGCCTATGACCAGCGGTGTGCCTCAGGGATCGGTGCTGGGTCCACTGTTATTTGTTACATATATAAACGATTTGGATGAGAATGTTGGAGGCATGGTCAGTAATTTTGCAGATGACGCCAAGATTGGTGGCATAGTGGATAGTCAAGTAGGTTATATAAGATTGCAACAGGATCTTGACCAATTGGGCCAGTGGGCCGATGAGTGGCAAATGGAGTTTAATTTGGATAAATGTGAGGTGATACATTTTGGTAGATCAAATCGGGACAGGACCTACTCAGTTAATGGTAGGGAGTTGGGGAGAGTTACAGAACAAAGAGATCTCGGAGTACAGGTTCATATCTCCTTGAAGGTGGAGTGGCAGGTGGACAGGGTGGTGAAGAAGGCATTCAGCAGGCTGGGTTTTATTGGTCAGAATGTTGTATACAGGAGTTGGGCCACCTTGTCGAAGTTGCACAAGGCATTCGTAAGACCACACGTAGAATAAAGTGTTCATTTCTGGTCACCCTATTATAGGAAGGATATTGTTAAACTAGAAAGAGTGCAGAAGAGATTTACGAGGATGCTACCAGGCCTTGATGGTCTGAGTTATAAGGAGAGGCTGAATAGGCTGGGACCTTTTTCCCTGGAGCGTAGGAGACTTACAGAGGTCTATAAAATAATGAGGAGCATCGATAAGATAGATAGTCGACATCTTTTCCGATAGGTAGCGGAGTCTAGAACTAGAGGGCATAGGTTTAAGGTGAGAGGGGAGAGATACAAAAGAGACCAGAGGGGATTTTTTTCACACAGAGGGTGGTGATCACCTGGAATGGGCTGCCGGAGGAAGTGGTAGAGGTGGGTAAGATTTTGTCTTTCAAAAAGCAGTTAGACGTGGGCAGGGTGGGTATAGAGGGATATGGGCCAAATGCGAGCAAGTGGGACTAGCTTCGTGATAGAAGCTGGGTGGCATGGACAAGCTGGGCTGAAGGGCCTGTTTCCATGCTGTAAACATCTGTGACTCTACGACTGTTGATGATCTGTCAATCTGTGCCCCAAGATCCCCTTGTGCCTGTACCCCATTCAGATTAGGTGGTTTCCCTAACTCCTCGTATCAAAAATGCAGTGCCTCACACAAAGAAAGCAGTTTTTTTTCCAAAAGAGGGAGGAGGAGTGGGTTGTGCTCATTACTTGAGCACACGACCACAAACCACAAAAGCATGGCCTGTCCCATCCTCCAGCTGTGCTTTGTGACTGGCGTGTGGGGTGATAATTACAGAGAAGTGCGACTGAGCTGAAGCCACACTGAACTGAATGAAATCTGTGTTCTGTGTTTGTGTGTAGTATCCGTCAGAGATCCACACATTGAATCATGGGATGGAATGGTAGCCTTGTCACGTCCCCATGGTGATGCCGACACTGATGTATTTTTTTTACTGATGTCTGTTGTTACATGTGCCGATTTTGGTGCTTCTCAAAGCGAGGGAAGATATGGGAAAAGTAGCTTCCTTTCCAGGCATCAAACACTCGCAGGACAGGTACAGCACAGGGTTAGATACAGAGTAAAGCTCCCTCGACACTGTCCCCATCAAACACTCCCAGGACAGGTACAGCACGGGGTTAGATACAGAGTAAAGCTCCCTCTATACTGTCCTCATCAAACACTCCCAGGGCAGGTACAGCACGGGGCTAGATACAGAGTAAATCTCCCTCTACACTGTTCCATCAAACACTCCCAGGACAGGTACAGCACGGGGTTAGATACAGAGTAAAGCTCCCTCTACACTTTCCTCATCAAACACTCCCAGAACAGGTACAGCACGGGGTTAGATACAGAGTAAAGCTCCCTCTACACTTTCCTCATCAAACACTCCCAGGACAGGTACAGCACGGGGTTAGATACAGAGTAAAGCTCCCTCTACACTGTCCCCATCAAACACTCCCAGGCCAGGTACAGCACGGGGTTCGATACAGAGTAAAACTCCCTCTACATTGTCCCCATCAAACACTCCCAGGACAGGTACAGCACGGGGTTAGATACAGTACAGAGTAAAGCTCCCTCTACACTGTCCCCATCAAACAATCCCAGGACAGGTACAGCACGGGGTTAGATACAGAGTAAAGCTCCCTCTACACTGTCCCCATCAAACACTCCCAGGACAGGTACAGCACGGGGTTAGATACAGAGTAAAGCTCCCTCTACACTGTCCCCATTAAACACTCCCAGGACAGGTACAGTACCGAGTTAAGTGCATTGTAATACCCTCTCTGCCCTGTTCCATTGAGCATTATGAGCTCAGATACAATCTATTAACAACCTGAACAGAGGAAGTAAATTGTACTAGACAGGTTCTGGACTGATATCAGGAGGCACGAGTGTTCTTCAGTTGGGCAAGGATTTGGATAGTGTGAGGGTCACAATGTAGTTTCTGAAAGATTGCAGTGGATGGGCTGAGCAGTCACCCTCATACTTAAATATCTTATTGTCAGAAAACTAGGCTTCACAAGATTCTTTTTCTGTGGGTCTGGAGTGGCATGTAGGGGTGGACCAGGTAAGGACGGCAGATTTCCTTCCCTAAAGGACATTAATGAACCAGATGGGTTTTTACAACAAATGACAATGTTCATCATTGATTTTCATTGAATTCAAATTTCACCATCTGCAGTGGTGGGGTTTGAACCCGGGTCCCCAGAACATTTCCCTAGGTTTCTGGATTATCAGTCCAGTGACAATATCACTACACCACCACCACCCCATGACCAGCTGAAGGCAATTGTTTACAACTATTAAAGAAAAAGCTTCCATTTTTTTCATGACCACAGACAGTCTCAAAGCGCCTCACTGTTTAAATATTATCACTGTCGGAATGTGGGAAACACGACAGTCCATTTGTGCACAGCAAGTTCCATATAGCAATAGGAAGGGAGTCAGTTTTCTATTTTCTGATATCGATTGAGGACTAGTATGGCCAGTATGCCAGGGAGCACCCCTGCTCTTCACAGTCGTGCCGTGGGATGGTTTACGTCCACCTGAGAGGGCAGACAGGACCACAGTTTAACGTCTCATGCGAATGTCCGGCTGTGCATCACTCCCTCGGTTACTGGCACTCGGACCGTCGGCCTGGCTCAGAAGGGAGAGTGATGTCAGGATGTTGCTCTTCCAGCGAGGAGTGAACTGAGATATAGAAAGAATCTCTGGATATGGTGCCATCGGTGAAAATGCTGGAACAGTTTTACAGAGCATTGGAAAGCCATGTGAGGAGGCTGGTAGGTTTTTGGATGATGGAAATGGTCTACATCGTCCTCACTAATATATTTCTCTATTCATTGTGTTCTTGGTCCCCTCTGCACCTATGCCTGAAGAATGGATTTTCTTTCCCCTCCTCCATGGGTCGTGTGGACGTCGCTGGCAGGCCAGCATTTGTTGCCCAACCCTAATTGCCCAGGAACTCAGTGGCTTGCCAAGCCATTTCGGAGGGAAGTTAAGAGTTGAGCATTGCTGTGTCTGATGACGCGTGTAGGGCAGACCAGGTAAAGGGTGGCAGTTTCTTTCCCAGGTGGATTTTTCCAACAATCGATTATAGCTGTCACAGTCAGCATTACTGACACTCGTGGTATATTCCGACTGATTGATTGAATTTAAATTCCACCAGCTGCCATGGTGACCATTGAACCCCTGAACCCCACAGCATTAGCCTGGGGCTCTGGATTACTAGTCCAATGTCTACCAGTAAACCACTGCCTCTCGTGGATGTAACCACTGCTCCTCCAGCCTCCGCTTGTGACTCATACAGTTAACAGGAAACATGGGCCAAGCATTAGATCCCTGCCCAATGTCCCTCTTGAAGGTGTTTGAGAACTCGCGATGGACATACCTCATAATGAAAGAAGAGCGGCAATTCCGTTCTGCACCTTTCTGGTGCCACGCTTTGCAGTTCCTTTTACCCATGCTTTCATGGTTCCACTCACCCATCAGACCATAAGATATCGGAGCAGAAGTAGGCCATTCAGCCCATCGAGTGCTCCACCATTGAATAATTGATCTGTTCGCTGGCCTACTTCGGCTCCCAGTCCAGCAATGTTTTGATTCTAAAATCCTAATCTTTGTTTTCAAGTCCGTCCTTGGCCTCACCCCTCTGCAGCTCTGAAACCTCCTCCGGTCCTTCATTCTTCAAAGATCTCTGCATTCCGCCAACTCTGTGCTCTTACACATGCCTGATTTTTATTGATCCACCATTCGCGGCCATCCCTTCAGTTGCCTGAGCCCTAAGCTCTGAAGTTCCTTCCCTAAAGCTCCCCGCCCTGTCTCTAAAACACCCCTTAAAATCTATATCTTTGGCCAACCTCGGAGTCACCAGGCGTTGTTCCTTCCCTGCATATCTTGTGTTTCAACTTTATTTCGATAATGCTGCTGCGGAGAGCACCTTGGGATGTTTTACTGAGATAAAGAAGCTATAGAAATGTAAACTGTGTTGTTTTGCTGTGACCAGTCAACGTGCATCTGGTCCCGGCTTTCATGTTCCTTCGTTTGGAAAAGAATTAAACGATGGACTTGGAATTCCTGAAACAGAGTGTCAGTAAACTGAGGTGAGGCTGGGATTGGAACTGAAAGGAAGGTAAAGATGTTAGACTTGTATAATACCTGTCGCATCCACAGGGTGTTCCAAAGTACTTTCCAGCCACTGTTTTCAAATGCTATTGGAATGGAGGAAACACAGCTGTCAAT
The DNA here is from genome assembly GCF_902713615.1 of Scyliorhinus canicula. Lineage (NCBI taxonomy): Eukaryota > Metazoa > Chordata > Chondrichthyes > Carcharhiniformes > Scyliorhinidae > Scyliorhinus > Scyliorhinus canicula. The sequence continues at coordinate 279,428,775 of NC_052147.1, read as the reverse complement.
CAGCACACAGCAAGGTCCCACAAAGAGCAGTGTGAGGACATCTGGGCAATCTGTTTGTCGGTGACTTTGGTCAAGGGGCAAACGTCAGCCACGTTCCCAAGAAGAACACCTCTGCTGTTCTGTCAAATAGGGAAGATGGGGGGGGGGGGGGGGGGGGCTAACACCTCATCCAATAGTTGGCCAATAGTGTGCCTCTGATGGGCGGGCAATTCCAGAAGTACTTCGCCAAATTCGCCATCGTGCATTTCCAATTTGTTTCTCGCTCCTAAATTGCACAGAAAAGTTAATTTACAAACTTGAAAGGTTCTGCAGAAGATTTGAGCTTTGTCACATCATCTCCCCTCTACCATCGGGGGGCACCAGCACCTTTGAATATAGTAACTCACTTACAGCCCGTAAATTACAGCGGTTGACAATACGTTTCTTTCTCAACCTGTCATCCTTTTAGTACTTTCAGGTTATATACCCATATGATATGTTGTGAAGTGTGAATATTAGCTTTACCGTGAAGTTACTGAGAGTTGGGGTGTGTGTGTGTGTGTGTGTTTTTTTGGAGCCATTTTAATTTCCATTGATTTTTATGTTAATGAAAAAGAAGATTACGACAATATTTTTGTTTAAACAGTGAAAGTTGATGAAGCCATTGTGGAAACTGTCTGGGAGGAACGCGTGTGTAGGCGTGATCATTGTGCTTGCTTAGAAAACCTGAGGTTTATAACTTCTCCCAGCCAGTTCCTTTTCCTCTCCTCGCCACTAATGTAATCGAAGCTTCCACTTTAAATGAAAGCATTCTATATCAAGAAATTAAATTATCGCGATCTCTGGAAAGGTGGAATGACCCCCCCCCCCCCCCCCCCCCCCCCCCCCCCCCCCCCCCGTCCCCCCTGTTCGGGTGGGAAAGTGGAGCTGAGTCCACAAAAGATCAGCCATGATCTCATTGAATGGCGGAGCAGGCTCGAAGGGCCAGATGGCCTACTCCTGCTCCTAGTTCTTATGTTCGGGTAGCACAGTGGTTAGCACTATTGCTTCACAGCGCCAGGGTCCCAGATTCGATTCCCGGCTTGGGTCACTGTCTGTGCGGAGTTTCCACGTTCTCCCCGTGTCTGCGTGGGTTTCCTCCGGGTGCTCCGGTTTCCTCCCACAAGTCCCGAGAGACGTGCTTGTTAGGTGAATTGGACATTCTGAATTCTCCCTCCGTGTACCCGAACAGGCGCCGGAATGTGGCGACTAGGGGCTTTTCACAGTAACTTTATTGCAGTGTTAATGTCAGCCTCCTTGTGACAATGATAAAGATTATTATTATTATTACCACATGTCACCGTGAATTAATTGTACAGGATATGAAATGTCATTTCCTCCGGTGAAGGGGTCTAGCAGAAGAGGTGAAGTAACCTTCAAATTAGAGCAAAATCACCCAGAGGCGATGTGAATATACGTAGGAACATGTGTATTTGAAGCAGGAGGAGACAATTCAGCCCCTCATGTCTACCCTACCATTCAGTAGGATTGTAACTGATCTGATTGTGGCCTCAACTCCACTTTCCAGCCCCCCCCCCCCCCCCGATAACCTTTGAATCCTTTATTAGTCAACAACGTATCTAACTCTGGCTTGAAGAGATTCACTTTTCCTGCCTCCGCCTCCCTCTGGGGAAGGGGAGTTCCACAGACTCACCACCCTCTGAGAGAGAAGCAATTTTCCTCTTTGTCTTCGATGGGAAACCCCTTAATGTTTAAACGCCATCCCCTGTTTCTAGTCTCTCCCACAAGACGAACATTCTTTCAGCATCCACCCAGTCGAGTCCCCTCGGGATCCTGCGGGTTTGAATGAGCTCTCCTCTCATTCTTCTATTTCTTTAAGATGCCTGAAGTGAGGAATCACTTCACCACATAAGAGGGTCACAGAAATCTGGAGCGCTCCCCCCACACAAAAGCTGTGGCATGATTGGGGGAGTCGAGTGGAAATTTTGAAACCGAGATTGATTGATTTTGTTCGCTGAGGCTGTTCAGAGTTACAGAGCCCAGGCAAGTTGGGGATAGCGTACAGATCGGCCATGATCTTGTTGAATGGCGGAAAAGGGGTTGAATGTCCTCCTCCTGCTTTTTAAAATCCTTTTGCAGGATGTGGGCGTTGCTGGCAGGCCAGGATTTGTTGCCCGTCCCTAATTGCCCCCGAGAAAGCCATTGTGGGCCACCTTCTTCAGCCGCTGCAAGACACAAGTCACATTGCTGTTGGGGAGGAAGGTGCAGAATTTTGACCCAGTCACAGCGATGAAATGGCGATATAGTTCCAAGTCAGGATGATGCGTGCCTCAGAGGAGAAGTTGCAGGTCACGGTGTTCCCCTGTCCTCCTAGAGGTCATGGGTTTGGAAGGTGCTGTCAAAGGGGCGATGCTGAGGTACTGCAGTGCATCCTGTCTATGGTATACACTGCTGCCTCTGGGCGTCAGTGGTAGAAGGAGTGAAGGGTTAAGATGGTGGATGGGGTGCCAAATAAACAGGCTGCTTTGCCCATGATGGTGTTGGGCCTGTCGAGTGTCGTTGGAATTGCACTAATCCAGGCAAGTGGAGAGTATTCTATCACTCACTTGTGCCATGAGAAACTCCTGAAGCAATGTCCTGGGGCTTGTAATGATTGACCTCCAACACCCAGAACAATCTTCGTTTGTACACTCCAAACAGTGGAACATATTCTTCCCGATTCCCATTAACTCCAGTTTTTCTTGGGCTTCTTATGCCCCACTCGGTCACCTGCTGGATTGATGCCATGGGGTAGCTCATTAGTAAATTCTGTTTGACAAAACTCCGATGCTTGACTTTTTACTGCATTAACAGTGCTATATAATACAAGCTGTTGTTGGGTGACCTGCCATTATATTTGACAATTTGTCTCTTTCTTTTTGTATTTATTTGTGTCTGGTGAGGTCTCAGACGATGCTGTTATGTTTATTTTGAATCACCAGTGCAGCAGTTTGAAAGGCCACCTCACAGGGGAGCTGTGGTGTGGGACTGGAGTCACATGCAAGCCTCGACCGGGTAAGGATGGCGCGTTTCGTTCTCTGAACAAAGATCGAAAGACCTGCATTTCTACCGCACCTTTCGCAACCTTCCAAAGCAATGTATATCCATTGTAGGCACTGTTACAAAATGTAGGGAATCTCGGGCTTGTTTATGCATAGCTCCCACAAAACAATCACATAATCTGTCCCGGCAATGTTATTTGAGGAATACATATTAGCCCAGGACCTCTGCTCTTCCTCGAAATAGCAGCCATGGAATCTTTTGCATCCACCTGTTAAGGCCCTCTCTTTGATACCTCACCTGAAAGGTGGCACTTTTGACAGTGCAGCACTCCCTTAGCACTGCATTGGGCGTGTCAGCCTCAAATATTGTGTGCAAGGCTCCGGAGTGGGAATCAGAGAATTAGTGAATCAGTTCAATTTCTCCCAACAATCCAGCAGCTTCCTGCTCTCATTTACTTCCAGATTTTTTGAAACAGAATTCAAATTCTCAAAGTGCCATGGTGTGGGAAATGAACTCCCGTCCTCTGCATTATTAGTCCAGTAACATAACCACTATGCTACTGTACCCTGTTATTGCATTCTCTGTTATTACTTCGGATTCCCAGCATTCACGGTTGGGCTTTTTGTTTATGTAGTTTGATTTAAAAAAAAGACTTTTATACCGTGAGAGTGTGATATTATCTCCACAGTTTGATACTATAGCTGTGGAGTGCGTGGTTCTTTTTTTTTTAAGTGCGTGCACAAATCCCAGACCCAGAGGACAAGAACTGTGCGGTACTGTGAGCAAGGTAGCATTCTGCAGCTACTCGGTTTCATTTCCCCACTGACTAGTCTTCTCCATTGTCGCGCTGGAGGAGAGCAATGTGGGGAAAACACGGCGGCACAGTGGTTAGCACTGTTGCTTCACAGCTCCACGGTCTTGGGTTCGATTCCCGGCTTGGGTCACTGTCTGTGCGGGGTCAGCACGTTCTCCCCGTGTCTGCTTGGGATTCCTCCCATGTGCTGTGAGGTGAATTGGACATTCTGAATTCTCCCTCCGTGTACCCGAACAGATGCGACTAGGGGCTTTTCACAGTAACTTCATTGCAGTGTTAATGTAAGCCTATTAGTGATACTAATAAAGATTATTGTCATTAGGAGTTAAGAGGAGACCAGGAGTAACCAAATAACTCTGGGCTTCTCCTCATGCCAGTTTTAAGAGCAGCATTGCAGGCCAAGTCGAGCTCTTCAGCTGGGCATCTGAACGGGCATCAGGTTGAGGATGAGGAGGTGGTCGGTTGCCATGGGTCCCACATTTCCTGTCTCGAGGTCAAATGCATCCCGCCGTCACCTTCTCTCGGTTGTGGCACTAAATTGAGGCCCATCTTGGATTTGTTTTATTGTCACGTGTACAGAGCCTACATCACCATTCAATATGATCATGGCTGAGCATGCAAATTCAGTATCTCACTCCCGCTTTCTCTCCATACCCCTTGATCCCTTTAGCCACGAGGGCCACATCCAGCTCCCTCTTGAATATTTCCAACAAACTGGCCCCAACAGCTTTGAGTGGTAGAGAATTCCACAAGTTTACATCTCTCTGAGAGAAGAAGTTCTTCCTTACTCGTCTTATACGACTCTTAAAATCACTCAATAGTTATGAATTCTTTGGAGTTGTTCACCAGAGAGGCTGACTGAAGTCTTAAAATGCGCTATATAGATGCAAGTCTCTTTCAGAATTAGTGGATAGACTGGCAAAATGTTGGCACACAAAATAGGTGACAATTTAGATCAAGGTGTCATAGCATTCAAGGAGGAATGAGATCAGCAATTGTGGAAGAATGTTGATGAACTTCAGGAAACAATGAGGAAATGGGATTGAAGGGGAGAGGTCCTGTGGAGGGACCAGGATGATGGAGAAGAGACTGGTGAAGGAAGAACGACTTCTAATGTAAACAAAACCAGATTCCAGTTGATACTGGGTGAGAGTAACAAGATTGAACAAGTATTTCTATAGCAGCTATAATGACCTCAGGACGTCAGGCAGCCAAGACGTACTTTTTAAAAGTTGTAAAGTAGGAAATGCGATAGCCAATTATTGCACAGCAAGCTCCCACAAACAGCAATCTGATAAGACCATAAGACATAGGAGCAGAATTAGGCCACTCGGCCCATTGAGCCTGTTCTGCCATTCAAACATGGCTGATATTTTTCTCACCCCCATAGTGACCTGCTAGTTTTTTCTAAGCAATGCTGGTTGTGGAATAAATATTTGTCTGGTCATTGGGGAGAAATGTGGTGCCATGGGATCATTTCCATGCACCCATGAGAACCGGGGAGGGGTGAGGGCATTGATCGAGCCTATCAATACACAGAGGACACATTTATTTGCTGGCTGGTTAGAATACAGGCACAGAACAGAACACTTCCTCTGAGCCCATATTTATTATCTTATTGAACTTTTATTGTTCCTGTTTTGCATGTCATTTTGTTATTTGGTGTTTGGAAGTGGATTTTGCTTCTCATTATGAACATACGAGCTGTCCAGAGTGAAATGACAATAAAAACCAGTATTGTTTTCCCCTCGGCTGGCGAAAAGGGTTGGAACTGGAGAGGGGAAGCGACTGTATGAGATGTTGGTTTGAGACTTAGCGAACAAAATTCCTTGCGGTAAAGTTGAGAGCCAGCACGGTAATATCTGCACAGCTATAGGACTGGCTTTTTCAGGATGTCTGAGGAATCATTATTTTTAATCTCTGCCCGGTGGTCGTTTCTTTCAGCCACATTTGGTGACCTGCATTTTTTTAAAAATTGGTTTACAGAAGCAGGGTTTCAACAAACAGGACAGGGAGAGTGAAAGGTCAGCCTGGGCTGCGACTGGAGGATGTGCATTAAAACAAGCACCGCTGAATAGGAAGACAAATAAACAGCGGGGTTAAGAATCCCGGCCGATGGAGGCGTTTGGGGTCCAGGCGCGGAAGTTTTGGGATTGGGTTTGTTAGCATAAACTCTCTGACGTAAGCATGGAGAGGGGCAGCCGCCAAAATTCATTGTTTTTCGCTCTCCCCAGGGGGTTGAGCTGGAAATGATTCAAGCGTCCGATCCCAGCTGGACTGTGGAGATTCCAGTGCACTTTCTACAGTCTGCAGTGAAAGGGCTTTTGGCATGCAGTTCCAGTGCAGCCCGTTTCAGAGAAAGGACTCTCTCCCTCTCACACTTTCTATTTCTCACGTTTTTTTGCTTTCCTTCTTATTTTCCCTCTCTCTTTACCTTCCTCCCTTCTAATTTTGTTTTCATTTTCATCCCTTCGTCCTCCATTTTTCCTTTTCTCCACCGTGCGATCGTGCCCTCAGTCACCTCGGCTCTCTTCCCTGTCATTTTCACTCTGAACCCCCACTCGCTCTTCTCCTCTTTGAGCCAGCTTTGGGTCACCAGCCCTAATGTCGCCTTGTTGACTGGGTGATGGGATGGGAGTGTCACTGGCAAGGTAAACATTTGTTGCCCACCCTCAATTGCCCTTGCATTTACCAGTTCCGAGAGTAGAGAGTCACCCACGTTGGATCGAGAGGTGCATGCAGGCCAGATGTCCTTCCCTAAAGGACACCAATGTTTATAACAGTCAACGATAGATTCGTTGTCACTATTTTTGAGACTATTTTCAATTACAGATTTGATTAATTATTTAACTTGAAATATTATTATTTAACCTTTCCACCAGCTGCCGTGGTGAGATTTGAATCTGTATCCTCAGTCCAATAGCCTGGGCCTCTGGATCACCAGTCCAATAGCCTGGGCCTCTGGATCACCAGTCCAATAGCCTGGGCCTCTGGATCACCAGTCCAATAGCCTGGGCCTCTGGATCACCAGTCCAATAGCCTGGGCCTCTGGATCACCAGTCCAATAGCCTGGGCCTCTGGATCACCAGTCCAATAGCCTGGGCCTCTGGATCACCAGTCCAATAGCCTGGGCCTCTGGATCACCAGTCCAATAGCCTGGGCCTCTGGATCACCAGTCCAATAGCCTGGGCCTCTGGATCACCAGTCCAATAGCCTGGGCCTCTGGATCACCAGTCCAATAGCCTGGGCCTCTGGATCCCCAGTCCAATAGCCTGGGCCTCTGGATCACCAGTCCAGTGATATCACCGCTATGCCACCATCTCTCCACAAAGCTCCTGTGCAGTTTCATGGGGCACTTTATTGTGTTAATGGTGCCGTTAAAGTTCATGTTGGACCCTTCAGAGGCACTGGTTCAGGGGCTGGTTTAGCACACTGGGCTAAATCGTTGGCTTTTAAAGCAGACCAAGGCAGGCCAGCAGCACGGTTCGATTCCCGTACCAGCTTCCCTGAACAGGCGCCGGAATGTGGCGATGAGGGGCTTTTCACAGTAACTTCATCGAAGCCTACTCGTGACAATAAGCGATTTTCATTTCATTTTCATTTCACTGTCAGGAAGCTTCTTCATGTAAAAGCCAGTGGACATCGGGAACGCCCTCTTCCCCAAAAGCAGTGGAGGCTGGGTCTAAGTTTAAACAAAGCAAAATACGATGACCCACTTTTGGGAAGCTCTTGGAATAGATCCAGTGATTGTTCATATGGATGATATTTGGAACAAAGGGACATTGGCATGTTGGGAGTAAACACAAGTCCTATTCCCTGGAGGTGACATGAGTAAATGGTGATTTGATTGAGGTGTTGAGGATATTGAAGAGAAACGACAGAGCATATAGGTGACAACCCACTATTAGTGTAAACTCTCCCTTACCATGTCTCTTTTCTCACTCCCTCTCCCTCTCTTTCTCTGTCACGCACACCAACCCTGCTTCACCAGCACCCCCTCTCATAATGATCTCTCACCAATAGCTAAAGCAACAACATCACAGGGACACCATCGCCTTTAAGTTACACACCATCCTAATGGGGGCACCTATTGCCGTTTCTTCATTCTCACTGGGCCACAGCTGTGGAATTTCCAATCTAGCACTTGTGGGAGCATTAGTACCACAAGGATTGCAGTAATGTCAGGAGTTCTCCCACCACTGCCACCTTTTCATGGCAACTTAAACTGAGTAGCAAGCACAATCTTGCCGACCCTATATAAGTAAATTTTAACAATGCACCTTTGCAGCAGAGGTCATGGGCTGATGTATCCCTTTCCAGGATTTTGAGGTCATGATAATAGTCCACAGTGCTGGGACCACAACCTTTCACAATACACATAAATTATCTGGAAGAAGGAACTGAAGTCACTGTTGCTTAAGTTTGCAGATGATACGAAGATCTGTAGAGGGGCAGGTAGTATTGAGGAAGCAAGGGGGCTGCAGAAGGATTTGGACAGGCTAGGAGAGTGGGCAATGAAGTGGCAAATGAAATACAATGTGGTAAAGTGTGAGGTTATGCACTTTGGAAGGAGGAATGGAGGCATAGACTATTTTCTAAATGGGGAAATGCTTAGGAAATCAGATGCACAAAGGGACTCGGGAGTCCTTGATCACGGTTCACTTAAGGTTAATCTGCAGGGTCAGTCGGCAGTTAGGAAGGCAAATGCAAGGTTAGCATTCATGTTAAGAGGGCTAGAATACAAGACCAGGGATGTACTTCTGAGGCTGTATAAGACTCTGGTCAGACCCGATTTGGAGTATTGTGAGCAGTTTTGGGCCCCATAGCATTTTAAAAAAAAATTTAGAGTACCCAATTCATTTTTTCCAATTAAGGGGCAATTTAGCATGGCCAATCCACCACATCTTTGGGTTGTGGGGGCGGAACCCACGCAAACACGGGGAGAATGTGCAAACTCCACACGGATAGTGACTCAGAGCCGGGACCGAACCTGGGACCTCGGCACTGTGAGGGAGCAGTGCTAACTACTGTGCCACCGTGCTGACCTGGGCCTCGTATCTAAGGAAGGATGTGCTGGCCTTGGAAAGGGTCCAGAGGTGGTTCACAAGAATGATCCCTGGAATGAAGAGCTTGTTGTATGAGGAACGGTTGAGGACTCTGGGTCTGTACTTGTTGGAGTTCAGAAAGATGAGGGGGGATTTTATTGAAATTTACAGGATACTGTGAGGCCTGGATAGAGTGGACGTGGAGAGGATGTTTCCACTTGTCGGAAAAACGAGAAGCAGAGGACACAATCTCAGACTAAAGGGACGATCCTTTAAAACAGAGATGAGGAGGAATTTCTTCAGCCAGAGGGTGGTGAATCTGTGGAACTCTTTATCGCAAAAGGCTGTGGAGGCCAAATCGCTGAGTGTCTTTAAGACGGAGTTATATAGGTTCTTGATCAATAAGGGGATCAGGGGTTATGGGGAGAAGACGGGAGAATTGGGATGAGGACATATCAGCCATGATTGAATGGCGGAGGAGACTAGATGGGCCGAGTGGCCTAATTCTTCTCCTATGTCTTATGGTCTTACATGATAATTGGCAAAAAAAATCCAGAGACGATATGAGGAATAAGAAATTATTTGTAGCGAATTGTTGTGACTTGGAATGATCTACCTGAAGGGCTTGTGATAGCTGATTCAAAAGCGATGTTTAAAAGAGAATTGAATAAATACTTGAAGGAGAAAAATTTGCAGGACAACGAGGAAACAGCAAGGGGAAGCAGGACTAATTGGATAACTCTTTCAAAGATCAGGCACAGAGCTGATGGGCTGAATGGCCTCCTCCTGTGCTGTCCCACGGTGTGATTCCTCTGTCACAATCCCAACACTGTAATAGCTCAACCCCAGTCCAGACTTTGAATGGCTGATCCATTGGAGGGAACTGAATATTCAAGGGTCTGTTGGACCATGTAAATAGAGTTCCAATGGTGGGAGATGATTAATTTTCTGGGTACCATTTAGCAAGAGATTCCAAGTTTATAAAATTGGGATGTGTAAGATTATATTTTGTCAAAGAGGCCTTCTTTGTCGTCTCACTTACAATCATGAGAAGCCTCGAAGGGAAATACCAGCAAAATAACAGATTCCTTTCCGTTTGCTTATTAAGATTCCCTCAACTGTGGGCGGTCTCCTCATCTCACGCTGTTGTGTACAGTACATAATTACATATTGCCAATTCCCATGTTCTCCTTTCGTCTCAGAGATTTAGCCAGTGTCGCGCAATGACCCTGATGCATGAGCTGCAGTGGTTACTAACATGCGAATTAGGAGCAGGAATAAGTCACTCGGCTTCTCCAGCCTGCGCTTCCATTCAATGAGAGAACACGGCTCCCGCCTACTCTAGATAACCTTTCACTTCCTTGTTTATCAATCTATCTGCCTCTGCCTTAAAAATATTCAAAGAATCTGCTGTCTTTTGAAGAAGGTTTTACCAGAGACTCTCTACTCTCTAAGAGGGGAAAAACAAATCTCATCTCTGTCTTGGGGTAATGGCAGCACGGTGGCGCAGTAGTTAGCACTGCTGCTTAACGGCACTGAGGACCCGGGTTCGATCCCGGCCCTGGGTCACTGTCCATGTGGAGTTTGCACATTCTCCCCTTGTCTGCGTGGGTCTCACCCCCACAACCCAAAACGATGTGCAGGATAAGCGGATTGGCCACGCTAAATTGCCCCTTAATTGGAAAAAATAAAATATTGCATACTCTAAATTGAAAAAAACTTGTCTTGGGTGACCCATTATTTTTAAACAGTGACCCCGAGTCCTGCTATTGGATTTGGTATAAATTATATATTGACCTTTGCGTGAGTGCCGTTTAGATTCACCAGAATGACATTAGGTCAAAAGCTACAGGGGGAGGTTGCACAGACTCTGCTTGTACTTTCTTCAGTATCGGAAATTAGTGGGTGAAATAGCTGAGATGTTTCAGATGATTAAACAATGTCATAAGGTAGATAGAGAGTTTCTGGAGGAAGTGCTAGGTTGTTCAAAAGTGATTGATATCAGGAAACACTTCTTCGGATAAAGGGTAGTAGAAATCTGGAACTCTTTATTTCCCCCCTTTCCCCGATTGAGGCTGGGAATCAATTGAAGATTTTGAAACTCAAATTGATAGATTTTTGTTGAGTAACAGTATTAAGAAACCAAGGCAAGTTGATTGATTTGCGATACAGATGAGTCATGATCTAATTGAATGGCAGAACAGGCTCAAGGTCAATGGCCTCCTCCCTTCCTACTTTCTCATTTTCTCCCCCTCCCTCAGCAGTTTACCAACATTTTTATGTGGCATTTTCAACGTGGTAAAACATCCCAAGGCGATATTTAAAAAGCACCTTTGATATTTTTGATATAGAAGGGGAAATGCTGACTCGATGGCTAAAAGCTTAATCAAGGAGATAGATTTTAAAGAGCATATTGAAAGAGAGAAAAGAGGTAAAAATGCGGCGGGGTTGAGGGAGGGAATTCTAGAGATTAATGGGCCAGCCAGCTGAAAGCATGAATGAAATGAAATGAAAATGGCTTATTGTCACGAGTAGGCTTCAAATGAAGTTACTGTGAAAAGCCCCTAGTCACCACATTCCGGCGCCTGTTCGGGGAGGCTGTTACCTATGGTAGAGTAGTTAAATCTGGAGATGTACAAGAAGGCAGAATTGAATTTTTCCCAATCCATCCTATCTGTTCCCCTTAATGCGTTGAAGATGTACAGCAAATCACCATGTAACCATCTATGCTCCAAAAGATACAACCCTGGTTTGTTTAATTTTGCATTTTAGCTTAAGCGTTTGAGGTCAGATAAATCAACGCTGCACTCCCTTCAAGGCTGATGTATCATTCCTAAGGTTTGGTGCCCAGAACTGCTCTTGGTGCTCCAGGTGTAGTCTAGCAAGGACTTTGTATCGCTGAAACCATCCCCTTCTATTTGAGTTCTCTAGCTATAAAAGTCAGCATTCCATTAGCCTTTTTGACTATTTTCCATACCCTTTCATGACATTTTATGGGACTGTGTACCGACACCCCCACAATCCTTTGGACCTCCACTGTTTCTGGCTTTGCACCATTTAAAAAGTACCCATGTATCCAATAATGCCCAATGACTTCACATTTGGCTGAATCCCTTCCCCACAATTTTGTTAATGACACCATGGCCTTGCCAAATCCTGACCTGGACCGACTTTGCACCACCTCCAGCCCTCCAACTTTCAGAGATCCAGTTCTGGCCTTGTGCACATCTCTGATTATCGTGACTCCACCATTGGCAGCTGTGGCCAATAGTGGCCAGGCCCCTAAACTCTGGAATTCCCTCCTGCTGCCTCTCACTCTGCTAAAAGCTGCTCCCGACAACCCACCTTTTTGACCAGGCTTTTTGATACCTATCCTAACACTTTTTTTTGTGTGTGTGTGTGTGTGTGTGTGTGTGTGGGGGGGGGGGTGGGGGGGTGGGGGGGGGGGGGGGGGGGGTGGGGGGTGTCAAATATTATCTGATTCTGCTTCTGTTATATTACATTAAAAGAACAATGTAACTGCAAGTTGTTTGTGGCTAACTAACATAGAGCTTTATCATTGAAAAGTAGGATTATGTGGCAGTGAAGTTTATCAGGAGGTTTGTAGTGAAATCCAAATTATTATAATTTTGCCAATTTGTTGGGATTTCTTATCCATAAACTCTTTATCCCCATGCGCTCCGAGAGCACACCCCTCTCCGCTTGTCATCAATGTTCCTTGTAGCTGACCGACCCCGTGGCCCACCACTCATTGCCTCACTGTATGGAATGCCAAAACTCTCCAGCACACGGGAGAAGTGGCCCCTTGAGGCTGTTTCAATTAGATCATGGCTGCTCTGTAACCCAACACCCATCTGCCCACCTTGATTCCATGATCTTTAATACCTCTGGCCTTGCAGAGATCTGGCAATCTCGCTGCAGGTATTTTCCGTCAGCGAAAAGTAACAGTAAATTTCACCTTGCAGAGGTTTGGGAAACGGTTAATTTTAATCAGACTTCGCTCTGGAATGAATAAATACCTCAGGAAAACCACAAGCACTCCAAAGACCTGCTAATGAGTCACTGCTCTTCTCCCCAAACCATCATGTGTCAATGATGATAGACCATCTTTATATAGACGTCTCCTGCAAAAAAACTGTCTCTTTTACACAGTAAACAACAACAGAATGACTGTTAAGAGTCCCCACTGTGCGATCATCCTTGCCGAAGGAGAAAGGGGCTTGAAGGTGCACACTGGAAAAGGTTGAATAGTAATCCTATATCTTGTCCCTTTATAAATCCATAAAGATTTTCAACTTGTACAGTCGTGCTGCTTATTAGAGAGTCATACAGCCCAGGGAGAAATCATTCAGCCCCTCATGCTTGTGCCAGTCCTTTGAAAGAACTATCCACTAGTCCCACAACACTCTTTCCCCCAAAGACCTGCAGGTCCCCCCCCCCTCCCTTTTCAAGTACTTATTAATTTTCTCTTGACCGTAACGATTGACTCTGCTTCCACAAGCATCCCTCTTCTGTCATTTCAGTCAAGCAATTTCTCCACATCTCCCTTCTGATTTCTCTCACCAATTAACTTAAACCTGTCCCTGGTTCCTGACCTCTTCCTGCCTGTGGAAACAGTGTCTCCTTATTTACTCGTATCAAAACCCCTCATGATTTTGGTGGAGCACCAACTTGGAATTTCCCATTGATTTCTTCAGTCAGAAAAATAAATCCCGTCGGGAATGATGTCAATTTAGACAAATGACTGGGACTCTTCCCCTCAGTTAGCTCAAGAGGGGTAGGTAGGCTGACTGTAATAGTGAGTAATATTGAACCTTTAGCTGGCATGTCCTGCTCCGATTCCAGTAGAAAGCAGACGGTATAATGAGTAATATACAAAATAAATGTTTAGAAACGTCTCGAGGTATCGACACAGACTGGGCCAAACAGTTACATTAAAAGCACTGTCTCTACCATATTATTAACATCGTTCATGCCAACTACCTCTTTCAGAAGAGGGTCACTGAGGGGTTGCCAACTCTCCAAGATTGTTCTGCAGGCTCCAGGAATTGAAGATTAATCTTTAAGACACTGCTCCTCGCATAAACCCAGGAACACGGTGTATTGAGACTATTTAAAAGAAGCATTTCCGTTTCTTTCATTGCCTTTGAACCCTTCTTTCTGTTTACCGTATTTACTCATGCAAAGGTCAATCTTGAGTAAATTTCACCCCATAGCTTTTAGCACAGTGGGCTAAACAGCTGGCTTGTAATGCGGAACAAGGTCAGCAGAGCAGGTTCAATTCCCGTCCCAGCCTCCCCGAACAGGCGTCGGAATGTAGCGACTAGGGGCTTTTCACAGTAACTTCATTGAAGCCCACTTGTGACAATAAGATTATTATTATTATTAAATATTCATGTGCCCCGTATAAAAATCTACCCCAGATTTACCAGGGATAAGATCAAAGACGGTGAAGCAGAAGCAGGCCATTCAGCCCATCGAGTCTGCTCCGCCATTCAATGAGATCATGATTTATCTGATGTTATAATCCTCAATTCCATTCTCCTGTTTTACAAAGCGTCATCAGACTTGAAACGTTAGCTCTTTTCTCTCCCTACAGATGCTGCCAGACCTGCTGAGATTTTCCCGCATTTTCTCTTTGGTTTTACCCCGAATTCCCTTACTGTTTACAAATCTGTCTGTCTCAGCCTTGAACATAATTAATGCCCTGGCCTCTACAGCTCTCTGCGGTAAAGAATTCCACAGAGTCACTACCCTCTCAGAGAAGAAATTCCTCCTCAGCTCTGTCTTAAATGGGCGACCCCTCACTCTGAGATGATGCCCTCTGGTCTGAGACTCTCCCACAAGGGGAAACAATCTCTCAGCATCGACCCTGTCAAACCCCCTGAGAATCCGATATGTCTCAATAAAGTCGCCTTTCATCCTTCTAAACTCCAATGAATACATGGCCAATCGACTCAACCTCTCCTCATAACAAAATCCCTCCATTCCCAGGATCAACCAAGTGAATCTTCTCTGGATCAAACCGTGTTACAATTATTAGTTACGTACGGGTAATTACTACAGCTCATTCATTTAGAGGCAGAGCCTTCAGATTGTCGATCCGCCAATGAAAGAGGCATGGCCCAAACCAATTGGCAGGATTAATGGGTAGCGCGAGACATATCCCGGAGCCTTTGAGAAAGAACAGCAAAAAATGCAGCTTAGTTTAAACTGGTGAAAAAAATGGAAGAATGGGTTGACAATCCATGCACCTTCAGAGAAATGAAGAAAGGTGGTATTCTAGAATTCAAAGCCAGTACACTGGTATTGCCAGTGCACGGGATTCATGAAAAGGCAGAATTCAGTACTCCTTCGGAAAACAAAAAATTTTGCAAATATGCAGTTTGAATTCGGAAAGTTCTACCTTTTTTGCCATCGGACATAGAGAAGAGTCTGTATCGGTTGGCCTGAAAGCTCTGTATGTTAGGAGGGTGTTTTTGGAGAGGGATCGGGGGGGGGGGGGGGGGGGGGGGGGGTTAGTGTTGGTGAGCTTGTTGATCTACTACTGGGCAGCAAACATTGCAATGGTTAGGAAATGGGTTATGGAGAAGCGGTCGGTTTGTGGTGGATGGAGACTGCCTCGTGGAAGGGGTCCAGCCTAAGGGCACTGTTGTTGGCACTCCTTCCGTTCTCGCTGGTCAAGTACTCCTTGATTCCGGTGGTGGTATTGGCATTGGGGGTTTGGAACCAGTGTTGGCAGCACTTTGGATTGGAAGGCATCTGTGTGGGCGACGATTTGCGATAATTGAAGGTTTGCGCTGGCGGGGTTGGGTGCGAGTTTCCCGGGTGGCAGCTGTTGGGGATGGAATATTTTAGGGATTTGTTTGTTGGAGGGAGGTTTGCTTGGAGGAGCTGGGGGTCGGGAGGTACCAGTTGCCAAAGAGGAATGGGTTCAGGTATCTGCAGGTTCGAGACTTCATGAAGAAGGAGCTGCCGTTGTTTCCGATGCTGTCGCCCCCAGTGCTGCAGGATTAGCTTCTGTCCGAGGATAAAATAGGGGAGGGCAGGGTTGCAGACATGCATGGGGAGTTGATGAAGAGGGAGTGTGCTCCCGTGGAGGAGGTTAGGCGTAAGTGGGAGGAGTTGGGTGGGGGGTTGGGGGGCCAGAGTACGGAGTGAAGCTCTGCGGAGGGTGAATGTGTCCTCGTCGTGTGCAAGACACGGCCTTGTCCAATTTAAGGTGGTGCACGGGGCCCACATGAAGGTATCCAGGATGAGTCGGGTCTTTCCAGGGGTGGAGGATGTGTGCGGGAGTGGGTGGGGGTGCGTCTAATCATGTCCACATGTTTTGGGCGTGCCCGAGGTTGGGAGGGTTTAGGGTGGGATTTTTGGAGGTGGCGATATTTGGATTGTCGGAGGTTCCGGGAGTGCAGGTGGGGAGAGAGGCCGATGTGTTGGCCTTCGCCTCGCTGATAGCCCAGAGACGGGGCTATTTTGTTGAGCTGATGGCACTCGGAGCCGCCAATGGCAGGAGTGTGGGTGAGCGATTTGGCAAAGTTCCTGCATTTGGAAAGGAGTTTGCCGTTTGGGGTGAGGAGGAGGGGTTCACCTCGAGGTGGAAGCTGTTCATTGAGTTGTCAACAGGAAGGTTAATTTTATATCCTGTTTGGGTGGGGTGAAAAACTGGATAAGGGGATGCTGAGATGGCAGCGGGGTGAGTGGGGGGTGTTTGTTGGGGGGCATGCAGAGAGCGAGGGGTTTGTTTCCTGTTGCTGTGTTTGGCTTTTGCATTTCTTGGTTATGTATCTATTGTATCGATTGAAAATGCCTTCAATAAAATGTTTTTAAAAAAAACAAGTTTAGCCCTTGGTTGTGCGTATAAATCAACAGTATCCAAAACATGTGAAACAATTTTGACGTTGAAAGGTGAGAAAATATTCAATGAAGCAATGAATATGCGACTACTCTCACAGGCAACATTGTGTTGATGGGTCATGGACACGTGGAATTAACTTGATCCCAATATTGTCAAGAAATCATTTCTAAAATGGGAAATATCGAATATGCTCCAAGATACAGCAAATGATGACTTGTAACAAGATAATGCCAAAGTTACATGTCGTGACAGTGAAGACGAGGTAGCTCCATATGATGCCGTTACACAACGAGGATCTTGGGATGATTGTTTGGTGATTCAGATAGTCATCAGGGTGATGAAAGCAAATTACTGCAGATGCTGGAATCTGAAAGAAAAACAGACAATGCTGGACAATTTCAGCAGGCCTGACAGCGTCTGTGGAGAGAGAAGGGAGCTGACGTCTAGAGACTGGGTGACTGTCAAAGCTTTGACTCGAAACGTTAGCGCCATCTTCTCTCCACAGATGTCGTCAGATGTGCTAAATTGTCCAGCGATCAGAGTGATTTTGGAGGATTTCAATTTGAAGTATTGTTGTTAATTCATTATGGAGTATATTTTTTTTAGAGAAATACAGCACAGAACAGGCACTTCGGCCCACGATATTGCGCCAAACTTTTGTCCTAGGTTAATCATAGAATTTTGGACAATTTTTCACGGCCAATCCACCTAACCTGCACATCTTTGGACTGTGGGAGGAAACCGGAGCACCCGGAGGAAACCCACGCAGTCACGGGGAGGATGTGCAGACTCCACACAGACAGTGACCCAAGTCGAAATCGAACTTGGGACCCTGGTGCTGTGAAGCAATTGTGCTATCCACAATGCTACCGTGCTGCCCTTAAGAAGTTAACCTACACTCCATTATTCTACCCTAATCCATGTACCTATCCAATAGCAGCTTGAAAGTCCCTAACGTTTCCGACTCAACTACTTCCACAGGCAGTGCATTCCATGCCCCCACTACTCTCTGGGTAAAGAACCTACCTCTGACATCCCCTCTATATCTTCCACCATTTATCTTAAATTTATGTCCCCTTGTAATGGCGTGTTCCACCCGGGGAAAAAGTCTCTGACTGTCTATCTATTCCCCTAATCATCTTATAAACCTCTATCAAGTCGCCCCTCATCCTTCTCCGTTCTAATGAGAAAAGGCCTAGCACCCTCAACCTTTCCTCGTATGACCTACTCTCCATTCCAGGCAACATCCTGGTAAATCTCCTTTGCACCTTTTCCAAAGCTTCCACATCCTTCCTAAAATGAGGCGACCAGAACTGCACACAGTACTCCAAATGTGGCCTGACCAAGGTTTTGTACAGCTGCATCATCACCTCACGGCTCTTAAATTCAATCCCTCTGCTAATGAACGCTAGCACACCATAGGCCTTCATCACAGCTCTATCCACTTGAGTGGCAACTTTCAAAGATCTATGAACATAGACCCCAAGATCTCTCTGCTCCTCCACATTGCCAAGAACCCTACCGTTAACCCTGTATTCCGCATTCATATTTGTCCTTCCAAAATGGCCAACCTCACACTTGTCAGGGTTAAACTCCATCTGCCACTTCTCAGCCCAGCTCTGCATTCTATCTATGTCTCTTTGAAGCCGACAACAGCCCTCCTCACTATCCACAACTCCACCAATCTTCGTATCATCTGCAAATTTACTGATCCATCCTTCAACTCCCTCATCCAAGTCGTTAATGAAAATCACAAACAGCAGAGGACCCAGAACTGATCCCTGCGGTATGCCACTGATAACTGGGCTCCAGGCTGAATATTTGCCATCCACCACCACTCTCTGTCTTCCATCGGTTAGCCAGTTTGTTATCCAACTGGCCAAATTTCCCACTATCCCATGCCTCCTTACTTTCTGCACAAGCCTACAATGGGGAACCTTATCAAATGCCTTACTAAAATCCATGTACACTACATCCACTGCTTTACCTTCATCCACATGCTTGGTCACCTTCTCAAAGAAGTCAATAAGACTTGTAAGGCAAGACCTACCTCTCTCAAATCCGTGCTGACTATCCCTAATCAAGCAGTGCCTTTCCAGATGCTCAGAAATCCTATCCCTCAGTACCCTTTCCATTACTTTGCCTACCACCGAGTAAGACTAACTGGCCTGTAATTCCCAGGGTTATCCCTATTCCCTTTTTTGAACAGGGGCACGACATTCGCCACTCTCCAATCCTCTGGTACCACCCCTGTTGACAGCGAGGATGAAAAGATCATTGCCAACGGCTCTTCAATTTCATTTCTTGCTTCCCATAGAATCCTTGGATATATCCCGTCAGGCCCGGGGGACTTGTCTATCCTCAAGTTTTTCAAAACGCGCAACACATCTTCCTTCCTGACAAGTATCTCCTCGAGCTTATCAGTCTGTTTCACACTGTCCTCTCCAACAATATGGCCCCTCTCGTTAGTAAATACTGAAGAAAAATACTTGTTCAAGACCTCTCCTATTTCTTCAGACTCAAAACACAATCTCCCGCTACTGTCCTTGATCGGACCTACCCTCGCTCTAGTCATTCTCATATTTCTCACAAATGTGTAAAAGGCCTTGGGGTTTTCCTTGATCCTACCTGCCAAAGATTTTTCATGCCCTCTCTTAGCTCTCCTAATCCCTTTCTTCAGTCCCCTCCTGGCTATCTTGTATTCCTCCAGCGCCCTGTCTGAACCTTGTATCTTCAGCCTTACATAATTCTCCTTCTTCCTCTTAACAAGACATTCAACCTCTCTTGTCAACCATGGTTCCCTCACTCGACCATCTCTTCCCTGCCTGACAGGGACATACATATCAAAGACACGCAGTACCTGTTCCTTGAACAAGTTCCACATTTCACTTGTGTCCTTCCCTGACAGCCTATGTTCCCAACTTCTGCACTTCAATTCTTGTCTGACAGCATTGTATTTACCCTTCCCCCAATTATAAACCTTGCCTTGTTGCACGCACCTATCCCTCTCCATAACTAAAGTGAAAGTCACAGAATTGTGGTTACTACCTCCAAAATGCTCCCCCACTAACAAATCTATCACCTGCCCTGGTTCATTACCAAGTACTAAATCCAATATGGCCTCCCCTCTGGTTGGACAATCTACATACTGTGTTAGAAAAGCTTCCTGGACACACTACACAAACACTACCCCATCCAAACTATTTGATCTAAAGAGTTTCCATTCAATGTTTGGGAAGTTGAAGTCACCCATGACTACTACCCTGTGACTTCGGCACCTTTCCAAAATCTGTTTCCCAATCTGTTCCTCCACATCTCTGCTGCTATTGAGGGGCCGATAGAAAACTCCCAACAAGGTGACTGCTCCTTTCCTATTTCTGACTTCAACCCATATTACCTCAGTAGGCAGATCCCCCTCGAACTGCCTTTCTGCAGCTGTTATACTATCTCTAATTAACAATGCCCCCCCCCCCCCCCCCCACCTCTTTTACCATCCTCCCTAATCTTGTTGAAACATCTATAACCAGGGACCTCCAACAACCATTTCTGCCCTTCTTCTATCCAAGTTTCCGTGATGGCCACCACACCGTAGTCCCAAGTACCGATCTATGCCTTAAGTTCACCACCTTATTCCTGATGCTTCTTGCATTAAAGTATACACACTTCAACCCATCTCCGTGCCTGCAAGTACTCTCCTTTGTCGGTGTTACCTTCCCCACTGTATCACTACGTGCTTTGGTGTCCTGAATATCGACTTCCTTAGTTGCTGGACTACAGATCCGGTTCCCATTCCCCTGCCAAATTAGCTTAAACCCTCCCGAAGAGTACTAGAAAACCTTCCCCCCAGGATATTGGTGCCCCTCTGGTTCAGATGCAACCGTCCTGCTTGTACAGGCCCCACCTTCCCCAGAATGCGCTCCAATTATCCAAATACCTGAAGCCCTCCCTCCTACACCATTCCTGCAGCCACGTGTTTAACTGCACTCTCTCCCTATTCCTAGCCTCGCTATCACGTGGCACCGGCAACAAACCAGAGATGACAACTCTGTCTGTCCTGGCCTTTAACTTCCAGCCTAACTCCCTAAACTTGTTTATTACTTCCACACCCTTTTTCCTACCTACGTTGTTGGTACCAATTTTCTCTAAAAAAGAAGGATTTTCTGCAATCTAAAGACTGTCTACAGATCATTTGGGTGATTTCAAAGTGATAACTGCTCTCAGTACAGAATATAAACCTGATATCTGTGTTAAACGGGGGGGGCGATTCTCCCATGCCGCACCGTCCGGGGGAATCGATGTTAACGCCATTTTTCCGCGCGACGCTAGTCCGACGCTGTCCAACCATTCTCCCAACCGGCGGGAACGGCTTCATCGGGGTCGGTGCCGCGCACGCCGGAGAATCTGCCGAGAGGGCAATCGAGGTGCTTCACACAGGCCCCTGCTATTCTCCGGCCCGGATGGGCCGAAGTCCCGTCACCCTGCAAAATAGATTCGTCAGCCAGTTGCGTGGTGCCACTCTCCTCTGCCCGCTGCCCACCAGATGCATCAGGGACAGGAAGGGGGGGGGGAGTGCTTGTGTTCTGGTTCCTCCCTTGCTGTGGCTACAGGGACAGGCACTGGGACCTCCTCCTCCCTCGGGGAGCCAGTTGGCCCCCGGGCCTCTCTAAGGGACGGCGGTGCGCGCGGAGGCACGCCCCGTTGCACCACCAACACCTGTCGCTGCCAGTCCTGGAGGCCCGCTTTGGAATCGGCCAGGGTCTAAACGTTGCCGGCTATGGAGCTGCGGGAGTGCGACATCCGTGTCAGGGACAGCGCCAACTCCCGCTGGGTTTGGGCAACGCCGTCCATCACATGGACAAGGCCGGCAATGATCTTAGCGATGGCCTGCTGAGACTGGGCCGGAGCCGGGAGCATGGCGGTAATGTCCATTTGGCTCTGGAGCATTGCTGCCTGGAGAGGGCAGTCCTGTCATGGGCCATGGATGACGCATGCGCACTAAGCCCCATGCCCTGATGAACCTGACCCATGGCCGAAACCGGCTCCCCGATTGCCTCCATCACGGACACCACCCCTGCGGTGTCGGCCCGGGTTGCAGCCATGACCGGCACCACTCCCTGCTCATGGGCGCGGATGGACTGCTCCAGCTGCGTCTGCAGTTGCCGGAAGACAACTGTCATTCCGTTGGAGGGGTGCCAATTGCATTGGGTCTGTGGGTGGGCCTGGAATGGCCAGGAAAGCGGGAGCCGTCTGGGCAGCAGCTGGGTGCTGGGCCTGGCCTGCTCTGCGACCTTCCAGGCCCTCAGCTTCCCCTACCTCCACCTGCTGTACCGGTTCGACTGTGTGGTGCACACCAGTATGTGTACCAGAGGCCTCGCCACTAACTTGCCCAACCGAGGTGAGTGTATCTGCGACGTTGGGGGGGGGGGGGTGGATGACAGCAGTGCCGTGGCCGCTAGGTCCTCGGCTGTCCCCAGCTCTATCTCCTGTGTGGGACCGTGGCCCGGTGCATTGAGACCACGGCCGATGCGAGGTGCCGTGCCCCCGTGCCTCAAATGCCGCAACGTCCTCTGTGCGGCGCTGTCCAGACTCGCTGTCCCCTCCCCGTCCGTCACACTTTCATAGGAGTCATAATCGTTCGTCCTGACGTCTCTGTCTGTCTTCTGTGCGTCAGGCCTCAGTGTGCCGGCGTTAGAGGATGGCCCTCCTGCCCTTGGTCCTTCCCGTCTGTCCGGTTCAGCACTGCGGTCGGAAGAGGTTGGTGCTGTACGGCGGCGTGGTGAACGGGCAGTCCCACGGCGGTGCTCGTGTGGCCCTGGATAACATATTAAGGCAGGTCTCATTAGTCTTGCGTGGTCGTTTGTTAGGGGTTGAGGGGGTGCGTAGTGAGGAAGGGGGACTGTGGGGTGGTGCAGTGTCAGGCGGTGGGGGAGTGGGGGGGACTGTGGGGTGGTGCAGTGTCAGGCGGTGGAGTGTGAGGGTATGGACTGTGGGGTGGTGCAGTGTCAGGCGGTGGGGTGTGAGGGTGTGGACTGTGGGGTGGTGCGGTATCAGGCGGTGGGGTGTGAGAGTGTGGACTGTGGGGTGGTGCAGTGTCAGGCGGTGGTGGAGTGAGGGGGGGACTGTGGGGTGGTGCAGTGTCAGGCAGTGGGGTGTGAGGGTGTGGACTGTGGGGTGGTGCAGTGTCAGGCGGTGGGGTGTGAGGGTGTGGACTGGGGTGGTGCAGTGTCAGGCGGTGGTGGAGTGAGGGGGGGACTGTGGGGTGGTGCAGTGTCAGGCAGTGGGGTGTGGACTGTGGGGGGTGGTGCAGTGTCAGGCGGTGGGGTAGTGAAGGTGTGGACTGTGGGGGTGGTGCAGTGTCAGGCAGTGGGGTGTGAGGGTGTGGACTGTGGGGTGGTGCAGTGTCAGGCGTTGGGGGTGTGAGAGTGTGGACTGTAGTGGTGGCGCAGTGTCAGGCGGTGGGGTGTGAGGGTGTGGACTGTGGGGTGGTGCAGTCTCAGGCGGTGGAGTGTGAGGGTGTGGACTGGGGTGGTGCAGTGTCAGGCGGTGGGGGAGTGGGGGGGACTGTGGGGTGGTGAGGGTGTGGACTGTGGGGTGGTGCAGTGTCAGGCAGGGGGTGTGAGGGTGTGGACTGTGGGGTGGCGCAGTGTCAGGCGGTGGGGGAGTGGGGGGGACTGTGGGGTGGTGCAGTGTCAGGCGGTGGGGGAGTGGGAGAGACTGTGGGGGTGGTGCAGTGTCAGGCAGTGGGGCGTGAGGGGGTAGGTGGGGACAGAGATGGGATGACGGACTGCATGAATACAGTGGATTCTCACTTGGAGCTTCGCCTCCGACCTGGCACGGCGCAACCTCCCGGCTGGCGGCTCCCCCGGCAAGGTCCAGTGCCCTCTGCTCGTAGAGTGTCGGGGGGGGCAGTTGGGGCGATCCCCCTCCGGTTCTTGCACGCTCCCGGAAATTGTGCACTGTATTTCCCTTGGGTGGGAGGGGGCAGGGGGAGGGAGATGGAGCGCAGGGTTAGACGAACATTGGCAGAATGCAGGTATGAACGCAACATCACAGGAGGAGACACTCAGACCCACTCCATGGCACCTGCCCATTGGGTGGGGGGTGGGGAATCCACATATGTCCCGGGTGCAACGTTGGGCTCAACCCCCCCTCCCCCCAGTGTGGGCAAGGGGGGGCCTTGCCCGGGACGAGTCTCAGGGTACTTACCCTCGCTGCCCTCGTGAGGTCATGCAGCTTCTTCCTGCTGTTCTCCGGTGCGGGGGATGTGCCCCACAGCGCTGACTGCGGCCCCCACCTCGCGCCATCCACGCCTCACGGTGCTGCTTGGCTGCTGTTGTCTTCGTTGCAGGTAGAGGATGGCCCTGCGCTCCTCCACTGCATCCAACAGTGACTCCACGTCACTGCCCCTGATGCGGGGTGCGGCGCGACAGGGTTCCTCCATGTCGGGCCCCAGTGTTTCTCTGCGCTCTGCACAATTCCTTATACGTGGCGCAGCGTCGTCGTGGCTCCACGGGATGGCGCTGCCGCTACAGAGCTCCGCCCACCGCGTTCCTCGCAGCGCCGCTGCTGGCCCCCTCTCAGCCAGTGAATTTGCCGCGGCGGGGGCCCATTCGCGCAGTCGTGGAACGCGACGCCGTTCACGACGGCGCGGGCACTCGGTCTGCGGAGCGGAGAATCTTTTTGTCTTAGGGATGTTGCAAGGAAAGATTAAGGGTTACTTATAGAATATTGTATCTGTGGGTATGATTGGTGGTGATAGTTAACTGGTTTCATAAATAAACATTGTTTTAATTTTAAAGTATTTTCGATCTCTGTTGCATCACACCGGTAAAGTGGGTCCTTGTGCTCCCCATAACCACAATCAATCAAAGTTATGGGTCAGATGAACTCCATGGTACACTTTGGGGTTCTCTAAACCCTGGCCCGTAATAGAAGTGAATGTGAGGGTGGACTAGTTGTGCTGAGCGGTCCTGTGATGAAAGCTCCAGGAGTTGGTTTGACTAGAATTGGTAACTCCGACCAACGGGTGGGCTCTTTGCTGATGTATTTTGCAGTCTGGTCAAATATGAATTTCATGTGCGTAGTATCATAGAATTTACAGCGCAGAAGGAGGCCATTCGACCCAGCAGGTCTGCACCGGCCCTTGGAACGAGCACCCTACTTAAGCCCACGCCTACACCCTATTCCCGTAACCCAGTAACCCCACCTAAACTTTTGAACATTAAGGGGAAATTTTTAGCATGGCCAATGCATCTAACCTGCACATCGTGGGACTGTGGGAGGAAACCGGAGTACCCGGAGGAAACCCACGCACACACGGGGAGAAAATGCAAACTGCACACAATTACCCTGGTTTGAGATTGGAGTGAAGATAGACTACATTTGGATTTGGGTTTATTATCACGTGTACCGAGCTACAGTGAAAAGTATTGTTCTGCGTGCAGTCCAGACAGATGGTTCCAAACATGAAAGACATAGGACATAGGATAAATACACAATGTAAATACATAGACACGGATATCGGGTGAAGCATACGGAGTGTAGTACTACTCGGTATTACATTAATACCACTCAGTACTACATTACTTCAGCAAGGTTCAAGTAAAGATCTGCGATAGGCAGGAGAGGACAGAAACATAATTATTTTTAGCCAGATCGTTTCAAAATGGAAGAAAGAACCACTTGCAATCATAGAGCACTTTTCATGACCCCAGAATGTCCTAAAGCTCTTGAAGTACTTTTGAAGTGTCCTCACTATTATAGGAAATGCAGAAACCAACTTGAGTGCAACACGGTCCCACAAATAGCAATATGATCTATTTTAGATCCTGGTTGAGGGAGTTAAGATTGACCGGGACCCTGAGGACAACAGATATAAAATACCGCAGATGCTGGAAATGTGAAATACAAACACAAAGTGCTGGAAATACTCAGACAGCATCTGTGTAGAGAAACAGAGTTAATGTTTCAGCTGCAATGAACTTTCACCTGATGGCCTCCCGTCCACTTCTTGGCCCCTCCAGCTTCAAGAGCTCCGCTCGTCATCCTTAATTGGATGGGGTCCACTTTCTGGCCCTTAATTGGCTGAGAAAGTAGAGTTGAGGTAGAAGATCAGCCATGGTTGTATTGAATGGCGAAGTTGGTTCAGGGGAGCATACGATAAAGCACGTCAATCTTTTTGTGTGTAACTGATCTGTACACTCAGCCGAAGCTTTGTCCTTGGCATCCTTAGAATGCTAACATTGTGTCACTTAACTCATCCCTGGCAGGCATTACCAACTCTGTACGCTTTCAGCTGCTTCCTTCTGACAGTACTAACCTGTGCCCTACCAATTGAATTTGCTGCTCTGTGTGGACTGCCTCTTTCTGCTCGGAGGCACTATGCCCACACAATATGAGTTGGCTCTTTGTGCTGCCAGGCGATTAATATCCACTTCACCAGCTCTGGGTAACGCCAGTTGATCTATTGCTGGCTCTCCACGTTGCCAGTTCTGCCCATTCTGTCTTGGTGCCTGTTGCATGATTCTACTTCTTTTAACTTGCCAGTTGCGATTTTCCCGAGTTGGCTGCTTCACAACTGGTTTGATTTCTGGTCACGGCCAGAGAATGGAATACTCGGTGCGCCCAAAGAGGAGGTTTGAGTCTGGGATGGGTTGGGGTTTGGGGGGAGGGGGGGGGGGGGGGGGGAAGAGAAACCGGAGAAGAGAGTCCTGCCACTGATGATAAAATAAATCACTTTAGCTAAACTTGGGGGTTTTAATGTTGCTTACTGTTCAGCCAACCCCAACTGCTCAATAAATAATCACCGTACATTGTGGGCAGTGGCTGTGTCAGGTTAGAAGACCTGATACTGACCTCCTTTTGGCCCTGTGTAAGTACACGGTGTGGTACAGTGCCATTCAAACCCACTCACCAAGATCAGTTCTTTGATTTCCTGGACAATATTTATCCCTCAATTGACGTCAGATTCTTCTCTCCTTGTTCTTTATTGGATCTTTCTGCCCACAAATTGGCTTTGTGTTTCCATTGCAACAGTGACTACATTTCAGAAGATCTTCTTTAATTGGCTTTAGGTCATGAACGGGATGTTTTGAAATTTAACTCTAGTTTTCCATTTCTTCTTTCATTTCTTTCTCCCACCCAGCCTTTCCCTTTCTGTTACAGCGATCTGATTGACGGGGTTACTAGATTTGGCCTCTGTGGACTTGCTGTGTTGTTTGGGGGGCGGGGGGGGGGGGGGGGTCAGTCACGGTTTCCCCTTCTGACAGGAAAGCTTGTACATGTTGTGTGTGTGGCATTGGGATCCAGCCTGTGACTTGAGGGATGAGTACAGGTGAAGTATTCAATTTGCTTAAAAGTGTTAACACAACTGGGTTTCCTGGAGCTCGTTAGAGCAAGAAAATCAACCCGTTATCTTCCAAATCTGTGACCTCTACTACCTAGAAGGACAGGGGTGGCAGACGCATAGGACCACCACTGCCTAAAAGTTCCCTTCCAAATCACACATCATCCTGACTTGGGAAAGATATCGACGTTCCTTCGCTGTCGTTGGGTCAAAATCCTGGAACTCCCTCCCGAGCAGCACTGTGGGTGTAGTGGACTGCAGTGGTTCAAGAAGTCGGCTCACCTCCACCTTCTCGAGGGCAATTAGGGATGGATAATAAATGCCGGTCTAGCCAATGGCGCCAACACATCCCATGAAAGAATCAAAAGAAATAGAATAGTTTTGTTAATCCAGGTTTTCCCTTAATCTCATTATTTATCACCTGACGAAGGAGCAGTGCTCCGAAAGCTCGTGTTTGAAACAAACCTGTTGTACTTTAACCTGGTGTTGGAAGACTTCTTACTGTGCTCACCCCAGTCCAACGCCGGCATCTCCACATCATTATTTATGGCATTGGACTCTGATTTTCCACCTTCGATTAGATCCTGCTGAGACCTGACAAGGTGCAAATCTCTCTGGTCCGATGTGAAACAAGTTGAGGAAGCTTCACCACGCATGCCATTGGGCATGTGCCCACAGCACGGTGCTGCACTTGTCATTAAACAGGCAGCCTTACTCTGTCAGGGTGGCTGGTGTGTAGTGTGGAAGCCTCGTGTCGATGCCAAGGTTGAGGGGGAAGAGGTACATTACTTTGGCAGAGTAGAGGGAGCTTCCCAATGCGATAACGGAATGTTTTTTTCCCACTGCGGAGCCACCAACAAATGCTATTTTTGATAAAGTATAAATAGACAGCAAAGGGAAACTCTGTTGAAACAAGAAAATAAACAAATGTTTATTTACTTGGATTAGATTCATGTGTTTTTCCTATCTTGCCTTCCCACTGGTCCCTGACTTGTCTGTGTAAACGACTGTGTAAAGGGAAGGCTGCTCGGAGAGGGCCTTTACCTGTTTGTCATTATTCACTCGTATGTCCATAAACCACTTTGAGAGAGGCTTCCAAGATTAACTGGGAAGGGAAGACTACCGGTTTGAGCTGGCAGTGGAATGTGTCAGTAGGTCTGGATGGTATGGGGCACAGGCTTGATTTCAAACCCCTGCATTGAGTCATTTTTGCTTTATTCTTTCATGAGATGTGGACGCCGATGGCTAGGACAGCATTTGCCATCCATCCCTAATTGGCCTTGAACTGAGTGTCTCGCTCGGCCATTTCAGAGGCAGTTAAGAGTCAACCACATTGCTGAGGGCCTGGAGTCACATGTAGGCCAGACCGTGTACGGGCGTTAGATTTCCTTCCCTAAACGACATTAGTGAACCAGGTGGGCTTTTATGACAGTCGATGATAGTTGCATGGCCGCCATTATTGAGACGAGCTTTACATTCCCGATTTCTGAATTGAATCTAAATTCTCCAGTTGCCGTGGCTAGATTTGAACCTGTGTCCCCCAGATCATTAGACTGGGTTTTTGGATTGCTGGTGCAGTGACATTACCACGACCCCACCATCTCACCCACATTGAATGGCGGAGCAGGCTCGAGGGGCCGGATGGCCTACTCCTGCTCCTAGTTCTTATGTTCTAAATGTCAATTTAGCAAGAACTGTGAATCCAAACATCCGAGAAATTGTCAGGGTTACCCATACATAAAAATCTCACACAGCTATTATGATCCAATCAGATAGGCCTAATTCATACTCCCATCCCTGAAACTGAAATATAATCCTGCTCTAACACCTGGTATTATACTTGCACTAAGTTTTAAATATGGTTGAAAAGAATTGTGTGTCAGCTTAACTCAGTAGGCAGGATTCACCTCTGGGTTTTCAACCCATTCTAGCATGAAATTTCAACGAACTTGTCAGTCCTGAGCACACACAGCATTTGCCAAAGATTTTTGGCAATATGTTAGACATTGCCTCTCACCCCCATCCACCCCACGTTGGTGCTCAAGATGTTTATTTTATTCCTTCTTGGGATGAGGGTGTCATTGTTGGGCCAATATTTATTGACCATCCCTAATTGCCCTTGAGAAGGTGGTGGTGACTACATTCTTGAACCGCTGCAGTCCATGTGGTGTAGGCACAACCACAGTGCTGTCAGTGAGCAAATTCCAGGATTTTGACCCAGTGACAGTGAAGGAACGGTGGTATATTTCCAAGTCAGGGTGGCGAGTGACTGGGAGGGGAAATTCCATGTGTCTGCTTCCCTTGTCTTTCTAGATGGTAGTGGTTGTAGGTTTGGAAGGTGCTGTATGGGAGGCTTGGTCAGTTCCTGCAGTGCATTTTGTAGATGCCACACACTGCTGACGCTGTGTCGGTGGTGGAAGAAGTAAATGTTTGTGGATGGGCTGCCAATCAAGCAGACTGCTTTGTCCTGGATGGTGTTGAGCTACTTTGAGTGTTGTTGGAGTTGCAATCATCCAGGGAAGTGGAGAGGACTCCATCACACTCCTGGCTTATGCCTTATGGGTGGTGGACAGGCTTTGGAGAGTCAGGAGTTGAGTTACTTACCGTAGGATTCCTAGCTGACCTGCTTTTGTAGCCACGGTATTTACTTGGCTAGTCCAGATAAGTTTCTGGTCATTAGTAAGCCCCCAGGATGTTGATTGTGGGATTCAGCGATTGTAATACCATTGAATGTATAATGTAATAATAATAATCGCTTATTGTCACAAGTAGGCTTCAATGAAGTTACTGTGAAAAGCCCCTAGTCGCCACATTCCGGCGCCTGTTCGGGGAGGCCGGTACGGGAATTAAACCCGTGTTGCTGGCCTTGTTCGGCATTACAAGCCAGCTATTTAGCCCACTGTGCTAAACCAGCCCCAAAGGTGCTGTCATGGGTCAATGGTTAGATCCTCTCTTGTTGGAGATGGCCATTGTCTGACACTTATGTAGCGTGAATGTTACTTGCCACTTGCCAGCCCAAGTCTGGATATTGTCCAGGCCTTGCTGCGTTTGGACATGGACTGCTTCAGTATTTCAGGAGTTGGAAATGGAGGTGCTCTACATTGTGCAGCCATCATCGAACATCCCCACTTCTGACCTCATGATGGAGGGAGATTCATTGATGAAGCAGCTGAAGATGGCTGGGCCTGGGGGGGGGGTGGGGGGGCAGTGGCGTTTTGAAGGCACTAGATGTTTGCTGAGCGAGCGTATTAACGGTTTTGGAGCAAAGGTGGGTATTTGGAGCTGAGATACAGGTCGGCCATGATCTTAATCGAATAGCTGAACAGTATTCGAACAGCTGAATAGCAGACTCCTGTTGCAGTGTTGCAATCCTGATGCACCCGAAACTTGAACGGGTCCTTGCCTATTACAGACACTGACTGAATCACTGTGAATTTCCAGCATTTTCTGGTTTTATTTATTTATTCACCTAAGTTTCCTTTAGATCAAGTTTCTGACTTGTTGAAAGGGTCACCATCAGGATCTCTTTCACTGAGTCTATCTTAAGCCGGAGTCACAACCACAAAAAAAGCCAGAATGGTTTATGATTACTTTAAACATCCTATTTGGTTTTCTTTCTTCCCTGTCTATTTCTATCTGTACTTCTGAAAATATTTTTGTTTGGATTGTGAGTCCTCGTAATGTCGCCAGGGTGCGGACTGAGGAAACGCTGAGTCTGACCTGTTGGGAGTTGCATTGCGGGCAACTCTGTCCAGAGTTATTGACCAGACCCACGGTGGGACCCTTTCCAACCCCTGGCCACTGACGTGGTCAGCAGCTCCTCTCAGACATTCCCGCTGGGCCCATGTCACCAGCGCACGCTGATTCAACAAAAACACACAAAAAAAAACGTTCAGAATTAACATCCAAAAAGGGCTGGTTAAAGGGACCTGGTAAAGCACCGGGCCAAGTCCCCTATAAAGAGAGGAATGCATTGATGCGGTCGTCTGCCCCTGAAATGTTTTTCTTTCAGTTAGTTTACATAAAATTTAATGTCAGAACACGAAAACCACACCACAGCCTTTGATACTGCGAGAAATTCCCAGCGAAAGCAGTCAGTGTCACATAGAATAACATAAAGGTTGCATTGCAGAAACAGGCCATGGGCTCCACGGGTCAGTGCTGGCCTGTATGCACCACACATGCCTTCCCTCCTCTATCTGCTTCATCTAAACCCATCAACGTGGTCCTTTTATCCCTCCTCCCTCATATACTTATCTAGTATCCCCTTAAATGTATTTGCCTCAACCATTCCATAAGATAGCGAGTTCCACATTCTCACTGCTCTGGATGTGGTAGTTTCTCCTGAATGGTTTCATGAGTGACTAACTGGCATGTAATTATGGCTGCTCACAAGGGAAAACACCCAGCACAGTGGTCCGCTCCTAGGTATTTGTGGAAGCAGAGAAGTAGCTAAGCATGGGACTGGGTAGTTAGCGAGCAACTGAACAAACACTGCACTGGACATGGGACTCCTGAAGGATGGATGGGGAGTCAGTTGTGAATAGTGGGGTGGATGAATAACCTGAAAGTTTTACCTCATCACCCCTGTGGTTCAGAGCATGTTTGGACAGAACCTTCCCGTAAACTGAAGTGAGTTGGACGGAGCTAATGACGCGTTAAAGAAAAAGACTTTATGATGTTCCCAAGTGCTTTACAGCCAATGTCATATCGTCGTCTGTTGTAATGTCGGAAACCGGGGGTCAATTTGGGTAAGCTCGCACAAACAACAATGTGACAACGGCCTATAAATCTGCCTTAATAAAGCTGGTTGAGGGATAAATGCTGTCCCAGGACAGCAGGGAGAACAATCTGCCCCCACTGTACCCCATTCCCCACCCACTCTTCTTTGGTGCAGCAGTACCCCTTATATCCACACAGGAGAGCAGATGGTAGCATAGTGAAATGAAAATGAAAATCGCTTATTGTCACGAGTAGGCTTCAATGAAGTTACTGTGAAAAGCCCCTAGTCGCCACATGCCGCGCCTGTCCGGGGAGGCTGGTACGGGAATCGAACCGTGCTGCTGGCCTGCTTGGTCTGCTTTAAAAGCCAGCGATTTAGCCTGGTGAGCTAAACCAGTGTGGTTACCACTGTTGCTTCACAGCGCCAGGTTCGATTCATGGCTTGGGTCACTGTCTGTGTGGAGTTTGCACGTTCTCCCCGTGTCTGTGTGGGTTTCCTCCGGGTGCTATGGTTTCCTCCCACCAGTCCCGAGAGACGTGCTTGTTAGGTGAATTGGACATTCGGAATTCCCCCTCTGTGTACCCGAACAGGTGCCGGAATGTGGCGACTAGGGGCTTTTCACAGTAACTTCATTGCAGTGTTGGCGTAAGCCTACTTGTGACAATAAAGATTATTATTTTTTAAAAGATGGGCCTCGGTTTCACATCTCTTCCGAAAGGCGGCGTCCCTAACAGTACAGCACCCCCTCAGTACAGCACTGGTAATGCCAGCCTGCATTTTGTGTTCCAGTCTCTGGAGTGAGGGTGTTGTTATGCGGTATTGATCAGATTTCATCTCGGGCAAGGGTAGGGGCATTGCAGATGTCTTCAGATGCCAGCTCTCGAGTGGGGAATGTGTGTGTACATTGAAGAGAGACACGATTAAACTTGTCTGTGGTTCCCCTCCGTAGCAAACGTCCCAATCTCAGCTCACCTGTAAATAGTGAGCATCGGTGACGGTGCGTAAGGAAGCGTATAGCTGTGAGCTTCACCCGGCAAGAAAGCAACGCATTCAGGAAAAGAGGGGAGGAGAGAAAATTGATGAGGAGAAATAAAATGTTTTATAAAAAAAAGCACGGAGGAGGGAGACTGAGGAGGGGCTCTGGCAGATATTTTGGGATCGCCTCACGCAAAACAACAAACAACGCGCAGACATCAGGAGGGAGAATTCATAAAACACAGTCAAACAATTATGAGAAATTATACTGCAGCCAAAAATAAAATATCATTTTAAGAATGGAGACTGGACACTCAACACACAAACCCAGTGGGTTTATTTATAGCACTCTGTAAATAAACTTGGAAAATCTACTGGTTTGAACACAGTAGGAACATTCGAAGCAGCAGCAGTAGGGGGCGAAAAGAGGATATGTGCATGTATGTGTATCTACGTGCACATGTGTCAGTGTCTCTGTATGTGTTTCTGCATATATATATGTGTGTGTTTTCGTCTGCCGGATTGTCTGCACGGGTTTTTGTCCATGTCATGTGTGACCCTGTATGTATCTGTGCGCGTGATTCTGTGTATATGTGTTTGCGTGTACGATTCTGTGTGTGAGAGATTCTGTGTGCATCTGTGTGTGTATTTCTGAGAGACACTCTTAACTTTGTGACTGTGCGAGACTATCTGTGTGTGTGTATGTGTTTGTGTGTGCGCAAAACTGTGTGTCTGCGTGTGTCTATCGCTGTGTGTATCTTTGTGTGTAGGTGACCTTAACTCTGTGTGTGCATGTGTATGTGTGCATAACACTGTGTGCCTGTGTGTGTGTCTATCGCTGTGTGTATCTTTGTGTGTAGGTGACCCTAACTCTGTCTGTACCTCTGTGTGTATGTGTTTGTGTGTGCGCAAAACTGTGTGTCTGTGTGTGTCTATCGCTGTGTGTATCTTTGTGACCCTAACTGTGTGTGTGCATGTGTATGTGTGCGTAACACTGTGTGCTTGTGTCTGTGTGTCTATCGCTGTGTGTATCTCTGTGTGTAGGTGACCCTAACTCTGTGTGTGCATGTGTATGTGTGCGTAACACTGTGTGCCTGTGTGTGTGTGTCTATCGCTGTGTGTATCTTTGTGTGTAGGTGACCCTAACTCTGTGTGTGCATGTGTATGTGTGCGTAACACTGTGTGCCTGTGTGTGTGTGTCTATCGCTGTGTGTATCTCTGTGTGTAGGTGACCCTAACTCTGTCTGTACCTCTGTGTGTGTGTGTGTGTGTGTGTGTGTGTGGTGTAAATAAAGGGACAGCTCCTGCCGTTCGTTTGCACAGCAACCAGAGGTTGTGTTTAAATTTAGCTGCTTAATGACGGCTCTGAGGAAACAGACTCTCGTGAACCCAACTCTAATTGCTACATAAATCTTTTCCTATGGTTTCCTACACAGAGCAGACTGGAAATCGGAGATTGGGTTCGGGTTGCACATTTTGTTTTGGGGATGGGGGGGGGGGGTGGGTTGCTGTCTCTATCTTGAGTTCGACCTCTTTTTCACATTAATGCATTCCTTCCCATTTATTTTATTAAAAAAGCCATAGGGGGCATAGATTTCAGGTTAGGGGCATGAGTTTTAGAGGGAATTTGAGGAAAGACTTTTTCACCCAGAGGGTGGTGGGAATCTGGAACTTGCTGCCTGAAAAGGTGGGGGATGCAGGAACCCTCACAACATTGAAATGCCACAGCGCACAAGGCTATGGACCAAGTGCTGGAAAATGGGGTTAGAGTAGACAGGCGCTTGATGGTGGTGCAGATCCAATGGGCCAAAGGGCCTTTCTTTGTGCTGTAGGTCTCTAAGCCTCTATTATGCAGTACAGGTTTCCTCCTTCATCAGCTACAGGCACTGATTGGGACACAATTGCCAATACCTCTTCTCCTAGTTTGTCAAGGTTTGCATTTTTAATCATTGCATGCGACATGCTTTCATGTTCTCCCCGTCTCTGTGTGGGTTTCCTCCGGTTTCCTCCCACAGTCCAAAGATGTGCAGGTTTGGTGGATTGGCCATGCTAAATTGTCCTTTGGTGTCCAAAAAAAGGTTAGGAGAGGTTACAGGGATAGGGTGGAGGTGTGGGCTTAAGTAGGGTGCCCTTTCCAAGAACCAGTGCAGACTCGATGGGCCAAATGGCCACCTGCCCGTAATTCTATGGAATGTGATTCTGAAAAAACCTGAAATGGGGCTGTTTAACGGCAGGCCCTTTCCAGAGCATATTCACCCAGCTGCATTAACTTGGATGCCGACTATTGACCAGCTGTGCACAGGAAAGCCAAATCCAACCTGATCTTCACCCAATGCTGGCTGTTACTTTCTGGCTGCTGCCACGAGTGGGAGCAGCAACTGAGTCGTTCCATTTCCCAATCCTGCGATCAGTGAACCAAGGGAATAAGAGCGGGAATTTCTTCCTAGCTTTGGCAGCTCATTGTGATGTCAGAGTGCATTTGCAAACAAGACTCAGTACTGCGATTCGTAGAATAATGCAGCCATTCAGCCCAATGTTCCTGTACTGGCCCTTTGAAAGAGCTACCCAATTGGTACCACTGCCCCTACTCTTTCCGCAGAAACCAGCAAATGGTTTCCTTCTCATTTATTCAATCCCTTTTTGGAAGTTACTATCGAATCAGCTTCCAGACAGAGCATTCTGTTCACAACAATTAGAATCTTAAGAGTTATTTATGGCACGGTATGGTATGGACAGCACAGTAGTTAGCACTGTTGCTTTAGAGCTCCAGGGTCCCAGGTTCGCTTCCCGGCTTGGGTCACTGTCTGTGCGGAGTCTGCACGTTCTCCCCGTGTCTGCGTGGATTTCCTCCGGGTGCCCCGGTTTCCTCCCACAAGTCCCGAAAGACGTGCTTGTTAGGTGAATTGGACATTCTGAATTCTCCTTTGTGTACCCAAACAGGCGCCGGAGTGTGGCGACTAGGGGCTTTTCACAGTAACATAATTGCAGTGTTAATGTAAGCCTGCTTGTGACAATAATAACAATTATTATTATTACTGCATTGCTCATTCAGTGCATCGAATCCATGGCAACTCCTGACCATGGACCAGTCCAGTTTGACCCATTTCCTCTCTCAGCTCCCACAATCCTGCAAGTTTATTCCCTTCAAGTGTTCATCCAATTTCATTTTGAATCGTTAATTGTTTCCATACCCACAAGCCTTGTGGGCGGTGAATACCAGGTCATTCTCACTCGCTGTGTAAAAAAAAAAGTATTTCCTTTCGTTCACCCTGCACTTTTTTCCCCAAAATCTTATTTAGTCCATGTACAATTAACTAATGAGAAGCTTTTTCCTATCTGCCATATCGAAGCATCTTATAATCTTGTACACCCCTATGAACTCTCCCCTTTGCTTCATGAACAATCCCAGCTTTTCCAATCAAACCAAACATTCCTCACCCCTGAGCCATCCTGGTAAATCTTTTCTGCAGCCTTGCAAGGACCTTTAATTACATTTCCCTAACTCATGGTGGTCAGAACTGGATATAATCTCGTGGCTGGGGCCGGAGCAGAGCTTGATAAAGATTTAACATGCCTGCCTTTGTGCCCAATGTAGAGCCCAGGGTCTCGTATACTTTACTGACCACTCTCTCAATTTAGGCACCTTCAAAGATTGATGCATCATCACCTCCGGGTCTCTCTGTTCTTACCCACACTTCAGAATTGTGCCATTCAGTCCACATTGCCTCTCCCCATACTTCGGCCGAAACGCAGGATTTTAAATTCCATCTGCCATTTGTCCACCCATTCTGCCATATGTCATGCTGCGGACAATTTGTCGCACCCTTGCCACATCTCCAGTGTGGTATCGTTGGCAAACTTTGAAATTTCATTACAAATTCCAAGATCCAAGTCATCTATATATAGCACAAATTGCACTGGCTCTTGAGTAACACTCCTGTCTACCATTCTCCAGTCCTAAAAAACAGTCTACCGCGACTAATTGCTTTCTGCCCTTCAGTCAATTTTTTACCCAGTGTGTCTATTCCTTCCTATTCCATGGGCCACAGTTTTGTTAACTAGCCTTTTATGTGGTACCTTATCAAACACTTACTTTAAATACAGATGGATGACATTCACCACGTTCCCTTCATCAACCCTCGCTGTTAACTTCATCAAAAAATTCAATTCGATTAGTCAATGGCAAACTGCCTTTTGCAAATCAGTGCTCCTTAATTAACTCAAACCTCTCCAAGTGTCTGTAGCTAGTTATTCCTGGTTTAGGATTTCAAAACTTTACCCGCCATTGATGTTATGCTAACTGTCCTGTACTTGCTGGGATGGTCTTTACATTCTTTCTTGAACGAGAGTGTCACATTTGCCACCCTCCTACCCACTTATGCTGAGATTCTTAATTCTGTGGATTGGGTTTGTTTGGATTGGATTTTGTTTATTGTCACGTGTTCCGAGGTACAGTGAAAAGTATTTTTCTGCAAACAGCTCGACAGATCATTAAGTACATGAAATGAAAAGGAAATAAAAGAAAATATATAAAAGAAAATACATAATCGGGCAACACAAGGTCAAGAAAAGATAAATGAGAGAGATTAGCAATAATGTTAGTCTGAGAGTTAAATTTTAAAAGATTAGAACGAGACAAGATAAAGAAAAAGAGGATCTGTTCGGGAGAGCTCGCAGAGAGTCGCCTCGCTCCGGCACCATCTTGCTGTAGGAGTCCCTCTGTGCCCTCTGGTTACTGACCCTCTGCCGGTAGAAACTATTCCAATAGCCTACCTCATAATTTTCAAAACCACTCGCCCCTTAATCTTTATAACACACTTGTTGTGCTGTCAGTCGGGGTATTGTGTTCAATTTTAGGCACTACCGTTTAGGAAGCATATGAAGGTGATAGAGAGGGTTCAGAAATGATCTGTGGGTAAGGTGCCAGGGCTAAGGGACCGCGGCTCCATGGATCAATTGGGTTGTTCTCCTTGGAGAAGAGATACTTGAGAGGAGCTTTAATAGAGGTGTTTCAAATCTAGGAGTATGGATAGAGTAGGTAGAGAAAGACTGTTCGCTTTGGCACAAGGCGCAAGAACCAGAGGACACCAATTTCAGGTGATTGGCAAAATAAACAAATACAACGTGCCGAGAAACCTTTTTATGCAGCAACTGGTTAGGATCCGGAATGTGCAGCTTGTGAGTGTGGTGGACGCCGGTTGAATAGTGACTTTCAATCGAGAATTGGAAAAGCACCAGAAAGGATGAAATTTGCCGGGCTACAGGAGGATGGTGGTGAGTGGATCTAGCTGAATGGTTCTTGTGAAAAGCCACTACGGGCTTGACGGGCCAAATGGCCGCCTTCT
Organism: Scyliorhinus canicula; assembly: GCF_902713615.1. Classification (NCBI taxonomy): domain Eukaryota; kingdom Metazoa; phylum Chordata; class Chondrichthyes; order Carcharhiniformes; family Scyliorhinidae; genus Scyliorhinus; species Scyliorhinus canicula. The sequence goes on along the minus strand of NC_052147.1, from coordinate 279,390,649 downwards.
GGGCTGTAACTATTCTATAATTACCCTTCCCGGCTTTTAAGGCTTCCAGCTTCCCATGTCTCTCTCTGCAAATTCTCGCATTCCAAGCATTGTCCGGCATCGCTGACTTTGTCTATATAAATGTTTCTGGATCATACCTCTCCATTCTCCTGAAGAAGGAGCTGCGCTCCAAAACCTCGTGTTTGAAACAAACCTGTTGGACTTTAACCTGGTGTTGTAAGACTTCTTACTGTGCTCACCCCAGTCCAACGCCAGCATCTCCACATCTCTCTATAAAGGAAGTTCTTCATCCCAGTTACCATCAGGCGCATGAACTTTGCGACTTGAGCCTGGCCTCATTGTGCTTCTCACCCTAATATGAAGTTGACGCTTTAAGCGTAGATCGGTTCCCATGACTGCAGACGACCTGCCCCACCCATTTTCCCATGATGCTCATTATTCCTTAGCTTGGATTGCATTCATAACATTAGCATAAGCTGGTTCTTGAACTTTCTGGAAAGTTGTCAGCTATTATCAGCTGATAATAGATTCTTGATCAATATATGTAATTGTTACGGACACCTGGTCAGCTCTCAGCAGTGGCTAAGATTCTGGACCAGAGCCGCAGCGTTTTTAATGCTTAATGCGGTGCGGAAAGATCGATTTGTTCCAGAGGTGACAGCATTAGAAATAGGGCTTGGTTATTTTATAAACAAACTTTATTGAAACAAAAGAAAAACAATATTGACATTATTAACCTTCAAGCCTAACAATAACAGATTGCATGTAGTTTCTTAACCCTTATAAACAAGGTCCTATTAAACAGCACTTCAAAGAATCATGCAGCGCACATTTCATTTGCACAGACAGGCAAAGGTGATACCTGCCTTTTCAAAGCACTTTTTCTTCTGTTAATGAAGTTCTTTCAGAACCCTTTTCGAAAGCCTGTCTCAGGAATAGCTTCCCATGACCTCTCTCTCTGCGGCTTTTCAACTCATTCTCTTCCATCTGTTCAAACAGAATTCTTCCTCTCTCTCTGAGCTTCGCCCAGCCCCTCAAACAAAGGTTCTCTCCTGCCGTGTACAGACTTGAACACGCCCACATCTGGCCTGAGTTACATTGTCCCATTCAGACTTAAACTCGTTAATGGGATTACACGGATGCCCCTGTTCAGCCAGGCTAATCCGCTCGGGATCCATTGTCCTTCGGGACACTCTTGTTTGACCAGTCATTACGCAAAGCAAAAGGTAGAGGGGTTTGCCTCCTCATCAACTTCTTCTGGTGCTTGGATGGGGCGACCCTGGCGACCTACTGCTCTCCAGACCTGGAATACCTGACCGTGAAGTGCCGCCCATACTATCTTCCATGTGAGTTCACTTCAGCCATGATCTCAGCGGTCTACATCCCACTTCAGGCAGAAGTGAGGAAGGCGCTGGACGAACTGTACACAGTTATAAACAACTATGAAACAGAACACCCGGAGGCCTTGTTCATCGTGGCCGGAGACTTCAACAGACCAACCTCAAGAGTGTACTGCCAAAATTGCACCAGCACATCTCCTGTCCCACCAGGGGCAACAACACTCTTGACCACTGCTACTCAAACATCAAGGGCGCCTACCATTTCATCCCCCGACCGCACTATGGGAAATCAGACCGTAAGACTGTGCTCCTTCTCCCGGCATACAAGCAGAAACTCAAGCGGGAGAATCCAGCTCAGAAGGTCATGCAGTGCTGGTCCGAGGAAATAGAAGAGCTCCTACATGACTGCTTAGAGACAGTGGATTGGTCCATATTTAAGAACTCAGCGACCAACTTAAATGAGTATGCCACCACCGTCACAGACTTCATCAGCAAATGTGTGGACGACTGCGTGCCAAAGAAAGCAGTACGTACGTTCCCCAACCGGAAACCATGGCTCAATCGCGAGATTGACTCCCTACTGTAGGACAGGTCTGAGGCGTTCAAGTCAGACGACCCTGACCTATACAAGAAATCCAGGTAGACCTCCGCAAAGCCATCCGAGATGCCAAGAGAGAATATCAAACTAAGCTAGAGTCACAGACAGACTCTCGACGGTTGTGGCAAGAACTAAACAACATAACGGGCTACAAAGCGAAGCCGAGCAGTATCTCTGGCAGCAGCGCACCCCTCCCCGATGAACTCAATGCATTCCATGTTCGGTTCGAGCAGGAAACCAACCATCCTCTGTCGAGTGCCCCAGCAGCCCATAACTCACCCATACCCACCTTCACATCTTCCAAAATCAGATCGGCCTTCCTGAAAGTGAACCCTCGGAAGGCGATGGGCCCGGATGGTATCCCTGGTCGTGCACTCAGAGCCTGCGCGGACCAGCTGGCAGATGTGTTTGCGGACATCTTTAACCTGTCCCTACTCCACTCTGAGGTCCCCACCGGTCCCCATCATACCGGTGCCAAAGAAGAACCAGGCAACATGCCTCAATGACTACCGTCTGGTGGCCCTAACTTCAGTCGTAATGAAGTGCTTCGAGAGGCTGATCATGAAGCGCATCACCTCCATACTCCCACTGCAATTTGCATACCATCGCAACCGGTCCGCATCAGACGCCATTTCCCTGGCCCTACACTCATCCATGGAGCATCTCGACAACAATGACTCCTACATCAGACTCCTATTTACTGACTACAGCTCCGCCTTCAACACCATAATCCCAGCCAAGCTCATATCAAAGCTCCAAAATCTAAGGCTCCTCACTCTGCAACTGGATCCTCGACTTTCTGACCCACAGACCACAATCAGTAAGAATAAATAACAACACCTGCACAATAGTCCTCAATACCGGGGCCCCGCAAGGCTGTGTACTTAGCCCCCTACTATTTTCCCTATACACACAACAGTGTGTGGCATTTTGGCTCCAACTCCATCTACAAGTTTGCTGACGATACGACCATAGTGGACCGGATCTTGAATAACGACGAGTCAGAATACAGGAGGGAGATAGAGAACCTAGAGGAGTGGTGCAGCGACAACAATCTCTCCCTCAATGCCAGCAAAACTAAAGAGCTGGTCATTGACTTCAGGAAGCAAAGTACTGTACACACCCCTGTCAGCATCAACGGGGCCGAGGTGGAGATGGTTAGCAGTTTCAAATTCCTAGGGGTGCGCATCACCAAAAATCTGTCCTGGTCCACCCACGTTGACGCTACCACCAAGAAAGCACAACAGCGCCTCAGGAAACTAAGGAAATTCGGCATGTCCACATTAACTCTTACCAACTTTTACAGATGCACCATAGAAAGCATCCTACCGGGCTGCATCACAGGCTGGTATGGCAACTGCTCGGTCCAAGACCGTAAGAAACTTTAGAGAGTTGTGAACACAGCCCAGTCCATCACATGAACCTGCCTCCCATCTATTGACTCCATCTACACCTCCCGCTGCCTGGGGAAAGCGGGCAGCATAATCAAAGACCTCTCCCACCCGGCTTACTTACTCTTCCAACTTCTTCCATCGGGCAGGAGATACAGAAGTCTGAGAACACGCACGAACAGACTCAAAAACACACTTCTTTTCCCACTGTCACCAGACTCCTAACCGATCCTCTTAGTGACTGACCTCAGTAACCCTACACCCTGTATGCTTCATCCGATGCCGGTGTTTATGTAGTTACATTGTGTACCTTGTGTTGCCCTATTATGTTTTTTCTTTGATTTCCTTTTCTTTTCATGCACTTAATGATCTGTTGAGCTGTTCGTAGAAAATACTTTTCACTGTACCTTGGTACGCATGACAATAAAAAAATCCAATCCAATCCTATCCTTGGCACCTGAAGGCACAGGAGGGTGGAGTGCTTATATTGGGCTGGACAAGAGGCCTAATGGAAGAGTGCAGAGATCTTGGAGGGTTATAAGATTGAATGAAGTTAAATAGAAAGAATTGTCAAGGAGGGATTTGAAAGCAAGGATGCAGAGTTTAAAACAGGAGCATGCCAGGCTGGGAGTCAGTGTAGGTCAGCAAGCAGAGAAGGCATTGCAGTCAACGTTTGAATCAGTGAAACAATGCAGGGTACAAGTGAAAGATCTCACTTGCCGCCTGACCTCCCTGAAAATCATCCCACTTGGAGACAATTTGACAGCTGGCATTTCAGTCTGTCGGCGCAAAGAAGGTTTCAGACCAGACAGAGCAGAACTGAAAAAAGGATTTGATTCCAATTACCGTGCTACCCAATTCCAATGGGGCAGCACGGTAGCACAACAGCTAGCACTGTGGCTTCACAGCACCAGGATCCCAGGCTCGATTCCCGGCTTGGGTTACTGTCTGTGTGGAGTCTGCACCTTCTCCCCGTGGCTGCTCCAGTTTCCTCCCACAGTCCAAAGACGTGCAGGTTTGGTGGATTGGCCATCATAAATTGCCCTTTAGTGTCCAGAAAGGTTAGGAGGGGTTATTGGGTTACGGGGATAGGGTGGAAGTGAGGGCGTAAGTGGGTCGGTGCAGAATCAATGGACTGAATGGCCTCCTTCTGCACTGTATGTTCTATGTACTTTGCAGTCCCCAAAGGAAAGGAATCCTGGGGAATTCCACGTTTTCCTGGACGTTTTCTTACTCCATACACATCTCCGAAAAACTTTCAAAATGGTTGCCCTGCCTCAATGTTACTTAGGCAGTCTGCCCAGAAGATGTGACAGACCTCAACGAAGCCCACTTCCACGTGGGGATTGGCTCACAGCACAGGAAATTGCTGAGGTTTCACAAGCACAAGGTATTCTCTCTTGGCCTCCCTTCTCCAGCCAGGTTGTCTTTCTGCGGTTCCACCTAAGGCTTCAGGACTTGCACATCTGTCCTTTGCATAGACGATCAGCTCATTGGAGCGAACCGTCAGGGTCTCCCAAGGACAACAGTCTCAGAGCATCAGGTTTCTTGTTAACGTTGAGAAATCTCAAGAGCTATTGCTAACTTGTAATGGGGCCTATTATTCTTGGCCACCTTTGGAAGTTCTGTTCTTTCCAATGGCCTAATTTCTCTGAAAAGCACAGTACTTCCTCTTGAGGAAGACCCTTCAGCAGAAAGTTAGCTGGCATGTTTTCATGTCAGATGGTGGCAGCCTTGTAGAACTCTACTGAATTCTCTTCAGGTTGTCTGTTTTAAATCATTTTCTCCAAATTGGCCATCAGTATTTCTGTGCGAGCAGGTTAGGCGTTGAGGTGGCAAGTCCTGGAATTCATGGTTTTGCCAGGGCTTATTGTCAACCTTATTGTAGGCAACAGTGACACGGCATTATTTACCGCCCATCCCTTGCTGTACCGATGGTATTAAGAGCCAATCATGTAGGTTATGGGACTGGGGTTACGTATTTGAGTTGTGGCCTTTTGTGCATTCCCACTTTTCTTTGCTCCATCGTTGGTGGATGTGCCTTTAACTGCCGAGGCCCTTAGCTCCAGAATTCCGTTCCTAAATCTCTCTCCTTTCTCTGCTCCTTTAAAACACTCCCAGAAACCTCCCTCCTTATTCACTTCCTCCGCTGAGGGTCCAGCAGCACTGTCCTTAGCAGGAAGTTTACACAGCATAATAATAGGAGTTCTGGAAAGAATTACAGACTCCATTCAGTTTTTCTGCACAGAAGAAACAGGACCCAACAGATCAGAAACCTTCCAGGTTTGATCTGTGGTCTATTGAGTTTCTTGCTGTCAGCGACCAGTGTTGGTGGTGCTGTTACGGTCGTGTAGGCACCAGCTGAGGACAAGAGCGGACCAGGTTGGGCGGCACAGTAGCACAGTGGTTAGCACTGTGGCTTCACAGCTCCAGGGTCCCAGGTTCGATTTCCCGCTGGGTCACCGTCTGTGAGGAGTCTGCACGTTCTCCCCGTGTCTGCGTGGGTTTCCTCCGGGTGCTCCGGTTTCCTCCCACAGTCCAAAGATGTGCAGGTTAGGTGGATCGGCCATGCTAAATTGCCCTTAGTGTCCAAAAAAAAAGGTGGGGTTACTAGGTTCCAGGGATAGGTTGGAAGTGTGGGCTTAAGTGGGGTGCTCTTTCCATGGGCCGGTGCAGACTTGATGGGCCGAATGGCCTCCTTCTGCACTGTAAATTCTATTATCCTATGATATGTCGTTGCCATTAGAAATTCAAATATAAAGGTAGACAGGTTTAGGGACTGAATTCCAGACATAAATATGATGGCAGAACTTTGGAATGTGGGCTGATTCCCGATTCCACATCTGGGTTAAACCCTCCCCCCACGCCCCGCACACCCCCTCACTCTGCTTCACCTTAAATTTTGACCATGTTTGGATGCGGTGAGAAATTAATAAAATATATTTAGTACATCAGAACAGAACAGGCTCAAGGGCTGAATGACCTGCTTCTGTTCTGATGTACTAAATATATTTTATTAATTTCTCACTGCATCCAAACATGGTCAAAACTTCAGGTGAAGCAGAGTGAGAGGGCATGCGGTGAAGCAGAGTGTGAGGCTGTGTGTTCAGAACAGAACAGGCTCAAGGGCTGAATGGCCTACTTCTGTACTGATCGTGGCTGATCTGTATCTTCGTTCCATCTACCTGCTGTGGTTCCATAACCAAGCAAAAAAAAAAATGATTGTCACAACAGAAAAATATTGCGGATGCTGATATCTAAAACAAAAACAAAATCCTGGAAACGTCCTGAAGATCTGGCAGCATCTGTCAACATTTCAGGCCGGTAACAGTTTTGTTTGGGCGGAGGGAGTTCCAGATTTTCACTACCTTTTGCATGAACAAGTCCTTCCCCTGAGAGGTGGCAAATGGAGTTTAATGCAGAAAAGTGTGAGGTGATTCATTTTGGACGGAATAACAGGAAGACAGAGTACTGGGCTAATGGTAAGATTCTTGGTCGTGTGGATGAGCAGAGAGATCTCGGTGCCCATGTCCATAGATCCCTGAAAGTTGCCACCCAGGTTGAGAGGGTTGTTAAGAAGGCGTACGGTGTGTTAGCTTTTATTGGTAGAGGGATTGAGTTTCGGAGCCATGAGGTCATGTTGCAGCTGTACAAAACTCTGGTGCGGCCACATTTGGAGTATTGCGTGCAGTTCTGGTCGCCACATTGTAGGAAGGATGTGGAAGCATTGGAAAGGGTACAGAGGAGATTTACAAGAATGTTGCCTTGTATGGAGGGAAGATCATATGAGGAAAGGCTGAAGGACTTGAGGCTGTTTTCGTTAGAGAGAAGAAGGCTAAGAGGGGACTTAATTGAGGCATACAAGATGATCAGAGGATTAGATAGGGTGGACATCGAGAGCCTTTTTCCTCGGATGGTGATGTCCAGCACGAGGGGACATAGCTTTAAATTGAGGGGAGATGGATACAGGACAGATGTCAGAGGTAGGTTCTTTACTCAGAGTAGTAGGGGCATGGAATGCCCTGCCTGCAACAGTAGTGGACTCGCCAACACTAAACGCATTCAAATGGTCACTGGATAGACATATGGATGATAAGGCGTAGATGTGCTTTAGAGGGGTTTCACAGGTCGGCGCAACATCGAGGGCCGAAGGGCCTGTACTGCGCTGTAATGTTCTATGTTCTAACACCCCTGAACAGCCTAGCTCTAATTTGCAAGGGAGACAGTGGCATGGTGGTATTGTCACTGAGTAAGTAATCCAGAATCCTGGGGTAATAGGGTCCTGGGTTCTAATCCCATCACAGTAAATGGTGAAATTTGATTTCAGCAAAAAAAATCTGGAATTAAAAGTCAAATAATCACCATGAAGCCATTGTTGATAATGGTGAAAACCCATCTGGTTGACTAATGACAGAAACCTGACACCCCTTACCTAGTCTGGCCAACATGTGGCTCCAGATCCACAGCAATGTGGCTAACTCTTCGATGCCCCCTGAAATGGCCAAATAAATCACTCGGTCAAAGGCAATTATAGGGGCTTGTTTAGCACAGGGCTAAATCGCTGGCTTTTAAAGCAGACCAAGGCAGGACAGCAGCAAGGTTCAATTCCCGTACCAGCCTCACCGGACAGGCACCGGAATGTGGCGACGAGGAGCTTTTCACAGTAACTTCATTTGAAGCCTATTTGTGACAATATGTGATTTTCATTTCACTTTCCCCCACTACTTGCCTTCAAACAACCGTGCAACCTCAAACAAACCATTGTTTGCAGCAAACTACCCAGCCTTCAGAACAGCGACCACGACACCACACAACACTGCCAGGGCAATCTCTGCAAGACGTGCCAGATCATCGACATGGATGCCACCATTCCACGTGAGAACACCACCCACCAGGTACGCGGTACATACTCGTGCGACTCGGCCAACGTTGTCTACCTCATACGCTGCAGGAAAGAATGTCCTGAAGCGTGGTACATTGGCGAGACCATGGAGACGCTGCGACAACGAATGAACGGACATTGCGCGACAATCACCGGGCACGAATGTTCCCTTCCAGTCGGGGAACACTTCAGCAGTCAAGGGCATTCAGCCTCTGATCTCCGGGTAAGCGTTCTCCAAGGCGGCCTTCAGGACGCGCGACAACGCAGAATTGCCGAACAAAAACTGATAGCCATGTTGCGCACACATGAGTACGGCCTCAACCGGGACCTTGGATTCATGTCGCATTACATCCACCCCCCACCATCTGGCCTGGGCTTGCGAAATCCTACCAACTATCCTGGCTTGAGACAATTCACACCTCTTTAACCCGGCGTTACCCCTATCTCTGGATCTGTAAAGATTTAATTACCTGCAAATGCTCGCATTCTAAGCATTGTCTGGCATCTTTGAATTTGTTTATATATATGTTTCTGGAACATACCTCTTCATTCACCTGAGGAAGGAGCAGTGCTCCGAAAGCTAGTGATTTGAAACAAACCTGTTGGACTTTAACCTGCTGTTGTAAGACTTCTTACTGTGCTCACCCCAGTCCATCGCCGGCATCTCCACATCTGAAGTACTTGGGCCAGATGTGTTCTGGGACAGGTTCCTCAGAATCCCCTCGCACTCATGAAGCGCTTTCAATGCAATTAGAGATGAGCGATTATCAAACAAAATTTGACACCAAACCCACATGAGGAGAAATTAATTCTGAAGAAGAGTCATATTGGACTCCAAAAATTCCTCTCTCACCACAATTGCTGCCAGACCCGCTGAGTTTATCCTGCGCTTTCTTTGTTTCATATAAGGACAAATTAGGACAGATGATCAAACAGGTGCCTTAAAGGAGCTTGCGTTCCAAGTGGAACGCGCTGCCTGGGGAGGTGGTGGGAGCAGGTACGATAGCGGCATTTAAGGGGCATCTAGACAAGTATATGAATAGGATGGGAATGGAAGGATACGGACTCCATTTGTGCAGACGGTTTTATTTTAGACGGGTGCCATGGTTGGCGCAGGCTTGAGGGCCGAAGGGCCTGTTCTTGTGCTGTATTGTTCTTTGTTCAGGATCTTGAGGGAAATTAATCAAGTAAAATCCAGTAACAGAATGATCTGTAACCAGAGGACACAGATTCAATGCAGTAAATTGTTAGGATTGTTGGAAGTAGATTAAATAGGGCAGCACGGTAACACAGTGGTTAGCACTGCTTCTTCACAGCGCCACAGTCCCAGGTTCGATTCCCAGCTTGGGTCACAGTCTGTGTGGAGCCTGCACGTTCTTCCCGTGTCTGCGTGGGTATCCTCCGGGTGCTCCGGTTTCCTCCCACAAGTTCTGAAAGACATGCTGTGAGATGAATTGGACATTCTGAATTCTCCCTCTGTGTACCTGAACAGGTGCCGAGTTCACAGTAACTTCATTGCAGTGTTAATGTAAGTCTACTTGTGAGAATAATAATAAAGATTATTAAATGGTAACTTTCAAAAAGGGAACTGGATGAAAGGGACAGTGGCAACCTGGATACAGATTGGATGAGTGCTAAGAAACAGTGAGTAATGGTGAATTGATATTTTTCCGGCTGGAGCAAGGTTTGTGATGGAGTTCTCCAAGGAGTTGGTATTGGGATCCTTGCTTTTCTTGGTTAATGACCTAGATCTTGGTGTGCAGAGGACAGTTTGCGGACGGCAAAAAATGTGGAATTACTGTAAACTGTGTGGAGGACAGTGTAGAACTGCAAAAGGACAGAGCAAGTTGATGGAGTGGGCAGACTGGTGGCAGAAGATTTTCAATGTAGAGAAGTGCGAGTTGATGCATTTTGGCAGGAAAGACATGGCGAGACAATAGAAACTAAGCAGTACAATTGTAAAGGGGCTGCAGGAGCAGAGGGACCTGGGTGTATGTGTGCGTAGATCAGTGAAGATGACACGACAAGTGGAGAGAGTAGTTAATAAAGCAAATAGTATTCTGGGCTGTTTAGCACAGGGCTAAATCGCTGGCTTTGATAGCAAACCGAGGCAGGCCAGCAGCACGGTTCGATTCCCGTGCCAGCCTCCCCGAACAGGCACCGGAATGTGGCGACTAGGGGCTTTTCACAGTAACTTCATTGAAGCCTACTCGTGACAATAAGCGATTTTCATTTTTCCATTTCATTAATAGAGGAATAGGGTAGAAGAACAAGGAGGTTGTACTGAAGTTGTATCAGACACTAGTTAGACCTCAGCGGCAATACTGTGTACAGCTCTGGGCTCCATATTATCAGAAGGATGTGAACACATTGGAGAGAGTGCACAAGCGGTTTACAAGAATGGTTCCAGGGATGAGAAACTTCAATTATGAGGATAGATGAAAAAATGAAATGAAAATGAAAATCGCTTATTGTCACCAGTAGGCTTCAAATGAAGTTACTGTGAAAAGCCCCTAGTCACCACATTCCGGTGCCTGTTCGGGGAGGCTGGTACGGGAATTGAACCTGCGCTGCTGGCCTGCCTTGGTCTGCTTTAAAAGCCAGCGATTTAGCCCAGTGTGCTAAACCAGCCCCTTACACACATCCCTACAAGATCGGAGAGAAAGCTAAGAGGAGATTTGATAGAGATTTTCAAAGTCATCAGAGGGCTGGACAGATCAGATAGGGAGAAACTGTTCCCGTTGGTAAAGGGGTAGAGAATGAAAGAGCACAGATTTAAAATGATTTGCAGAAGAAGCAAATCGGCTGTGAGAAAAAGGTTTTTCACACACCATTGGTTGGGGTCTGGAATGTACGGCCTGGAAGTGTGGTGGAAGCAGGTTCAATTGAGGCACTCGAGGTTATTAGATGATTATTTGAAAAGAAACAGGGGCGACACAGTGGTCAGCACTGCTGCATCATGGAGCTGAGGTCCCGGGTTCGATCCCGGCCCCTGAGTTACTTGTCCATTTGGAGTTACATTCTCCCCGTGTCTGCGTGCGTTTCACCCCCACAACCCAAATCGATGAGCAGGGCTAAATTGCCCCTTAATTGGGAAAAAAAAGAATTGGTACTCTAAATTTATTTTTAAAAAGAAACAATGTGCAGGGCTGCGGGGAAAAGGCAGGTGAATGGCACTAAGTCATGATACTTGTTTGGAGAGCGGGTGCAGACACGATGGCTGAATAGCTGCCCTCTTGCACTGTAATAATTTTGTGATTCTGATTCTGTGATTTTGTGGATAAAAACTCGAAAGAGAAACATTAACTGGGGAAAGCAGGGAAATGGGACTAACTGTACAGTTCCTTTAAAGAGACGGCACAGGGATGATGGACCGAATGGCCTCTTTCTTTGCTGTATGATCCTCAAATTAGAAGTCTTAGTCCTCTCACTTGACACATGCTGTGTAGGCAGACTGGGAGCGACATTAGGCCAGACATGGCACACTACATCTACTGCACTATCCTGGGCTTTAGGGGCCATTCTGCCCACTAACCCTTAGGCATAGATGAGGTTATTACATATTTGTTCTTGTGCCTCTCTCTCTTTCGCTCTCTCTTCTCCACCCATGCCATCAGTTGTAGGGATGTGTGTTAGCTCAGAAAACAGACAGGGATACGTTGTGCTGTGTTATTTTTTCTACCCTCCTTGAAAACAAAGGAAACAGCCTTGCATTGCTGGAAGTTGTGTGCTTTCATGGCAAGAGCTTGTTATTATCAGGTAACCCAGACAAACACAGCCTGCCCTTCTCCTCACCCTTCCTATTCGAATTATGCGATTTTAAGAGCTTCCTGAATTCTACGATTTATAAGATATTTCTGTTTCCGGTCACGCTGGGTTTAATGAGGCAGGTATGCACAATAATATTACGATATGTTCTTCCCATTGCTTATTGTGTTCGTAATGACTGTCAGATGGAGTGGGAAAACTTTGGTCTATTCAGTTTCCAGCCTAGTTATTCAAACTTCGGACAATGCGCCCTGCGTGGCACCAATGGAACACCACAATATATTAGGGCCTGATAAGCTTGTGAGGGTTGATTAAGGGGCAAACCTACTTGTTATTTTGCCATAATGTTGCACCTATTTTTTTTACCATCCTTTCCTAAATACCCTTTTGCAGTCTTGTATCTCGCCTGCCACCCCAGCCTCCAGCCCACCCTACCACCAGTGAGTGCTATGAAAATGAAATGAAAATCGCTTATTGTCACGAGTAGGCTTCAATGAAGTTACTGTGAAAAGCCCCTAGTCTCCACATTCCGGCGCCTGTCCGGGGAGGCTGGTACAGTATTCGAACCGTGCTGCTGGCCTGCTTGGTCTGCTTTAAAAGCCACCGATTTAGCCCAGTGAGCTAAACCAGCCCCTGTTGCAGTTGAGTATTCAAATGCTACATCGGCCTACATCCACCCCCCGTTACATCACTCCTCCATCTTGACCTCAGTTCCTCGAAACCCTCATTCCTGATGTCTTGTCACATCCAGATTTGACTATCCCAATGGTTACTTTACCTCACTCCCACCTTCTGCAAACTCGAACTCATTCAAATCTCTACTGCTTGTATCGTAGCAGAATGAACAAGTCCTGTTCATTCACCTCTCTACCCTGAGTTACATTGGCTTGAGGTCGAAAAATACCTCGAATTTAAAAATCTCATCTCAGTCTATCTATGACCTTGCCACCTCTGTGTTTCTATAACTGCAGTCTCTTGTCTAATTCTGGCCTCTTGACTGTTACCAATTTCCACCGCCCCACCATTGGCGGCCATGTCTTCATACCTTGGCCCTAACTTCTGGAATACCCTCCCTGCATCCCTCCATCTCTCCACCTTTCTCAACCTTGGTGACACCCCTTAAAATACACCCCTTTCACTCTGCTTTTGATCACCTGTCCTTGTATCGCTCGATGTGGCTTGGTGTCATTTTTGTTTTGTTTTAGCTAATGCTGCTTTGAAGTGACTTCGTAGAATCATAGAGTCCCTACAGTGCAGAAGGAGGCCATTCGGCCCAACAGGTCTGCACCAAGCCTCCAAAAGAGCACCCTACCCAGGTCCACTGCTCCACCCACCCCACCCTATCTCTGTCACTCCATATCCTAACCTGCACATCCCTAGACACTAGGGGGACAGCATAGCGTGGTCAATCCTCCTAACCTGCACATCTTTGGACTATGGGAGGAAACCAGAGCACCCGGAGGAACCCCACGCAGACACGGGCAGAACGTGCAAACCCCTCACTGACAGTCGCCCAGGCCAGGATTGAACCCGGGTCTCTGGTGCTGCAAGGCAGCAGTGCTAACCGCTGTGCCACTTGGGGTACTCCATCGCATTAGGAGCACTATAAATGCAGGGAGCTGTTGTAGTGGGACATAAAAGATAGCTTTTTGTGTTAACCCCATTGCACATTAATTTCCAGTGTAATTAGATATGACTGGTGTAATGTGCTGAATTGTATCCAATTCTGAGCATTCTGCTTTTATTTTAAGGATGTCGAAGTCTCGGAGAGGGAACAGTCCAGGGATGAGGAGCTTCAGTTACGTGGAGGTACTAGAGAAGTTGGGGTTATAAAGCAGAGAAGGCTCATGGAAAATTTAGTAAAGGTGCCTAAAATCATGAAAGGTTTTAAAACATGAACAAGGAGGGACTGTTGCCTGCGGTGAAAAGATCGGTAACGGGACGATCCAGATAATTGGCAGAAGAATCAGGGATTGGATGGAGAGAGATTGTTTCCCGCGGCATGTTGTTGTGATCTGGAATGCACTGTTTGAAAGGGGGGGGGTGGAAACTGGTTCAAAGGGAACTCTTAAACACTTGGAGGGGTAATAATTTGCAGTGTTATGGAGAAAGAGCGAGATGAATTAAAGGTCCAGCACAGGTACAGTGGGCCGAATGGTCTCCTTTTGTGCTGTGTCATTTCTGTGGTGTGGTGCTGAGCTAAGCCAGACTGGTCAGGGACGTCCCCAAGTTTGGTCTACCCAACCATGCAGGCTGAACATTCACTCAAAGCCAGGACCTGGGGTGCAGCGGTTTGATATCCTTAGATGCCCTTTGCAGCTGGGACTGGGACAACCGGTTGGTTTCTAAGTCCTGATCATCAGCCAGTTAACCTTGCATGTTGAGAAAAGAGCTGAGTTGTACATGAATGTTTAGCCTGTCGGAGTTTGCTGTTCGAGGCAAAGGACAGCTCCAATGGGGTGAGGTACAGGTACCACGAAGACCACCGCCAAAATTCCCTAAGTTCCCCCAAGTTACAAAAGGACAAGAGCGGAAAAGAGCTGGAGACAAAGCGAAGAGGGGAAGCAAGTGTTGTTTTGCCTGTTACACAGTCGCATTCTATCAATAGGGCAGCACGCCAAGTACACAGATTTGCACCCTGTCCTCTGTTCATTGTTATGTCTGACCGTGGAATCACAGCGCTCCAAGTTCCTCAGATTAGCCGGGAAAACTGCGCTTGAGGTTCAAGGTTTTATTTTTTTCTGGCTGTCTCTCTCTTGGTAAACCCGCATGCGAAGGAATGTCAAAACAGAAACAATTGTACAGATAGATAGCTTTCCAATGACGGGGCCACCTGAACTCTGATACTCGTGCTGTGTCCGTAGCAGATGGCTAACACAAGGCAAAGGCTGTTCTTAAAGGGGCATGAGCTACACATTTGCCAAACTCGGCTACTTTGGCCAAATCCATTTCAGTGCATCACCACGGGACTTGCATGTTATAGGAAAGCGGCAGAAATAATCATGGAATCATACAGCAGAGATGGAGGGTATTCAGCCCATCGCATGCCCTCTCCAAAGTAGTCAGCAGTGTAAAGTTTTAATTTTACGGACATACTATGTAAACACCATGGCTGGAACTTTCCCGCCGTTCACCCCAACGGGATCTTCCTGTCACGCCAGCAGTGCACCCCCGCGGCCTCCTGCAGGTCTCCCAACGGCGAGGGGTCCATTCAACGGGAAACCCTGTTGACAGAGGCAGGACCAGAAGATAACAGCACTGGCCAATGGAAGTCCGCCAATGGGTAAATCCCATCCCATATCTCTCCTTCTCCCCTCGCACACCATTCATAAGCTCACCTTTATCGTCCCAAATAGGCTTACATTAACGCTGCAATGAAGTTACTGTGAAAAGCCCCGAGTCGCCACATTCCGGCGCCTGTTCGGGTACACAGAGGGAGAATTCAGAATGCCCAATTCACCGAACAGCACGTCTTTCGGGACTTGTGGGAGGGAACCGGAGCACCCGGGGGAAACCTACGCAGACACGGGGAGAACGTGCAGACTCCACGCAGACAGTGACCCAAGCCGGCAATCGAACCCGGGTCCCTGGTGCTATGAAGCCACAGTGCTAACCACCGTGCCACCCCCATAAACGGCTTGTAAGTGACGATTGTAACGTGAAGTAACCCCGAACTTAACGGGCAGAATGATTCTGAGATTAAAACGGTTAACGTATGAGGACTAGTTTCATAGACTAGGCTTGTATTCTTGCAAGTGTAAAGATTAAGATGTTTAAAACGACTGAAAGCATTGTTAGGATGGTGGAGAGAGAAGCTAATTCCTCCACTGGGGAAGTTCAGAGCAAGGGGGCATGATCTCAAAACTAGGGATGATGTCAGAAAGCACTCCTTCACACAAAGGGCAATGGAAAAGCTGGAACTCCCCCTGAAGGCACTGTTGCAATGTGGAAACTGCGATTTTAGTTGAATAGGAATACTTACTGAGGGTTATAGGCAGGTAGATAAGAGTTAAGATCAGCCATGTTCTAACTGAATAGCTGAACAGGCCCTGAGGGCTCCTGGAACGTGAGCTCCGTAGTCACTCAGGTTTTCGTCGGCCTTTCTGGCAGGTATTTTATTTCTCTTGCCCCCCTCCCACTCCCGCAACTCCTTTTGGTGATATTCCTACTGGAAAGAGGAGGAGAAGGCAGGTTGTGTTTAGTGGGAGTTGAACAAAGAGGATAGGCTTGTCGTGCCCAAAAGTCCTTTCCCGTACCCAGAAATCCTTATCTCCCACAATTAATAGGAAGCGGATAAAGATTAGATTGACATTGAAACTGTGACAACAAAGGACCAGTTATGGAACTCTGTGTTACTCTATAATAACCTTTCGCAGATATGTTGCCAACTGGCAGATTTCAGCCAAGTAATGGATCCTGTTTTTTTGAGCAAGCAGCTCGAACGGGTGAGGGAATCTGAGAGCCGCTAATTTCTGCCACCCTGCAGGTCAGCAGGTTAAGAAATTGTGCCTCAACCGTGGGTAGAACCTGGCGGCAACACCTCGAATGAATGAAAAAACAAAATCTGGAAAAGTTGAATTTTCTGAGGTGGGATAGTGAAGTCAGGTGATACTGATGGGTATGAAACCTGCGGCGATGGGGTGGGCTTTGCTGTGTGTGGAAAATTCCAACGTAACTGTCCCCCAAAAAAAACAGACTGAGGTTGGAATTCGGAGGTGACTTTGCTTCAAAATGAAATCGCTAATATAGTTTGCAAAGCGACGCAATAGATATTAAATGGTAAACTAGTACACTTGGCTTCAAATAACATACAAGTATGATTTTATGAGGACGTCTCACTGTGGGGACCCAGTCTCAAAGAAAACCCCAAACTGGTAATGAAACTATCACTTTTATTCTATTTTAGTTTCAGTCAGTAAACTGCACCGAATGAATTCTAACTTATTTTGTAAAGACAAGGCCAGGGAGTTCGGAGACAGGTTTGACAAACCTTCTGCGCAGCACCTTTTACTGGCCAGAACCTGCAACTACATTGTTACAGGCATATGTTTACATACAAAATTTTAAATTCTGGACAATTATGCAGACAGTTTCAACGTTGAGAGTTGGCGTACGAGTGTAATCAATAGGAGGTGAGCACATGGATGGCTAGCATTTGATCAGTTTTCAGGTGTTAAGATTTGCAAAGCGAGCATGGAGGAATTCCGTTGTGGGACATAATGAGGGGGGGGTGGGTTACCTGAGGAGAGAAGTGGCCATCTGCTCAAGATGTGTTTGAGCACTCTGGCATGCACATGCCGGTTTATAAGCAAATTCTGCATCTGTGTGCCTTTTTCCCCCAAGCAGTTTCCCCATTGATAGAGGTGTTTGACAGAGTGGGTGGGGAGGAACACTTTCCTCTGGCAGACTGTTTAGTAAATTAAATTATTATATCATTATTGTCACAAGTAGGCTTACATTAACACTGCAATGAAGTTTCTGTGAAAAGCCCCTAGTCGCCACACTCGGGCGCCTGTTCGGGTACACTGAGGGAGGATTCAGAATGTCTAATTCACCTAACAAGCACGTCTTTCTGGACTTGTGGGAGGAAACCGGAGCACCCGGAGGAAACCCACGCAGACACGGGGAGAACGTGCAGACTCCGCACAGACAGTGACCCAAGCCGGGAATCGAACCTGGGACCCTGGAGCTGTGAAGCAACAATTCTAACCACTGTGCTCCCAGGAGCCAAAGGACATCGATGCAATGCAATTGGTCAAACGGGTTGAATGGCCTCCTTCACGGTAGCACAGTGGTTAGCGCTGTTGTTTCACAGCGCCAGGGACCCGGGTTCAATTCCCACTTGGGTCACTGTTTGGGCGGAATCTACATGGTCTCATCGTGTCTGCGTGGGTTTCCTCCGGGTGCTCCCGTTTCCTCCCACAAGTCCCAAAAGGCGTGCTTGTTCAGACATTCTGAATTCCCCCTCTGTGTACCCAAACAGGCGCCGGAGTGTGGCGGCTCAGGGATTTTCACAATAACTTCATCGCAGTGTTAACGTAAACCGACTTGTGACACCAATAAAGATTATTATTATTCTGCCCTGTTTGATTCTGTGCTACAAGCTCAGTTTGCCTGAATCACATCCCACCCGCGATGATGTCTCTTATCAGTCGCTGTTGAAAAGGTGAAATCAGCTCAGGGGCCCAGTCCTGAGAAACACTGGCCGTAGCACGATCGCGGCTGCACTTGTCATTCCCTCATTGTAAAGGGACTCCCCCTGCAATACGACTCCTTCATCATCAAGGAGCTGCCTCCCAGTGAGCAGGCTCCCTGCTTCAGCCACATTTCTGTTCATTGAGCAAGTGTCATCGCGAGGATCACAGATTGTGCGACTGTAAAGCTCCATTTAAAACAATGCTTAAGAGCATTTCTCATACAGCGCCCAGTGTACTGAATGGCCGACACCGATACCAGACCAGCCGTGTGTGCGTCGTGTTTATTTGCTTAATTGTGTCACTCCAGTAAGCACGGTTTCCTTTTCAAACTGAGTGCCAGGAAATCACTCTCTGTAAAAATACGCTTCCATTATTAAAAGTTCAGATACAGTAGGAATTTTTTTTTATATAGATGACCTTGCACCTTTTCTTTACTGCAATAAATTTCAGCTGCTCGTGTCTGTACTCTTGAAGCTATTTGCTCTCTGCTTAACCAGACAATTTCCGATTTGAAGTTCAAATGTTAAACCTCAGTCAGCTCCTGCAGTTGGATTTCCTCAGGGCACGGTGCCTGGATAAAATGTCATTTTTTTTTCTTCACACCAATTTTCTCCACTTCTCTCCCGGGTCCACTATTACTCTTTGTCGTCCTGGAACTCAAAAAGGTCGGCCGCACCATCCCACATTGCCTGTGGGAACCCCTCACCATAACCTCCTCTTTGGGGCCTCCTCGGTGAGATTCTGAAACCTCCTCTGTGGGGTCCTGCCCCACCTCTTGGGTGCCCCTCTGAAGAGTCCTGCTTCACCTGTGGGTGTTCCACCCCTGGGTCCTGCTCCACCCCTGGGTGCTCCTCTGTGGAACTCTGCTCCGCCCCAGGTGCTGCTCTCTGGGACCCAGGTCCACCTGCTACTCCACAAACCTTCACAAAGGCTTGCTATCGATTTGTATCTTTTGTTGTAAAGAGCATGCATCCTTTTATTTTTGTCCTCCGTCCACTTCTTGCCACCGTCCTCCTCTTGGCCCCTCCCAGCCCTCCTCTTTCCACTCCCCTGTACACCTCCCGGTGCTCCTCGCTGCCCCCCCTCCCTGTCCTCCTCATCCCCTCCAGCCACTTCTTGCCCCATCCTCCTCTTGCCCCCCCCTCCTCTTGCCCCCCATCCACCTCTTGCCCCCCATCCACCTCTTGCCCCAACCTCCTCTTGCCCCATCCTCCTCTTGCCCCCTCTCCTCCTCTTGTCCACTGTCTTCCTCTTGCCCCCATCCTCCTCAACCCCCTGTCCTCCCTTGCCTACATCCTCCTCTTGCCCCTGTCATCTTCTTTTTCCCTCGTCTTCTTCTTGCCCTCCGTCTTCTTCCTTCCCCTGCCCTCTTTCCTCCATCCTCTTGCTCCCGTCCTCCCCTTGACCCCAATCCATCCTTTGCCCCCCCGTCCTCCCCTTGCCCCCCATCCTCCCCTTGTCCCCAACCTCCCCTTGCCCACATCCTCCCCTTGCCCCCATCCTCCCCTTGCCCCCATCCTCCCCTTGCCCCCATCCTCCTCTTGCCCCCCCGCCCTCCTTTTGCCCCCATCCTCCTTTTCCCCGTCCTCACTTTGCTCCCCCATCTTCCCCTTGCTCCCCCGTCCTCCCCTTGCCCCCCCATCCTCCCCTTGCCCCCCCATCCTCCCCTTACCCCCGTCCTCCCCTTGCCCCCCATCCTCCCCTTGCCCCCCATCCTCCCCTTGCCCCCCATCCTCCCCTTGCCCCCCATCCTCCCCTTACCCCTGTCCTCCCCTTGCCCCCCATCCTCCCCTTGCTCCCCCGTCCTCCCCTTGCTCCCCCGTCCTCCCCTTGCCCCCCGTCCTCCCCTTGCTCCCCCGTCCTCCTCTTGCCCCCCGTCCTCCTCTTGCCCCCGTCCTCCCCTTGCTCCCCCGTCCTCCTCTTGCCCCGTCCTCCTTTTGCTCCCATCCTCCTTTTCCCCCGTCCTCCCCTTGCCCCCATCCTCCCCTTGCTCCCCTACCCTCCCCTTGCTCCCCCGTCCTCCCCTTGCTCCCCCGTCCTCCCCTTGCTCCCCCGTCCTCCCCTTGCCCCCCTCCTCCCCTTGCTCCCCCGTCCTCCCCTTGCTCCCCCGTCCTCCCCTTGCCCCCGTCCTCCCCTTGCCCCCGTTCTCCCCTTGCCCCCCCGTTCTCCCCTTGCTCCCCCGTCCTCCCCTTGCTCCCCCGTCCTCCCCTTGCCCCGTCCTCCCCTTGTCCCCCGTCCTCCCCTTGCCCCCGTCCTCCCCTTGCCCCCCCGTCCTCCCCTTGTTCCCTCGTCCTCCCCTTGCTCCCCGTCCTCCCCTTGCTCCCCGTCCTCCCCTTGCTCCCCCGTCCTCCCCTTGTTCCCTCATCCTCCCCTTGCTCCCCGTCCTCCCCTTGCTCCCCCGTCCTCCCCTTGCCCCCGTCCTCCCCTTGCCCCCCGTTCTCCCCTTGCTCCCCCGTCCTCCCCTTGCTCCCCCGTCCTCCCCTTGCCCCGTCCTCCCCTTGTCCCCCGTCCTCCCCTTGCCCCCGTCCTCCCCTTGCCCCCCGTCCTCCCCTTGTTCCCTCGTCCTCCCCTTGCTCCCCGTCCTCCCTTGCTCCCCCGTCCTCCCCTTGTTCCCTCGTCCTCCCCTTGCTCCCCCATCCTCCCCTTGCCCCCGTCCTCCTCTTGCCCCCGTCCTCCCCTTGCTCCCCCGTCCTCCCCTTGTCCCCCGTCCTCCCCTTGCTCCCCCGTCCTCCCCTTGTCCCCCGTCCTCCCCTTGCTCCCCCATCCTCCCCTTGCTCCCCCGTCCTCTCCTTGCTCCCCTGTCCTCCCCTTGCTCCCCCGTCCTCCCCTTGCCCCCCATCCTCCCCTTACCCCCATCCTCCCCTTGCCCCCCCGTCCTCCCCTTGTTCCCCCGTCCTCCCCTTGCTCCCCCGTCCTCCCCTTGTTCCCCCGTCCTCCTCTTGCCCCCCCCGTCCTCCCCTTGCCCCCATCCTCCCCGTCCTCCCCTTGCCCCCATCCTCCCCTTGCCCCATCCTCTTACCCCATCCTCCCCTTGCCCCATCATCTTGCCCCCCGTCCTCCCCTTGCCCCCCTCCTCTTGCCCCCTGTCCTCCCCTTGCCCCCCATCCTCCCCTTGCCCCCCATCCTCCCCTTGCTCCCCGTCCTCCCCTTGCCCCATCCTCTTGCCCCCTGTCCTCCCCGCCCCCCATCCTCCCCTTGCCCCCATCCTCCCCTTGCCCCCATCCTTCCCTTGCCCCCGTCCTCCCCTTGCCCCCCGTCCTCCCCTTGCCTTCCATCCTCTTCTTGCCCCCATCCTCTTGCCCCATCCTCCCCTTGCCCCCCATCCTCCCCTTGCCCCATCCTCTTGCCCTGTCCTCCCCTTGTCCTCCCATCCTCCCCTTGCCCCCCATCCTCCCCTTGCCCCATCATCTTGCCCCCATCCTCTTGC
The DNA here is from genome assembly GCF_902713615.1 of Scyliorhinus canicula. Taxonomy (NCBI): domain Eukaryota; kingdom Metazoa; phylum Chordata; class Chondrichthyes; order Carcharhiniformes; family Scyliorhinidae; genus Scyliorhinus; species Scyliorhinus canicula. The sequence goes on along the minus strand of NC_052147.1, from coordinate 279,369,046 downwards.
CCCCTGTCCTCCCCTTGCCCCTCCATCCTCCCCTTGCCCCCCCATCCTCCCCTTGCCCCCATCCTCCCCTTGCCCCTCCGTCCTCCCCTTGCCCCTTCATCCTCCCCTTGCCCCCCGTCCTCCCCTTGCCCCCCACCCTCCTCTTGCCCCGTCCTCCTCTTGCTCCCATCCGCCTTTTTCTCCTGTCCTCCTTTTGCCTCATCCTCCTCTTGCCCTGTACTCCTTCTCTTGCCCCCGTCCTCCTCTTGCCCTGTACTCCTTCACTTGCCCCCTCCTCCCCTTGCTCCCCCGTCCTCCCCTTGCCCCCCCTCCTCCCCTTGCTCCCCCGTCCTCCCCTTGCTCCCCCCTCCTCCCCTTGCTCCCCCGTCCTCCCCTTGCTCCCCCGTCCTCCCCTTGCTCCCCCGTCCTCCCCTTGCCCCCAATCCTCCCCTTACCCCCGTCCTCCCCTTGCCCCCATCCTCTTGCCCCCTGTCCTCCCCTTGCACCCCCATCCTCCCCTTGCCCCCCATCCTCCCCGTCTTCCCCTTGCCCCCATCCTCCCCTTGCCCCATCCTCTTGCCCCCATCCACCCCTTGCCCCCTGTCCTCCCCTTGCCCCCACCCTCTTGCCCCCATCCACCCCTTGCCCCCCGTCCTCCCCTTGCCCCCACCCTCTTGCCCCCTGTCCTCCCCTTGCCCCCCATCCTCCCCTTGCCCCCATCCTCCCCTTGCCCCCATCCTCCCCTTGCTCCACGTCCTCCCCTTGCCCCATCCTCTTGCCCCCTGTCCTCCCCTTGCCCCCCATCCTCCCCTTGCCCCCATCCGCCCCTTGCCCCTGTCCTCCCCTTGCCCCCCATCCTCCCCTTGCCTTCCATCCTCCTCTTGCCCCCATCCTCTTGCCCCATCCTCCCCTTGCCCCCCATCCTCCGCTTGCCCCATCCTCTTGCCCTGTCCTCCCCTTGTCCTCCCATCCTCCCCTTGCCCCCCCCATCCTCCCCTTGCCCCATCCTCTTGCCCCCATCCTCTTGCCCCCATCCTCTTGCCCCCTGTCCTCCCCTTGCCCCCCATCCTCCCCTTGCCCCTCCGTCCTCCCCTTGCCCCCCATCCTCCCCTTGCCCCCCCATCCTCCCCTTGCCCCCATCCTCCCCTTGCCCCTCCGTCCTCCCCTTACCCCTCCGTCCTCCCCTTGCCCCTTCATCCTCCCCTTTCCCCCCGTCCTCCCCTTTCCCCCCGTCCTCCCCTTGCCCCCGTCCTCCTCTTGCTCCCATCCGCCTTTTTCTCCTGTCCTCCTTTTGCCCCGTCCTCCTCTTGCCCTGTACTCCTTCTCTTGCCCCCGTCCTCCTCTTGACCTGTACTTCTTCTCTTGCCCCCGTCCTCCTCTTGCCCTGTTCTCCTTCTCTTGCCCCCGTCCTCCTCTTGCCCTGTTCTCCTTCTCTTGCCCCCGTCCTCCTCTTGCCCTGTTCTCCTTCTCTTGCCCCCGTCCTCCTCTTGACCTGTACTCCTTCTCTTGCCCTGCCCTCTTCCTCTTGCCCTGACCTCGTCCTCTTGCCCTGACCTCGTCCTCTTGCCCTGACCTCGTCCTCTTGCCTTGACCTCGTCCTCTTGCCCCTGTCCTCCTCATGACCCCGTCCTCTCCACCCTCCACAGCCCCCCCCCCTGTATGCCTCACCATCATTCTTCTCTTTTCACTTCCCTCCTTCTTCTGAACTAGGCTGTTCAGTCTTCAGTGCTTCAGATTGTCCAAGCTGGAAAGCTCATCATTAGAAATGGCTGCCCCATTGAGGGAGCTGTGTTGCCTCGTCCAAGCCCTGGAGTTTGAGGGCTGCAGCTGGCCTGTTTGTCTGCTACTCGTTTTCTTCTCAGTTTAAATGCACAAAGCTCATTTCAACTACTGTTATTTTTGGCTGCCGATAAGGTTGGCTTTGTGTGCCTCACATGAGAACAAGCATGGCTTGAATGAAAGGAGTGCAAAGACTGGAATTAGTCCAGGGGCCGTAACATTGGAACTGTGGAAGCAGCCCATTCAGCCCAACAGGTCCATGGTGGCTTTAGTGCCGCCTTCTCCCACCCCTCTCCATCCTAACCCATCATTATATCCTTCTATTCCTTTCTCTCTCGCGTACCTACGCGGCTTCTCTGTAAATGCTCTGTGCTATTCGCCCAACTACTCCACGTGATAGAGAGTTTCTCAACCACAATGTGTGTCCCACTCTCCTGTACGCTTCATCGACTGCCCCTTCATGAATGATTCTTGACCCACAGAACTTTGGGTACATGGGGCCCCACAAGTTAGTGGGATCTGGAATGTAGGATTAGATTCCCTTTCCTTCTCTGCCATCGCTCTGCTTCCTCATGAAGACGTTGTAACTCAAACAGTGACCCAGGGGCTGGTTTAGCTCACAGGGGCTGGTTTAGCTCACTCAGCTAAATCGCTGGCTTTTAAAGCAGACCAAGCAGGCCAGCAGCACGGTTCGATTCCCGTACCAGCCTCCCCGGACAGGCGCCAGAATGTGGCGACTAGGGGCTTTTCACAGTAACTTCATTGAAGCCTACTCGTGACAATAAAGCGATTTTCATTTTCAGGATGACGGACAAGTTGTCGTCATTTTTGACGATGGGTAGCAAAATCCTCCCAGTCATTAATGTCAGCGCCGATGCTCTTCAAGAAGAGCTGCAGAGTGTCTTTGACGTGTTTAACGTGGCCAATCCACCTACCCGGCATATCTTTGGGTTGTGGGGGCGAAACCCACGCAAACACGGGGAGAATGTGCAAACTCCACACGGACAGTGACCCAGAGCCGGGATCGAACCTGGGACCTCGGCGCCATCAGGCAGCTGTGCTAACCACTGCACCATCGTGCTGCCCCCCAATCGCTGAGGGAAGTTCAGAGGAAATGAGAGGAGATGCGGAGTCGGGTATTTGAGAGGGGGGGGGGTTTAGAGTGAGGCCCTGCGGAGGGTGAATGCGACATCCTCCTCTGCGCGATTAAGTCTAATACAATTTAAAGTGGTGCATAGTGCGCACACGACAAAGTCACGTATGACCTGGTTCTTTCCGGAGGTGGGGGACCGGTAAACCATACTCACATGTTTTGGTCATGCCCGAAATTTGTGGCGTTCTGGGAGTCCTTCTCGGGACCAATGCCAGAGATTTGGGGAATTCCGGAGGATCTGAGAGTGCAGGTGGGGAGAGGGGTTGATGTGTCGTTCTTTGCCTCCCTGATAGCCCGGAGGCATCTTGCTGGGGAGGTGGGCACTGGAGCACCCAAAGCAACAGGCTGGGTAAGTGACCTGATGGAATTCTTACATCTGGAGAAGATAAAGTTTGTCACCTACCAAGGTGGAGGTAGTTCCTCTTCTGTTTTAAAGATCAGTGAACGTCAGCGGGGCGGGGGTGGGATTTGGTTTATTGTTTTGTGTTACAGTCATTATTATTTTATAGGTTAGCTGCAAAATGGGGCGTGTAGGGAGTTTACGAGAGTGTGGTGGCTGATCACATGGAACGTGAGAGGGCTGAGTGGGCCGGTCAAGAGGGCTCGCGTGTTCGCGCATTTGAAGAGGTTGAAGGCGGACGTAGCAATGCTACAGGAGACACACCTGAGGGTAGTGGATCAGACTAGGCTGAGGAAGGAGTGGGTTGGGCAGGTATTTCATTTGGGGCTAGACTCTAAAACTAGGGGGATTGCGATCTTGATCAATAAGCGGGTGTCATTTGAGCGAGGGAGTATAGTGGCGGACTCAGAGAGTCGGTATATCATGGTGAGTGGGAAGCTGGAAGGGATGCTGGTGGTATTAGTGAATATTTATGCACCAAATTGGGATGATGCGGACTTTATGAGGCGGGTGTTGGGGACGATTCCGGATCTGGACTCGCATAGGTCGATCATGGGGGGACACTTTAATACGGTCATTAATCCAAGGTTGGATCGGTCGAGTTCAAGGACAGGGAGGGTGCCAGCTGTGGCGAAGGAGTTAAAGGAGTGTATGGACAGATTGGGAGGGGGTACATCCGTGGATGTTCGGACGGCCAAGAGTGAAGGAATTTTTGTTTTTCTCCCATATTCACAAAGTGTAGTCCCGGATTAACTTTTTCATTTTGAACAGGGCTTTGCTGGCGGGGGGTGGTAGATGCCGGGTATTCGGCAATTGTTGTGTCAGACCACGCCCCACACTTACAAGTGAGCAGGGGGGGGGGGGGGGGGGGGGGGGGGGGTCAGTGCCCGCAATGGAGTTTGGATGCAGGAATGTTAACGGATGAGAGCGTGGGCGGGCGAGTGCGTAAGGCCATCCAGAATTCTTTGGAGATAAATGATACGGGGGAAGTTTGGGCAGCAACGGGATGGGAAGCACTGAAGGCAGTGGATATGGGGGAGCTAATTTTGATACCGGCTAATAGGGAGAAGGCAGAGGGGGCAGAGATTGATAGGCTGGTTGGGGAAATATTCCAGGTGGACAGAAGGTATTCTGAAGCCCCGGAGGTGGGACTGTTGAAGGAGCAGCAGAAGCTGCAGATGGAGTTTGGTTTGTTATCTACAGGGAAGGCAGTGGAGCAGCTGTGGAAGGAGAGGAGGGCGATATATGAGTATGGGGAGAAGGCCAGTCGGATGCTCGCACACCAGCTGAGGAAAAGGGAGGCGGCCAGGGAGATAGGAAGAGTGGATGGCGGAGGATGGAACACGGTCTTGGACCCAGCGGAGGTGAATGGGGTGTTCAAGGGGTTTTAAGTCAGCTGTATGAGTCGGAGCCCCCAGCTGGAGGGGGTGAGGCAGTTTTTGGAAGGGTTGGAGTTTCCGAAGGTGGAGGAAGTGTTGGTGGAGGGGTTGGGATCCCCGATCGGGATTGTGGAAGTAGTAGAGGGATTGGAGGCCGTGCAGATGGGCAAGGTCCGGGACCGAACAGCTATCCAGTGAAGTTTTACAAAAAGTTTTCTGGGATGCTGGGCCCGCTACTGGTGAGGGAATTTAATGAGGTAAGGGAGTGGGGTGTCCTTCCCCCAACAATGTCACAGGCCTCGATTTCATTGAAGGACCCAAAGCAATGTTGGTCATAACAGACCAATCTCCCTATTGAATGTCAATGCCAAATTGCTGGCATGGTCTGGTTATATGCAGACAACCTACTCCTATACATTTCTGACCCGTTAGGGGGGGATGGAGGCGATTAAGCGGACCTCAGGGGAATTTGGCCGGATCTCGGGGTACAAACTGAATATGGGTAAAAGCGAGGTTTTTTGTGATCCAGGCGAGGGTGCAGGAGAGGAGACTGGGGAGACTGGGAGAGGAGACTGGGGGAGTTACATTTAAAGTGGTGGGAGGGAGTTTTCGCTACCTGGGTATTCAGGTGGCACGGGGTTGGGAGCAGTTATAAATTAAATCTGACCCGTTTAGTTGAACAAATGAAGTAGGACTTCCGGAGGTGGGTCACGCTCCCGTTGTCCTGGCGGGAAGGGTACAGACCGTAAAAATAACGGTTCTCCCGAGACTTTTGTTTGTTTTCCAGTGCCTCCCTATTTTTATACCACAGGCCTTTTTTAAGCAGGTGAATGCGGTGATCTCTGGGTTTGTGTGGGCGGGTAAAACCCTGCGAGTAAAGGAAGTGCTGTTGGAGCGGAGCCGAGGTGGGGGAGGGCTGGCATTGCCGAACTTGAGGAACTACTACTGGGCGGCGAATCTAGCCATGATAAGGAAGTGGGTAGTGGGGGAGGGATCGTTGTGGGTGCGGATGGAGGCGGCCTGATGTAAGGGCACAGGTTTGGGGGCACTGGTAATGTCTCCTCCGCCGTTCTCGCTGACCCGGCACTCCACAAGCCCTGTGGTAGTGGCGGCTGAGAGTTTGGGGGCAGTGGCGGAAGCATGTGAGAGTGGAGGGAGTGTCAGTGTGGGCTGCAATTTGTGGTAATCACGGTTTGTCCCGGGGATCCTCCGGATTGGGGGGTGGGGGTGGGGGGGAGGGATCGGAGGTGGCAGTGAGCAGGGGTTGAGAGGCTGGGGGATCTGTTTATCGATGGGCGCTTTCCATGTTTAGAGGATTTGGAGGAGGAGTTTGAATTGCCGGGAGGGAATGGGTTTCGGTCTCTGCAGGTAAGGGACTTTGTGCGAAAGCAGGTTTCAACCTTTTTGCTTCTACCGCCACAGGGGATACAGGACAAGATAGTTTCTGGAACGGGCGTGGGGGAGGGGAAGGTATCGGAAATCTATAAAGAACTTGTGGAGTGGGAGCAAACCCCGATGTGTGAGATAAAACATAAGTGGGAAGGTGAGCTGGGTAAGAGGCGAGCATGTGGGAGGATGCCCAGAGCAGAGTCAACACATCCTCATCATGTGCCAGGCTCAGCCTGATACAATTTAAGGTGGTTCACCGGGCACACATGGCGTTGGCCCGGATGAGCAGGTTTTTTGGGGTAGAGGACAGGTGTGTGGCGTGCAGGAGGGCCCGCAAACCATGTCCACATGTTTTGGGCATGCCCGAAGCTTAGGGGGTTCTGGAAGGGATTTGCGGATGTCATGTCCAGATTACTAAAAACAAGGGTGGCGTCGAGTCCAGAGGTGGCGATCTTTGGAGTGTCGGAAGATCCAGGAGGGCGAGAGAGGCTGACATTTTGGCATTTGCCTCTCTGGTAGCCCGGAGACGGATATTACTAGCGTGGACGGACTCGAAGCCCCCAAAATCAGGGGCATGGGTTAGCGACATGGTAGGGTTTCTCAGTCTTGAGAAAATGAAGTTCTCCCTGAGAGGATCAACGTGAGGGTTCGTTCGGAGGTGGCAGCCGTTTTATCAACTTCTTCAGAGAAAACTAAACTGTCAGCAGATTCAGTTCAGTAAGTGGGGGGGTTAGGGAGAAAGGGGGGGGGGGGGGGGGGGAGTCTAGATTAGGCGGGAACATTGGGAGATAGAGGCATGTGTTACGCACCGAACTACGTTTACATTTGTATTTGTACCTTTTATTGTTATAAAAGCATAAATGGCTTCATCAAATGTTTAAAAAAACATTTCCGTGACATTCGTGCCCTCAATACCTTCCGACAGTCCCACAATCCTCATGTTTTTGCCTCCTTGAGTGACTTTCCAGGTCATTGACCTTTTCCTTCAACTTCTTCTGCCCCTCCACCATCATCAGCATTTTTGCCTCCAATGAGGAAAACCGATCGTGGCCTGCCACCGTCTCCTCCACCTTCTGAAGCGTCGCATTCTGCGCCTCCAGCCTCTGTCCACGCTCTCCTGGGCAGCCCGAATTGGCTCTGTCACTCTTGCCTAATCTACCATGGCCGCCCGCCCCTGCTTCTCGGATTTGGCAACGAGAAATTGGACCAGCTACTCTGTTGACCACTGCGGGCAATGACGTCATATGTCCCTCCGCCATCTTTGCCTCTGTTGCGCCACGCATGTCCTCCTGGTCCAGCGCACTCTTTGTTTGATAGTTCCTCAACATCACCCACCGAAGAAGAATATCCTGTTCTGTACTGGAAATAATTTCTTCACCTGTGTAAAACGGGCATAAAGGGCCAAATTGTCTATCCCCAGGCAGGGAGCACCTTATGTGCGACCATTCACTCCATGGCTACCACCGGATGTTCCCTCTCACGTTCTAACGTCTAGTGGAAACCAACCTTTTCTCATAAGACAACTCGCTCATTCCAGGTATAAATCCAGTAACCCTTATCTGAGCCACCTCCAACACATTTACATCCTTCCAGAAATAACGAGACCAACACTGTAAACAGCAGTTGAGATATGCCGTGTGATGCACCAGCCACGCCGCGCCCCAAAGAGAGCCCGACATGGCCAGTAGGTCCAGGGTGAAGCCTCCCGTGGGCTTCCCAGCAGCCACAATGCCTCGCAGGATCTACCCAAGTCCCGTGAGGTATTGGGATCAGGAATCCGCCCACAATGGGCGGAACCAAGCCACGCTTGCGAAAGTAGACCTTAAACCTATTTAAGGCCTACTTATCCGGTATCTACCGGCCTCCTGGGATCTACCAGCCTCCCGGGATCTACCAGGCTCCCCAGGAGGTCGCAGCCAGACGCCTTTGATGTGGACCATGCGGAACGGCAACTGGGGGCTCTCCAAGGCTATCGGAGGTCCCTGGGTGGCCAGGGAAAGAGCAGGGTGGCCCCCTGAGCCTCCCCCTGGAACATGGGCATCTTGGCACTGGCACCCTGGCACCGCAAGGTGCCCGGATGGCACTGCAAAGCCAGCAGGAGTAGTCCCTGGGTGGCAGTACAAGGGTGCCTGTGTGCCAGGGTGGAATTATCAAGGGTCAGGGCCCAAAATAGGCCATGCCCATGAAAGGATGGGGGAGGGAGGGTATGAAGGGCAAGGGGGTGCAAGGCAGGTAAGAAGGGCCTCTGGGAGGTCGGGTGGGGGTGACAGGTGGGGAACCTGGAATTGGGAGACCTGTAAGGGTGTGTGGGGTGGGGGGGGTGACATTGCCCATGAGTAGGGGGGTGAGGGGTACCCACAAGCTCACTTGGAGATCGCGGCACCCGTTCAAAATGGCGGCCCGATCTCTGAGTTCAGCTCCCCAATGATGAAAAAAATTCCAAGTGTGGGCTAAACCGGTGAGAAACTCCCCAGGGCCCAAAGAGAGAGATTAAGTGTCGTTAGATACCGGTTGGGAATGCGTCGACAGAGCCGGCGGGAAACTCCCAGCAAAACCCGCCACATGTGACACTTGGAAACGTTTTCGTTAAATCGTGGTCTCACCAATGCCATGTACTGAAGCATAATGGGCGGGATTCTCCAACACCCTGCCGGGCCGGAGACTCGCCGGGGCGCGGTGTGAATCCCTGGATTCTCCGGCGCCGGTTTTTCGGCGGGGGGGCGGGAATCACACCGCACCAGGCAGGAGCCGTTGGCAGAGGCCCCCCCCGGTGATTCTCTGCCCCGCGATGGGCCGAGTAGCCGCCTGTTTTCGGCGAGTCCTGCTGGCATGAAATACACCAGGTCCTTACCGGCGGGACCTGGCTCTTCAAGCGGCCTGCGGAGTCCTCGGGGGGGCGCGGGGGGAATCTGGCCCCGGGGATGCCCCCAGGTGGCCTGGCCCGCGATCGGGGCCCACCGATCTGCGGGCGGGCCTGTGCCATGGGGGCACTCTTTCCCTCCACTCCGGCCGGTGTAACGGTCCGCCATGGCCGGCGCGGAGGCAAATCCCCCTGCGCATGCGCTGGGATGATGCCAGCACACGCTGGCGCTCCCGCACATGCGCCAACTGTTGGAGGCCCTTCAGCGCCGGTTGGCATGGCGCCAAACCCTTCGGCGCCGGCTGGTACACCGCCAATCCCGCCGCCGCCGGCCTAGCCCCTGAAGGTGCGGAGGATTCTGCCCCTTCCAGGCGGCCCGACGCCAGAGTGGTTCACGCCACTCCTCGCCGCCTGTACAGCCCGCCCGCCGGTTAGGGGAGAATCCCGCCCAACGTCTTTACTTTTATGTTCAATTCCTGTTGCAATAAGGTAGCATTCCATTAGCCTTCTTAACTACTTGCTGCACCTACCTGCATGCTAACTTTTTGTGACTCATGCACCTGCACGTCTAAGATCCCTATGCACCGTGAATTCTACATTTAAGTAATATTCTGCTTCTCTATTCCTCCTGCCAAAGTGAAGCACTTCACATTGTCCCACATTGTGTTCCATTCTCCAGATTGCTGCCCACCCCCTCAACCTATCTGTCCGTCTGCAAACTCTTTATCTCCTCCTCACAGCACAGTTTCTTTCCTCTCTTTCTGTCATCTGAAAATTTAGCTCGCATAATTTTTAAAAATAATTTAGTAATCTTTGTCACAAGTAGGCTTACATTAACACCGCAATGAAGTTACTGTGAAAAGCCCCTAGTCGCCACATTCCGGCGCCTGTTCGGGTACACAGAGGGAGAATTCAGAATGTCCAAATTTTCCGAACAGCACGTCTTTCGGGACTTGTGGGAGGAAACCGGAGCACCCGGAGGAAACCCACGCAGGCCCGGGGAGAACGTGCAGACTGCGCACAGACAGTGACCCAAGCCGGGAATCGAACCTGGGACCGTGGTGCTGTGAAGCCACAGTGCTAACCACTGTGCTACCATCCTACCCTTCATCCCATGCCTTCATCTAAGACATTGTTATAAATTGTAAAGCATTGAGGCTCCAGCACAGACCCCGGTGGGACTCCACTCGTCACATCCTGTCAGTCAGACCCATTTATACATACTCTCGGTTTTCTGCCAGCCCACCAATCTTCTATCCATGCTAATATGTTACTCTCTACACCAGGAGGTTTTATTTTCCACAATAACCTTTGATCTGGCACCTTCTGAAAATCCAAGTACAGCACGTCTACAGCCTCCCCTTTATCTACAGCACAATGTTACTCCTTCAAATTCCAGGATTTATACCCAGCGACAGTGAAGGAGTGGCAAAATAATTCCAAGTCAAGGTGGTGTGTGGCTTGGAGGGGAACTTGTAGTGATATCCCGTATATTGCTGCCCTGGTCCTTCTCAGTGATAGAGGCCACGATTTATGTCGTATGGAATCCAGAACCTTTCCATTTTGTTTCACTAGGCAGCTGAACATTTAAATTCGCTGAGAGATTTGGGGAGCTCAGAAGTGACCTTGGCGTTGATCCACACAAACCAGCAAGGCTCCAGGTGATGAGCTAGCTGGAACATTGAAAAGAGAATTGACTTTAATACTCCCGTGATGGTAGGAACATGAGAATTGCTGGAAAATTAAAGACAATGCAATGGTCTATCTGCATAGAGTTACATGAAATGTACAACACTGAATCCGGCCATTTGGCCTAACTTGTCTATGTTGATGCCGCACTTGAGCTTATGCCCAATCCTCTCATCCAAATCCATCAAGATATCGATCTATTTCTTTCACTTTCATATACGTATCTAACTTCCCCTTCAAAGCATCATATTTTATCATATTCCTTTATTATTCTCTTTGCCCACATACATGATAAGGTTATTTTTAACTTTTTAAAACTAAATTTAGAGTACCCAATTCATTTTTTCCAATTAAGGGGCAATTTAGCGCGGCCAATCCACCTACACTGCACATCTTTGGGTTGTGAGGGTGAGGCCCACGCAGACACGGGGAGAATGTGCAAATTCCACATGTGAGTGACCCGGAGCCGGATCGAACCTGGGACCTCGGCGCTGTGAGGCAGCAGGGCTAACCCACTGCGCCACTGTGTTGTCCGTGATTTTGGCGAGGCCAGCGTTTGGTGCCCAGCCTAATTGTCCTTCAGCTGAGTGTCTCGCTCGGCCGTTTCAGAGGGACGGTTGAGAGTCATCCACATTGCTGTGGGTCCGGAGTAAACCTTCCAAGAATATTGAAAAGTAGACACAATCCAGGACTGAGCAGTCGAAAGCCGTAGATACTGTGGAGTTCAGCATTTTATTGAAACTGGTTTGAAAGCTGCAAGGAACACGGTAGCATGGTGGTTAGCATAAATGCTTCACAGCTCCAGGGTCCCAGGTTCGATTCCCGGCTGGGTCACTGTCTGTGCGGAGTCTGCACGTCCTCCCCGTGTGTGCGTGGGTTTCCTCCGGGTGCTCCGGTTTCCTCCCACAGTCCAAAGATGTGCAGGTTAGGTGGATTGGCCATGCTAAATTGCCCGTAGTGTCCTAAAAAGTAAGGTTTAAGGGGGGGGAGGGTTGTTGGGTTACGGGTATAGGGTGGATACGTGGGTTTGAGTAGGGTGATCATGGCTCGGCACAACATCGAGGGCCGAAGGGCCTGTTCTGTGCTGTACTGTTCTATGTTCTATGAACCTGCGTGAAATTGATGAACTAAAAAGACGAGAGATTGAAAATGTCCTAATTTCACCTTCACTCCACAGGGTAATTGATAATTGGTAAAAGCAATTTTTTGGATTGAACCTATGGACCAGTAAGAGGGCCATGTGCGTCTTTGGGCCTTGCTATGTTACCTCACCTTAGGCTGCCACTGGTGATGCTGTGCTTGTCCTCAAACTGGGCAAGGGGTATCAAAGTCAGCCACTGTTCACAGCTCTAACCATTGCCCGTAAAAGGGGACGTGTGCCTTTAGTGTAACATTTGAAGTGGCTGTTTTCCTTTATCACAACCTCACTGTAAATACCAGGGAAAGCCAGTTTTATCTGGTGGTCACCTCATTGCTGTTTGTGGTATCTCTCTGTGTGCATCAATTTGCCAGTGGCATTTAATACCTCATAACAGGCGCTGTGCTTCAAAAGCCTTTAAAGCTTCTTTGTGTCTTCAAAGCACCGTTTGGGGTGCCCTGTAATGGCCGAACAGTACCCCAAATTCCATCTTACTTCCTGCGCTGCAGTATCTCATTTTAAAAGCGTACCAGAGTGATTGGTGAAGCTGTTGCCAATGTTTGTCAAACACTGCAGCATTATCAAAACAATTGTGTCACACGTGTGGCAGTGTTATTAACATGTGCCGTGCCTTGTCAAGACGACAGAACATGCTGCGTGTCCGTTCTCCCTGCCGTGATTAAGCTGATGCCCTTTTCAGCAAACGTCAGTGCAACAATCGGACTGATTCTTGTTCTTCCGTCATCCCTGGCTGCCTTTCAAATCCGATTTTTATTTTATTTTTTTCTGTTTTAAAAAAAAAAGCATCTTTAAAAACTGCTCGTTTTTGTTTATTGCTGCGGTCCAAAGCGAGGGAGAGCTCGAACCTTACTCGTGTATTCTTTCTGTCTTTCTTTCTCGTCCCAGAACAAAAGGGTTTTGTGATGGTGTGGAAAAAAGTGTGGAGTGCCCAAGGCCCTGATGCATCCTTTGACCGAACTTCATGTATAATTCCCTTATTGTGTGCTGTCCAAGGTTGTGGGGGGGGGGGGGGGGGGGGGGGGGGGTGGCAGGAGGAGGACAGGGAGCCCACTCGAATAGGAACAGAACAGAATGCTTTTAATTTGTCTGCCTCTGCTGTTTGTAAGTTTATTGTGAGCTGCGGCGTCCCTTTATATATATATATATATATATACACATCGGTAAATATCAGATTGTGTTTGACCCCTCCTAAAGTCAATATTTGCATTATATTTAATTATAACTTAACGAGCAGCTATTTGCAGAGCCTGTTTCTTCTTGGTCTAAATGGGAGCGTTTATCTGAGGGGAGTGGGTGTGTGTGTGGTGACTCACTGGTGCCAGTGGCTGTCAGACCGATGCACACCCACTGTGTCAACTTAATCCTCTATTTCAGTTTTTACAGCGGGTAAACTGTGGTACAGTTTAGCGTTGCGCAAAGAGGAGAAGTAAAAACAGGGCAGGTTTGTGTGCACGCTTGGAGCCCCTACTCGGAGCAGCCCCAGCCTCTGATTAATGGCCAAGTGACGTCATTTGGCCAGGTATTCACACTGCTGGCACTCAGAGACCGATTTAGACCTAGGTTTCCTTTTTCTTTGTGAAAAAAATTCTATTTATTATTTCAGAAATCCCTTCCACCACTCCCTCTCTCCCTTTCGCTCTCCAAAAAGAAAAACTGCCTCTCCACAGATAACAACATAATTTTCAGAAAACCTGTATTATTTTTTTAAAAACATAACTCGTGCAGGCTGGGAGCAGCTGCAGGCAGTCATCCATCTGAATAGTTAAAGCGCGGCAGAGGGGTCATAAAGGTGAGGCATCCTGGGCAGCGCGGTAGCACAGTGGTTAGCACAATTGCTTCACAGCTCCAGGGTCCCAGGTTCGATTCTCAGCTTGGGTCACTGTCTGTGCGGAGTCTGCACATTCTCCGCGTGGGTTTCCTCCGGGTGCTCCGGTTTCTTCCCACAGATGTGCAGGTTAGGTGGATTGGCCATGCTAAATTGCCCTCAGTGTCCAAAATTGCCCTTAGTGTTGGGTGGGGTTGCTGGGTTACGGGGATCGGGTGGAGGTGTGGACTTAGGTAGGGTGCTCTTTCCAAGAGCCGGTGCAGACTCGATGGGCTGAATGATCTCCTTCTGCACTAAATTCTATGATCCTTTTCTGAACATATCTTTCTGGTCATCAGAGACGGTTTCTGCAGTGTGACACAGACGGTTTCTGCAGTGTGACACAGACGGTTTCTGCAGTGTGACACAGAGACGGTTTCTGCAGTGTGACACAGACGGTTTCTGCAGTGTGACACAGAGACGGTTTCTGCAGTGTGACACAGAGACGGTTTCTGCAGTGTGACACAGGGACGGTTTCTGCAGTGTGACACAGACGGTTTCTGCAGTGTGACACAGACGGTTTCTGCACTGTGACACAGACGGTTTCTGCAGTGTGACACAGACGGTTTCTGCAGTGTGACACAGACGGTTTCTGCAGTGTGACACAGAGACGGTTTCTGCAGTGTGACACAGACGGTTTCTGCAGTGTGGCACAGACGGTTTCTGCAGTGTGATACACAGACGGTTTCTGCAGTGTGACACAGACGGTTTCTGCAGTGTGACACAGACGGTTTCTGCAGTGTGACACAGACGGTTTCTGCAGTGTGACACAGACGGTTTCTGCAGTGTGACACAGACGGTTTCTGCAGTGTGACACAGACGGTTTCTGCAGTGTGACACAGACGGTTTCTGCAGTCTGACACAGACGGTTTCTGCAGTGTGACACAGAGACGGTTTCTGCAGTGTGACACAGGGACGGTTTCTGCAGTGTGACACAGACGGTTTCTGCAGTGTGACACAGACGGTTTCTGCACTGTGACACAGACGGTTTCTGCAGTGTGATACAGACGGTTTCTGCAGTGTGACACAGACGGTTTCTGCAGTGTGACACACAGACGGTTTCTGCAGTGTGACACAGACGGTTTCTGCAGTGTGATACAGACGGTTTCTGCAGTGTGACACAGACGGTCTCTGCAGTGTGACACAGACGGTTTCTGCAGTGTGACACAGACGGTTTCTGCAGTGTGACACAGACGGTTTCTGCAGTGTGACACAGACGGTTTCTGCAGTGTGACACAGACGGTCTCTGCAGTGTGACACAGACGGTTTCTGCAGTGTGACACAGACGGTTTCTGCAGTGTGACACAGACGGTTTCTGCAGTGTGACACAGACGGTTTCTGCAGTGTGACACAGAGACGGTTTCTGCAGTGTGATACAGAGACGGTTTCTGCAGTGTGACACAGACGGTTTCTGCAGTGTGACACAGACGGTTTCTGCAGTGTGACACAGACGGTTTCTGCAGTGTGACACAGAGACGGTCTCTGCAGTGTGACACACAGACGGTTTCTGCAGTGTGACACAGAGACGGTTTCTGCAGTGTGACACAGAGACGGTTTCTGCAGTGTGACACAGACGGTTTCTGCAGTGTGACACAGAGACGGTCTCTGCAGTGTGACACACAGACGGTTTCTGCAGTGTGACACAGAGACGGTTTCTGCAGTGTGACACAGACGGTTTCTGCAGTGTGACACAGACGGTTTCTGCAGTGTAACACAGACGGTTTCTGCAGTGTGACACAGAGACGGTCTCTGCAGTGTGATACACAGACGGTTTCTGCAGTGTGACACAGAGACGGTCTCTGCAGTGTGACACAGACGGTTTCTGCAGTGTGACACACAGACGGTTTCTGCAGTGTGACACAGACGGTTTCTGCAGTGTGACACAGACGGTTTCTGCAGTGTGACACAGACGGTTTCTGCAGTGTGACACAGAGACGGTTTCTGCAGTGTGACACAGACGGTTTCTGCAGTGTGACACAGACGGTTTCTGCAGTGTGACACAGACGGTTTCTGCAGTGTAACACAGACGGTTTCTGCAGTGTGACACAGACGGTTTCTGCACTGTGACACAGACGGTTTCTGCAGTGTGACACAGACGGTTTCTGCAGTGTGACACAGACGGTTTCTGCAGTGTGACACAGAGACGGTCTCTGCAGTGTGACACAGAGACGGTTTCTGCAGTGTGACACAGACGGTTTCTGCAGTGTGACACAGACGGTTTCTGCAGTGTGACACAGAGACGGTTTCTGCAGTGTGACACAGACGGTTTCTGCAGTGTGACACAGACGGTTTCTGCAGTGTGACACAGAGACGGTTTCTGCAGTGTGACACAGAGACGGTTTCTGCAGTGTGACACAGACGGTTTCTGCAGTGTGACACAGACGGTTTCTGCAGTGTGACACAGAGACGGTTTCTGCAGTGTGACACAGACGGTTTCTGCAGTGCGACACAGACGGTTTCTGCAGTGTGACACAGAGACGGTTTCTGCAGTGTGACACAGTGACGGTTTCTGCAGTGTGACACAGACGGTTTCTGCAGTGTGACACAGAGACGGTTTCTGCAGTGTGACACAGAGACGGTCTCTGCAGTGTGACACAGACGGTTTCTGCAGTGTGACACAGACGGTCTCTGCAGTGTGACACAGACGGTTTCTGCAGTGTGACACAGACGGTTTCTGCAGTGTGACACAGAGACGGTTTCTGCAGTGTGACACAGAGACGGTTTCTGCAGTGTGACACAGACGGTTTCTGCAGTGTGACACAGACGGTTTCTGCAGTCTGACACAGACGGTTTCTGCAGTGTGACACACAGACGGTTTCTGCAGTGTGACACAGACGGTTTCTGCAGTGTGACACAGACGGTTTCTGCAGTGTGATACAGAGACGGTTTCTGCAGTGACACACAGACGGTTTCTGCAATGTGACACAGACGGTTTCTGCAGTGTGACACAGACGGTTTCTGCAGTGTGACACACAGACGGTTTCTGCAGTGTGACACAGACGGTTTCTGCAGTGTGACACAGACGGTTTCTGCAGTGTGACACAGACGGTTTCTGCAGTGTGACACAGACGGTTTCTGCAGTGTGATACACAGACGGTTTCTGCAGTGTGACACAGACGATTTCTGCAGTGTGACACAGACGGTCTCTGCAGTGTGACACAGACGGTCTCTGCAGTGTGACACAGACGGTCTCTGCAGTGTGATACAGAGACGGTTTCTGCAGTGCGACACAGAGACAGTTTCTGCAGTGTGACACAGACCGTTTCTGCAGTGTGACACAGAGACGGTTTCTGCAGTGTGACACAGAGACGGTTTTGTGCAGACGTTCACGTAAGGTTGTTCCGTGGTCTAATCCAGGTGTTCAGGAAGCTGTTTGAAGTGTTTTAAGAATCTGATGGAGGCGATTTGGCAATCATAAACCACAATGAATGATTAAAGGGTGTGATAGGGTGGATGGAATGAAACAATTTGCTCTAATTGGGGGAGTTCAGTCTAAGAGCATATGATGCACCGTAGCACAGTGGTTAGCACTGTTGCTTCAGAGTGCTAGGATCCCAGGTTTGCTTCCCAGCTTGGGACACTGTCTATGCGGAGTTTGTACATTCTCCCCGTGTCTGCGTGGGTTTCCTCCGGGTGCTCCAGTTTCCTTCCACAAGTCCCGAAAGACGTGCTGTTAGGTGAATTGGACATTCTGAATTCTCCCTCTGTGTACCCGAACAGGCGCCGGAATGTGGCGACTAGGGGCTTTTCACAGTAACTTCATTACAGTGTTAATGTAAGCCTGTTAGTGACAATAAAGATATTTTATAAAGAGGAAAAAAAATTGTGACATAGCGAGCACGGGCCTCAATACTAGTCTATTTATGGACCCTCACAGTTACATCTCACCTCCCCCACCTTTAAAAGTGCTTGGATAGCTTGCCGGAACCTTGAGGAGCTGGTTTTAATCGTTCTTTACTGAGTTGCAAAATGATGTGTTCTCACACCGTTCAGAAAATTAACAGGTCTCACTCGTCTATCGGCCCATCAGCTTACCGTGCTACTAATAATGATTTGAATAAAATGTCCCAGATAAATGACACAGGAGCGCAGTCAAACAAAACCTGGCGCTGAGCAACACAAATGAGGTAGACATTAGGTAGCACAAGTGACCAGCAGCTTGGTCAAAGAACCAGAATTTATGGAGTATCGTAATGGAGGAAAGAGGGGCAGAGAAGTTAAAGGAGGGAATAGCAGAGCCTCGGTCCGAAACAGCCAACGACACAGCCGGCAATGGTGTTGAAAATCAGGGGTGCGCAAGAAATTAGAATTGTAGATGTGCAGAGATCTGGGCGTTTTCTGGAGCTGAAGGAGGTTATGGGGATAAGTCGGGACTTGGCCATGGTGACATTTGAAAACAAAGTTGTGAATGTTAAAACGGAGGCATTGCTGAACTGCGATACAGTGTTGGTCAGCCAGCGCGGGGTGATGGGTGAATGGGAATGTGTTGGAGGTAGGATACAGGCAACAGAGTTGCGAATAAGTGTAATTTTATGGAAGGTGGAAGACTCGAGGCCAGACAGGAGTGGAGTGCATTAGAATCGGGTAATGTGACGGAGGTGAAAATGGGTGGGCCAGTGCTGCCAGGATGACATAATACGCCTTCAACACGTCATCAATGAAGATGAACATCTTGCCACGGTCATCCCCACACCCCCACTACTTGCCTTCAAACAACCGTGCAACCTCAAACAAACCATTGTTGCAGCAAACTACCCAGCCTTCAGAACAGCGACCACGACACCACACAACCCTGCCAGGGCAATCTCTGCAAGACGTGCCAGATCATCGACATGGATACCACCATTACACGTGTGAACACGGTACGCGGTACGCGGCACATACTCGTGCGACTCGACCAATGTAGTCTACCTCATACGCTGCAGGAAAGGATGTCCCGAAGCGTGGTACATTGGCGAGACCATGCAGACACTGCGACAACGAATGAACGGGCCTCGTGCGACAATCACCAGGCAGGAATGTTCCCTTCCAGTCGGGGAACACTTCAGCAGTCAAGGGCATTCAGCCTCTGATCTCCGGGTAAGCGTTCTCCAAGGCGGTCTTCAGGAAACTCGACAACGCAGAATTGCCGAGCAAAAACTTATAGCTAAGTTCCGCACACATGAGTACGGCCTCAACCGGGACCTGGGATTCATGTCGCATTACATCTACCCTCCACCATCTGGCCTGGACTTGCAAAATCCCACCAACTGTCCTGGTTTGAGACAATTCACACCTCTTTAACCTGGGATTATCCCTCTCTCTGGATCTGTGTTGATTTGATTACCCGCAAATGTTCGCATTCCAAGCATTGTCCGGCATCTCTGACTTTGTCTATATAAATGTTTCTGGAACATACCTCTCCATTCACCTGAGGAAGGTGCAGTGCTCCGAAAGCTTGTGTTTAAAACAAACCTGTTGGACTTTAACCTGGTGTTGTAAGACTTCTTACTGTACATAATTGGAAGCTGGAAAATGACATCGAGATTGCAAACATTGCAGCAAGTCTGCCTGACTGGTTTCGGAGCTTTCACAGATACTTTTCTGGGAAGACAGAGAGCAAAATATAATTGATTTGACTCTGACCCCTTGAAACATAAAACAAAGTAACTCGCATTTACATATTGTCCATCGTTCCCAACATCAGTGCATCACAAAGCACATCACAGCCAATTAAATCATTTTTGAAGTTCAGTCCCTGTTGTACCGTAAAGTTGTAATGACATGGTACACGGAATGAGTGAAGTTTAGAAGCATCAGAGTGAATGTGTGTTAATGTCCACGTGTAACGTTAACCGCCTGTCACTTTACTACGTGACTCCGCTCTCCACTACACCATATATTACACCCCACTGAAATGGGAGCAAAAAGGGACGTAAGCCCCATCTCCTAATTTACCTGAGGAAGGAGCAGTGCTCCGAAAGCTAGTGTTTGAAACAAGCCTGTTGCACTTTAACCTGGTGTTGTAAGACTTCTTACTGTGCTCACCCCAGTCCAACGCCGGCATCTCCACATCCTATTTTACCTGCAGCCCATCCTCAACAGAATCATTCCCCTCCAAGTCCTTAGCCTCCCTGAATGTTTAAACCAGGGCACAAGAGCTTTTCAGGGTAATTTACCACCAGAACCCATTCCTTCATTCATGACCTGTCCCCACATTCACCCGTGCAAGGCCCCTGGAAAAAAATGTTGTGTGTGTTTGTGTGTGTGTTGTGTGTCTGTGTGGAATAAATCATTAACAAGGCTGAGTTATCTTGCCTTGATGTTCTGTCAGTGACTGTGCGTTAGCTGGACTGCCTTGCAATGGGCAAGAGGCTAATAGAGTCAGATTAATCTCAAGGGCCAGGTTAAAATCAATAACCCCAACCGCGACTGCCACAGATGGGAACTTACAGACCCACAACTACTGGACACACGTCAAATAATGACCTCATGCAGTTTGCAAAGAGATCTGCAGAAACGGAGCTGTAATATCTGGAAAACGCTTCTGCTTCTGTCTGCATTCTCCCCATTTAATATACAGCGATGGTTTGGGGGTGAGGGTGGACGGTGGAAATAGCTCACCCCCTGCAACCATCTCTCTGTCGTGAACTTGATGGGGGAGGTGCAGGGGGAAATGGTGGACAAGAACAAAGAATTAGGGTGGGCTCATTCTCCGAGGGCGGGAGAGCATCTTTGAGGATGTTGCCTGCCAACTACCATACCCATCCCACACAGTTAGTCTGTGTCCGCCTAATGGCCAGTTACAGGTTGGCACAGACATCCTCCAGAAAAGGCCGCCACTTCAGTCCCTTGGATAACAACAACATGCATTTATATAGCACCTTTCATGTACTACTCCCTACACCTCTCCACCACCCTCATCCTCCCTCCCTGCACCTCTGCATCTCCCTCATCCTCCCTCCCTACACCTCTGCATCTCCCTCATCCTCCCTCCTTACACCTCTCCACCTCCCTGGTGGAGAGGTGCAGGGAGGGAGGATGAGGGAGGTGGAGAGGTGTAGGGAGGTAGGTAGAGGTGTAGGGAGGGAGGCGGAGAGGTGTAGGGAGGGAGGATGAGAGGGAGGTGGAGAGGTGTAGGGAGGGAGGATGAGGGTGGTGGAGAGGTGCAGGGAGGGAGGATAAGGGAGGTGGAGAGGTGTAGGAAGGGAGGATGAGGGAGGTGGAGAGGTGTAGGGAGGGAGGTAGAGGTGTAGGGAGGGAGGATGAGGGAGGTGGAGAGGTGTAGGGAGGGAGGATGAGGGTGGTCGAGACGTGTAGGGAGGGAGGATGAGAGGGAGGGGAGAGGTGTAGGGAGGGAGGATGAGGGTGGTGGAGAGGTGTAGGGAGGGAGGATGAGGGAGGTGGAGAGGTGTAGGGAGAGAGGATGAGGGAGGTAGAGGTGTAGGGAGGGAGGATGAGGGAGGTGCAGGGAGGGGGTGGAGAGGTGTAGGGAGGGAGGATGAGGGAGGTGGAGAGGTGTAGGGAGGGAGGATGAGGGAGGTAGAGGTGTAGGGAGGGAGGATGATAGGTAGCTGGAGAGGTGTAGGGAGGGAGGTTGAGAGGGAGGTGGAGAGGTGTAGGGAGGGAGGATGAGGGTGGTGGAGAGGTGTAGGGAGGGAGGATGAGGGAGGTGGAGAGGTGTAGGGAGGGAGGATGAAGGAGGTGGAGAGGTGTAGGAAGGGATGATGAGGGAGGTGGAGAGGTGGAGGGAGGGAGGATGAGGGAGGTGGAGAGGTGTAGGGAGGGAGGATGAGGGAGGTGGAGGTGTAGAGAGGGAGGATGAGGGAGGGGGGTGGAGAGGTGTAGGGAGGGAGGATGAGGGAGGTGGAGGTGTAGGGAGGGAGGATGAGGGAGGTAGAGGTGTAGGGAGGGAGGACGAGGGAGGTAGAGGTGTAGGGAGGGAGGTGGAGGTGTAGGGAGGGAGGATGAGGGAGGTAGAGGTGTAGGGAGGGAGGATGAGGGAGGTAGAGGTGTAGGGAGGGAGGTGGAGGTGTAGGGAGGGAGGATGAGGGGGGTAGAGGTGTAGGGAGGGAGGATGAGGGAGGTAGAGGTGTAGGGAGGGAGGATGAGGGAGGTAGAGGTGTAGGGAGGGAGGATGAGGGAGGTGGAGAGGTGTAGGGAGGGAGGATGAGGGAGGGTTTTCAGAGTTCGGGCCTGGACAAGCTGAAGATACAGCCTCCATTGTTGGGGCTGGGGAAATGGGAATGCACAAATGGCGAGAAGTAGAAGAATGCTGAGACCTGAGAGGCGGGAAAGCTGGATGAGGATGAATTGTGGGTGGAATAGGGTGAGGTCACAAAATGGAATTTGGAAAAAAGGATTTTAATTTGGGGACGATGCCGGACCCAGTGTTGGTGTTGGCCGGCGATGGGCGAATAGGATTTGATGGATTGCATCAGAGAATTGAAAGAAAGAAATATAACATTATAACGATGAGTAACTAGCTCAGTTGATTTGAATGAAAAATGAAATGAAATGAAAATCGCTTATTGTCGCGAGTAGGCTTCAAATGAAGTTACTGTGAAAAGCCCCTAGTCGCCACATTCCGGCGCCTGTTCGGGGAGGCTGGTACGGGAATTGAACCGTGCTGCTGGCCTGCCTTGGTCTGCTTTCAATGCCAGCTATTTAGCCCTGTGCTAAACAGCCCCTGATGGCTCCAGTGTGATTTAGGAAGATGCCAACAGTCCAGGTTCAAGCCCCACCCTGGTGGTGACAATCCATGGAGGCCTGCCCACCTCACCGTGCTTGCAGAGTGGTGACCCTTAAACTGTAGAATGGGATACCTCTACAGAGATGAGGAAACAACTTTTATCCCAAAGGGTCGCTGGTGTGTGGAATTCACTCCCCTATAAATTAGTGGAGCCTGGGACTTTGAATTCATTCAAGGCTGAGTTAGACACGTTTTGGGAATCATGGGTTATGGCCAGGTCAGCCATGATCCTATTAAATGGGTGAAGCAGGCTCGAAGAGCCAAATGATCTCCTCCTGCTCCTATGTTCTTCTCTGAACAATTGTCTCCCTTAACAAAGAGAGATGTCGATGGTCTGCTGCGGACAAAGGCTAATTAGTTAACTCCTGAGAGGAAAATAATCTGACTTGTTGACAAAAATCTCATATGTTGGTTTGTGCAGAAATGAGAAAGAACAGTACAGCACAGGCACAGGCCCTTCTGCCCTCCAAGCCTGCACGGATCACGTGTCCTATCTAGACCAACCGCCTGTATCCTTCTATACCCCGTCTGCTCATGTTCCTATCCAGGTAAGCCTTAAAGGTCGCTAATGTATCTGCCTCAACCATCTCACTTGGCAGTGCATTCCAGGCCACCACCTGTGTAAAAAAATCTTCCCTCGCACATCTCAACTGAACCTATCCCCTTTCACCTTTAACCTGTGTCCCCTTGTAATTGTCATTTCCACCCTGGGAAAAAGCCTCCAACTGTTTCACCCTATCTATACCTCTCATAATGTTACAAACTTCGATCAGGTCGCCCCTCAGCCTCCGTCTCTCTAGGGAGAACAATCCCAGTTTATTCAACCTCTCCTCATAGCTAATACTCTCCATACCGGGCAACATCCTGGTAAACCTTTTCTGTACTCTCTCCAAAGCCTCCACGTCCTTCTGGTAGTGCGGTGACCAGAATTGGACACAGTATTCCAAATGTGACCTAACCAACGTTCTATATAGCTAACATAATTTGCAAACTTTTATACTCGATGCCCCGTCCAATGAAGGCAAGCATGCCATAAGCTTTCTTTACCACCATTTTCACCTTCAATCCTGATTACACAAAAGGGGGGATGAACCAGCAAAGACCATTCAGCCCATCAAGCCCAATCCCTCTGGAAGTCGGGCACAATTTACTTTCTTGTGGATCCTCAGATTTGGACTTAATTTTTGCCCAAAGCCACCACATCACCCATCCCCAGCCAGAGAGGAAGTTCTTTTAAAATTTCCGTGCTCCCTGGTCACTAAAGGAAATTGGACAGAAAAAACCAAAGCGCTTAACCATTAGCATTCCATCGTCCAAGCCTCCTGGCGCCACAGGAATGATCATGTTCCATAGAATAATTGATCATCTCTGACTATACTTATCCCCATAGCCTTCAATCCCGTTCTTAACCAGATAATTATGAGGTGGGTTTTTTTGAACAGTTAATGGACAAAGCTTTTGGTTGGAGCCTTTTCTGACCACTGTGCAAGACTTGGCGGGCGGGGGGGGGGGGGGGGGGGGGGGGGGGGGGGGGGGGATGGAAATTGTAATGTCTAGTTTTGCCTGATGCTTGTTAATTTTGTTCTTCTATCATTTGATTTTGCTCTGCTGGCTCAAATTAAATTGTCCGGCTACACCCCAGATGTCTCTCCCTCCACACATTTGAAATGCCCGAATTAGCGTTCCGCATCACTTGCTTCAGCAAGGAACGTGCTCCTTGTATTGTACTTGAGTTGTTGTTGTTGAATATTGTCCCATCATGATTGCTCATGTCTGGAGGAGCACAGGAGAGGCCATTCAGCCCCTTGAGCCTTCTCCGCACATTCAGTTTGATCATGGCCTCAACTTCATTTACCTTTCTTGCTTCTACATCTCTGAAACACTTACTCAACAAGAATCTATTGATCTCAGCTTTGAGTCTGCCCGTTCTCCCCATGTCTGCGTGGGTTTGCTCCAGGTTCCTTCCACAAGACCCGAAAGACGTGCTGTTGGGCAATTTGGACATTCTGAATTCTCCCTCTGTGTACCCGAACAGGCGCTGGAATGTGGCGACCAGGGGCTTTTCACAGTAACTTTTTTGCAGTGTTAACGTAAGCCTACTTGTGACACTAATAAAGATTATGATTATGAAAGGTTACATCAGATCCCGCCAGCCATTGCTTTTTCAATGAGATTTCCAGACTTTTTCTACCCTTCATGTACAAAGGTTGTTCCTGGTCTCCTCAACTGGTAAAGTTGCCACATTTCTAGGATTGTCCTGTGAGTCTCCAGGAATTTAAAGGCTTGTTCTGCAGGTCACCAGCGCAAGCAAAACTTCGAAGAAAAAATCAATCACTTTTGTTTATTCGTTGCAAAAGTTTGGCAGTGGGGACAAAAAGGCTGTTTGATGGTCAAGAATCTGCTTGTTTTGCATTTGGCCATAGGAAGGCGATGGTGGGCTGTGAAGGTGCACTGAGGAACACTGGGGAGGGTAATGTGACAAAAGGGCCAGGAAAATGTCCAAACTGAGATGGGAACCGTCCATAAATAAATGGCCCAGCTCTAATTTTAAGTTTATGAACCTGATTTCCTCCATCAGAGGAAACAGTTTCACTGCATCGACCCTTTTGAATCATTTTAACATTGCAATAATCTATTTGCGGGCAAAGTTTGGAACATTGATGAGGTACTTTATGCACAAGTGAGTGTCTTGATGAGTTATGCGTGCTTATATTGTACATGGAGAGGGCTATAGAATGCAAATGGGAAGAAATATGACATGTTTGTTTATAATATATTTTCCAAGATGTCCGAGACCCTGAGCGGGATTCTGTGATCCCGAGGCTAAGTGTTGACGCCGTCGCATTTCCCGACGGCGTCAACATGGCTTCAGGATCAGCAATTCTGCCCCTTACAGGGGGCCAGTATGGTACTGGAGCAGCCCACGCCGCTCCAGCTGCTGATCCCGGCATCAACTGGGCGCCGTGGGCTCCGCGCATGCGTAGTGGCTCCCTTCTCTGTGCCGGCCCCAACGCCTAATGGTGTCGGGCTAAAGGGGCCGGCGCGGAAGAAAGGAGGCCCCCAGCCTGAGAGACCGGTCCGCTGATCGGTGGCCGGCGATCGCGGGCCAGGCCACAACTGAGCCCCCCCCCCCGTGGTCGGACTTCCCCTCTCCCCCCACGGGCCACCCCCGGATCCTTCGATGCTGGGACCACGGCAGCTGAGAGCAGGTTAGAACGGCGCCTGCAGGACTCGGGTTTTTTGCTACGGCCGATCCCGGGCCGACAATCGGCGGGGGGGGGGGGGGGGGGGGGGGGGCGTGTAGAGCGGCCCCCGACCGACGCCGCGCTGACCACGCTGGCGCCAATGGTGACGATTCTCCGCTCTACTGAGAATCGCGGCGTGGCACGATTCGCGCCAGTCACGACGATTCTCTGGCCCGATCCCGGGCTGAGAGAATCCCGCCCCCTATATATTAGTGGAGTTCACTAGAAAAATAGTGCGGGCCAACACAAAGAGTGAAAGCACGTCAGTAACTGTAGACAGTACGCCAAGTGTAGTTATTAATGTGTTTAGTAGCTTCCATAGCTCTGAATGACTTACTACGTCTTCCTACTCCCCTCCCCGATCACTACCCTTCCCTTCCTGAGTCTCCCACTCGCCATTTCTGTGCTGCTCACTGATTCTCTCCCTGAGCCTCCTGCTCACCGACCCTCCTCTTGCTCACCACTTTCCTCTGCCAAACCCTTGTGTGGGCTCGAGAGAGCGAGAGAGTGAGGGGGGGCAGTGAAAAGGAGGAAGCATGTGAGGGAACGAGAAGGGCAGCAAGTGGGAGCGAGGGGATGTGTGGGAAGAGATTGTTTGAGCAGGAGGGTCTGGAGAAGGGCGGAGAGCCGGAGGGTCTGGGAGGGAGGCAATGAGCAGAAGAGAGGAAGCGAGCGGGATGGTCTGGGAAGGAAGTGGTGACCGGGACAGGGACTGCGTTTGGGACATTCAAGTTGCCATAAGACAAGACATAGTGAATACCACTGCTATATATACAGATAAGAGCGACCAGTAGAGTTGATAAATTAAACTGTGCTCTTCAATTCAAAGTCCCCTTCAACATTGTACCTTTTTATCCAGACTTTCAGTCACATCTTCCTGTTGCTGTACTGGTCTGACCCTGACCTTACGATCATTTGCT
Organism: Scyliorhinus canicula; assembly: GCF_902713615.1. Classification (NCBI taxonomy): domain Eukaryota; kingdom Metazoa; phylum Chordata; class Chondrichthyes; order Carcharhiniformes; family Scyliorhinidae; genus Scyliorhinus; species Scyliorhinus canicula. The sequence continues at coordinate 279,342,499 of NC_052147.1, read as the reverse complement.
ATCTTAAATGTACTATTTAAATGCACCTTTCTTGATTATGGCACATTTTCTACTAAGAAAGGTAAAACTTGCATTTATAAAGCTCCTTTCACACCTCGGGGCACTTCACAACCAATGGAGTACTAGTAATGTAGCAACCATAGCAGCTAATTGGCACACCGTAAGATCCCACAAAGAACAATGTGATAAATGACCAGATTATCTGGTTTCTGGGATGTTGATTGAAGGGTAAATATGGTCAGGACACTGGGGAGAGCACCCCTGCAGATCTTGAAAATAATGGAAAGGGGTTTTTATGTTCACATGAGAGTACAGGTGGGGCCTAAATCGAACCATATTACACCAGTTTTAACACTGCAGACACTTGTGTAATCAGGCGAAAGGATACCTCACATGTTTCTAATATATGACTCACTCGTGGCATTTAACCATTCTGTATGGTGACTAAGTCACATTTGACCAGGTATTTAAACGTTGGTGTCCAAGAAACTTCATCACAATCCTTCAATTGCTTCATAATGATATGACTGCAATTGTCTTGAGTGGGAGATCGCAAACTGATACCTTCAGAATCCGGATTGGTGTCGAGCAAGGCTCTGCGATAGCCCCCTTGTGATTTACAATCTACTTGACAGTGACGATTCACCTCATCAATGAATAGCTACCCTCTGGTGTGCATATTACATACTACCAAGATTAGAACTTATTTAACCTCAGTCGCCTCCATGCCACCTAACTCTGCTTCCCAAACCTTTTCCTGGCGTGACCCCATTTTAATGCCTCAGACTTCATGTGACAGCAGAATGAAAATCTGAGGGGGAGCAAAAGTTGTTAAGCAGAAGTGGGGAACCCTTCAGTTGTTGAGCGGACGCCAGTCACCAAAATACAACGAAACAGCACGGTTGCACAATGGTTAGCACTGTTGCTTCACAGCTCCAGGGTCTCAGGTTCGATTCCCGGCTTGGGTCACTGTCTGTGCGGAGTCTGCACGTTCTCCCCGTGTCTGCGTGGGTTTCCTCCGGTCGCTCCGCTTTCCTTCCACAAGCCCCGAAAGACGTGCTGTCAGGTAATTTGGACATTCTGAATTCTCCCGAACAGGCGCCGGAATGTGGCGACTAGGGGCTTTTCACAGTAACTTCATTGTAGTGTTAATGTAAGCCTACCTGTGACAATAAAGATTATTATTATCTTATTATTATAATGCTTTTCAATATTTATTTATTAAAGTTCATGTATTAAACTTTAAACTTTTGTACCTCATCTCAATTTTTTTTTTGTTCATTTACGGGATGTGGCCGCCACTGGTTAGGCCGGCATTTATTGCCCATCCCTAGTTGCCCTTCAAAAGGTGGTGGTGAGCTGCCCTCTTGAACCGCTGCAGTCCTTGCGGTGTAGGTACTCACACAGTGCTGTTAGGGAGGGAGTTCCAGGATTTTGTCCCAGTGACAGTGAAGGAACGGCCGATATATTTCCAAGTCAGGGCGGTGAGTGACTTGAAGGGGAACCTCCAGGTGGTGGGGTTCCCAGGTATCTGCTGCGCTTGTCCCGCTAGATGGTAGTGTTCGAGGTTTTTAGAAGGTGCTGCCGAAAGAACCTTGATGAATTACTGCAGTGCATCTTGTAGATGGTACACACGGCTGCCACTGTTGGTCGGTGGTGGAGAGTTTGATTCTTCAGGAAGGGGGAGCAATAAAGCGGGGCTGCTTTGTCCTGGATGGTGTTGAGCTTCTTGAGTGTTGGAGCTGCGCTCATCCAGGCAAGTGGAGAGTATTCCATTACACTCCTGACTTGTGCTTTGTAGATGGTGGACAGGCTTTGGGGGGGTCAGGAAATGAATTACTCGCCGTAGGATTCCTAGTCTTTGACCTGCCCTGGTAGCTACAGTATTAATGTGGCTAGTCCAGTTCAGTTTCGAATCAATAGTAACCCCCATTTATTGCCCTTGTACTAGACTCCCCATCCTCTATTCGCACTACTAGTTCCTTTCAGAATCCTAAATCCCTTAAATGAACCACCCCTTAACCTTCTATACTTAGTCTAGGGAACACAAGCCAAGTTAATGCAACCTCTCCTCATAATCTAACCTTTGGAGCGCTGGTCTGGTGAATCACTCCTCCCAAGCCCGATATATCCTTCCAAAGGTACAGTGCCCAGAATTGGACACAGTCCTCTAGATGTGGTCTAACCAGGGCTTTCTATAGCTGTACAAAAACTTCCTCTCTTTTATATTCTGGCCCTCTAGTTATAAAAGCTAACATTACATTAGTCCTTTTGATTATTTTTGTACCTTACTACTACATTTTAATGATTTGTGTACATGGACCAGTAAATGTCTTTGGGCCTTCACTGTTCTTAGCTGTTCACAATTTTAAAAAAAAACTTGGCTCTATCCTTTTTGGTCTGTGATGGGTGACGTGCTATTTACCTGCATTGAAATCCACTGCCACAGTTTTCACCCCTCACTTAATTAATGTCTCTTTGAAATTTTAGGCTTTCTCTAAACTACATTTCAACAATCTTTGTGTCACTGGCAAATCTGTATATGTGGCTCTCTGTTGGCGTTATCAAAGTCATTAATAAGTATGAATATAGTGAATAGTTAAGACCCTAGCACAGATCCTTGTGAGACCCCACTACTCACTTCCTTCCAATTCGAGTGTATGTCCATTATCTTTTCTTTCAGCCTCCTACTGCCTAACAGTTACCTAACCAGATCAAAGAAAAGTATAGCACAGGAACAGGCCCTTCGGCCCTCCAAGCCCGTGCCGACCATGCTGCCCATCTAAACTAAAATCTTCTACACTTCCTCGGTCCGTATCCATCTATTCCCATCCTATTCATATATTTGTCAAGATGCCCCTTAGATGTCACTATCGTCCCTGCTTCCACCACCTCCTTCAGCAGCGAGTTCCAGGCACCCACTACCCTCTGTGTAAAAAACTTGCCTCGTACATCTCTAAACCTTGCCCCTCGCACCTTAAACCTAAAAAACCTGTGACGATCCACTCTGTCTATGCCCCTCATAATTTTGTAGACCTCTATCAGGTCGCCCCTCAACCTCCGTCGTTCCAGTGAGAACAAACCGAGTTTATTCAACCGCTCCTCATAGCTAATGCCCTCCATACCAGGCAACATCCTGGTAAATATCTTCTGCAACCTCTCTAAAGCCTCCACATCCTTCTGGTAGTGTGGCGACCAGAATTGAACTCTATACTCCAAGTGTGGCCTAACTAAGGTTCTATACAGCTGCAACATGACTTGCCAATTTTTATACTCAATGCCCCGGCCAATGAAGGCAAGCATGCCGTATGCCTTCTTGACGACCTTCTCCACCTGTGTTGCCCCTTTCAGTGCCCCAGATACCAAATTGGGACACACACTGCCGTTTCACTCCCCTCATTCTCTAACAGCACTGTGAATGCTCAAGGGCTGCAGTGATTCAAAGGAAAGGCCCACCACCGTCTACCCAATGCATCTGGGGTTCTGGGAAACCTGTCAGTGTTGCCCATGTGCCAAGAAGAACTTTGAAAAGCTTCGAAAAAATCATCCAACACATTACTTCCTCTCTTAAGCTATGAGGAAGAGCCACATGGGCTCGAAGCATTAGCTCTGTTCTCTCTGGCTGCAGATGCTGTCAGACCTGCTGGGCTTTCCCAGCATCCTCTGTTCTTGTTTCAGATTCCAGCATCCGCGGTATTTCGTTTTTATTCAAAGAAGCTTTGAGAGTTTGCTCCGCCAATTGGTCAGATCTCCAACGAAAGGACATTCTGGCTGCAGGAAACACGGGAAGCAAATCTTTTCCAAGATTTCAAAAGCAAGTGAATATTGAGTGCAAAATAACTGGAGCCTTATTACCATGGGTAGCTTTCAGTATCAACTGTGCCATACATTAAATATGCTCTTTGAAGATGGAACATTAGCTATGAGGCGAGTTTGAATAAATTTGGTTTGTTCTCACTGGAAATGAAAAAATGAAATGAAAATCGCTTATTGTCACGAGTAGGCTTCAATGAAGTTACTGTGAAAAGCCCCTAGTCGCCACATTCCGGCACCTGTTCGGAGATGCCGGTACGGGAATCGAACCGTGCTGCTGGCCTGCCTTGGTCTGCTTTCAAAGCCAGCGATTTAGCCCAGTGTGCTAAACAGCCCCTGGAACGGCGGAGGTTGAGGGGCGACCTGATAGAGGTCTACAAAATTATGAGGGGCATAGACAGAGTGGATAGTCAGAGGCTTTTCCCCAGGGTAGAGGGGTCAATTACTAGGGGGGATAGGTTTAAGGTGCGAGGGGCAAGGTTTAGAGGAGATGTGCGAGGCAGGTTCTTTTTACACAGAGGGTAGTGGGTGCCTGGAACTCTCTGCTGGAGGAGGTGGTGGAAGCAGGGACGATAGTGACATTTAAGGGGCATCTTGACTAATACATGAATAGGATGGGAATAGAGGGATACGGACCCAGGAGGTGTAGAAGATTTTAATTTAGACGGGTAGCATGGTCGGCACGGAGGGCTGAAGGGCCTGTTCCTGTGCTGTACTTTTCTTTGTAACCTCACCCCCTCCCATTGCTTCCTCACCTTTGCCATCAACTTCTTCCTAAACAGCTGGCTTGTAATGCAGAACAATGGCAGCAGCGCAGGTTCAATTCCCGTACCAGCCTCCCTGAACAGGCGCAGGAATGTGGCGACTAGGGGCTTTTCACAGTAACTTCATTGAAGCCCACTCGTGACAATCAGCGATTATTATTATTATTATTATTATTCTTAGACACAGAGTTGACTGCAGCATTACCTCCTTTGCAAGGACTGTATTGATGACTGGTTTTATACTGCTAACTGAGAACAAGCCACAGCAACTAGCAGGACATTACAGGCACACATGGGTGAAGGGCAATGGCCATGTTTTTATCAGCCTCACAATACAGGATGGGCCAAGGGAGGGTAAATATAGAGCACATAGTTTGTGGTGAGGAGCGTGGTTTATGTAGGATTAGTGCGGAGGCTGGTGTAATTACATGTGAGCAACAAAAGATTTTATAACACCTTCTAGGTTTACAAAGCAGTGAGAGCAGTTTGGCCTCATGACCAACTGGTGAAACAGACCAAGTAATTAAATGGTTTTGATGAGGTATATTCTGCAGATTACCTTGAAGTGAGACAGGCTGGGGAACAAAGAAAGACTTGCATTTGTACGACACTTCATGGCGCTGGACACCCCAAAGCACTTTACTGCCAATAAAGTGTTGTTGTAGCGTAATTACTGTTGTATTGTCAGAAACGCAACAGTCAATTTGCACACAGCAAGGTCTCACAGGGGTAATGTGATAATGAACAGATAATCTGTTCTCCACTGGTGATGATTAAGTGATATATAAATCAGGCAGAGCTCTTCTTTGGAACACTGCCTGGAATCTTTATGTTCACCTTATCTCAGTTTGCAACTCGGACACTGCAGTAATCCCTCAGCACTGGACTGCAGTTCGAGTAAACATCAGGGGTGGGATTCTCTGACCGGGGGGAGGGGGCGCGAATCCCGCGAGGCCGCTCTGACGGCCATGGCATGCATGCGCGGACCCGTTCCGGCCATGGCATGCATGCGCGGACCCGTGCCGGCCATGGCATGCATGCGCGGACCCGTGCCGGCCATGGCACGCATGCGCGGACCTGCGCTGGCCGTGCTAGGGCACGTATCGGCAGCTGGAGCTGCGTAAAGCACTCCACTGCCGTGCTGGCTCCCTGTGCAGCGCAGGATCGCTGCTCCTAGCGGCCAGATGACGGCATCGTAAAACGCTCTGCCGCCGTTTATGACGACGTCAACACTTAGCCCCATTATTGGACCCACCCCATAAATATAAACTATGGGAAGTAACTTTTGATCAGAGACCAGAGAGATCATCTCAACACAGAGGCTGATAATCATCTGAAATACAGTGTTCAGAGACATTTGGAGCATCATTTGCAGTTAGGGGAGTAAAGAACATGCGATGGTCAGGTTTCAGTGGTTGAATGGCCTTCTTGTTCCTATTTTCCAGTTTGGCTTAGTTGGAGGCAGTCTTGCCTCGAGTATCATGGTTGAGGGTTCAAGCCCCTCTTCAACCCGGCACATAAGGGTGTGCTGCAGTGCCAGATGCACCATCTTTCAGACTACATATTAAAGCGAGGCCTTAATTTCTATGGAATAGAATTCCTACAGTGCAGAAGGAGGCCATTCGGCCCATCGAGTCTGCCCCAAAGTGTACAATAAGAAGTCTCACAACATCAGGTTAAAATCCAACAGGTTTATTTGAAATCATAAGCTTTCGGAGCTCTGTCCCTCCAACAGGTGAAGTGGAGGCAGGTTCACAAACACAGCATACATAGGAGAGACACAATTGCAAGATAATTACAGATTGGAATGTGAAACATGGCTGGGATGTGAGTCTTTACAGGGAAACAGGTCTTTAGAGGTACAGTGTGGGTGGAGTGAGGGATAATCACAGGTAATTGAGGTGTGAATTGTCTCGAGCAGGGCAGTAGGATTCTGCAAACCCGGGCAGTATGGTGGGGGTTACATGTAATGTGACATGAACCCGAGATCCTGGTTGAGAATGTCCTCATGCGTGCGGAGCCTGGCTCCCAGTTTCTGCTCGCCGATTCAGCGTTGTCGCGTGTCTCGAAGGCCGCCTTGGAGAATGTTTACCCGAAGATCGGAGGCTGAATGCCCATGACGGCTGAAGTGTTCCCCGACTGGAAGGGAACACTCCTGGTGTCCTGGTGATTGTAACGTGGTGTCCGTTCATCTGTTATCATAGCGTCTGCATGGTCTCGCCGATGTCCATGCCTGAAGGAGCCTAGGCCTACTCCCCCGTCCTATTCCCATGGCTAACCTACGCATCTTTGGACACCAGCAGGCAATTTTAGCATGGCCAATCCACCTTACCTGCATTTCGTTGGACTGTGGGAGGAAACCGGAGCACCCGGAGCAAACCCATGCAGGCACAGGGAGAACGTGCAGACTCCACACAGTCACCCGAGGTCGGAATTGAACCCGGGTCTCTGGTGCTGTGAAGCAACAGTGCTAACCACTGTGCCACCATGCCGGCCCTTTCTGGTTGAATGGTTTGGTTGGAGGTTAAAAGGTCGCATGGCACAAGTTCGGGAGAGTAAGCAAATTCACTTGGGGACCTCGCCAATATTTCGCCCCTAACTGCACTCGAGCACAAACCAGTGGGCGGGATTCTCCGATTTTGCGGCTATGTACACTAAAACCAACAAAGGTTAATGACACAAGAATCAGGGGAAGGCATTTTGAAACCGTATTTCTGTAAATGCAAAGGAGGTTAGAGACTTTACAGTAAAGATGTTTCTGCACAGAACAGCTGATTAATTGAAACTTTGCCTCAGCTCTTTGTGGGGATTTTACACAGTCGCAAAGTGTCACAGTGACCAACATCACATCGTTCACTTTCAAAGCCATTATTTCATATGAAGTTCTTTGAGACCTTACTGAGAGACACAATAAGGCACAGTGGTTAGCACTGCTGCCTCACAGCGCCAGGGATTCGGGTTGGCTGTAAGTGTGGTGTCTGCACGTTCTCCCTGTGCCTGCGTGGGTTTCCTCCGGGTGCTCCGGTTTCCTCCCACAGTCCAAAGGTTAGGTGGGGTTGCAGGGATAGTGCGGGGGATCTTTCAGAGGGTCGGTACAGGCTTGATGAGCCTAATGGCCTCCTCCTGCACTGCTGCACTATAAAATACTAGCCTTTCTGCTCTTGGCTTAACTCACTACTGCAACAGATGCATTACTTAGACTGGCAGGCATATGCATTCTTAAAGGGGTACACTTTTGAGGAGCATTCAAGCAAAAAAAACTTCCCAAAATAACTCGGCCAAGAGATGGCTTGCTCAACACACATTGGCTTCCGTGCCTTCTGAGAAAACTTGTAGTGCGTCAGATGTGATATCAATTGCTAGCAAACCGCACACCCATCAGTCCACAGTAGTGGCTGTCGGTGTTGTAGGAAATCACTGAAGGTGGGTGATGCTGTAATACAAAGCATTTGTATTCTACACCGACACATCCTCGCCATGTTACAAGAAACCAAATCCCAGATATTTCCCTGCATCAACTGCAGTCTTGTGGAGAAGGGGGTTTTGTTCCAAGTTCTCTTCCTAACATAAAAAGACCTGAAATAAGAAAGCAGAACATTCTGGAAACACTCAGCAGACCAGGCAGTATCTATGGAGAGAGAAACAGAGTTAATGTTTCAGGTTAAGGACTAGATAGACTTGCCTGTACTTGCTTTACAAACCAGTTAAGCACTTTTTGAAGCGTAGTGCCAACTATAATGTCAGAAATACTGAAGCTAATTTGTATATAGCAAACTCCCTCAATGAGCAATACGATAATAACCAGGTGAATCTGTGAATCTGATGTTAGTTGAAGGATTAGGGATAGCGAGGCACACTCCTCTGCGGGTTTGCTGGGGATGTAGGCTGGCTCCAATGGAAATTCCCATTGATAAGCGATGGAAGTATAGAATCCCACCACCAGCGAACGGCGCGCCGCCAAGAATCCGGCGGCTGGCGGGCCGGACAATCCAGCCCCCGATCTTTACAGAATGGATTTGATGGAGTCTCGGGGAGAATGGACAAAGATGATGCATTCCATGAAAAGATGCAATTGGAAGAGGAGAGAAGAATGGATGAGCTGCAGGGGAAATAACACCCTTTGATTTTCCATTTCTTGTGGGAAATTTTGCGGGTGTTAAAATTCATCCTGGCACTCTGGCCTCTGAGTCAGGAGGTTGTGAATTCCAATCTCACTCCACAGACTTAAGCACCAAATCTAGTCTGACACACCGAGTGTCGTACTGTGGGTGTGCCGCACTGTTGGAGATGCTGGCTTCCAAATACAAGTCCAAATCCAACTGTACTTTAAACCTTACTGAATTGTGGTCACTGTTCCCGAAATGCTCCCCAACTGAAATGTCGACCACCTGGCCGGGCTCATTCCCCAATACCAGGTCCCTTCCCCTGTTGGACTATCTACATTCTGTTTCAAGCAGCCCTCCTGGATGCTCCTTACAAACTCTGCCCCTTCCAAGCCCCTATCATTCAGTGAGTCCCAGTCAATATAGTGGAAGTTAAAATCACCCACCACAACAACCCTGTTACTTTTACACTTTGCCAAGACCTGTCCACATAATCTGTTCCTCTGTGGCCCGTTGGGTGTTAGGAGGCCTGTACTAAACCCCCAACATTGTGAATGCATCCTTCCTATTCCTGAGCTCTACCCATATATATATATATAGTTGCTTGTTATGCTTTCCCTTAATTTGCTCTGTTTTAATTACCTTTGCTCAAGAGTCGCCAGGTATCTTTCTGATACCACCACAGGGTTCAAACCGAATACTGATCAATGACTCAGTACACCAGTTAGTAAGTTTGAAATCAATGCACATTTATTTACACACACAGTCAATTATTACTCATGCATAAACTCTACTCACTAAACTACAACTACTACTAAAGGCCTATACTTAGCTTCGAGTGGCCCACTCAGTCAGAGGAACAATGGCCGTTGTCCGGTTCTGATACTGCTGGCTTCGAACTGGTATAGAATAGTAGCTAGGAGCGTCTATCTCGTAGCGAGCGTTGACCTTAGACTTACTGGGCTGGTGCTTGGCGGCCTCTCATCGCTGAGAGCCAAATGCCAAGGTGAAGGTGACGAAGAGGAGTAAGAGAGTGAACTGACCTTGGGGACTCTGTTTTATAGCCCCCAGGGTGTCGTGTCCTTCTGGGCGGACCCTGGACTTGGTCCCAATTAATTGGACCATGTCCCAATCGTTTGTATCGATTCTCTCCAATAACGGGGTCGTTCCCTGATCGTTGGGCGGGATCTAGCTAACCATTGGCCGTTGTTTTAGCCTCCACTGGCGCCGGGGAGTCTGTCCTGGTACCGATTGTTTCAATGTTTCTTTTTGTCCCCGGAGATAGCTCATTACTATGCGAATGGCTTGTAGTTTCAGTTCTGTCTGGGTTCGGCAAGTTCCAATCCACAGGAAACCTTGCACCTGCTTGTTTTTCTAGTGCGGTCCATTTTTCCCTGCACTCTTTGCGAGTATGCATTTTGGAATCGGGACGTGGCCACCCCAGGTGGCTACAATATAAAAGATTATTATTATATTGCCTCGCTGCATGAGCCCTCCTAAGTGTCCTCCCGCAGTACAGCAGTGATATTCTCCTTAATCAGTAGCGCAACTCCCCCATCCCTTTTACATCCCCCTCGATCCCGCCTGAAGCATCTGTATCCTGGAACGTTAAACTGCCAATTCTGCCCTTCTATCAACCAATAATGGCAACAACACCTTGGTCCAAGTACGAATCTGTGCCCTGGTCACCGTGCCACTCAAATGAGATGATTAACCCGAGACCCTGCCTTCTCTCCCAAGTGAACATAAAGGATCCAATGGCATTATATGGAAGAAGGGAAGGGGTGTGCTCCCCTTTGTCATTTTTTGTCTATTGATGTGGGAGCTTGCTGTGTGTATATTGGCTGATGTGTTTCCTACACTACAACAGTGACTGCACTTCACAAGTGCCTCATTGACCGTTAAGCCCATTAGGACTTCCCGAGGTCACGTAAGAGCAGCTTCTTTCTTCCTTGTTAACCAGTGCTTATTGTGAGCCAGATCTTGCACTTGAATGGGACCACATCTCAATAATAATCTGTAGTTTCACAAGCAGGCTTACATTAACACTGCAATGAAATTACTGTGAAAAGTCCCTGGTCGCCACATTCCGGCGCCTGTTCGGGTACACGGAGGGAGAATTCAGAATTTCCAACTCACCTAACAAGCACGTCTTTCGGGACTGTGGGAGGAAACCGGAGCACCCAGAAGAAACCCACGCAGACACGGGGAGAATGTGCAGACTTCGCACAGACAGTGACCCAAGCCGGGAATCGAACCTGGGACCCTGGAGCTGTGGAGCATCAGTGCTAACCACTGTGCTACCATGCCGCCCACAACCCTTTGCAAATGTGAAACTGTCCTGCAGGACTGGAGGCAAACAGTCATTGGCCGGGATTCTCCGAAATCCCGGCCAAGTGTTGACGCCAGCATCAAAACCGGCGCGAGCGATGCCGGCATCAACAGGCCTTCAGGCCCAGGCATTCACCCCTTTCTCGGGGGCTAGAACGGCGCCGGAGTGCTGTGCGCTGCTCCGGCGCCAAAAGCCAGCTATGGGTCCTCGCATGCGCACCGCAGCCCCCGGGCAATATGGCGGAGTCCTGCAGGGGCCCGCGCGGAGAAACATAGACGCCCCCCGCCCCCCCGGGAATGAGCATGCCCGCCGATCGCTAGCCCCCGATCGCGGGCCTGGCCACCGTGGAGGCCGCCCCCCGAAGTCGGCTCCCCCTGCCCCCCCTTCAACGTCCCACCGGGTAGAACCATATGTGAACAACGCCGATGGGACTCGGGGGGCACAGGGCCCGTTGAGAGGGGAGAATCGGTGCGGGGGACGCTTTCAACGGCCCCCGACTGGCGCCACTGCCGTGGGCTCGGAGATTCCCGCCCATTATGTGGAGCAAAATCGCAGAGAATGTGGTTGCCTAAGGGTAGACCTAAGACTGTGACAAAAATATACTTCTTGCCTCTTAAATGTGTACATCGGATTTAGGTAGAATTGTATAGAGTTTACGGAATGCGAGCAACCATTTGGGCCAACTCAGGCTACCCTCTTACTGCTTCGAACTGCAGATCCAATATGTATCTTGTGTTACACGAAACAGCATGTATGGAGTTCAGGTCGCAACATATTTTCTATTGAGCAAACCTTTGGTTAAGAAGCCGCACTGGCCAGAAAGGATTCAACTAGATGCATATTTCTGGGGAAGCACAGTACATCTTTGACTGACCTTTTTGCCACTTCTTCTACTGGGGGTCTTTGATGAATCTTTAATAAGACCTTCAACTCAGTGTCTGGTTAAGCTCTATGAGACCCCGTGGGATGTTTTCACTTTGTCAAAAGGCGTTATGTAAATGCAAGTCGATAAAATAAATTTACTGCCGATGCTGGAACCTGAAACATCAACAGAAAATGCTGGACAATCTCAGCAGCTCTGACAGCATCTGCGGAGAGAGAAGGGGGCTAACATTTCGAGTCTGGGTGACTCTTTGTCAAAGTCGATTTGGCCATTTCAATGGAGCCAATCCCCTTTCCCTTTCATAAATCTTCACAAAGTGGCTCATACCCAACTTGGAGTCCCACTACAGAAGGAGTCAAGCAAAACTGCCACAGCCAATTTGGTTGAGAAGACACCCGATCTTGCACTCAACATACGTAACTGCTGGAGGCTGGTGAGAGTCAGCAGACCTGACCATGGCCACTGTGCTCAAGACGTCCTTCAGAGAAACTGCAATCCTTGTGGTCACTTCTGACTGTTAATTACTGACATTCACAGCCATTCCAGTAATACGGCAGGAGCGAGATACAGAAAGGGTCTTTCTTTAATGCTGCTGATCGGTGCTCAAATAGATGCCATCAGCCCATTAAGCTGCAGAGGGTGTGGCGACGATCAAAATATAAAGGCCACCGCAGACCGGTTTTGTGCCTTATTTCTGTCGTAATTTTAGCCCTTGCGAGTGATCCCACTTTGTTTGCAGCAAAGCAATAATCCCTGCGTGAAGCTGTGTTAATGATGGGGTTTCATTTGGACGTCTTTTTAAAAAAAATTTTGCTTGAAGTTTATTTTTGATTCGGGCACTTTGAGTCACCCTTGAGCACAGGGGATTGTGTGGGCAATCGGAAAAGTCATCCGTCACTTTATACGGCATGAGTGAAAAGGCCCAAGTACTCACACGCACGCCGCACGGTCGTGCAGATTAGTTTTGTCTTATCTGATCAGCGAGATATTTTTAACTATGTTATTTTTCCGCTATAAGAGTGAAAAATCAGGCAGCAACCTACCTACACACACCTGTCTCCTCTCAATCCTTCCCACCCAGATAGATATTTTGTATTGTGAAGCGTCAGTGTGTCTGACACTCCAGAGCATTGTACTGTGCCCGAGGTGCTGTCCTTCAGCTTAAACTGTCACCGTCAGCCCTCTCAAGGGAACAGAGAAGTCCTAATTTGAAGAAGAGCAGGGGCATGTTTTCTCCGGTGACCTGGCCCATCATCATTCCACAGTGAACATCGCCAAAACAGCTTCCCACATTGCAGCTGGTGGAAGGTCGCTGCGTGCAAATTGTCTTTCCGACAAATCAACGATAGCTGCACTTCAAAAATACTTAATTGCTTGGGAAAACTCTTTGGATCATCTTGAAATATGCTATACGAGCTCTAATTCTTCCTTCCCCCCCCCCCTCCTCCACCCTCATCGGAGTTGTGTGTCTCCACTTGTGTTTTTTACTTTTTCAGACATGTGTTTAGAGTTCCTTCCCTGTCATCCTTAGTTTTACCACTGATTGCTTGTTTTTGAGAACAGTTTGGTGACCTCTGTAACCCATAGCAGTGAATCCCAGAAACTTTAGGGGAATCTAAAAATCTGCTTGCCTTTTCCCCTGCCCATACCTCGGTTTAGACATGCTGAACATTGACTCCTGCGTTTTCATTTGTTGCCAATCTTATGGTCGGTGGCAATAATTCAGTCCCCAAAATGTGTTTGTCGCTGATTCCCCCCCCCCCCCCCCCCAAGACCAAACACAGAAACCCACACCAGTTCTATAATTTCCATAATTTGGAATATTTACGACTCAGAATTCAAGGCTTTTAGTTTCTTTTAATACGTCAGAAATGGGATTTGGGAAGTGATTGCTATATTTTCCCATGCTCCTTTGTTTTTGGTATGGAGGTGCCCAGCACTGTGAGGAACACTCTGCTGCCTGCATGATTGGGCATTATCTCTCTCAGCCACCTATATGGAGCGGTGACAAGCAAGTAATTCAACAGAAGCATGAGATTAAGGCATCGTGAGCAGAGATGGTGTGGAACAGGATCACATGAAGCGGGAGGTGTAATTCCTGCTGTGTTAAAGGGGGCAGGCAACCTACAGAGGGCAGCAAACAATGAGGCAATGGTGAGGCTTTTGTTTTTGGATGAGGAATGAATGCCGGGACACCCCATCTTCCTCAAAATAGTACCACGGGATCTTTTACGTTTACCTGAAAAGGCAGACGGGGGTCTCAATCTTGCCCCTTGGCTGGCAGTGTAGCACTCCTTTGGCATTGCACTGTGGCATCAGTCTGGATTTTGTGGGCTAGTGCCTCTGGAATGAGGCATAAACCCCATGACCTTCTGCCTGGCAGTAACCCCATGACCTTCTGCCTGGCAGTAACCCCATGACCTTCTGCCTGACAGTAACCCCATGACCTTCTGCCTGGCAGTAACCCCATGACCTTCTGCCTGGCAGTAACCCCATGACCTTCTGCCTGGCAGTAACCCCATGACCTTCTGCCTGGCAGTAACCCGATGACCTTCTGCCTGGCAGTAACCCCATCACCTTCTGCCTGGCAGTAACCCCATCACCTTCTGCCTGGCAGTAACCCCATCACCTTCTGCCTGACAGTAACCCCATCACCTTCTGCCTGACAGTAACCCCATCACCTTCTGCCTGGCAGTAACCCCATGACCTTCTGCCTGGCAGTAACCCCATGACCTGCCTGGCAGTAACCCCATCACCTTCTGCCTGGCAGTAACCCCATGACCTTCTGCCTGGCAGTAACCCCATCACCTTCTGCCTGGCAGTAACCCCATGACCTTCTGCCTGGCAGTAACCCCATGAGCGAAGGAGGATGAGAGGTGACTTAATTGATGTGTATAAGATGATGAGAGAGAAAAATAGAGTGTACGTTCAGCGACTTTTTCCTCGGGTGGAGGTAGCTGTTACAAGGGGGCATAACTATAAGGTTCATGGTGGAAGATATAAGAGGGATGTCCGAGGTAGGTTCTTTACTCATAGAATGGTTGGGGCGTGGAATGCACTCCCAGCTATGGTAGTGGAGTCGGACACTTTAGGAACTTTCAAGCGGTTATTGGATAGGCATATGGAGTGCACTAGAATGATTGGGATCAAATGATTGATTTGATCTTAGTTTCAGACTAGTTTGACACAACATCGTGGGCCGAAGGGCCTGTACTGCGCTGTACAGTTCTATGTTCTATGTAACCCCATGACCTTCTGCCTGGCAGTAAGCCCATGACCCCCAAATATTTGCTCCCCCAAATATTTCCAGCATTTTCTGTTTTTATTTCAGATTTTGAGATGGTATATAGAGGCGCAGGGTTAGGTGCTGTTGGAACTCGGCAGTGCTGTACTTGGTGAAGCTTGGTTTCCTCTTCGGAGATTGAAGCTGAAGTATGTTACTGGGTCGATGTGGGGAGATCGGGCTAGGGGAGACCGTGGAGTGTTTTAAGAACATGGGTGAGAATTTAACAGTTGAGATATTGTCAGACCTGGAGAACGGAGGGGTGGGGGTCGGGGGGGGGGGGGGGGGGGGGGGGGGGGGGGGCGGCGATGATGAACGTATGAATGGGATGCTGCGAGTTAGATTATGTCTGAGATGTGCTACTGCGTTGCGATTTCCTGTGCCACATCACAGAAATTAGCCCTGAGAGGAATTTGGAGGATAGAATAGTGACATCAAGCACAGCGCTCTTCTAGTGCGCAGCCCGCACATTGAAGTAATTCTTTGGGATTCCAGGAATATTATCGCTTTCGACCTCTGAACCATTCCTACACTTTTATTGTTGTCTCACAATGTGGCATGGCACAATTCAGAACAAGCATTTTGCTGATTATTTATTTTTTGCAATCTGCCGCACACAGTCGATATCCTCGTGTTCAACCCCCTCCATGACCTGGCTCTTCCCTATCTCTGCAACCTCTCCTACAAGCCTTGGGCAACAAGGATTACAGTAAGAAGTCTTACAACACCAGGTTAAAGTCCAGCATGCTTGTTTCAAACACGAGCTTTCGGAGCACAGCTCCTTCCTCAGGTGAATGAAGAGGTATGTTCATTCATCTGAGGAAGGAGCAGTGCTCCGAAAGCTAGTGTTTGAAACAAACCTGTTGGACTTTAACCTGGTGTTGTAAGACTTCTTACTGTGCTCACCCCAGTCCAACGCCGGCATCTCCACATCATAACAAGGATTACTGCACTCCTTCGATTTTTGTCCTTTTGCACATCTCCAGTTATAATCGCTCCACCTTTTGGTGACTGTGCCTTCCAACTACCTGGGCCCCAAGCTCTGGGACTTCCCTCCCTTAACCTCTCCACCTCCCTGCCCCTCTCTTTTCCCTACGAGATGCTTCTTAAGACTTACTGGACCAACCTTTTGGTCACCCATCCTAATATCTTTATATGTGGCTCAGTGTCAAATTTTGTTTGATAATACTCTTGTGAACCGCCTTTGGCATGTTTATGTTAAAGGTGCTGCATAAATGCAGGTTGTTGCCGCACTTATGGTCTGCCCTCTGCAAGTTTCTCACATGTAAACACAGTAAGATCCAAATTGCTGCCCAGTGCTTAGAGTTCGACAGTCACATCTCTCGCACTTTGGTCTGAAGGCTTTGCCTTGCAATCTCTGTGTTGCATATATTCCAGCACTCCCAAGATTACAAATGACAGAAAGGCTCTGTTGTCTCACTAAGGAGTAAAGCATATTCTCTGAATATTTCTCTTAACTACTGATAGGCATATCGCTGGGTCCGTAGTTTTTTCTCATGGCAAACCTTTGGGGAAAATCATGGATTGTTGCGAAAAGAATGCCAAGAGATCAAGAAAATCATAGTAAATGTTCTGAGCTATGGAATCTTAAAAGTACAGAAGGATTCTATTAGACCTGTTGTGATTATATCTTTGACACTGCTTTCACTTTCATGCTCCATCCCCTCAGCTCTGCTGTTGTTTTACCCCTTCTAATATTTATCCATTTTCCTTTTGTAAGTTATTATTGTTGCTGCTTCCTCTCCTCCGCGTCCCCTCTGCTTCCTTCTTCCCATTACTTTAAAACATTGACCTATTTAATGAGCCATGGAGTGGCAGGGGGTGAGGGAGGAGTTCATGAGTTTGGGGTTGGCAGTTTTTTATTTGCATTGAGGGCTGCGCTGTTGGCTGCGCCAGGTGGGTTGTCTGGAGATTCTGGGGTGGCTGGAGAACAACCCCAGCCCCATCGCAGAGACCGGAGACGAGAGCTGCGGCTCGCAATTGCGCAGCCACCAGAGGTCCTGAATTCAGGGCTGATGTTGTGTCTGTACTGCCTATTCTACTTGATGTGTGTTCCTTTGATCGTGCAACCCCAACCCTTCAACAATCTCTGTTAGTTCTAGTCCTCCTGTCGCTCTTCCTGGTGATTTTCCAACTCTACCCCAGTGTCCTGGGCCAATATTCATTCCTCCAGACGAAATCACTGAGCAGGCATCATCTGGTCATTATAACATCACTGTTTGTTGGACCTTGCTCTGCCCACGTTGGCTGCTGCATTATAAGAAGAGTGACTATGTTTCAACAAGTACTTCATTGGCTCTGACGCACCGAGAAATTGCCTGAGCTCACATAGATGCTAGATAAATGCGGGCCTCTCTTTAAAAGCACAAACTGAACTTAATGACGCTGTGAGCAGAGTAAGTTCTAAAATCATCCATTAAAAGTTCTGAAAAATGAGGGCAGCACGGTGGCGCAGTGGGTTAGCCCTGCTGCCTCACGCCGCTGAGGTCCCAGGTTCGATCCCGGCTCTGGGTCACTGTCCGTGTGGAGTTTGCACATTCTCCCCGTATTTGCGTGGATTTCGCCCCCACAACCCAAAATATGTGCAGGCTAGGTGGATTGGCCAGGCTAAATTGCCCCTTAATTGGAAAAAAAATGAATTGTGTACTCTAAATTTAAAAAAAATAATTTAAAAAAAAGTCCCGAAAGTCATGCTTGTTAGGTGAATTGGACATTCTGAATTCTCCCTCTGTGTACCCGAACAGGCGCCGGAATGTGGCGACTAGGGGCTTTTCACAGTAACTTCATTGCAGTCTTAATGTAAGCCTACTTGCGACAATAATAAAGATTATTATTATTATTCAACTGACAAATCTGACTTCATGATCCTCAATGATTTATAAGAACTGCAGTTATGATCATCCACCTTATGTCGTGCAGCCCTGGGGTTTCGTTTCTTGTATCAATTCATTGATGAATGTTTCATCCCCATGGCTATTTGCAGATGTTTCACATGTTTGATTTTAACTAAGTGAATTTCACTTGTTTCCTCTCGTGGGGAATTCTAGAACGAGAGGTCATAGTCTCAGGATAAGGGGTAGCAAATTAAAAACAGAGTTCAGGAGAAACTACTTCACCCAAAAGGTTGTGAATCTGTGGGATTCGCTACCCCGGAGTGTAGTGGATGCTGGGGACAGTGAGTACATTTAAGGAGGTGTTAGGCAGATTTTTTTTTTAAGATATTTTTTTCCAAACTTACGTAACATCAAAGCATAGTCAGCAGTTTGTACAGTTTTTCCCCTTTTAATACCGCCCCCCCCACCCCAATTGCGACGAACAGCTCCTCAAATAAAGCCACTAACGGCTTCCACCCGCACCTCGAAACCCTCTTCCGACCCCGTCAACTCAAACTTAATCTTCTCCAGCTGGAGAAAGTCGTACAAGCCCCCAGCCAGGCCACCACCCCCCGCAACGTATCCGACCTCCAATTCAAAGGGTCCCTCGCCGGGCAATCAGTGAGGCGAAGGCCACTACATCGGCCCCCCTTTTCCTCCAACAGCTCTAGCTCCTCCAAAACCCCTAAGATCGCCACCATAAGGTCTGGCCTGACCTCCGCCACCACTATCCTGGATAACGTCCCAAACACCGCTTCCCAAAAGCTCTGCAGCTTCTCCCAACCCCAGAACACGTGAGCCTGATTCACCGGCCCCTGTCCACACCTCTCACACCCATTAGCCACCCCCTGGAAGAACCCCCACTCATCCTCACTCTAGTCACGTACGCCCTGTGCACCACCTTGAACTGAATTTTCATCCTCGTGCAGGGGGAGGTTGAGTTCCCCCACCGCGTTGCCTCACAATACCCTCACCCCCTGTGCCTTGCCCTGCTTGACCGACCACCCGTAAATGTCCCCGATCCTCCCCTCCCCCAAATCATCAGGGAGCAGCAGTTGCCCCAACAATGTGTAACTGGGGGAACGTCTGTCATTCCTTTCACACGAAGTCCCGCACCTGCTGATGTGTTAGGCAGGTTGGTTCGACGTTGACTGCAACTGGATGCAGGGAAGCTAGAAACAAACATCTGACACAGGAGATGATCCAACACTTTTTTATTTAACTATGGACTGCTGTACATGTTCAGCTGTAGGTTGACACACTACTAATCCTACTGATGACCTCTTACTGGCTCGACCAGACTTACTAGCTACCGCATGGTAATAGTGCTCACTGACTTGTGCACTCTGACTGTCTCAGTAGCTTGGTCCTGAGAGAGGGGGAGTCTTAATGCCCTAGCTTAATGGCCAAAGTCTCACCTCGAGACCTGTCGGCCAGACATATACCAGCAGTTCTAAGGAGGTGGTGGCTGCTGTAGTAAAAACACCTACAGAGTCCTGGAGTGACCCAGGCTGCAGGTATATTTAGCACAGGGCTAAATCGCTGGCTTTGAAAGCAGACCAAGGCAGGCCAGCAGCACGGTTCGATTCCCGTACCAGCCTCCCCGAACAGGCGCCGGAATGTGGCGACTAGGGGCTTTTCACAGTAACTTCATTTGAAGCCTACTTGTGACAATAAGCGATTTTCATTTCATGTAATGTGCTGGTGGTGGTGGTGGTGGGGTGGGGGGTCTGTTCGGAACTCGGAATACTTTTCGAACTAACGTGAAGAAGTCTGCTTAAGGTTTTAGAATGCCGTCAATAAATAACAAGGGTAGAAAGCGATTAAAATTGAAGAGAGCCTCTGAGAGGAGAGGAAAAATACTGATTGAAATCTTGAAGGGGAGATAAATAAGAAAAGTGGTTAAGAGAAAGAAGAGGAAGGCTTTGAAGAAATAATTTTCAAACGGCAGTGAAATATTTTACAAGTACATCAGTCAAAAGTGATGTGGATTCCCTGAGATTGCCCATTCATGAATGAAGATCAAAAAATGCTGCAAGTATTGAGTCAGAATACAGGAGGGAGATAGAGAACCTAGTGGAGTGGTGTAACGCCAACAATCTCTCCCTCAATGCCAGCAAAACTGAAGAGCTGGTCATTGACTTCAGGAAGCAAAGTACAGTCTACACCCCTGTCAGCATCAACGGGGCCGAGGTGGAGATGGTCGACAGCTTCAAATTCCTAGGTGTGCACATCACCAACAATCTGTCCTGATCCACCCACGTCGACGCTACCACCAAGAAAGAACAACAGCGCTTACACTTCCTCAGGAAACTAAGGAAATTGGCATGTCCACACTGACTCTTACCAACTTTTACACGTGCACCATAGAAAGCATCCTATCGGGCTGCATCACAGCCTGGTATGGCAACTGCTGGGCCCAAGACCACAAGAAACTTCAGAGAGTCGTTAACCATGCCCAGTCCATCACACAAATCCGTCCCCAACCCATTGATTCCATCTACACCTTCCGCTGCCTGGGGAAAGCGGGCAACATAATCAAAGACCCCTCCCACCCGGCTTACTCACTCTTCCAACTTCCAACTTTAGGGCAGCAGGGTAGCATGGTGGTTAGCATAAATGCTTCACAGCTCCAGGGTCCCAGGTTCGATTCCCGGCTGGGTCACTGTCTGTGTGGAGTCTGCACGTCCTCCCCCTGTGTGCGTGGGTTTCCTCCGGGTGCTCCGGTTTCCTCCCACAGTCCAAAGATGTGCGGGTTAGGTGGATTGGCCATGCTAAATTGCCCGTAGTGTCCTAATAAAAGTAAGGTTAAGGGGGGGGGTTGTTGGGTTACGGGTATAGGGTGGATACGTGGGTTTGAGTAGGGTGATCATGGCTCGGCACAACATTGAGGGCCGAAGGGCCTGTTCTGTGCTGTACTGTTCTATGTCCTATGTTCCTCCATCAGGCAGGAGATACAAAAGTCTGAGAACGGTCACAAATAGATTAAAAAACAGCTTCTTCCCTGTTGTTACCAGACTCCTAAATGACCCTCTGATAGACTGACCTGATTAATACTACACTCCTGTATGCTTCACCCGATGCCGGTGTCTATGTACTTACATTATGAAAATAAATGAAAAATGAAAATCGCTTATTGTCACAAGTAGGCTTCAATGAAGTTACTGTGAAAAGCCCCTAGTCGCCACATTCCGGCGCCTGTCCGGGGAGGCTGGTACGGGAACTTGTGTTGTGGACCTTGTGTTGCCCCATTGTGTATTTTCTTTTCTCTTCATATACTAAATGATCCGTTTGAGCTGCTCGTAGAAAAATACTTTTACCTCGGTACACGTGACAATAAACAAATCCAAATAAGAACTTTGTACTGATCCTTACTAAAGAAAGGGTTATCAGAGAGGAAGAGCAATCCTGTGGTGATTCCAAGTCAGATGAATTAAACTACGTTGGATGAAAGATTTTTTTTTTAATTACTTGGTTAGACAAAGGGGTACATCCTGGGATACAGAAAGGGGAAATGGTTATGGCTTGGGAAATTTATTTTAGGGCTGTACAGAGTGTGAATGTATGCTGGAGGATTGGAGGGTGACCAATGTCCTACCCATTATTAAAAAAGGAGACAGAGTTAATCCAGGTAATTACATACTAGTTAGGCTAACATCCGTGGTAGAAAAATGTTCAGAGTCTTTAATTATGGATGAAATTGGCACATATCTAAGTAAAGAGAAAATAGTTAGAAGTAGCCAGCATGGATTTCAAAAAAGTACAACTGTTCCTGGCAAACCTTACAAAATTATTTGAGGAGCAAACAGGCATGGCAGATGGGGATAAATGGAGTGTGTGTACCATACATGGGTTTGAGGGAAGTCTAGTGGCAAAGTAACTCATTGGGTTGCAGAATGGGGTATGGAATTAGGGGAAAGATAGCTAATTGGACTGAAAATTGGTTTGAAGGGAGAATACCCTTCTCCCCCTTTTACAAAGTAGTTGAAAGTGGGTAAAGTTCTCCCACAGGGTTCAGTTTGGGCTACTTCTGGGGCAGCACGGTAGCATTGTGGATAGTACAATCGCTTCACAGCTCCAGGGTCCCAGGTTCGATTCCGGCTTGGGTCACTGTCTTTGCGGAGTCTGCACATCCTCCCCGTGTGTGCGTGGGTTTCCTCCGGGTGCTCCGGTTTCCTCCCACAGTCCAAAGATGTGCAGGTTAGGTGGTTTGGCCATGATAAATTGCCCTTAGTGTCCAAAATTGCCCTTAGTGTTGGGTGGGTTTATGGGGATAGGGTGGAGGCGTTAACCTTGGGTAGGGTGCTCTTTCCAGGAGCCGGTGCAGACTCGATGGGCCGAATGGCCTCCTTCTGCACTGTAAATCCTATGAAATATGTATCAAGAATTTGCACACATGTCTCAAGTAGTTTAGCAGATGATACCAAAATCAGGGGTTCAGTGAGTACTGTACTGTAGCAAAACAAAGGGTGACTTTTGGAAAGTTGGGAAAATGATTAAATAGTGGCAGGCCGGTTAAGTGAGGAGAAGAAATTTGGTTTAAAAAAAGTAACGGCGTACTCTGAGTGAATCAACGCTGTGCACAGCTAGAAGGATTTGGGAATGCTCAGGTGGTGGAAAGGATCCCACAATACACTTCTGAAGAAGATCAGAGTAGGTACCCCGAAAAACCTGCGCTAATATTTATCTCTCAACCAATGCCACTTTAAAAACAAACATTATCTGATCATCATCACTTTGATATTTGTTGGCGCTTGCTATGTTCTAAAAAGGCTGCGGGGCTCCGTACATTACAGTGGTGACTGCACCATGTGCTATTGGATGCCCCGAGGCCGGGAAAGGCGTTGTATCAATGCAGGTTTGCTTGTCCTTTATTTAAAGGACTCCGCATCGCCAGTCACTAACTCTGAGCAGTCGTTCTTTTACTGATATACTAATTGACCATTGGGGATTTGACTGCATTTTGAGCTTTGGCTGGCCCTCTACCTAAATTTATTAATTTTGTTTATTTGAAAAGTCTAATATGGTGATTTTGCTAATCTGTACATGGATGTGGGTTGGAGCAGGAGAAGACGAAATCACGAGCTCTAACCTGTAACTGCTGCCCTTTGGCACGACATACCACCACGGTGCCAGGGTACAGTATGGTCTGTACTGAACAGTAAGCATTAATTTAAGGCAGCCCATGTATGCTTCCTTCCAGCAATACCTCAATAATCCTAGATATTAGTCCTGGCACATTTAGTAACATGATTTTATCACATTTGGCCTTGAGGTGAGAGTTGGAGCATGTATTACGCTCTGTATGATTGAGGTGGCTTTGAGTTTATTTTTATACCCGTTGGACCCCTCTCCTCTTGCAATGGGCGGGGGTTGTGAGTAGAGACTGTGAGGTTAGAGCAGTTGTAGCAAGAATGCTTTAGGAAAACAGCTGACTTGTGTCGTGTTACATAAGCACTGGGCAGTCTGTGAAACTTTCTGTACTCCACAAAGACCAAAGACTGACTTCACACACTCCGAAGAGCAAAAAAAAAAGGTGTTCCCCGCCCTGCTGAGAGCAGGCCACTGGAAAATCCCGCCGGGCTGCAATTATAACAGCATCGAAATAAGAGCATTACTGATAAATCCCGACTCTTTATGGAGTGAAAGTGCAAGTGAGTGCCAAGGGCTTCACCTGGCCTCAACCCCCTTCTTGATAAGTCAATAAATCAAACCAATTTTCTTCAACCCTCCCAAAAGAAGACGTAGGTTAACTTAATTCACACTTGAATATTCATTTTATAGCTGAAGGACACGCTGTTTCCCATTGGAAAAGTTATCAAGTTAAACAAACATGTCTCTGTACCTCAAGCAGCAGCAAGTTCACAATCTGATGCCGCAGAGTCAGAGTGGGCAGCCCTTCACCTCGTGCTGTTAAGCACCTGGGTTTTTTGAAAGCCTGAATGAAGCACTTACTTGATAATGTAAGAAAATCATAACACCCGCACCCTATCTCCCCCGGTGTAATAGTTCTCTCAGATTCACATCAGCTGAAGTCTTGGTTTCCCCCAGTGATTTACGGACTACTACTTTCTGGGAATTTGCAGCAGTTAATTGGAGGTCGATGAACACAGCTTCAACAATAACTTGTGTTCATATTATTACCTTTAACACAATTGTTGTATTTTTGGGGATGCTGTTCTTCTTTACAGTAGAAACAAAGGATGTAAAGGTTGCCGCACCGCAGATTACTTCACCAGCTAGTCAGAGATCTTGCTCGCTCACAGTCTAAGGTGAAAGAGAGGGAAAATCTCCCAAGTGCCTTTGATAATGTCACCAAGTAATCATGTGACACACTACACCGAGATGTGTTGGTTTACAATACATAACCGTTATAAGGCCCTGAAGGGAGTTGAATATGGGGGTTTGTTTTTTATTCATTTACGGGATGTGGGCATCGCTGGTTAGGCCAGCATTTATTGCCCATCCCTAGTTGCCCTTCAGAAGGAGGTGGTGAGCTCACTTACTTGAACTGCTGCAGTCCCTGAGGTGTAGATACACCCATTCTGCTGTTAACGAGGGAGTTCCAGGATTTTGCCCTTGCGACAGTGAAGGAGCGGCAATGTATTTCCAAGTGAGCATGGTGTGTGGCTGAGAGGGGAACCTCCAGGTGGTGGGATTCCCAAGTATCTGCTGCTCTTGTCCTTCTAGATGGTGGTGCTCGTGGGTTTGCAAGGTGCTGTCTAAGGAACCTTGGTGAGTTACTGCAGTGCATCTTGTAAATGGTACACACGCCTGCCACTGTGCGTCAGTGGTGGAGGGAGTGAATGTTTGTGGAAGGGGGAGCAATCAAGTGGGCTGCTTTGTCCTGAATGGTGTTGAGCTTCTTGAGTGTTGTTGGAGCTGCACTCATCCAGGCAAGTGAAGAGTATTCTATTACACTCCTGACTTGTGCCTTGTAGATGGTGGACAGGCTTTGGGGGGGTCAGGAGATGAGTTACTCACCGTAGGACTCCTACTAGATGATCAGAGGATTAGATAGGGTGGACATCGAGAGCCTTTTTCCTCGGATTGTGATGTCCAGCACGAGGGGACCTAGCTTTAAATTGAGGGGAGATAGATATAGGACAGATGTCAGAGGTAGGTTCTTTACTCAGAGAGTAGTAAGGGCGTGGAATGCCCTGCCTGCAACAGTAGTGGACTCACCAACACTAAACACATTCAAATGGTCATTGGATAGGCATATGGACGATAAGGGAATAGTGTAGAGGGACTTTAGAAGGGTATCACAGGACGGTACAACATCGTGGGCCGAAGGGCCTGTACTGTGCTGTAATGTTCTATGTTCTACCCTTTGACCTGCCCTGGTAGCCACGATATTAATGTGGCTAGTCCAGTTTAGTTTCTGATCAATAGTAACCCCCACGATGCTTGTTGTGGGGCATTCAGCGATGGTAATGTCATTGAATGTCAATAGGCAATGGTTAGATCCTCTCTTGTAGGACATGGTCATTGCCTGGCACTTGTGTGGTACGAATGGGGAGTTCAGCTAGACACAAACATGTAGCCACAGTGTTAATAATATTATAATAATCTTATCATAATAACCTTTATAATAAGGCTAGTCTACTTCAGTGGATGAGAGCTCGAGCTTTGGATGAGCTGAAGGTTTGAAGATGGGAGGCCGGCTGGGAGAGCATTGGAATTGTGGAGTCTGCCGTTAACGGGCAGGGGCAGAGACGGGCAGTGTCACGGAGGTGGAAGTGGGCAGTCCTGGCACTGGAGAGCTGATGGCGTCAGGACCTCAACTTGGGTTCAAGCACCAGGCTGAGATTGGGAACTGTCTGCTTCAGTGTCAGACAGTGGCCAAAGAGAGGGATGTAATCAGTGGTCAGGGAATTAAGGCTGTGGCGGCGACCAAAGACAGTGGCTTCAGTCATCCCAACATTTAATTGGGGGACGTTTCTGTTCATCCAGTACTGGATGTCAGACAAGCAGCCTGACAAATCAGAGGCAGTGGCGGTAACCCCTGCCCAAACGCTGCAGTGTAATTACTCCGGCTATTAATTTGCCCCTGAAAATAAAATGGGCTTTCTTCTGCTTCTATTGAGACATAGCAGTCAGAATGTGTGCTTCAACTGTTCTGTATACGGAAAGGAAAAAACCACATGCATTGGTAGACAGATCTTACACGCTGAGGAAACCAACTCTTGCCTCAAAGACAACGCCAAGTGCTTGGAGTGTACGACAGCAGATTAAAGATACCTCCACACTGCCTAAACAAAGTAAATGAAATGAAAAATCGCTTATTGTCACGAGTAGGCTTCAATGAAGTTACTGTGAAAAGCCCCTAGTCGCCACATTCCGGCACCTGTCCGGGGAGGCCGGTACGGGAATTGAAACGTGCTGCTGGCCTGCTTGGTCTGCTTCAAAAGCCAGCGATTTAGCCCAGTGAGCTAAACCAGCCCCTGAATGGATGGATTTCAATTTAAATTGTGTCGTTCATAACCTTAGGACCACCTGAAGCACCTTAAAGACAATGAAGTACTTTTGAAGCGTATGAAAGGTTGGCTTTTCTAATAAATCAAAACTCCCATGAGCAGCATCTGAACACAGTCTTCATCACTTTGCTAATCATGTCTGTAGCCACCGAAGTTGGCCACTGCCCGACACAAAATGGAGAATTGAAATGCATGCAGGGAAAACAGGACAATGTAAGGAAAACAGGCAGGCTGCAGAATCTCCCTGTGTATTGTGTCTGCAAAGAAACCAGACAGCACTGAACTAACAGTTGCGCATATTAATTGAGCGATTCCCGGTGATTCCCGGGCACAATAGGCACAATCGAGAATAACAAAGGTCAAGCCAGACTCTTCGGCTCCAGCAGGAGTCCCGGACAATAAGTTACAAACAGCCCCAAGAACCGCCCAGCGATCGGGAAACAGCCCCAGTATTGGGGAATTCAAACCAACCGATTGGTGTGAGGTCCAATCGATTGCAAGCAGGTATAGGGTCCGCCCAGATGGGCTCGAAGCCCCTGTGGCCTATAAAGGACAGATCCCAAGTCCAGCTCTCTCTCTTAGCCGACCCTCCCAGAAGGACACCTTTGCAGCAGCTCTCTAAGAACTTGAACGTGAGAAGGAGAGGCCTGGCCAACAGCCACACCGACAAGTAAGTGTCCAACCAACGCTCGCTACGAGAATAGACACCCCTGACCCCTTAGCCCGTACCAACTGGGAAGCCTGCAGTCTCAGGACAGAACAAGAGGCCATTGTTCCCTGATCCAGTGGGTTCCCTTATCGAAGATAAGTATTGGCTTATAGTGATAGGAATAGTTTAGTCCATTAGTATTAGTTGCATGAGTATCGATTTACTGTGTAATAATAAATGTGTTTGATTGAACCTTACTAACTGGTGTATTGAGTCATTGATCTGAACTTGAACTTGAACCTTGTGGCGGTATCATAAGGACACCTGGCAACTCTAGAGCTAAGGAATAAAACAGAACCAATTGAGTGTTAAGCACACTCACCAGAACGAGCAACATGTCTCAGGTCAATAACTTAATCTATGGGCCTTAATTTTATGTTGAGGGCAGGGACATAAAGGTGGCTGGTGAACCTGTCTCAGGTTGGCCAGCTTGCGCCCAACCATTTTCCATTGCATCCCTACAGTGCAGAAGGAGACCATTCAGCCCATCTAGTCTGCACCGACACTACTAAGAGCACCCCACCTCAGCTCACTCCCCGTCCTATCATACCATCCCTGTAACCCTGCACATATCTGGACACTAAATTTATCATGGCCAATCCACCTAATCCGCACATCTTTGGCGTGTGGCAGGAAAACGGACACCCGGAGGAAACCCACGGAGGCCCGGGGAGAATGTGCAAACTCCACACGGTCAACCAAGGCCGAAATCGAATGTGAGTCCCTGGCGCTGTGAGGCAGCAGTGCTAACCACTGTGCCACCATTAATTGGCTCAAGGCAGGCCTTCCGCTCCCATTCAAGAGTAAATCCGGCCTCCAAGAGCTGCCAGCCAATCACAGGACTCAGTTGTCCCAGCAGCACCACCTTCTCTAAACCATTCTTGTAAACTTTTTTTAAATTTAGAGTACCCAATTCTTGTTTTTCCAAGTAAGGGGCAATTTAGCGTGGAAAATCCACCTACCCTGCACATCTTTGGGTTGTGGGGGGTGAGACACTCGCGGACACGGGGGGGAATGTGCAAACTCCACACGGACAGCGACCCGGGGCCGGCATCGAACCTGCGTCCTCAGCCCCGTGAGGGAGCAGCGCTAACCACTGCGCCACCATGCCGCCCTACCTCTCTATACCTTTCCAATTCTTCCTAACGCATGTCTTCCTTTAAGATGCTCCTTAAAAACCACCTCTTTTCCCAATCCTTTTTCTCACTAGTCCTCCTATCTCCTTGTGCAGCTGGGGGTCATTTTTGGCTGATAACTCTTCTGTGAAACACCTTGGTGTTGTTTCAGCACTTCAAAGGCGCTATATAAATGCTGGTTAGTGTCTTTTGTTTTGAGTATCGGAACTTGAGCAGCAGCTGGCAACTGCAAGGTTGAGAACCAGTGGATAGCACATTTATACATGTGGTCATGCCATAACATGCAGGGGGAGGGTGAATGGGTAGCCACCAGACAGTCAAGTGGAAACCGAGAGGATCGCTGAGTGCGTCCCACTCTCCAACCAATATTCAGCACCGATGTGAGTGATGGTTCACCTGGGGAGTGTAGCCAGAGCCAAGTCCATGGAACCCGTGTGACTCAGCTGTACAGGACAGTATCAGAAGACGAGAAGAGCAATAGTGATAGGTGATTCAAAAGTTAGAGGAATGGACAGGTGTTTCTGAGGCAGAGGTTGGCAGGAAAAGCGGTGGCTGAACTATGGGCTAACTCTAAAGAAGAGCGTGTTCAGGCACAGTCAATCTATACTCCCATAAAGGACAACGGTAAGATAAACAAACCCATAGTTCCCAGAGTGACAAAAGAGATAGAGATTAAGATGAAAAAGAAGGGGCGGCATGGTGGCTCAGTGGTTATCACTGCTGCCTCACAGCTCCGAGGACCCGGGTTCGATCCCGGCCCTGTGTCATTGTCCGTGTGGAGTTTGCACATTCTCCCTGTATCTGCATGGGTTTCACCCCTACAACCCAAAAAGATGTGCAGGGTAGGTGGATTGGCCACGCTAAATGACTCCTTCATTGGGAAAATGAAATTGGGTATTCTAAATTTATTTTACGAAAAGGTGAAAAAGTGTGATCATGGCACATGTCAGGTGGGTAATGCACTGGAGAACCATAAGAACATAAGAACTAGGAGCAGGAGTAGGCCATCTGGCCCCTCGAGCCTGCTCCGCCATTCAATTAGATCATGGCTGATCTTTTGTGGACTCAGCTCCACTTTCCGGCCCGAACACCATAACCCTTAATCCCTTTATACTTCAAAAAACTATCTATCTTTACCTTAAAAACATGTAATGAAGGAGCCTCAACTGCTTCACTGGGCAAGGAATTCCATAGATTCACAACCCTTTGGGTGAAGAAGTTCCTCCTAAACTCAGTCCTAAATCTACTTCCCCTTATTTTGAGGCTATGTCCCCTAGTTCTGCTGCCACCCGCCAGTGGAAACAACCTGCCCGCATCTATCCTATCTATTCCCTTCATAATTTTAAACCAGACTGAATGCAGAGGTTCAGAGGGAAAGGGAAGAAGCAAAGAGACTTGCAGCTAACAAAAGACGGGAATCCCAAACTCTTCTATTGGCACATAAATAGTAAACGGGTGGTAAAAAGAGATAAGGGACCAAAAGGGGGATTTATGCATGGAGGCAGGGGGGAGAAATAGCTGAGACATTAGAGAATAATGGAGATTTTACATCACATTGAGGGTGTTAGGCTCGGGAGGCTAAATTGCCGACTCCCGCTGCTAGGTCGTGTGTTCTAGGGAGGAGCTGCTTGGGCTGATTTCGCAATCCAGCTCTTGGTCAGTAACATTGTAGGTAGCAGATGAGGAACGCATCAGCCATGATAGAATGGCAGAGCAGACTCGATGGGCCGGATGGCCTAATTCTGCTCCTATATCATGAACCTATGAACAATGGGCCGAATGTCGACCTCCTGTGCTGTAACAATTCTGTGATTCTGAGAAGCTGGAATGCCAGCTAATTCTTATCTTCCATATCCAAGGGCCAGCTGAGAGGATCACTACCAAGCAAGACATTGAATTAGCAACAGAGCCATCAGGAAGGATGCTGTCAGGAGCACTGTAGTCATTATGTTGAGACCATCCACATTATATATTAAAAAAGATTATAGGTGGCAAAAGGCAAGTGATCAGACAGTAATTGGATCAGAGAGTTCACATGACCTCATAAGCCACAAGAATGCAGCTAGAATGTTTTGCGGACTTCCTCTGACCCTCTCCCCAACACCCCCTCAATCAAATTACAGCTTCTCATAGTTCAACATATAAAAATAATAGAGGGTAGAGATCGAGTAAAAGGCTTTAATTTAATCTTCAGGCTCAAATAATGTCTCTGGAACACTTAAAGTTCACTTGTGGTTTTATAGTGGTGGTTGAACTCCACAATGAGATTACAGCCTGATTCCTCAATCCTAACCTTCCATAATTCTTTTTTAAAATAAATTTAGAGTACCCAATTGATTTTTTCCAATTAGGGGGCAATTTAGCGTGTTCAATCCACCTAGCCAGCACATCTTTGGGTTGTGGGGCCGAAACCCACGCAGACACGGGGAGAATGTGCAAACTCCACACGGACAGGGACCCAGAGCCGGGAAACCATCCATAATTCTGCAGCGAAGCTCCACGGGCTGGATTCTACAAAAATGGGGTTCTGTCCCCCACGCCGGCGTAAAAACGCTGCCGTTTTACTCCAGACTTTTCAGAAAAAAATCGAGAGCAATTCACTTACCAGCAGGAGGCCAACAGGGACCCGTCGGGAAGCTCGCAGCTTTGGCTGCGGATACGGGGCCCCCGCACGTCCGGATCTCCGGTTCCTAGTCCGCACATACGCACGGCGGCGTACTCCAGCAGCAAGAAAGAAGGTCCCTTTGACAGCCCCCACGCCACTTCATCTGACCCGCCCAATCGCTGCCCCGGCTGCCCATAAGGCCCCCCCCCCCCCCCCCCCCCCCCCACCCCCCGACAGCCGTCGAGGTGCTTTTGAAGTGTTGCCAGTGTTGGGCAGCACGGTTGGACAAGTGGATAGCACTATGGCTTCACAGCGCCAGGGTCCCAGGTTCGATTCCCCACTGGGTCACTATCTGTGCGGAGTCTGAAAGTTCTCCCCGTGTCTGCGTGGGTTTCCTCCGGGTGCTCCGGTTTCCTCCCACAGTCCAAAGACATGCTGGTTAGGTGGATTGGCCATGACAAATTGCCCATAGTGTCCAAAAGGTTAGAAGGGGTTATTGGTTTACAGGGATAGGGTGGAATTAAGAGTTTAAGTGGGTCGGTGCAGACTCAGTGGGCCGAATGGCCTCCTTCTGCACTGTATGTTCTATGTTGTCACGTGGGAAACACGGCAGCCAATTTGCGAACAGCAAGCTTTCGCAAACGGCAGCGAGACCTGTGACCATATCGTCTGTTTCCATGGTGTCGGGTGAGGAACGTAGAATAGTGCTCCAGAGGTTAACGCGTGGTATTGTACATCCGCCTGCGAGGGTAAATGGGTCCTCACTCAGTTCATCGTCTCGTACAGAAGACGGCACTTCCAACACAATGGCATTGCCCCAGGTGAGCCCTCCCCCCACCCGATGTTACTGGCAAACTTCATCTCTCAACTACCATCACTCAAACAATGTTTGGTCATTATCAGATTATCATTATTAGCGGCTGTGTTTCCTACATTACAACAGTGACTGTGCTTCAGAAGTCCTTTGTTGGGCGTAAAGCACTCTGAAATCATGAAAGGATCCATTGAAGTGTGAATCGTTTTGCTGCAGTGGAGCATCAGCCTGGATTTTGTGCCCGGGCCTATGGAGCGGGGCTTGAAGCTGCAGCTTTCTGACTCCGAGGCACGAGCACTACCGTAGGGCAGCATGGTAACACAAGTGGATAGCATTGTGGCTTCACAGCGCCAGGGTCCCAGGTTCGATTCCCGGTGGGTCACTGTGTGTGCGGAGTCCGCACGTTCTCCCCGTGTCTGTGTGGGTTTCCTCCGGGTGCTCCGGTTTCCTCCCACAGTCCAAAGACGTGCAGGTTAGGAGGATTGGCTATGCTAAATTGCTCTTAGTGTCCAGAAAGGTTAGGAGGGGTTATTGGGTTAAGGGGATAGGGTTGAAGTTGGGTGGGTCGGTGCAGACTCGATGGGCCGGGTGGCCTCCTTCTGCACTGTATGTTCTATGTCCTATTGAAGTATTGCTTTGCAGGTGATCGGGAGACCTTGCAAAACCCACCATGCGGGGATAGTTAGAGAGAGAACAGTAGTCCTGTCTCAAGACTGACTGCCAAGTCTACGTCACAGAGCACCCAGGTTGTTGGGTTTAAGCTGTGTTGTCAGACATCATACAGTTGTCAACATTCGTCTCATATTTTGCCTTGCGGTGGCAGCTTGCCTTCCTTCTCTGACTCAGTTAATTGTGGGTCTGACCCTTTTTCCCCTCCTCTTGCTTTTCTTTAAATTACATTGTACGTGTGTGTTTAATTAGACCTGATTACAGTGGATGTACGATAGAAGTTTACAACTTAACATGAATCACTTATAAGTTACCCTGCAAGCGACCCTGCTCCTCAACACCATGGAAGCTCGAGTCATCTGGCTGCTATCCTGAAATCACAGCATGGTTCCAGCACAGAAGGAGACCATTTGGCCCATCGCGTCTGTTGCTGGCTCTCTGAAGGTGCAATGTATTCGCCTTGTTTCTCCAGTCATGTCTTGCGCCTCTCTGCTGGCGCTGACTCACGCTGAGGCATATTTCTGTCAGCTCACCAACTTTCCATTGCGCCCGGCGACTGCAGTTCCTCTATTTTGTTCGATAAAATCAAATTACTTGCGATGCTGGAATCTGAAAACAAAGCAGAAAACACGAGACAATCTCATTAGGTCTGACAGCATCTGCGGAGAGAAAAGGGAGCGAACGTTTCGAGTCTGGATGACTCTTTGTCAAAGTCATCCAGACTCGAAACGTTAGCTCCATTCTCTCTCCACAGATGCTGTCAGACCTGCTGAGAATTGTCCATTATTTTCTGTTTTTGTTCCTCTATTTACTGTTTCCTTTAAATGTGGGGGCAGCACGGTAGCATGGGGGGCAGCACGGTAGCATGGAGGGGCAGCATGGTAGCATGGTGGTTAGCATAAATGCTTCACAGCTCCAAGGTCCCAGGTTCAGTTCCCGGCTGGGTCACTGTCTGTGCGGAGTCTGCACGTCCTCCCCGTGTCTGCGTGGGTTTCCTCCGGGTGCTCCGGTTTCCTCCCACAGTCCAAAGATGTGCGGGTTAGGTGGATTGGCCGTGCTAAATTGCCCTTAGTGTCCTAAAAAATAAGGTTAAGTGGGGGGGCTGTTGGGTTACTGGTATAAGGTGGATACGTTGGCTTGAGTAGGGTGATCATTGCGCGGCACAACATCGAGGGCCGAAGGGCCTGTTCTGTGCTGTACTGTTCTATGTTCTATGTTCCAGGAGGATGCCATTCATGCAACCGGATGGCAGCAAGGTCTTCTCAAGTAAGGTGGGCACAGGATCACATGACAGGAACAAAACCATTCATCAGATTGTAATACTCTTCTCTATCAATAAGGGTCAGATTCCAGACAACCCATGTAGTGGCGATATAGTTTACTGCAGCCCATACTGCACTCATCCAGGCAAGTGGAGACTATGCCATCACACACCTGACTTGTGCCTTGTAGATGGTGGACAGGCTGTGAGGAACAGGGGGTGCAGCAGTGTTCCCAGTCTCTGGTAGCACAAGTGGATAGCATTGTGGCTTCACAGCACCAGGGTCCCAGGTTCGATTCCCTGCTGGGTCGCTGTCTGTGTGGAGTCTGCATGTTCTCCCCGTGTGTGCGTGGGTTTCCTCCGGGTGCTCCGGTTTCCTCCCACAGTCCAAAGACGTGCAGGTTAGGTGGATTGGCCATGATAAATTGCCCTTAGTGATCAAAAAAGGTTGGCAGGGGTTATTGGGTTACGGGGATAGGGTGGAAGTGAGGGCTTAAGTGGGTTGGTACAGACTCGATGGGCCGAATGGCCTCCTTCTGCACTCTATGTTCTATGATCTGCTCGTGTAGCCACAGTATTTGCATAGCTGGCCCCGTTCAGTTTCTGGTCAATGATAACTCCCAGGATGATGATGTGGAGATGCCGGCGTTGGACTGGGGTGAGCACAGTTAGAAGTCTTATAACACCAGTTTAAAGTCCAACAGGTTTCTTTCAAATCACTAGCTTTCGGAGCACTGCTCCTTCCTCGGGCGAATAAAGAGGTATCTTCCAGAAAAATATATATATATATACAGACAAAGTCAAAGATGCCAGACAATGCTTTGAATGCGAGCATTTGCAGGTAATTAAGTCTTTACAGATCCAGAGATAGGGGTAACCCCAGGTTAAAGAGGTGTGAATTGTCTCAAGCCAGGAGAGTTGGTAGGATTTTGCAAGCCCGGGTCAGATGGTGGGGGGTGAATGTAATGCGACATGAATCCCAGGACCCAGTTGAGGCTGTACTCATGTGTGCGGAAGTTGGCTATAAGTTTCTGCTCGGCGATTTTGCGTTGTCACGCGTCCTGAAGGCCGCCTTGGAGAATGCTTACCCGGAGATCAGAGGCTGAATGCCCTTGACTGCTGAAGTGTTCCCCGACTGGGAGGGAACATTCCTGCCTGGCGATTGTCACACGTTATCCGTTCATCCGTTGTCGCAGCGTCTGCATGGTCTCGCCAATGTACCACGCTTTGGGACATCCTTTCCTGCAGCGTATGAGGTAGACAACGTTGGCCGGGTCGCACGAGTATGTACTGCATACCTGGTGGGTGGTGTTCTCACGTGTAATGGTGGTATCCATGTCGATGATCTGGCATGTCTTGCAGAGATTGCCTTGGCAGGGTTGTGTGGTGTCGTGGTCGCTGTTCTGAAAGCTGGGTAGTTTGCTGCAAACAGTGGTTTGTTTGAGGTTGCGCGGTTGTTTGAAGGCAAGTAATGGGGGTGTGGGGATGACCTTGGCAAGATGTTCATCTTCATCGATGACGTTTTGGAGGCTGCGAAGAAGATGTCATAGTTTCTCCGCTCCAGGAAAGTACCGGACAACGAAGGGTACTCTGTCAGTTGTGTCCCGTGTTTGTCTTCTGAGGAGGTCGGTGTGGTTTTTTGCTGTGGCACGTTGGAACTGTCAATCGATGAGTCGAGCACCATATCCCATTCGTACGAGGGCATCTTTCAGCGTCTGTAGATGTCTGTTACGCTCCTCCTCGTCTGAGCAGATCTTGTGTATACGGAGGGCTTGTCCATGGGGGATGGCTTCTTTAATGTGTTTAGGGTGGAAGCTGGAGAATTGAGCATCGTGAGGTTGTCTGTGGGCCTGCGGTAAAGCGAAGTGCTGAGGTGACCGTCCTTGATGGAGATGAGTGTGTGCAAGAATGCAACCGATTCTGGAGAGTAGTCCATGATGAGTCTGATGGTGGGGTGGAACTTATTGATGTCATCATGTAGCCGTTTCAGTGATTCTTTGTCGTGGGTCCAAAGGAAAAAAATGTCATCGATGTGTCTGGTGTATAACGTCGGTTGAAGGTCCTGCGCGGTGAGGAGGTCTTGTTCACACTTGTGCATGAAGATGTTGGCGTATTGAGGTGCGAATTTGGTCCTCATGGCTGTTCCGTGCATCTGGATGAAGAACTTGTTGTCGAAGGTGAAGGCGTTGTGATCCAGAATTAAGCGGATGAGTTGTAGAATTGCGGCTGGAGATTGGTAGTTGTCGGTACTAAAGCTATTGCAGTAATGCCATCGTCATGGGGATGCTGGTGTAGAGTGCCGAGACGTCCATTGTGACGAGGAATGTTCCTGGTTCAACTGGTCCATGGGTGCTGAGTTTCTGTAGGAAGTCCGTCGTGTCGCGACAGAAGCTGGGTGTACCTTGTACGATGGGTTTCAAGATGCCCTCGATGTAGCCAGAGAGGTTCTCACACATGGTCCCATTGCCTGATACGATAGGATGGCCTCGTAGAACATAGAACATACAGTGCAGAAGGAGGCCATTCGGCCCATCGACTCTGCACCAACCCACTAAAACCCTCACTTCCACCCTATCCCTGTAACCCAATAACCCCATCTAACCTTTTTGGTCACTAAGGGTAATTTATCACGGTCAATCCACCTAACCTGCACATCTTTGGACTGTGGGAGGAAACCGTAGCACCCGGAGGAAACCCACGCAGACACGGGGAGAAGGTGCAAACTCCACACAGACAGTGACCCAATGGGGAATCGAACCTGGGACCCTGGCGCTGTGAAGCAACGGTGCTATCCACTTATGCTACCGTGCTGGTGTGTTGGCCGTGTGTGTTTTCGGGAGGCAGTAGAGATCTCCAACGCCGGGAGTACGTGGGATGAGAGCATGTAGGGTGCTCTGAAGGTCTGGATCCAAGGTCTTGATCAGTCTGTTGAGTTGGCGGGTGTGTTCCTTGGTCAGATCTGTGGGTAACTGTCTGTAGTGTTCATGGTTGTTGAGTTGTCGGTATACTTCTTTGCAGTAGTCCGTTCTGTTCAGTAAGACGGTGGCCCCTCCTTTGACTGCTGGTTTGATGACGATGTTGCGGTTGGTCTTGAGAGCGCGGATGGCGTTGTGTTGTGCTTGGGTGATGTTCGGGGCTGTCTTGTGAATGCGACTGATGAATCTGGCATTGTCGCGACTCCTGACGGCTTGAGCATGTATGTCGAGTCTAGGGCAGCGACCTTCCGGAGGGGTCCAATTCGACTCTTTCCTCTTCGGTTGCCGCACCGCAGATCTCTCGGTCTGCTGTTCCGGTTCATTGGTTGACTCATTGGTTTCGCTGTCGGCCTCTTGTGGTCTGTGGAAGAACTCCCGGAGCCTCATTTGCCTGATGAATTCCTCCGTGTCTGCCGCAAGACTGATGGGGTCCATTTTCGTGGTGGTGCAGAAATTGAGCCCTTTGCTGAGGACTTCGATTTTGTCTGGTTGAAGGGTGTAGTCCGACAAGTTGACAATAGATTTCCCTGTATTGTTTTCTACTGTGGTACCGGGGGAGGCTTGGTTGCTGCTGGTGGCGATGCCGAGTTTCTCAAGCTTCCTGTGTGTATAGGTGGCGTAGTATCGTTGTCTCATCTGCTTGGTAGTGTTCAGTAGCTGGTCTGCTGCGTCCTGAGCGCAAGTTGAGAATATGGCCTCGATCTTGGTTTCCAGGTTGCGGCGTAAGCTGTAGAGCTGGCGGACGAGGTGGTTGAGGAGTGTGAGAGAGGTGCGACGGCAGTCTCTCAGCGTAGTCTGTGTTGTAGGTCGACTTGAGTGGGTTTGTAATCTGTAGCCCTTTCGGGATCTTGTCTGCTTTCTTGCATCTTTGTAGAAACTTAATGTCAGTGTCTATATGGAGATCCCAGGATGATAGTGGGAGATTCAGAGAAGGTAATGACATTGAATGTTATGGGTAGATCCTCTCTTGTAGGAGATGGTCATTGCCTGCCACTTGTGTGGCATGGATGTTACTTCAGTTGTCAGGCCAAACCTGGATATTGCCCAGATATCACTGTATCTGGACATGGGCTGCTTCAGTGTCTGAGGAGTCGTGAATGGTGCTGAACATTGTGCAGTCATCCGCAAACATCCCCACTTCTCACCTCATGATGGACGGACGATAACTGATGAAGCAACCGAAGATGGTTGGGCCGAGTTGTGGCTTCAAAGCCCCACAGCAGAGACTTGAGCACAAACTCTAGGTCAACACTGCCAGTACTGAGTCAGTGTTGCACTGTCGAAGAGCCCATCCTTTGGATACGATGTTAAACCACAGCCCTGAATGTCATTTCAGGTCAATGTGAACAATCCCATGGCATTATTTAAGAGAAGAACAGAGGAGTTCTGCATCCAGTGACCCGGTCCAATATTTGTTCCTCAACCAATACCATTAAGGGAAAGATATTTGGTCATTATTACATTGCCAGGGAATTTGGTAGCACAGCGGTTAGCACTGTTGCTTCACAGCACCAGAGTCCCTGGAATCTGCACATTCTCCCCGTGTCTGCGTGGGTGTTTTCCGGGTGCTCCGGTTTCCTCCCACAAGTCCCGAAAGACGTGCTTGTTAGGTGAATTGGACGTCCTGAATTTTCCCTCTGTGCACCCGAACAGGCGCCGGAATGTGGCGACTAGGGGCTTTTCACAGTAACTTCATTGCAGTGATAATGTAAGCCGACTTGTGACACTTATAGAGATTATTATTATTATTATTGTTGTATGTAAACTGGCTGCTGGATTTCCTACATTATCACAGTGACCACACTTCAGAACACAAGCACTCAAGAAATAAGGGCAGGAGTAGAGCTTACATAGATTACATAGAATTTACAGTGCAGAAGGAGGCCATTCGGCCCATTGAGTCTGCACCGGCTCTTGGAAAGAGCACCCTACACAAGGTCAACACCTCCACCCTATCCCCATAACCCAGTAACCACACCCAACACTAAGGGCAATTTTAGACACTCAGGGCAATTTATCATGGTCAATCCACCTAACCTGCACATCTTTGGACTGTGGGAGGAAACCGGAGCACCCGGAGGAAACCCACGCACACACGGGGAGGATGTGCAGACTCCGCACAGACAGTGACCCAAGCCGGAATCGAACCTGGGACCCTGGAGCTGTGAAGCAATTGCGCTATGCACAATGCTACCGTGCTGCCCCCTTTTTTTAAATGTCCTGCAGCCGATCTGAGACATCCCTGACCCGTGCACCCAGGAGGCAACATACCATTCGGGAGTCTCGTTTTCGACCACAGAAACGCCTGTCTACTCCCCTTACGATTGAATCCCCTATGACTATAGCCCTGCCAGTCTTTTTCCCGCCCTTCTGTGCAGCAGAGCCAGCCACGGTGCCATGAGCCTGGCTACTACTGCCTTCCCCATCGAAGCTGCTCCTCCATTCAATACGATCATGCCTGATCTTAGGCTTCAACTCCATTTCCCCACCCGCTCTCCATATCCCTTGACTCCCTGAGAGACCAAAAATCTGTTTATCTCAGCCTTAAATATATTCAATAGTGGAGCACCCACACCCCTCTGGGGCGGAGAATTCCAAATATTTACGACCATTTGAGTGAAAAAGTTTCCCCAATCGTAACCCCACTTAACCCACACAGCGAGACAATCCCGCCACTGCAGATGGTGAAGTTTGAATTCAATAAAAATCTGGAATGAAACGTCTAATGATGACCATGAAACCATTGCCGATTGTGGTAAAAACCCATCTGCCTCATGTCCTTTACGGAAGGAAATCTGCCTTCCTTACCCGGTCTGACCTACATGTGTCTTCAGACCCACAGCAACGTGGTTGACTCTCAACTGCCCCCTTCAGGGCAATTAGGGATGGGCAATAAATGCTGGCCCAGCCGGCGATGCCCACGTCCCATCAATAAAAAAAGAATGTTGGACTTATTCGTAACTATCTAGTATTCATGGCCCCTGTTTTTGGATTATTGGGACGTTCTTTCCAAATCTACCCTGTCTCACACAGTCACAGTTTCAGATGTCTTGTCAGGTCAATCCCTTGTCCAAGGGGAAAAGCCTCTTGGTGTAGAAGTGTGGTCTTATACAGGTCCCAGTTTTCAGGCAGATGCACAAAGGAAGACAACTGGGAGCAAAGGGATGTGAGAGAAGGATCTGGAAAGGGGTGATTTGGAGTTCATTGAGGATTTTGGAGCTTGTTCAGGTTTAATTTGTGTTTATACCGTTCAGGATTTCACTCTTATCCCGAGATCACATGTCAATGATGTAAGATGTTTTATGGAGAGCAGGTGCCGATGCCACTTGGTAACCTTATCCACCTAGTTCCTTGTCCCTAGCCTGTAGCGAAAGGGTCAAGTTCAGTGTACTGTGCTTACTGTCACCGCACACTGAACTCTCTCACCATATCCCTCCCTCATGTACTCTTTCTCTGTTTTTCTCACCTTTTATTTTCTCGCTGTCTCCTCCTTTGTGATTCTTCCCCTTTTCCCTCAGCCTCCGTTTTCTTTTGTTTCGTTTCATCGTCTCTCTTTTCTGCGAGGCTTTCCTGCCAACGCCTGCTTGGTGCCACGGGTTTTGATTCATTGGGCAAGCAGAAACCTTGATGGCTGTGTATCGCTTCAGTAAGGCGACACTGGAACTATCCAGTCGTCGGAGGCCGAGAGGTTAATCTGATGCCTCTGATATGCGTGAAATATCTAGTCCTGCGCCTCTGTTGTAATCTCTTTCTGTGCCTCATCGAATACCAAGGATTGATGTGCGCAAGAATCCCAATGCAACCTAGTGATTGATACGGCGCTTGAAAGAAGCAAAAAAACAACACTGTATAAAATAAAATAATAGAATCAAAGAATAACATAGCATGGAAGCAGGCCAATCTGCCCATCAAGTCGGTGCCAGCTCATTTTCAGTGCAATCTAGTTAATCCCACTCTCTCCATATCCCTATAATCACATCACCTTCAAGTGTTGATCCAATTCCCACTTGACGGCTACCATTGACTATGTACCTGCTGCCCTATTAGGCAGTGAATTCTTTATTCGATCAATTGGTGTCCAAGGATTTCGGGGGTGGGCAGGACTGCGGAGTTGAGGCCTCAGTCAGATCAGACATGATCTTATTGAATGGCGGAGCACACTCAAGGGGCCGAGTGGCCGCCTTCCGCTCCTGATCCGTTGTAACTATTTTATTTCTGGATGACAGTGAAAATATACAGCAGGTCTGTCAGCACCTACAAAATGAGTACTCGGATGGGGCAACACAGCGGCGGAGTGGTTAGCACTGCTGCCTCACGGCACCGAGCACCTGGGTTCATTCCCAGTCCCGGGTCACTGTCACAGAACATAGAACATACAGTGCAGAAGGAGGCCATTCAGCCCATCGAGTCTGCACAGCCTTCACTTCCACCCTATCCCCATAATCCAATAACCCCTTCTAACCTTTTTGGTCACTAAGGGTAATTTAGCATGGCCAATCCACCTAACCTGCATGTCTTTGGACTGTGGGAGGAACCCGGAGCACCCAGAAGAAACCCACGCAGACACGGGGAGACCGTGCAGACTCCACCCAGACTGTGACCCAGCAGGGAATCGAAGCTGCGATCCTGGCGCTGTGAAGCCACAGTGCTATCCACTCGTGCTACCGTGCTTCCCATGTGGAGTTTGCACATTCTCCCCGTGTTTGCATGGGTCTCACCCCCCAAAACAATGTGCAGGGTAGGTAGATTTGGCCACGCTAAATAATAATAATCGCTTATTGTCACAAGTAGGCTTCAATGAAGTTACTGTGAAAAGCCCCTCGTCGCCACATTCCGGCGCCTGTTCGGGGAGGCCGGAAGGGGAATTGAACCCGTGCTGCTGGCCTTGTTTTGCATTACAAGCCAGCTATTTAGCCCATGGTGCTAAACCAGCCCCAAATAAATTGCCCCTTACTTGGGGAAAAAAGAATTGGGTGCTCCAAATTTTCAAAACAATTTTAAGTGAATACTCATATGAATCTTTTATTCAAGCTAATTGTGACAGTCACAACTGCAGCATTTTATTATGTCTAGGAATCCAGTTGATGGATTCGTAAAACTCTTTTTAAGAAGTAACTTATTGTTCAGGCTTACAAGGGTGACACTAAAAATGGGAAAGACTGAACAGACTTTTGTCGAGAAAAGTTTAGACCGAGAGGTCTTGTGTTCGAAGTCTTTATAGTTATGAAGCAGTTTTGTTAGGTTCAATAAAGAGAAGAATTTTCCTACTTGTGGGAGAGTGCATAACATGGGTCACTAATCCAAGATTGTTACTAATAAATCCACTAAGCAATTTAGAAGAACATCTTCTTAGAAGAACACCCTGGGCAGCAGGGTAGCATGGTGGTTAGCATAAATGCTTCACAGCTCCAGGGTCCCAGGTT
The DNA here is from genome assembly GCF_902713615.1 of Scyliorhinus canicula. Taxonomy (NCBI): domain Eukaryota; kingdom Metazoa; phylum Chordata; class Chondrichthyes; order Carcharhiniformes; family Scyliorhinidae; genus Scyliorhinus; species Scyliorhinus canicula. Next base: position 279,300,355 of record NC_052147.1, on the reverse strand, counting down.
CGATTCCCGGCTGGGCCACTGTCTGTGTGGAGTCTGCACGTCCTCCCCCTGTGTGCGTGGGTTTCCTCCGGGTGCTCCGGTTTCCTCCCACAGTCCAAAGATGTGCGGGTTAGGTGGATTGGCCATGCTAAATTGCCCAAAGTGTCCTAATAAAAGTAAGGTTAAGGGGGGGGGTTGTTGGGTTACGGGTATAGGGTGGATACGTGGGTTTGAGTAGGGTGATCATGGCTCGACACAACATTGAGGGCCGAAGGGCCTGTTCTGTGCTGTACTGTTCTATGTTCTATGTTCTATCTTTACCCAGAGACTGATGTGAGTGTGTAACTTGTTACCACATGAGTGGATGTAGTACACTTGGAATTTCAGAAGGCCTTTGATAAGGCCACACACAAGAAATTAGTAAATAAAATTGGAGCGCATGAGACTGGGGGAAACATACAAGTACGAATTGAGAATTAGTTATCAGCGATAAAGCAGAGAGCAAGAATAAACGGATCATTCTCAGTTGGCAGGTTGTTACTAGTGGGGTACTGCAAGAATCCATGCTCCATCCACAGCCATTCACCATCCATATTAATGATTTGACCGTGGAGACCAATTGTAGGATTTCCAAATTTGCTGATGACTCCAATCTGGGTGAGTGAGGAGGAGGCAAGGAGGTTTTAAGGGGACATGGTCAAACTAGGAAAATGGGCGAGAACATGACAGATGGAACTTGAGGCAAGTGTGGTTACCCACATTGTTGAAAGAAACAAAAGTGGTTCTTAAATGGTGCGAGGTTGGGAAGTGTTGGTGTCCGAAGGGACCTTGGTGTCCTTGTTCACGAGTCATTAAACGTTAGCATGCAGGTGCAACAAGCAATTAACAAGCAGGTGATGCAAAACCTGGAAACGTTGTAAACTGACAGTACTGAGCTTCAGAAGGACGGAGACAAGTTGGTGGAGTAGGCAGATGGGTGGCAGATGAAGTTCAATGCAGTGTCGGGTGAGGTAGGAAGAATATCGAGAGACAATATAAAACAAGGGGTAAAATTCTTCCAGGTGTGCAGGAGCAGAGAGACCTGGGTACATATGTGCATAAGTCATTAAAGATGGATGGCAGAACAAGTGGAAGGAGCACTCAATAAAGCATAATATATCCTAAGCTTTATTAATTGAGAGAGAACAAGAGGTTATGCTGAAATTGTACAAGACACTAGTTAGACCTCAGCTGGAATATTGTGTACAGTTCTGGGAGCCACACTATAGGAAGGATGTGAACACATTGGAGAGAGTGCGGGAGAGGTTGACAAGAATGGTTCCAAGGATGAGAAAGTTCAGTTATGACGATAGATTGGAGATGTTTGGGGCTGTTCTCCTTGGAGAGGAGAAGGGTAAGAGGAGATTTGATCGAACCGTTCACACCACAAGTGGTTTGGGTTTGGAATTCCCTGCCTGGAAGTGTGGAGGATGCAGGTTCAATCGAGGCATTCCAGAGGACATTAGATAACTATTTAAATGGAAACAATGTGCAGGGGTGTGGGGAAAAGGTAGAGGAATGGCACTGAGTCATGCTGCTCATTTGGAGAGCTGGTGCAGACACGATGGGCTGAATGGCTTCCTTCAGCACCGTAACAGTTCTGTGATTCTATGTTGCCCATCATCGCGAGAGGATTTGAGTGCAGGAAGTGGATGTCTTGCTGTCGTTATATGGAGCCTCAATGAGATCTCATTAAGAACACTAGTGTAGGATATTACTTAGACCTCAGCTGGAATATTATGCACAGTTTTGACCCTCATCTGAGGAAGGATTTAGTTGCCAAGGAAGGAGTGCTGTAGTGATTCACCAGACTCACCCCGGGGATGGTGGAATTGTTTCACGAGGAGAGGTTAGGGAGACTGGGTCCACATTCCTTCCCCAGAATGAAGAAGAATAAGGGATGACCTCTTTCAAAACCTGCCGAATCCTTGCAGGACGTGACAGGCTGGGTGTGGATAAGATGTTTCCCCCGGCTGGTGAGTCGAAAACCAGCAGACATCATTTCAGGATAAGGGACCGTCCATTTAATACTGAAATGAGAAGGAATTTCTTCACTCAGAGGGAGGTGAATCTTTGGGATTTTCTACCCCAGGGGGCAGTGGGAGCTCAATCATTGAACATGTTCACAATAGAAACCGATATAATTCTGGAAACCAGTGACATTAAGGAATACAGAGATAATACAGGAAAGTGTCGTCGAGGTAGATGATCAACATTACCGAATTGAACGATGGAGCATGCTCGATGGGCCAAATGGTCTACTCCTGCCCCTCTCTTCCTGAGTGGAGCGGTTTAGGTGAATATTTTATGGCGCGATCTGACCCAAAAAAAAGAGTCCGTTCTGGGCGGGATTAGAGGGGTTGTTGCCAGGAACGGCCCCGCTAGCTAACACCATTCTTTTTCCGGCCTCAACTGGGCTTCGCAGGGGTCGCACTTAGCCACATTTTCTACACTGAGGATCTCCGACGAGCCCTGATCTCTCGACCCCAGGTGACCCCCGGACCCTCTCCCCCCACCCCCCTCCCCCACCCAATGAACTTGTTGGGGGCTCCGTACGCCCCCCCGCACCACACCTCACAAAGGCAGGTCACCCCTGGACCCGATCCCTGGCAGGGGCACTAACAAGGTGCTGGGCTGGCAATGCCAAGGTGCCTGGGTGGCATCAGTGCCAGGGTGCCGCCCAACCCAGGGGCCAGTCACCCAGGGGCCTCCCATCACCTTGGAGAACCACCCAAACTGCCGTTCCTCCTGGTCCCTGTTTGTGGGAACCAGTGCTAAACAGCGCCCGGCTGGGGTCTCCTTGGCGATGCCGGGAGCCAGTTGGATCTGGCAAAGGGATCGCTAAATGAGTTTTTCAAGTCTGGGCCCCACCAATTGTGGGCTGGATCCAGACCACAACGTCACGCGAGATCTCATTAGGTCTCGGGAGGCGTAGCGACCATCGTGAATTCCAGGCGCGGCCTCTTGCGGGATGCGGCTGGTAAATCGTGCCGTTTGTCTTTAAGGGAAAGCTGTATAAATAGCTATGGGGAAAAGGAATGGAAGGATATGCTGGTCAGATGGGAAGATGCTCATGTGGGGTATAGAACGTCATGTGGGGGTGGCACGATGGCGCAGTGGTTAGCACTGCTGCCTCGCCGTGCCAGGGATCGGGTTCGATTCCGGCCTTGGGTGACTGCCTGTGTGGAGTTTGCGCTTTCTTCCCATGTCTGCGTGGGTTTCCTCCAGTTTCCACAGTCCACAGTCCCACGGGTTAGGTGGGGTGACCATGCTAAATTGCCCCTAAGTGTCCAAGGAAATGCAGGTTAAGTGAGGTTATGGGTTATGGCGGGAGTTTTAAGGGAGGAGGTGGCATAGTGGTATTGTCACTGGACTAGTAAACCAGACACCCAGAATAATGCTCCTGGGACCCAAATTCAAATCTCCCCACCACAGATGGTGAAATTTGAATTCAATAAAAATCTAGAATTAAAAATCTAATGATGACCATGCAACCATTGTCGATTGTCGTAAAAACCCACCTAGTTCACTGATATCGTTCAGAGAAGAAAACCTGGTCTGGCTTACATATGACTTCTGACCCACAGCAATGTGGTTCACTCTTAACTGCCCCATCTAGGGCAATTAGGGATGGGCAATAAATGCTGCCACAGCCAGCGATGCCCACGTCCCATGAACAAATTATAAATAGCCCGGTGAGAGTGCTAATTCAGAACACATGTTGGGGGGTCGGTGAGGACTTGATGGGCTGAATGGCCTCCTGCACAGTAAGGATTCTATGAAATACCAGATTGACCAGTTTCATCCCAGAAATTGACATTAATAGATCAAAGAAGGGGCCGAGAATGCTGCCAAGCCACAGGAATCTCTCAGATGATCAATGTTCCGCCTCCTACCTTTTGCTGTATTGGACTTGCCACCTTCACCACACAGAATGGGCTTGAGACTCTGTGAGCGGCAGATTGATTTTTCAAAGTTATTTTCCTTCCTTGCTCTTGTGTTCTGGTTCCTTCTGTCAACAAACATACAGATCACCTTCATATCTAGTAAAGAGGCTCCACCAGGCGTTTAGTCACCAAGAATAAAGGGAAGAGTTTCCAACTTGTCCTAGACAACAAATGTAATATTTTTTCCATACCTCATTCATCTCGCCAATTGCTGTAGTGATTCTCTGTAGCTGTGGTAGGGATCTCAATATATGCAGCCTGTTGTTCTCAGTAATATATGCAAAACCTATAATATAATATATATTCTGGAATATTTTGCTATTTTCTAATAATGTATAAAAGGTCTATTATGTACAAACGTATACTCAATTGACTGTATCCTTTAATATATACAGTTAATGCTATTTTCTGAAATATTCACACAGTTAGGTGTATTGTATAAAAATACTGGGCCTATATAGTATATAAAGAGTCTCTTATATCCTATAAAGTGTATGTGCATTGAACAATAGTATATTCAGATTTTACTGTGTCCTGTGATTGAATCATTTCATTGAATGATATCTTAGATATCTGTTCTCCTGCTTAATCCTCCATTTATGAAGTGGAGCATCAAAAACAGCACGGGTTCAATTCCTGTACCGGCTGAAGTATTAATTAAGGCCTCACCCCTCGCCTGAGATGCGGTAGCCCTCAAGTTAAATCACCACCAGTCAGCTTTAAAGATAGAACAGCCTATGGTCTTCTGGGACTGTGGAGTCATTTACATTTATGGTAATTAATGGGCTTAGTTTTTGATGTGATTTTTGAATGATTATTTATCTTGACAGTATTATGAGCATCTCAAAGACTTCCCAATGTTATTATGGGTTCAAGAGTTCTGCACTTGGCTTATACTGGGTGAGTCAGCGTGGGGAGAGGGTGGAACAGTCGGTGACATGTGTATGAGGGGAAGTGGGGTTGAGGTGTGTATGTGGTGATGAATTGGGGGCTGCATACTTAGTGACAGAATTGCATTAATGTCCCTGCTAACAGAGTCAGGCGTACTGTCCTGCTCACCTCAGCATCTGCCCACTTCCATTTCTAGTTCCAAACTGCTTTTGGTGGAGCGGTTTAGCTGCAACCCTGTGGGGCGAAAACATGGTGGGTGGCACGGCGATTCTGGATGGCCAGATCGTATTGCCGGGAAATGACCCTCGTGTTTACTAAGAATGGAATCAAATTGCTGCCCCCCCCCCCCCCCCCCCCCCCCCCCTCCTCCCCCTCAACTTCCACCATGCTGGAATCTAAACGAAAGAGAAAATGCTGGAAAATCTCAGCAGGTCTGGCAGCATCTGTAGGGAGAGAAAAGAGCGAACGTTTCGAGTCCGATGATTCAAAACGCTGAGGAAGGAGCAGTGCTCGGAAAGCTAGTCTTTGAAACAAACCTGTTGGACTTTAACCTGGTGTTGTAAGACTTCTTACTGTGCTCAAAACACTTTGACAAAGAGTCATTGGACTCGAAACGTTCGCTCTTTTCTCTCCCTGCAGATGCTGCCAGACCTGCTGAGATTTTCCAGCATTTTCTCTTTCGTAACTGTCTAACTGCTTTTTGAAAGACAAAATTGTACCCGCCTCTACCACTGCCTCTGTCAGCCCGTTCCAGGTGCTCACCAGCCTCTGTGTCAAAAAATTCCCCTCTGATCTCTTTTGTATCTTTCCCCTGAAGAGCTGTCTGTCTGAACTGCTGCAGTCCCTGCAGCATGGCAACCTAGCCACTTTTGCCTTAATAGTTATGGTGCGAGTCCAAAACTGGCAATGGAGTGTGACATCCATCATAGAAGCTGCGATTTGCAAGTTAACAGAAGTGACTGCCTGACCCAGGCATGTGTTTTGTCTCCGAGCAATCTGTCAGCTGGGGAGATCACAGTGATGTGGGGAGAAAGGGCGTTAAGTCTCTCCCTGCCATTTTCAGAGCGTGAAGCCCCTTTCTGGGGTGGGCAGGGGGTACTTCCTCAAATTCTGACCTCCCTTCCGAATAATGCCATATTATACTTTATTATGATGTGGAGATGACTGCGATTGCCTGGGGTGAGCACAGTAAGAAGTCTTACAACATCAGGTTAAAGTCCAACAGATCTGTTTTGAATCACTAGCTTTCGGAGCGCTGCTCCATTCGCCTGAGGAAGGAGGTCATGTATACTACTAATGTGGGTGCAGAAATTCCTCAAACCCAACTTAATTTGGGAGTCCTTGCCACAATTAGAACACGACTATTTTCACTCTATCTCTCTATCAGATTAGAAAACAATTTTCAGATGCAAGGGCCACTGCTTGAGTTGGGGAAGGGGAGATCTCGGCTGCATCTAATTGACAGGAAATTTTGAAATGCCATTTGATGCATGCAAATGGATTCAACTCACTGAATTGGGGCATTCAGCATGGTAAAGATGCACTGTGTTCTCTCACAGCTGAAAGAGGGCCATCCAGTTAGATATTCAAGTGACCTATCAATGATCACAGGAAAAAGGATCAACATTCTTCCCAATTACAAGCACTCATCCCAGAATTTCATTTCGAAACATCTTCCTGGTAGTGACTCACCCTCTCCAGCTGTACACATGGCCTGGTGTAATGGGGAAACTAGGATCCTTTATTACTGAAGGAGATGGGGAGGCAGATAGACGATTGGGACTTTTTTCTCCATCAAATAGGGTGGCGTAATTGTGGACACCGGGTTTTGAGATTTGCTACAGGACAGGCAGAGATGCTGGAAATCTGGAGAGAAAGCGCATGATTCGGGAAGCTTCTCTCTGCATTTATTTCCCTCCAGCCTCAGGCAAAGTCCGTATGATCCTGCAATCGTCTTTATCAATGGCAAGACCACACGGTGGGGCTGTGTACTAAATGGACCATTTGAATTCAAATGGGATTGGGAACAAGGGGGTAAAGTAGGTCAGAGTAACTAGGAGCACAGTTACACAAAAATGGTAGTGCAGGTTAACAAGGCCATAAACGAAAAGCACTGCAACTTGTTTCTTTAGTGACATTTTGAAAAGCAGAAGCTATGTTCAACATTTATATAAACCTGTCCACACAGACCATGCTTGCAGTTACTGGGCACAATTTTGGTCTCCATGTTACAAAAATAATATACGTGGAGGCACCAGAGAAGGAGCACAAAAGGTTCACAAGGACGATATCAGAACCTGGAGGTCCTAACTATCAGGACAGGCTGGGCACTTTTCTGTGGAGAAATAAAGGCTTAGAGATGACCTTAGAGGTCTTAAAGATTCTTGAGGAGTTTTTATAGAGTACTTGTAATAATCTCTATTATTGTCACAAGTAGGCTTACATTAACACTGCAATGAAGTTACTGTGAAAAGCCCCTAGTCGCCACATTCCGGCACCTGTTCGGGTACATGGAGGGAGAATTCAGAATGTCCAATTTGCCTAACAAGCACATCTTTCGGGACTTGTGGGAGGAAACCGGAGCACCCGGAGGAAATCTACACAGACATGGGAAGAACGTGCCGACTCCACACAGTGACCCAAGCCAGGAATCGAACCTGGGACCCTGGCGCTGTGAAGCAACAGCGCTAACCACTGTGCTACCATGCCCCCCACGGCAGATGTTTCCGGGGAAGACCAAACCTAGAGGACATTAATGTGAGATACTCATTAATCGATCCAACAAGAAATTCAGAATAAAGAACAATACAGCAGAGGAACAGGCCCTCCGGCCCTCCAAGCCTGTACCAGTCACGATACCAACCTTTGCCAAAACCCTCAGCACTTCCTTGTGCCGTATCCCTCTATACCCATCCTATCCGTGTTTGTCAAGATGCCTTTTGAACGCCGTTAATGTATCTGCTTCCACAACCTCCCCTGGCAACGCGGTCCAGGCACTCACCACCTTCTGCGTACAAAATCTGCCTCGCACATCTCCTCTAAACCTTGCCCCACGGACCTTAAACCTTTGCCCCCTAGTGACTGACCTCTCCACCCTGGAAAAAAATGCCTGCCCATCCATTCTATCCATGCCCCTCATAATCTTGTAGACCTCTATCAGGTCACTCCTCAACCTCTGTCTATCTAATGAAAACAGTCCGAGTCTATTCAGCCTCTCCACATAGCTAACACCCTCCAGACCAGGCAACATCCTGGTAAGCCTCCTCTGCACCTTCTCCAAAGCCGCCACATCCTTCGGCTAGCGTGACGACCAGAATTGTGCGCAATATTCCAAGTGCGGCCTTACCAAGGTTCTATACAACTGTAGCATGACTTGCCAGTTGTCAGGAGTAACTTCTTTACCCAGACTGTGAGAATGTGGAACTTGCCACTTGGAGAATAGTTCTGGTGCGTACCATCGGTACATTTAAGGGGAAACTGCTAAAGCACATGAGGCAGAAAGGAATCAAAGGAAAGAATTCAAATGAGGAACATAGGCTTTAAGAGCAAGAGTACTCATTCGACCCTTCAATCTTGCTACGCCATTCGTTAAGATCGTGGTTGTAATCTCAAATCCACCTTCCTTTATGTTCCCACTACCCTTAACTTTCCTGTCTTTCTAGGGCAGCACAGTGGAGTAGTGATGCCTCACGGCGCCGAGGTCCCAGGTTCGATCCCGTCTCTGGATCACTGTCCGTGTGGAGTTTGCACATTCTCCCCGTCTCTGCCAGGGTCTCACCCCCACAACCCAAAGATGTGCAGGATAGGTGGATTGGCCACGCTAAATTGCCCCTTAATTGGAAAAAATGAATTGGGTACTCTACATTTATATTGGAAAAAAAAACTTTTCTGTCTATCAAAGTAGGCTCATCGGTGAAGCATGAAAACTGGCATTGACCAGTTGGGTTGGGCTGAGTGGCCTGTTTCTGTGCTGTGAATTCCGTTTAACAGCAAGTGAGCTGTCCACTCACCTCTAATAATGAAGGGTGGTACCAATAGAGCTTTTTGATGTTCTTTATCTTATCAACAACTGGCCCAAATGCTATGATTAGTGGTTCATTTTTTTTTTAAAAAGCAAGAAGGTTTGGCTTTTGTACTTTGATCAGAAAAGTTGTTTACTGTGAAAGGTGCATTGTTTAATTATTAGTAAGTCCGCCAATCAGTGAACATTCTCAACAATAGAATTGCTGCTTTCCTTTTGTTAGATTAGAGCCTGGAGATTTGTGCGGCACAAACTCTTATGTAAAGATGCTATCGAACAGCAATATTTGATCAGCCGCGAGAATGGCCAAATCATTGGATATGTGTTAGCAGTGGCATTGAATAACAGGAGTTTCTGGTTGCTTCTTTGGAATTTATTATCTCCTCTTCATGCAGCCGGTCATTCACCTCTTGTAGATTGGCTGCCACCTTTCGCCCCGTGCCAACAGTAACTGCACTCCCAAAACAACTCATAGGCTGTGAAAGCTCGATGAAGCTTCAATAACCCGAAAGCAGGGTTGCCCCTTACCCTTCTGAAGGATTTCACTCCCCCGGCGATTCACGTCCGCAAGCGCTCTGCACCTCTGGCTGGCATTTTATGGCCTTTGCACGGCGGGAAAGTCCATTGACTTTTGGCGGGACAGGACAGGACGATCCGGGAGGCGGGCGGGGCCAGAAACTCACATCCTGGGAGTCCAAAGAAATAAGGAAGGAAGTTGCATTTATATAGCGGCTTTCACAACCTCAGTGTGGTTACTGTCCGGATACAACAACAACTTGCATTTATCTAGCAAATTCAATGTATTAAAACAAGCCGAGGTGCTTCACAAGGAGTGTCACAGGACAACATGCGACACCAAGCCACAGAAGGGGATATTAGGGAAGGTGATCGGAAGCTTTGGTCAAAGATGAACGTCTTAAAGGAGGTAGGAGAGGCAAAGGGAGGGAGTTTCAGAGTTCAGGGCCGGGGCCAGTATGGGCAAGCAGCGGCCCTCGATCCACATGCTGCCCATCTGGGTCCTGAGTGGGGCCCAAGAGGCATTTTGTTGACCGTTGCCCGCGCACAGGGTCTCCACATTCTGCTGACTTCCATCCGCGTAGTTTTTTTCCAACCGGTATGACTGAAGTGATTCGCACGTAAAGCGAGGGCGAGTGAAGTGAGGCGCGTGCTGATTGCTCACAACATTGACTGTGAGAACCGTGCATCCAAACTAGAAATATATCTTTCGTTTTTACCCATTTGAAGTTGATGAGAGTTCTATTAATATATAAATGATTAAGCGTCTTTTATAACTTGCTATGAAATATTTATTCATGGGAGTCATGGTTAATGAACAAGCCCTGATTTCAATCTTGCGGCCAACTGAGGTGAAGGAGGGCCACTCATGCAGTCCACTCACTAGCCCAATGCCCGTCACTAGCCCGGGCACATGAAGGCACTGCCACCAATGGTGGAGCGAATAAAAATCAGGGATTTATAAGAGGCCAGAATTGGAGGAGTGAAGAGAGGTTGTATGGCTGGAATATGTTACACCGAGCAGGTGAGGCTGGGGGAGGTGTTTGAAATCAAAATGCGAATGATACAAAGGAATTGAAATTTAAGAGAAAGGAAGTCATAGAATTTACAGTGCAGAAGGAGGCCATTCGGCCATTAAGTCTGCGCAGGCCCTTGAAAAGAGCCCACACTGCCACTCTATCCCCGTAACCCCACCAAACCTTTTAGGACACTATGGGGCAATTTAGCATGGCCAATCCACCTAACCTGCACATCTTTGGACTGTGGGAGGAAACCGGAGCACCCGGAGGAAACCCACGCAGACACGGGGAGAACGTGCAGACTCCGCATAGACAGTGACCCAGCCGGGAATCGAACCTGGGACCCTGGAGCTGTGAAGTAATGGTGCTAACCACAGTGCTACCGTGCCGCCTTCAGTCGTAGATCTATTCCCTGGAGTTTAGAGCAATGAGCGGAGATATAACTGAAATGTGTAAAATTCATCAGAGGCTTGGCATGGTAGGTACTGGGAGGATAGTTCCCTGACTGGGGAATCGGGAACGATGACCATTGTCTTCGAATGAGGGATGCATCATTTGGGACCGAGATGAGGAGAAATGTCTTCACTCAAAGTGTTCTGAATCTTTGAAATTCTCTACCCCACAGAGCTGTGGAAGCTCAGTTGTCGAACATATCCAAGACAGAGGTCAGATTGATCTCTGGATACGAAGGAAGTTAAGATAAGTGGAGGTAGTGCAGGACATTAGAAGATCAGCCATGATCTTATTGAATGGCAGAGCAGGTATGGCAGACCAACAGGCCTACTCCAGTTCCTATGTCTTATACTCTGATGAGCTAAGTAATGGAAATCAAACCCTGGGCATCATGACAGGTGAGTCCGAGATGCATGTTGTTCAGTTGTGAGTTTGCATAAGTCTACTCGACAACAGCTCTGTGAAGAACGAAAGTTTATCATTTACACAGCCCTTACACGAATGTCAAGCTCTCCCAAAACACTTTAACACCACCTTCCGAAGCCACCAGATGTCTCACCGTGCTTTACAGCCAATGAATTACGTTTGAAATGTAGCCACTGTTGTAATTTCAGTAACATGGCAGCCAGTTTTTACACAGCAAGATCCCATGAGCAACAAGTGAGAAGATTTGTTGTAGTGATGCAGGTTGAGGGGTACGTGTTGGTCAGGCATTCAAAGTAGCGTCATGGGATTTGTCACCTCCACCCAAGAAGGGAAAGTTTTAACATATAAAAAAATAAAAAGAAGGAAGAGTTGCATTTATATAGCACCTGGCATAGTCACCAGATGACTCACCATTGCTTTGCAGCGAATGAAGTACTTTTTAAAGTTTCAGTCGCTGTTGTAATGTTGACACCATGGCAGCCAATCTATGCACAGCAAGATCCCGTAAACAACACTCCGATAATGACCAGATGATCTGTTTTTGGGATATTGGGTGAGGGTGAATTTTTAAAACAATTCCAATTTAGTGTGGCCAAGTCACCTACCCAGCACATCTTTTTGGGTTGTGATCGTGACTCCCACGCAGACACGGGGAGAATGTGCAAACTCCACACGGAGATTGACCCGGGGCCGGGATGGAACCTGGGTCCTCGGCGTCGTAAAGCAGCAGTGCTAACCATTGCGCCACTATGCCGCCCTGGGTGAGGGGTGAATATTGGCCAGGATAACTTCCCTGCTCTTTCTTGAATTAGCGCAGTGGGATCTTTTTCCACTCATCTGAGACTGCAGGCAGGGCCATTATTTTGCATTACATCCGAAAGTCAATGCAGCACTTACTCAGCCAAGATTGTTGTGCTCCAAGTACTGAAATGGGACTTAATCCCCCAACCTTCTAACTCAGAGGAAGAAATGACACCAACTGAGCCATGACTGACACACAAGCAAAGAATCTAGTCCCCGTTGTGGTACTTCAGGAGTACCCCACTGAAGGAGGTGCATTCCATGGAATGCAACCTTGAACTGCTCGACAGGCATCAAAGATTTCAAGAGAAGCACTAAGTTCCATTCCCCAGACAACATCCTTTCCCTCAATCAGTATCAGTGAAAGCAAATTGACCGGTTCTTCATCTCCGTTCTCTTTGTGGAATCTTCATTTGAGTAAGGTGACTGCACCATTCACAAGCTCAGCAGCAGCAATGGCACCATGCATCTCTACAACTCTATTGTCCCAGCCGCAACCATCTTCAGCTGCTTCATCGATGACCTTCCCTGCATTCTCAGGCCAGATGTTTGCTGTTGGTTGCAGTGTTGAGTACCCTTCACAACTGCTCAGATAATGAAGCAGTCTGCGCCCGCCCGCATGCGAGACCTGGATAACGTTTCGGCCTAGGGCTGATAAGTGGCAAATAGCATTCATTCCCCAACTGCTATCTCGAACAAGACAGGGTCTATCCATCCTTTGTTGCCATTTAACACCATTTCCATCCCTCACTATCAACATCCCGGTGGTTTCCATTGACCAGTAATGTAACTTTTAATTAATTAATAATCTTACATTAACGCTGCAATTAAGTTGCTGTGACAAGCCCCTATTTGCCACATTCCGGCTCCTGTTCGGGTAGACAGAGGGAGAATTCAGAAATCTCAGCCGGTACGGGAATTGAGACCGCCCTGCTGGCCTTGTTCTGCATTACAAACCAGCTGTCTAGCCCACTGAGCTAAACCAGCCTCCTCTTCATTGTTTGTTTTGGGGGGCGAGCAGGGAGCTGATAGCAGCTAAATCCCATGTCGGCAGCCTTCCTATCATGTCCCCAGAGCTAAGGGGAAATGTTTCTACGGATTAATAACCTGGATTGCGTCCACGATAGCACTTATAGAACAAAGCTGAACGTCAAACACAAGATTTCTCGTAAAAAAGTGGAGGTTTAACAATCTTTGAATAATAACAATGATGTCAGTCACAGTCTGTGTGCCAGGGTCTGAACTGATCTATATTGTGCCATTTCATGATTGGTTGTAAATCAACTGGCCAGGCTTGTCCCTCCCACAGATAAACAATGTGTAAATTGGAAGATAATGTAAAATAAATCTCTTTTTTTTACCATATTGTAACATGACATGTTGAACATGTTTGGACTCATCTCTTTTATGAAGGTTGTTTCTGAGGATGACTTTGTTTAATTGTTTTCCTTACCCCTTTGCTTGCTATTGCTATGCCAGGCTGGAAATTCTGTAGCGCATGGCACACCTTCTGACTCCCCAGGGTCTCTCTGCCACCTAACAGGCATGTGTTAGCAGTGTGATCGAGCGCTGTCACCTTGCCTGGATGGAATGCAACTGCATCAACACTGAATGAGCTCAACGCCATTCAAGGCAAAGCAATCCTCCCTTCATCGATGCCCTCTCCACCACTTCAAATATCTGCGCTCTCCACCACTGATACCCTGGTTGGAAATGTCCCCACATTGCGCAGAGTGCTGGAGAGATCAAGCGAGAGAAGCTGTGTGAAACTCACCCGCTTCACAGACATCCTGGGCTGGATTCTCCATTTCAGCGGCGAAGTGCACCCGGTGCCAGCGACCGGGAAATCGGCGTGAAACCCTCACCGATTGCGGCACCGATGAGGGGCTAGCACCGGCCCCGACTGAAACCCCCTGCCTCAGGTGCCGAAAACGACCGGACAATGGCCGGGACCCAGGCCGCGTTTAGACACGGCTGGCGACCTGCAGCGGTCACGCCATACAACATGGCACCGGCCGTGCGTGACCCCAACCCGGCATCCGCGACCCCACAGCCCACCCCCTGGCCACCCCCCACCAGTCCCCCCAGCCGTCGTAACAGCCTCCCCGGCCAGCGACACAGAACATAGCCATGTATGACAGCGCTGGACACAGTGCGCATCCGGAACCCCGGGTTCCTGACCGTTGGACCCACACATGTCCCACGCTGTCGGGAACTCAGCCCATCGGGGATGTAGCAACGCCGTTGAAATGGCGCGTGTCATGATGATGGCAATTCGGAGGGGGCAGAGCATGGTGGATCAGCGTCAAACTGGCGCTGGATCCGGTTTCGGCACAAAAACCCATTCTCCGCCTGATTGACGAACATGATTTCGCCATCAGGCTCCGGAGAATCCCGCCCCCTTCTCACCGGATTACTCGGGGGAGAGGTGGAGCGAGGCCTAAAGCACACCAGCAAAGCCTGGATTCTGAGAAGGGTGCCCCTATCCCAAATAACATAGAAGCCCTCCTTCCCCTGCCAGACGGAGATCGGACCTCCCCAGCATCAGCCCCCCCCCCCTTGCTAAAGCATCCGCACCACCAGGACGGCGACATCGGTGCATCCTCCCCACGTGCTGTCATAAGGGCCTCTCCCCTCTCTGCCCACAAATAAGGGGAACTCCCTCACCAGAGCCCTCTTTGCACTGCCCCCTCCATGTGCTCACTTGGCATTGCCCACATCGCATTGACCCCTTTGTACTGCCAGGCTGCCCAGCCCAGCCTTGACCTTAATCTCCGGGGCCTCCAGGCACATCCGCGCTCCTGGCATGGTCATCGCAATTGGTTTTTGCTGTTGAAAACCTGTAATGATTCACGCCAGCGTGACGTCATGCCTCCAGGCCGGGAGCATAGGTCCTGGGTGGATGTTACGGCATAAAGCCATTTAGTTACATTAAAATATAGTCAAATTCATGCAAATCTGGTCCAGGCCCTCGCTGATCTCGTCCCCAGACTCTCTCCCTCAGCTGAGACCTGGAGACCCACCCTGCACTCGAACAACTAGCGATGAGCAGTAAAAAAGCGGCCTTGTTGGCGAGGACTGCATCCCTACTCCTCCTCTCAGCTAAATATATTTTCATTGTGAAGAGCCATTGAAGGCAGGGCCTACCAAATCAAACTCCTTGACCAAGGGAAGGTGTATGGCTTGGAGGAATTATAATGGAGGTGGAAAAGGCAAGGATTATTATTGTTCTTAAAGAATGTTGTTGTAATTCTGCAAGCAGCTAAGTTGAGTTTATGCTGGTGCACCTTTATTGGTAATGGTTTGCTCTCAATACAGAACAGGGCAAAGTACAATTGAAGGTTGCTGCGGAACAATGGGATCAAAACAGTAAAGTGCAGGAATAAAAGATCAAATACTTCATTCAAGAAAAAACATAGCTCAGTTAAGCCTATAAAGGATGAAAGCCTTGAATGTATATGGCTCCGATCACATACTCAAGACATTCCAAAGCACTTTACAGCCAATTTGCACACAATCAAATCCCACTACAGCAATGAGATTCATGGTAAGATATTCTGTTTTCATACTGCTGATTGAGGGATAAATATTGACCAGGACAGCGGGTATAACTCCTGTGCTCTTTTTTGAAATAGTGCCTTCGGATTTGTTACATCCCGTGAGAGGGGAGATGTCTGATCTGAAAGACGGCCCCTCTGACAATGCAGCTTTCCCTCGGTGAAGGTGGAACGGACAGCCAGCAAGGATTGATTCAAATCAACCTCAAATTGGGACCTGTAAAAGAAAAGAATCCTCAAGTATAGTCCCCTCCATTATAATCAACAACTGATAGCAAGGACTGATTTCAAGACCATGAACTCTTGAGCCTTGGGCAATGGCCATAAACGGCTCTGGTGATTTATGACTTTCTTTGATGGTCTTCTCTGCCCTCTCACCTTTGTCTCGGCTGATGGATTGAAAATCTTCCACCTCTGAACGTCCACCTCTGAACGTGGTCTCCATCCATTTCACAAGCGTGCCTGAGCCCGTCAGCGCAAAACGTGTGCCTGACGTAACGAGGAAACTGACGCCAGGGACCAGGGCACTTGCCATTTTCGGGATGCCCGGAGCTGGAAATTCTGCAGATCTTTCCACTGCGAGGCGGGTGTGCACGGAAGAGTGGGGAAGGGTTGCCCGGTACTGGGCCAAGGTTGTGTGTTCAGATTCCAGCACGGCAGCTTGCGGAATTGAATTCAACAAACCTTGTGCGGCGAGCAGCAAAATGAACAGTTTGCGACTGCCTCCCTTGTCCCTGGAATTTTGGGATTCCGGTGGCTGCATTTTGCGTCTCCCAGGTTCGGTATGACACGGCTAGGTGAAGAGTGCAGTAATGTGCGAGATTGAATTTCCCTCTACTCTATCCCACCAATTTGCCTCGGCCTCAACTCGGAGCACTTTGCACAATTGGCATGCTGTGGCTGCAGTGAATGGATTTGTTAATCTCGTGCCAAATCAGATGGATTTTGTGCTGTAGGCTTCTATCCTGTGTAGAAGCTGCTTTGAGACTGCTGAACTCATTTTGAACAGGAGCCATCCAGTCAGCAGAAAGTCAACATGTGTAAAACCTTTACTGCTTTGAACAGCAACGAGTGAAGAAATAACGTCTCTCACGACTTCAGAAAGTTCCAAAGCGCTTTACAACTAATGAAGCCCTTTTGAAGTGTAGTCTCTGTTATAAAGCAGGGAACACAACAGACAATTTACACACTACAAGGACACAGTTAGAGCCAACATGATAATGATCATGTTTTTAGTGATATTGATTGAGGGATCAGTCTTGACCCAAGACACCGAGAAAAAATCCATAAGACCATAAGACAAAGGATCAGAATTAGACCACTCAGCCCATCGAGTCTGCTCCGCCATTCAATCATGGCTGATATTTTCTCATCCCCATTCTCCTGCCTTCTCCCCATAACCCCTGATCCCCTTATTAATCAAAACCTATCTACCTCTGTCTTAAAGACACTCAGTGATTTGGCCTCCACAGCCTTCTGCGGCAAAGAGTTCCACAGATTCACCACCCTCTGGCTGAAGAAATTACTCCTCATCTCTGTTTTATAGGATCGTCCCTTTAGTCTGAGATGTCCTCTGGTTCTAGTTTTTCCTACAAGTGGAAACATCCTCTCCACATCCACTCTATCCAGGCCTCGCAGTATCCTGTAAGATCCCCTCTCATCCTTCTAAACTCCCAACGAGTACAGACCCAGAGTCCTCAACCGTTCCTCATACCACAAGTTCTTCATTCCAGGGATCATTCTTGTGAAACTCCTCTGGACCCTTTCCAAGGCCAGCACATCCTTCCTTCGATACGGGGCCCAAAACTGTTCACAATACTCCAAATAGCCCTCTTGACATGAATGCTAACATTGCATCCACCTGATCTAAATTTGTCAGACGTGGCTCTCTCCTCCGAATCCGAAGATTGTGAGTTCACTGTTCATTGTCAAGGACCTTAAACCAAGGCCCTGGCTCCCCTTTCTGCCAGACATAAAAGATCCCATATCGCTATTTCAGAGAGGGGCAGGGGAGTTACCTCTGCTGTTCTGTCCAGTACAATCAACATCCCTAA
The DNA here is from genome assembly GCF_902713615.1 of Scyliorhinus canicula. Taxonomy (NCBI): domain Eukaryota; kingdom Metazoa; phylum Chordata; class Chondrichthyes; order Carcharhiniformes; family Scyliorhinidae; genus Scyliorhinus; species Scyliorhinus canicula. Next base: position 279,282,652 of record NC_052147.1, on the reverse strand, counting down.
AACATTAGGTGAACATTGTCACATTGCTGGCTGTGGCAGCTTGCTATGAGCAAATTGGCTTTTGTGTCACATCAGTGACAATATTCAAAAATACATCATTGTCAAATAAAGTACTTTGAGGTGTCCTGTGGCCATGGGCAGCACAATTGAAATGCAAGTCTTTTTGCTTTTCCTCCTTCAAAACATGTGCAACGAGAGACAAAAACAGAAAATACTGGACAATCACAGCAGGTCTGGCAGCATCTGTGGAGAGAAAAGGAAGCAAATGTTTCGAGTCTCGATGACACATTATCAAAGCAATGAGAGGCCATTTAATATTTTAATAATGATCTTCATTATAGCCACAAGTATAGAATCAGAGAATTTACAGTGCAGGAGGAGGCCCTTGGCCCATCGAGTCTGCACTGGCCCTTGGAAAGAGCACCCCACGTAAACCTATCCCATCCCCGTAGCCCAGTAACCCCACCTAACCTTTTTTGGTCGCTAAGGGCAATTTATCATGGCCAATCCACCTAACCTGCACGTCTTTGGACTGTGGGAGGAAACCGGAGCAGCCGGAGGAAACCCACGCAGACACGGGGAGAACGTGCAGACTCCGCACAGACAGTGACCCAAGCGGGTCATGCCGCCCATCTGAAAGACAGCACCTCCAACAGTGCAGCACTCCCTCAGTACCACACTGAAATGTCACTCTACATTAAATGTTCGAGCCCAAGGTGTGGGACGTGACCCCGTAACCTTCTGACTGAGAAATGAAATTGCTACCCGTGTCTCACAGCTTTCCTGTCAGAGCAAAGTTTCAGAGTGTTGGCGAGTGGCTTCAATATTCATACGAAGGCCTTTTTAACAGTAAAAAAGCATGCAACAGTAAAATGAGATATTCTGTAATAACAAACCACTGTGGGTCGATGAGAGCACTGTAAGCTGCACAACACGAGATGGAGCATCGATGGTGATTGTCGTAGAAGCAACTTCATAAAATGATAAATTAATCTCGAAAAAATGCTAGCATATTTATACTCCTATCACAAATTGAGGACATCACTTCAAAGCCGATGAAGGATTTTTGGTGTGTAGTCACTTGACATGTGGGGCAATGCAATAGGCAATTACACATAACAAGCTCCTTGCCCTTGTACCCTATGCCCCTATGAACAAAGCCTCGGCACCCGCTCCCGGGACCCGATTCTCCCCACCGGTCGGGGCTAGCAGCGCGACGGTTGCTAAGCCTGCGCGCCAAGGGTCACGGCGGCTGACGCGCACGATGACGATGACGTCAGCCGCGCATACACGGATTGGACGGCTCCAACCCGCGCATGCGCAGATGACGTTATCACGCATAAGCGTCAAATCTTTGTATTTAAAAAAAAAAGAATAACCTCTAACAGTTTGCAGTATAATTTAGGGCCGTTAATTTTTCTCACAGATCTTTTGAAGTTTATTCAGCCGTGTGTGATGTGATTCAGGTTACTTCTGGTGAATTGTAAAATGAGACATTCATTTTAATCATTGTGCAGTGGAAAATAAAATTCTATTGGGAAATTCTGGCAAAGGCACAGTGCACCAAATGGCATCCTTCTGTGATGTAATGTCCAAAGACGTGGAGATTAGGTGGATTGGCCATGATAAATTGCCCTTAGTGACCAAAAAGGTTAGGAGGGGTTATTGGGTTACGGGGATAGGGTGGAAGTGAGGGCTTAAGTGGGTCGGTGCAGACTCGATGGGCCGAATGGCCTCCTTCTGCACTGTATGTTCTATGTTCCATGTAATAATTCTATTTTATTATTCCCTTTGCCATGGCCGGTCCCCTTCCTCTTCTGGCACACGGTTGTTCGGCCGCATTTCTGGTCACCACACTTCAGGAAGAACGTGAAGCTCTCTGAGAGCAGATTGACCACAATGGTTACAGGGTTGAGGGACCTGAGCCACAAGGTTGGGTTACAGAAGCTGAGGTCGTTCTCCTCGGAGCAGAGGAGATTGAGGGAAAGGAGATTTGATGGAGGCTTATGACAGGTTTAGGTACGGCAGACCTAAAGAAAAAAGTTTCCATTCGCTAAAGGGGGCAGAGATTGAAGGTTTGGGACAAGGGATACAGGAGGAGGAGTCTGAGGAAGAACATTTTGCACAGTGAGAGGTAATGATCTGGAACTTGCTGCACCCAACGGGGGAATGGAAGCAGAATCCGTTGGTGATTTCAGAAGGAAATTGGATGGTTACCTGAGGGAAATTAATTTGCAGGGTACTCGGACTGGGGGTGGGGGGAAATTGGACTGACCTGATTGCTCAGTTGAAGCTGGCCAGGACATAATGGGCCGAATAATCTCCGTTTGGGCCATTATTACTCTGTGACTCTGAGAATCTAGGTCTGGAACATTAGATTGAAGCAAAACGCTTGAGTGGCATATAGGTCTGTAATGACACTGGGGTGTCCTGAAAACAACTGCTTTGTATTAGAGAATACCGCGTTTGCAGTCAGTGTCAAACACTAAACTAAAGATGCATTGGAATGAGCAGACTAAGCACCGTACAGTAGCCAGTCACTCCCACACAATTAGATATGGTAGGAACTTTTCAGATAAGACATTGTTTATGACTCCCTTGCTAATGGGAAAAGGTTATTCAAACACCTTGACTGTGATATACCATCAAAGACAGCATTGATCAAAGAGTGACCTCAGATCTCATTAAACTTCAGGTGATGGAGCTGGATGTCACAATGGGGTAGAATATCTTTGTGCCAAGACAGCCAGACAATCTGGTTACATGCTGAATGAGATGTGCTGCGCAGACCTCAATCTGGTTCTCAATGGAGAAAGTTACCTCCCGTTTCTCATCCATCCAAGCCGTGGCGCAGCACGGTAGCGCAGTGGTTAGCACTGTGGCTTCACAGCGCCAGGGTCCCAGGTTTGATTCCCAGCTTGGGTCACTGTGGAGTCTGCACGTTCTCCCCGTGTCTGCGTGGGTTTCCTCCGGACGCTCCGGTTTCCTCCCACAAGCCCCGAAAGACATGCTGTTAGGCAAATTGAACATTCTGAATTCTCCCTCAGTGTACCCGAACAGGCATTGGAATGTGGCGACTAGGGGCTTTTCACAGTAACTTCATTGCAGTGTTAATGTAAGCCGACTTGTGATTATTATTATTATTATTAATAAAGCTAATTGCTGGCTCCCCTTCTCACCCAGCTCAAAGCGATTGTTCAAATGTACTCACTGGGAAGGGATGGGTTGACATATGCAACCCCCCCCCCGCTTTAAACCCTGAGGTCAGAGTATGATTTACAGACAGGGATTGATGGATTTTTGTTGGACAGGGTTTTAAATATTGCAGGATCAAGGCAGTTTAATGAGGTTGAGCTACAGATCAACCATGACCCATTTGAATGGCAGAACACGCTAAAGGGGCTGAATAGCCCATTCTGATTCCTGTATGGTTAGCATGGGAAATGGGAAGGTATTGACACAGTAACTGCGAAAGCTAAATCCGACTTGAGAGAGCTTCGGCATGTTGGTTTTCTTAACATGCAGTTGGAGTCGCTCCCTGATGGAGTTATCTACCTCAATCTCAATGCAGCCTACGGCACTGTGTGTCATAAAGGCCTACTAGTCAAGTTTTCTAGGGCCCTACCACCCAGGATTGTTGATACCATGACTTCTCTTCCTCAAGTCCAGGTGAGGTCCAAATCCAGCACATGGAAGAGGCAGCGAAATTGCCTTACTCAAGGATCAATACTGGCCCCCATCCTGATTAATCTGTACAGAAATGGCTTGCCAGCCACATGCAGTCGCAAATTCATCTATGCAGATGGCACCGCTGTGCTTACCAAGAGAGAGTTTTCAAGGACACGAACAGTGCTCTTAATGATGACCTTAGTAAACTCTCTGATGACTGCTTCAAACCAAGAGCTGCCAAAACCGTACCATGTGTCCACCACCTTGACAATGTAAGAAGTCACCAAGAATTTGACCTCTACCTAAACGGCAGCCACGTCAAACACCACCCTCCACCGACCAATCTCGGTGCTGTTTTGGACTGCACATTGACCTTTCAGCCACACCGCCAGGAAATCTCAGCTAAACTGAAGAATTGCAACAATCTCAGCAACAAACTAGCAGCAGCCCTCTTGGGGAGCCAGAACCTTTAAGCACCTCCTCTTTGGCTCTCTGCTGCTCCGTAGCTGCTGCCTGGGAGAAATCTGCACATTGCAAACTGGTGAGATGTCCAGGTGAGTGAGACCATGAGGAACACCTCAGGAGTAACCTGGTCAACAGACACAAGTTGACTACCTGTGCTCTGCAGCATTGTGTAGGCACAAATCCGTCGTGTCGCTGGCACAGCACGACTGCGGGTAAGTGTGCTCAACAATCCGGAGATGCCACTGGTAGAAGATATTACCCACCCAGCCAGCCAACGCTTCATCTCAAAGGCGACCAATCTGGACCAACCTGCCCAAGCTAGGCAGCTCTGCTGCGGACTTGTGGAAGGACCTGTGGCACAACACCGACTGCAAAGCCCAGAACCAGCAGTTGGTTGATGATCCCACGTTGGAAACCCCAAGCTTTGACCTCCTTTGGGGGCGAATGGGTCAAACTTAACAGGTTTTGCATTGGAGTCGGTCCCTGCCGCAACAATCTCCTCCGTTGGGGACACCGTGACTCACTCCTGTCCAACGGAGTCGAAGTGCAAACCATGGTGCATATATCGACAATTGCCCCGAGCCTTTCTTCAGTGGCCCTGTTCTTCAGTGGCCCTCTCAGGGGCTGGTTTAGCACAGGGCTAAATCGCTGGCTTTTAAAGCAGACCAAGGCAGGCCAGCAGCACGGTTCAATTCCCATACCAGCCTCCCCGAACAGGCGCCGGAATGTGGCGACTAGGGGCTTTTCACAGTAACTTCATTTGAAGCCTACTTGTGACAATAAGCAGTTTTCATTTCATTTCACTGCCCTGCGCCAGGCTGACGAGGAGGTTGTCGACTAGCTGAAGAATTCCAAATTGGTCACCTAGCTCTTCATCAGTGCCTGCAATAGTAGTAGCTTGTCTTAAGTGTGCAGTGCATTATTGAATCTGAATCTGAAGGTGAGGTATCCAGGCTAGAACGACCACAGGTAACTCTTCTGAGTTACCATCTTTTTTAATTACTTGGTATCAGGATATGACAAGGGCTGGTCAAGGTTCCATTTTTACCCATCCCTAGATCCCTCAAGAAAAAGAAAGACTTGCATTTATATAACACCTTTTTTGCTATATAAATGCTGAACGTTTCAAAGCACTTCACAACCAGTGTAGAATTTATGAAATGTAGTCAAGTATTGTTAGTTAGGAAATGTGGCAGGCACAGCAAGCCCACACCAACATCAAGGTGGGAATCAGCACATAAACTGTCTTTGTGGTATTGATTGAAAGTAAATACCGGCCGGGACACTGGGGAGAACTCTCCTACAGTTCTTCAAAAGAGTGCCATAGGACCTTTTACCACCAAACAGGGCATAGAAAAGACAACACCCCTGGCAATGTAGCACTCCTTCAGTAGAACACTGGTTTTCGTAATCAAGAGCTGGAATGGGGTCATGAACCCAGAGCCTTCAAACTGCTGAGATGAGGAGGAATTTCTTCTTTGAAGGTCATGAATCTTTGGAATGCTTTATCCAAGAGCTGCTCAGGCTGGGACAGTGAATACGTTCAAGGCCGAAGTGGACGGATGTTTGAGCTATCGAGAGTCAGGGATTATGGAGTATCGGTAGACAATTGGGGTTGAGGCCAAGATCAGATCATCCATGATCTATTGAATGGCAGAGTAAGCTCATGGACGTCCATTTGGACTATTCCTGCCACAACCAAAACTTGATAAGGTGGTGGTGGCTAGCCATTTTGAATGATTTTGTTAGCAATCAAGAGATTGCCCTGGTACTGCAGAGACCTTTAAAAGTCTTATTGGCCTGATGGGTAGAGGTGGCATGCTCCATTATCTTTCCTGAAGAGCTTCAGTGAACTCCTTGGATTTTTAACAAATCTTTTATTCCCATGACCTTATGCCAAGCCACAAATGGCCTGGCTTATTAAATTGAGTTTGGCAGGAAAGAGGGCAGAAGGCCATGGTCCCATCAGCCAAGATCTTATTGACTGGTGGAGCAGATTTGAGTGGCCAAATGGCCTATTCATGCTCCTATTTCTTGTGATCTAATGGCTCTCAGTTGTTCATCCTCTGCCATGGTCAGCACATCACCGTATCCACATAGAAAGCATGGTTTATTTGGTCATTTATCACAATGCCAATTATGGGACCCTACAGTGTGCCAATTGGCTGCTGTGTTGTCTGCATTGCAACAGGGGCTACATTTAAAGTGCCTCATTGGTTGTAAAGTGCTTTGGGATGTTGAGTTCATAAAAAGCCATACAGGTGTGCAATCCATTTTTTTTCTTGGCAAAGAGGCTGTTTGCAAAGTTCAGAGTGGAGTGATTGCAATCTCCCAGACGATGTGGACTGACCGGGAGGCGGAGAACGCAATCTGCTGAGGCCACGGGAAGTGGAGAAAGCCTGTCCATCCTAATCATGGGAGTGGAGGAGCCAAGGGGGAGGCCATTCAGTCCCTCAAACCTGTGGTGCTCTTCAGTTAGATCTTAGCCGCTGTGTGTCAGAACTCCATCTGCTTGCCTTGATTTCATCTGCCTTAGTATCCTTGTCCAACAACAAACTTATCGTCTTAGCATTGAAACTTTAGATTGACCTGAACAGATTTTTTTGAGGAAAGATAGTCCAAGATAGTCCTCGATTTCACCCCACTCTTTTCCAGTGGCAATTGAACAACCCCTTCAAGCCGGACACGGAATCGGATGATGGATGGAGTGAAGACTTGGCATCAAGCCAGTGTGAGTTGCTTCTGAGCAGGGATAGGGTTAACCTTCAGAAGGGTGCACTGCTTTTATTTCTCAGTGTGCTCATTTCCACCTGTTGGGTATTCTATTTACCCCGGGGTGGGGGGGGGGGGGGGGGGGGGGGGGGGGGGGGGAGTGCGAGTCTAGCACCAAAGTCCCATACGTCTGTAGAAATCCATCAGCATCAGATCTCTAAGCGAGGCACCACCCCCTCAGTGAAAGGCAGCCCTGAAGGGAGAGGATTAGCCGCCTGGTCTGTCCATTTGTCACATACAGTCTTTCAGTCCCAGTTTGTCACGTTGTCTCCACTTACCGAGAGGGACGGTGAGGGGAAAGATTAACCCTATATTGCCCACGTTAGCACTTCCCTGACCTTTCTCTCTCTGTAGGGTTTCACTGCTGAAAGCACTGATTCTTGTTCAGACAATTGTGCCTCAGGGAGCAGCAGCAAATTACCTCAACACAGTCGCCATTCTTGCAATCGCTTGGCTGTGCAACAAGGCACTCATTCAGGTGGAATACGACTGTGGCTCTGGTAGCACTTTTACCTCTTGAGTCGGCAGGTTGAGAGTTTAAGTTCCGTTCCAGAGACTTGGGCATAAAATCTAGGCCGGCATTCCCAAAGGGAGTATTGAGGCGGTGCTGCACGGTCAGAGGTACTGTCTTTCGGATGAGACATTAAACCAAGGCTTGCCTACCCTCTAAGGTGAACGGAAAATATCTCTCAATTCCATTTTGGGGAAGGGTAGAGGACTTCACCCAGAGTCCTGGCCTCATGGGCGGCACGGTAGCCCAGTGGTTAACACTGCTGTTTCACAGGGCCAGGGTCCCAGGTTCGATTCCCGACTTGGGTCACTGTCTGTGCGGAGTCTGCACGTTCTCCCTGTGTCTGCGTGGGTTTCCTCCGGGTGCTCCGGTTTCCTCCCACAAGTCTCGAAAGACATTCCGTTAGGTGAATTATTCTGAATTCTCCCTCTGTGTACCCGAACAGGCGCTGGAATGTGGCAACTAGGGGCTTTTCACAGTAACTTCATTGCAGTGTTAATCTAAGCCTATTTGTGACACTAATAAAGATTATTATTGTTATTATTTACCCCCCTTGACCAATATCCTTTAAAGAAGAGGGTGACCTAGCCATTGCTGTTTGGAAGAGTTTGCTGTGCGCAAGTTGGCAGTTGCATTTCCTACATTGCAAAAGTGACTACGTTTCAATTCTATATCGTTGGTTGTAAAGTGCTTTGAGACCTTTCAAGTGGAGAAAGGTGCTCTATAAATGCAGCATCTTTTTCTCAATTTATTCCAACATTATTTGGGGACCACAGTTGAGTGTGATCCAGCCATTGCTGGACATCTGCACCTTTGTACTTTCCAGCAGGTGTCAAGGAGGGTTACCAGAAACCAACGTTTTCCCTTTTTTTTATAGGTAGTGACATTTGAATCAACCAGAACTCTAATGACCATATCCTAACTCACATCAAATCCCAAACACCCATCACTCAATTCTTCCTTCAAATTCCTCCAAGTCATCTCACTTCCCCATCACCCTAACCACCTCCAGCTTAAAGCCCTCTGATATCTCTGTGCCCCTCCAACTCTGGCCTTTTGCACATCCCCAATATCCATCCCTCCACCATTGGCAGTTTATTTTTTTTAATGTATTTTATTACAAACATGTATCAAAACAGGTTACAACAAATAAACACCCCAGGCAACATACTTCCCAACAATCAACTGTACAGTCGGTAGGGAGTTTTTTTCCTTTTTTCACCCCCACCCCCTTCCCCGCGACGTACAGCTCCTCAAACACGGTCACAAACATCCCCCACCTTTTCTCAAACCCCGCTGCAGAGGCCCTGAACTCACACTTTATCGTCTCCAGCCGCAGGAAGTCGTACAGGTCACCCAACCAAGCCGCTACCCCCGGTGGCGATACCGACCGCCACTCCAGTAACATTCGCCGCCGTGCAATCAGAGAGGCGAAGGCCACGACATCGGAACCATTGGCAGTTATGCCTTCTTCTGCTTGGGCCCTAAGCAGGCCAGCAGCACGGTTCGATTCCCGTACCAGCCTCCCCGGACAGGCGCCGGAATGTGGCGACTAGGGGCTTTTCACAGTAAATTCATTGAAGCCTACTCGTGACAATAAGCGATTTTCATTTCATTTCAAGCTCTGCAACTCCCTTTCTAAACCTCAACACCTCCCTTTTTAAAAGCAAAATTCCTTTAAATCACCTATTTAGCTACTGTTCTAATATCTTTTTGTATTGATCGGTGTCAAATTTTGTTTCTTCTTGAAGTGCCTCGTGCTTTGTAATTGCAAGGTGATTTTGGTCTCGTGCCATAGCTGATTCAGCCCTGACAGGGACAATGTGACCAGCACCTTCTATAGACCCATCATGGCCCAGTACAAGGGGGCTCACTGCAGCAACGGGAGCCCCATGCTATCGAAGTTACATCGTACCAAGAGGACATTTAAACTTAAAAGGTTTTGCTCTTCCGGTTTTCACCATTCAGTGCAATCAAACCAGAATGACTGTCCTGTGAATACTATGCCGATTAAGAATCTCCCCCCCCCCCCCCATCGACTTTGGGCCAACTCACAGTTTCTTCCCCCAAATCCAAAGGATGAATATTTATGAATCCTCACTGTCATGTTTGCTCCCTGCACCTTTCATTATTCCTCCTCTTATATGCCTATTTTTAAAAATTGATTGAACTCGCCAGGCAGAGGATGTACTAGAATAGTACTGGAAGCGAGAGATTTATTTCAGTTCCTTGGAAAAATTAGAAAGAAAAGAAAGTTAATGGGAAACTTGTTTGAGGTGTCTAAAAGTTGTGAAGGGTTCTGACAGGGTAATGAGAAACTGGTTCCACTGGAAGGTGGTCTGAGGGTAATTGGCAAAACTGGCGACGGTGAGAATTATTTTTTGCCCAGTGAATTGATAAGGCTGCTGGAAGCAGATTCAGTCGCAACTTTCGATAGGGAATTGGGTCGGCACTTGAAGGAGAATTGAAGAGAATGGGCGGCACGGTAGCACAGTGGTTTGCACAGTTGCTTCACAGCAAAGGGTCCCAGGTTCGATTCCTGCTTGGTTCACTGTCTGTGCGGAGTCCGCACGTTCTTCCATTGTCTGCGTGGCTTTCCTCCGGGTGCTCCGGTTTCCTCCCACAAGTCCCGTAAGAGATTAGGTGAATTGGCCATTCTGAATTCTCCCTCTGTGTACCCGAACAGGCCCCGGAGTGTGGCGACTAGAGGATTTTCACAGTAACTTCATTGCAGTGTTAATGTAAGCCTACTTGTGACAATAATAAAGATTATTATTATTAGGAGCAGGAGTAAGGGGCGGCACGTAAAATAAATAAAAATAATAGAATAAATAATCTTTTTATCGTCACAAGTAGGCTTACATTAACACTGCAATTAAGTTACTGGGGAAAGTCCCTAGTCGCCACATTCCGGCACCTGTTCGGGTACACAGAGGCAGAATTCAGAATTCCCAGCTGGTACAGGAATTGAACCTGCGCTGCTGGCCTTGTTCTGCAACACAAACCAGCTGTCTAGCCCACTGAGCTAAACCAGCTCAGTGGAGAAGCTGCGTTGGCGCAGTGGTTGGCGCTGCTGCCTCTTGGTGGCGTGACCCGGGTTCGATTCCAGCCCCGGGTCACTGACTGCTTGCACATTTTCCCCGTGTTTGCGTGGATCTCACCCCCACAACACAAAGATATGCAGGGCCGGTGAATTGGCCATGCTAAATTGCCCCTATATTAAAAAAATAGTAGCAGGAGTCGGCCATCCAGCCCGTCGAGCCTGCAATCACATAGTGGCTCATCGTCTACCTCAACGCCACTTACCCCTGCTATCCCCATGTCCCTTGACGTCATTAGTCTCCAGGAATCTGTCGATTTCTGTCTTGAATATGCTCATTGATTGAGCTTCAATAGCCCTGGGATAGAGAATTCCAAAGATTCACCAACCTCTGCGTGACGTGAAATAAATTATTCTTCATCTCAGTCTTAAACGGCCTGCCCTTATTCTGAGAATCAGCAGCGCTGTACAAATGTCTTCTCAAGGACAATTAGGAATGGGTAAAAATGGCTTTGCCATTGACACTCACATTGCATGAAAAAAAAGATGTCACTTGAGGAGACCAACATGGTCTTTGCCAAAGTGTGAGACTAAACCACCAGATGGGGGCGGCCCTGCCAGTCTTTGAGACATTTTAAACGGAGTGTGTCATCCACCCATTGTTTTGTGATTTATTTTCGCTGGAACAGCTTTACTACTCAACCTCACTTGCCCTGTACATTTATTCCTCTTAATCTTTGCCAGTTATTCTTCCTGCACTGGATGGGCACTGCCATCACTCTACCCTCACTCATCCAGTATGTGGTTATACAACCACTTCGATGCTAACTGCTTTTCCTCACCCCAATGTCTTTATGGCGTCTGCATTCTCTTTGCCCTCTTTCCTTTCTCTCTCTCCCCCCTTGCTTCTTCTGTTTGTTTGTCTCCCCTCTGCCTACTTCCCTCACTGCCTGTTTGCCTTCACCCCATTTATTTCCTCCTTCACTTCTTGTTCACTTTTTCTCCCTGCTTGCTCGCTTTTCTCTGTACTTTCTCTCTGATTGCTTAGCATCCTCGTCCTTCAGTCTGTACTTCTTTCCTTTCTGTTTCCCGCTTTCCATCAGTGGTTTTTTTTTTTGCTTTATTTTTATTACCATCCTAGTAGATTTGCAGCATTAGCGATTTTGCTGCCAGACCATTTAAAGAGACTACATTCTTTAAGCAATGTGATGGTAATGGATTTTGGGCTTATTGTAATCAATAATTGACTGTTGCTAAGGTACATAATGTTTTCAAGTTCGGAAAGTCTCTCTCTCCCCCCCCCCCCCCCCGTATTCCGTGTAAATTTCAGTTCAACCTCAAATCTGCTGCCCCTGTACTTCACCAGATCTCACTCACCCATCATCCTGCCCTTACTTTTTTTTTTATAAATTTAGAATACCCAATTCTTTTTTTCCAATTAAGGGTCAATTTTAGTGTGGCCAATACACCTACCCTGCACATCTTTGCGTTGTGGGGGCGAAACCCACGCAAACACGGGGAGAATGTGCAAACTCCACACGGACAGTGACCCAGAGCCGGGATCGAACCTGGGACCTCGGCGCCGTCAGGCAGCAATGCTAACCACTGAGCCACCGTGTTGCCCTACATCCTGCCCTTCCTGACCTACATTGTAAATCCAGCATTTCCAATTTACATTTCTCATTCTTGTGTTTAAATCCTTTCATGACCTCTCTTCCCTATCTCTGTAACCGTCTCAACATCGCCCCTCGTCTGAGGTGTGGTGACCCTTCAGGTTAAATCACCACCAGTCAGCTCTCTCTCAAAAGGGCGAGAGCAGCTGATGAACCTCGGGGACTATGCCAACGTTCATTAGCATGGAGATCACGGGACAAATGACGGGGCCAAGTCATCATTTCTTATTTACCAATAACCACACATCACTGTTACGTTATGCTTCTTCTTGTAGCATAAGCTGCTGCCTTGATGTATACTCTGACAAAGGAAGGTTCAGACTTGGAGATAGGTTTAACACATTTATTGAACAGTTAACAATTCTCCTACTTGAGCTCGACTATCCTGCTGATCTTGCTGCGGTAACTCAATCTAACTAACCAGTCTGCTCTAAGCCATGCGGTGGGTGTGATGCTTCTGATCTGCCCCTGTCTCTCTGAGTGTCGCTTATGGAAAAGAGAAAGAGCATGTGTGCCCTGTCCTTTTATATGGATTGCCCCATTGTGATAGTGTCACCTCTGGGTGTCTTGACTGCCCATTGGTCATGTCCTACTTACTGACCTATTGGTTGAATGTCTGTGTGTCATGATGTCTCTGGTGCTCCCTCTAGTGTTTATTTAGTCCTAGCGTATCTACATTAACCCCTTGTGTATTTACAGTGTCCTAGTGTATCTACATTAACCCCTTGTGTATTTACAGTGATGCATATCACCACAATCACTATAGTTCTTACTCCTCCTTACATTCTCCCAAAACATCCGACGATATCTTCTTCATACCAGGCTCCCCTACATATTGAAATCAAAACTGACTGTGCAATGTCTTACTCCAGCTAAAGAGATTGGGATCCCAATATCCCTGTACCCAAGCTTTGTGCTGTCTAATCACTTCACCCACCACCTCTCTAGTCCCCTTCACTGTCTCCAAATTGCCAGAGTGCTCGATCGACAGCAGTGTTGGATGTGCGGGAATATCCACCAAGTATTGGGAAGACGCTCTGGGTCACTGTCCGTGTGGAGTTTGCACATTCTCCCCGTGTCTGCGTGGGTTTCACCCCCACAACCCAAAAATGTGCAGAGTAGGTGGATTGGCCACGCTAAATTGCCCCTTAATTGGAAAAAATAATTGGCTAATCTAAATTTATAAAAAAAAAAGTATTGGGAAGACCGAAGCAATTGTCTGAAGGTCTGCTGCAAACTTTATTCCCTGGCTACCAACTCTGTCCTCACCCTAGCAGCTGAATCAGAATATTTGCAAAGTGGCGTTCGATGCGACTCCAAGGTGAGCTTCCTTCCACAAATCCGCACCTTCGGCGTCACTGCTTATTTCCACCCCCGTAACATTGCCTAACTTCACCCTCACTGCGACCTATCCGCTACTGAAACTATCTGAGTGAGAGACATATCCCATTGAGGCTCAACGCTCACCTCCAGGCTTGACTGTTGCAACAGATTCCTGGTGGCCTCCCCAGTTCTACCCCCTACAAACCTCAAACCATCCAAACGCCTGCTGGGATTTCCTAATTCACTGAGCCTTCAACCCTGGGCCCTCGACTCTGGAATTCACTCTGTCAACCTCTCCGACTCTCTACCTCTCTTTCCTCCCTTTATGATGCTCATTAAAACCTATCTTTTGGATCAAGCTTTTAGTCATCTGACTTACTATCTCCTTACATGGCTCTGTGCAGAATTCTGTTTCTCACACAGCTGTAGATGCTTTTTATAGGCACGTTGTTGTTAGATGAATAGGGTTAAGAGAAGGGTCAGGCTGGTTTAGCACAGGGCTAAATCGCTGGCTTTGAAAGCAGACCAAGGCAGGCCTGCAGCACGGTTCAATTCCCGTACCAGCCTCCCCGAACAGGCGCCGGAATGTGGCGACTAGGGGCTTTTCACAGTAACTTCATTTGAAGCCTACTCGTGACAAAAAGCGATTTTCATTCATTTCATTTTTCATTTTCATGTGGAGCAGGAACACCAGGAAAGTCCCGATGGACAGAAAATCCCAATTCTGTGCTGGAAGCACTTTGTAATATTTTGGAAAACCTTCTCCGCCGTTATTGCCGTTATGCGGGAGCTGCCCAAATTATTTGGAGGCCAATATCAGATTTGTCGCTGGGTCATTTTCCCAAACTTAGTTGAAGTGATACGGATTTTGACCGAGGAGAATGAATATGGAGAAAAATTAAGCTTTGTTCCAACTACACAATTTAGAGCGATCTTTTGGCTTCCATCCCTGGCTGAGGATGAGGGGACGGATGCTGGATCCATCCAGCTTTTGCCATTGGGAAGCAGAATAACCATTCCTCAGCAGGGACAGCATTGCCTTGTCAGCCTGTTCAAAAGATGTTTCAACTCGCTCCAGGTCTGATACGTGAGCGATACAAAAGAGACGCATGCCTTTAAATCCTCCTTCAGCAGCTGCCTCACGATCTGGTCACCCCTCAGTGACTGTGGTATGAAGCACAAGGCCTTTTGCACTCTCCACCCTGGTGAGAACAGGTACTGTAGTGTTTGGACTACGCGAGGAAACTGCTCGACAAACACGACCGCATGAACCAGGGCAGCTTTTCCTTCCCCACACCCACCTTGTCTAAGCACTCAAAGTCTTTTAAAGGTCACTTAAGAAGGACGGATCTGCAGTCAGGAATTCACATGACATTCCTCTGTATAGGCAAACAAAACTCGTGATTGATTAATTACCGTTAAAAATCAATTATTCCCCACATAATTCATGATGTCACGTACAGGTCTCCACTGCAGTAATGCTTCCGTGTTTATGTTGGTTTAGCCCAGCTCTCCTTTAGCTCTGCTGTGCTGTAGCTGCCATTAAGTAGCTAGTCCATACCCTCCTGATAAACCCCTGCGCTGTTTCTGAGGCTAACCTTCAACCTGGGCTCTGAAAGTAAGAGGCCGACCTGCTGAACGAGCACTTTGAAGAAGGAGGACGCGCTAAAACTCCGAGGAATCACCTCGCGGTGGGGGGGGGGGTTTCTGAAACGACGGTGATGGAAATGGGGGCTCAGCGGATAGCCCCCACGACTGAGTCACCAGATCACCGGTTCAGTCCCCACTCCAGAGACTTGAGCACAAAATCTAGGCTGACACTCCCTGTGCAGGACTAAAGGAGTGCTGCACTGTCGGAGGTGCCATCTTTCTGGTGAGATTTTGCCTTGTCTGCCCCCGAGGTTGGATATGAAAGATTCCATGGTATTATTTCAAAGGTGATCAGGGGAATTCCAGCTGGTGTCTGTCTAATATTTGTCCCTCTACCCACTTTGCTAAAAAAAATAGATTACCTGGTCCCACAGTCCAAAGACGTGCAAGGGCTAGTTTAGCACACTAGGCTAAATCGCTGGCTTTTAAAGCAGACCAAGGCAGGCCAGCAGCGCGGGTTCAATTCTTGTACCAGCCTCCCCGAACAGGTGCCGGAATGTGGCGACTAGGGGCTTTTCACAGTAACTTCATTGAAGCCTACTCGTGACAATAAGCGATTTTCATTTCATTTCATTTCAGGTTCGGTGGATTGGCCATGCTAAATTGCCCTTAGTGTCCAAACTGTATGTATTATTTCATTGCTGTTTGTGGGATCTCGCAATGCACAAAATGTCTGCTACTTTTTGTGCATTGCAAATGATTACACTTCAACTGTTCTTCATTGTGTGTAAAGTGCTTTGGGGTACCCTGAGGATATGAAAGGTGCTATAGAAATGCATGTCTCTATTTTCCTGCTCCTGGTCCAAAAGGTGAATCCCCTTCCAATCCTCCCGCCTGCCCCACCTCAAGTCCTGCTTCTGAAAGAGCCCCAATGTCTCAATCTCTCCCCGTAATTATTAGTCTTATATTCTTCACATAACAGAATGCTCTGAACGATGCATGATATAATAATAATCTTTATTGTCACAAGTAGGCTTACATTAACACTGCAATGAAGTTACTGTGAAAAGCCCCTAGTCGCCACACTCCGGCGCCTGTTCGGGTACACAGAGGGAGAATTTAGAATGTCCAATTCACCTAACAAGCACGTCTTTGGGGACTTGTGGGAGGAAACCGGAGCACCCGGAGGAAACCCACGCAGACACGGGGAGAATGTGCAGACTCCGCACAGACAGTGAAATGAAATGAAAATCGCTTATTGTCACGAGTAGGTTTCAATGAAGTTACTGTGAAAAGCCCCTAGTCGCCACATTCCGGCGCCTGTTCGGGGAGGCTGGTACGGGAACAGATGCCGGAATATGGTGACTAGGGGCTTTTCACAGTAACTTCATTGAAGCCTACTCGTGACAATAAGCGATTTTCATTTCATTTCACTGTCTGTGACCCAAGCCGGGATCAAACCTGGGACCCTGGAGCTGTGAAGCAACAGTGAAAACCACAGCGCTACCGTGCCGCTGTTGGCCTTTATTTCAAATGGAATGGAGTATAAAAATAGGGCGGCCCTGCTCAAACTATAGAAGGCACTAGTTAGACCACACCTGGAATGCTGTGAACATTTTTGGTCCCCTTCTCTAAGGAAATATATATTGGCATTGGAGGCAGTGCAGAGAAGGTTCACCCGGTTGGTCCCAGGTGTGGAGGGGTTTTCTCATGAGGAGAGATTGAGTAGGTTGGCCCTGTACTCACTGGAGTTTAGAAGAATGAGAGGTGACCTTCTTGACACATGTTCAATTCTCAGGGCATGACAGAGTAGGGTAGTGAATCTGTGGAATCCTTTACCACAGAGAGCTGTAGAAGCTGGGTTCTTAACTATGGTCAAGGCTGGGGCAGCACAGCGGCGCAATGGTTAGCACTGGGACTGCGGCGCTGCGACCCGGGTTCCAATCCCGGCCCTTGGTCACTGTCCGTGTGGAGTTTGCACATTCTCCCCGTGTCTGCGTGGGTTTCCCCGCCCCCCCACAACCCAAAAAAGATGTGCAAGGTAAGGTGGATTGGCCACGCTCAATTGCCCCTTAATTGGGAAAAAAATAATTGAGTACTCTAAATTTATATATTAAAAAAGAAATGTTCAAGGCTGAGACAGACAGACTTTTAATCAGTAAAGGAATCGAGAGTTATGGGGATAAGGCAGGAAAGTGGAGTTGAGGATTATCAGATCAGTCGCAATCTCATTAAATGGTGGAGCAGACCTGATGGGCCGAATGGCCTACTTCTGCGCCTACATCTGATGTTCTTATTTCGGCTGCAGCCTCATTAAGATCTTGTGCAAGTTCACCTACTTCACCTGGTTTTTGTGTTCATTGCCTTCCGTGGCAAAATCCAAGAATGATGAACTAGTCAAGTCTGCCATTAATCTTTGGGGTACATTTTTTAAATAATTGAAATGATTCGTTTTAAATAGCTTCTCTCTGTGCACATCAAGTTCTCTCTTTTCGCCTACTCCTCTTAGGAACGCTGCAACCCCATCCCATGTTTTTGCTAAGAGAATGCTGTACTGTGCTGCACCTATCTGTCCACCCTGGTTCCAATCTCCTGCAATTTTCCTCAGTCTTTGCCACATTTGCCAGGCCACGCAGTCAGTTGGACATCATCTTCAAATGTTACCATTGCTCCCTCTCAATTTCTGCACGCAACTTCTTTCTGTGTGCGGTTAATAATAATTACCCCCCACTCGGATCTCTGTGCAGTACCGCTCGTCACAACCTCTTGGGCTGAGGAGCTTCCTTACATCCGGACCTTTACTTCCCTCCTTTCTAACCAACTTGTGGCCACATTCCCTTTAATTCCGCGTGTCATTATCTCCGCTATAAATCTTTTCATGTGGTACCAAATCAATGTTATTTTGAAAATGTAGCTCAGCCACATCCACTGTGTCTGCTTTGTCTATCCTCTTCTTGTCTCTTAAGAATTCTGTAAATTTAGTCAAACAAAACCTGGCCTTTTAGAACTGACCCCCCCCCCCCCCCCTCGCAGTTGCCCCAAGCTCTCGCCCTGTTGTGACTATGCTAACCAAAGAAGTAAGACCATCTTACATATAATTTCCTGGCTCCAGAACCAGCGGGGGGCAGAAATTACTGGAAAACCTCTTAATTTATATATTACAAACTGTCTTGAGGACAATATTTGTTGAGGCGAATTTTTATTTGATCCCGAAACATCTTTTTTTTCAAGACGAGAATCACATATCTGTGCAAAAGTTTGGAAAATTATAGCCAAAATATCCCCTTCCCCTTCCCTCAGATGACATACCCTCAGTTCATCGTATGCTGTAACACTGAAGGAGGCCATTTGTCCCATCTTGCCTATGCTAGCGCTCTACAGGAGTGCTCCATTTTAGTTCCGCTCCCCTTACCTTCCTCCATAGACTTATAAATCCTCTCCCTTCAAGCATTTAACCAATTCCCTTTTTAAAGCTAAGATTGGATTTGTTTCCGCTGGCCTTTCAGATAGTGCAATCCAGATCAAAACAACATGCTGTGCAAAATTACATTTTCTCAATCCATTTCAGCTCTTTTGCACGTTGCCTTAAACCCGTGCCCTCTGGTTACTGGGCCACCAGCCAATGGAAACTGTTCCTTATTTTCTTCTATCAGAATTCATGATTTTGACCACCTCCACTAAATATCCCTTTATATTTCTCTGCTCTAAGGTGAACAATCCCATCGTCTCCAGTCCCTCCATGTGATGTCCCTGACAACACTCTCGCAAATCTCCTCTGCCCCCTCTCCAAAGGTGCGATGCCCAGAAGTGGGGCCGTACCAATAATTTGAAGGTTAAGGAGAGTCATTTATTTATTTACAACACAGAAGGAGGCCATTTGGCCCATCAAGTCCATGCCAGGTCACTGTAGGGCAATCTGTCCGGGTTTAGCACACTGGGCTAAATCGCTGGCTTTTAAAGCAAACCAAGGCAGGCCAGCAACACGGTTCAATTTGCTTTTCACAGTAACTTCATTGAAGCCTACTCGTGACGATAAGCGGTTTTCATTGTTTCATTTTCATCTTTATTGTCATAAGTAGGCTTACATTAACACTGCAATGAAGTTACTGTGAAAATCCCCTAGTCGCCACAATCCGGCGCCTGTTCGGGTACACAGAGGGGAGAATTCAGAATGTTAAAATTACGTAACAGCACGCCTTTCGGGACTTGTGGGAGGAAACCGGATCGCCCGGAGGAAACCCATGCACACCCAGAGAGAACGTGCAGACTCCGCACAGACAGAGACCCAAGCCGGGAATCAAACCTGGGACCCTGGCGCTGTGAAGTAACAGTGCTAACCACTGTGCTACCGCACCGCCCTATGGTGGGATATAGTGGGAGGCCCAGAACTCAGTTTCACGCCGGCGGGAATTTCTGGGGTCCGCCATGGCGGGTCGGAAAACTCGCTGGAGGCTAGTGTGAACCTCATTTGCATCCCGTTAATGGGATGCAGGCGAGGGCCTGACCTCCCAGGTTCAGAACAGCGTGGAATGCAGATGTCGGGACTCATCTGAACAATGCCTGGAGCTGCCTCTAGAGTTCAGGATGGAGGCTGTCTGGACCCTGGTGGGGGGGGGGGGGGGGGGGGGGGGGGTGCATCTGCAGGTGGATCTTCCAAATTAGGTATCGTTAATGCTTGCATTCCAAGCACTGTCTGCATCTTTGACTTTGTCTATATATATGTTTCTGGAACATATCTCTTCATTCACCTGAGGAAGGAGCTGCGCTCCGAAGGCTCGTGTTTGAAACAAACCTGTTGGACTTTAACCTGGTGTTGTAAGACTTTAGGAGGTCCACCTGCTTTCTTCAATAGTGGGTCAGTCAAGTTGGGCGCCTTTTCAATATTTGACACGACGGCAGACCGTGGGGCATCAGGCCAATCCCGCCACTGAATATGGCATAAAACTCCGGGTGTATAATTAATGAGGTTGGGACCAGAGGATTTGGCATGTTTTCCCACTGGCCATTACTGCGGCAATCACTCCACTTTCTCTCCCCCGGCACGGCTCAAAATGGGAGAATTCCACCCCAAAACACAGCTTCTTCCTTTGCTAGAGAGAGTCCATTGACTTAGTTCACAGGTCAACACTACTCCAACCCCCAATGTCCCCGCTATCACCATTTATGGGGGTAAAAAATACCCATCACCTGTTCAACAATGTAATTGCCATTAGACCATAACAATGGGCTATGATCCCAATTGATGTTATAACCGGACATGAAGATCCCAGAATGGAACCCTGGCTCAAAAGACTATAATTTTTTACTTTTTGTTTAATAAAACGTAGAGGAACAGGACCGCCAGTTAATTTAACAAGAAAACAAACTATTATTAAACATGAAAAATTGGATTATGATGCAATATTCCTGCACTCCTCCTATTGCTTAACAATCACACACAGGTTTCAGGAATAACACGGATTATAAGTACATTAAAATCTACAATGGTCTCATTAACACGCAAAGTCCCTTTTAAGCACACAAGATGACTGTGGTAAGAGACACTCCTCTCTGAATCCAAGTGAATGTCTGTGGATTTCTCCTTAAAATCCCCACAGATGATCCTTATACCTTGAGCCACCTTGCTTCACTGATCTTCACGAGTGAGTTCAAATTCCGCTTTCAAAAGTCACACTTTTTCTTTTAAGTTATGTTTTCCCTCCGCTGCTTCCATCAAAGTTCCGCTTTCAGGTTTTACACCTCTCCCTTCAAGTTTTTTAACATTACATTAAACTCACTTAAAATGATACCTTATTTCTTATGTTCACCAATACAAATATAAATCCCTTAAAACTACCTTTGATTTTCTAACGAATGTAATTGATAAGACATTGATACATTTCCACTTGCTCGGCAAAATAAATCACATCCCTCCTGCATCTTCTGCCCAAAATCCTAAACCTGTGTCCGGTATGATCAACTAATACGAACAGCTGTCTCTTGTCTGCTTTATCTAAACCTGTCATAATCTCTCAATCTCCTTTGCTCTGAGGGGAACAAGTCCAGCTTCTCCAACCCAACCTTGCATCTCACATCCCTCGGCCCTGGAACCATTCTGGTAATTCTCCTCTGCACGCTTTCAAGCACATTGGTGACCTTCCGATAGTCTGGTGACCTGAACCCCTCCAGCCCCATTGCTCTTTGAACAATAATGCACCCCCCCCCCAACCCCACTTACAACTCTGCAGCACTCCTGAAGGTTCTCCAATTTCACTATTCACTCAAAACGGGGTCAAAGCACTTACTGTATCTTATGGGCGGCACGGTAGCACAGTGGTTAGCACTGTTGCTTCATGGCACCAGGGACCGGTGTCTGATTCCCAGCTTGGGTCACTGTCTCTGCGGAGTCTGCACGTTTTCTCCGTGTCTGCGTGGATTTCCTCCGGGTGCTCCGGTTTCCTCCTCCAGTCCCGAAAGACGTGCTGACGTGCACATTCTGAATTCTCCCTCAGTGTACCCAAACAGGCGCCGGAGTGTGGCGACGAGGGGATTTTCACAGTAACGTCATTGCAGTGTTAATGTAAGCCTACTTGTGACACTTAATAAAGATTATTATTATTTACCCCATTGACCAATATCCTTTAAAGAAGAAGGTGACCTAGCCATTTTTCAAGTGGAGAAAGGTGCTCTATAAATGCAGCATTTTCCCTTCACTTATTTTACATCCTGTGCCACCATTGTCTATCATGGACAAAATCCTGAAGGTTCTTGAGAGAGTAAATAAGGACAAACGATTTCCAGTGGTGAAGGATCAATAACAGGATGATTTAAGGCAAAAGTAGCCAAGGTTTTACAAAGTGAATTGTTATAATGCAATGCCTAAAAGGATGGTGGAGCAGATTCAATAATAACTTTCAAAAGGGAATTGGGTAAAGATAAAGGATTGCAGAATTATGGAGAAAGAGTGAAGGGGAGTTGGACAAATTTAAATTGCTCTTCCAAAGAGTCTGCAGAGGCATTGTGGGCTGAATGACCTCTTTCTCGTCTGTATCATTCTGTGATTTTTATTATTAACATGTCTGGAAATGCTCTTATAGCCTCCCCTTTCTCCAGGGGAGACTGAACTGTTGTAGGGCGGGGGTCGGGTGTCGAGTGTATCTTTGTTTCCTATTTTAACGTCCATACAGCGCTACAGTTGGGATCGGGGCTTTGGTGCAATGAACGAGGGTGCTGGAGGAACTGAGATTTCTGCTGCGTTGGTGTTCCATTTATGGTCATGCTCCATGGCAACCTTATCAATTATAGCCTGCATCAGGACCACCAATGTGCCCACTATGAAGATCTGGTGGTCACATGCCATTGCCTCTAGAGTTCCTGGTGACAAAAATTCTAGGTAGCAGACGAGAAGGCTCGTCTCCCTTCAGATTATTTCCAGACAAGAAAGACTTTAAAAGAAGAAAATCGCTTATTGTCACAAGTAGGCTTCAAATGAAGTTACTGTGAAAAGCCTCTTGCTTGAAGTTTTTGGCTCTTGAAAAGTTTCACTAATAAAGGAATGGGGTTCTTAGTTTAAGATTCTAAAGCAGTCCAAGGTGGGGCTAATATTACTGGGATTATATCTACAAACTGATGGTTCTTGCTCTCCTGACACTTGGAAACCCTGTGCTTGCTGATGTGATCAGAATCTGCTGTTCTTTTTAGTTTATTGTAATCTGCCAAAATCGGCATGCTAAAATGCAGAAATGACCAGAGGGGGCAACAAGTTGGCACTTAATGCTAATTCGAAAAGAACACTGAACAATTTTACAAGAAAACTGCTGATATTTTCCAGTGCGATCTTCATATAGTGAATTGACTTCCTTATGGGTCCTCAAACTTTGCTGCACTGATACAGTTTCACACAAGGCAGCAGACCCTCCTCCATGATATAAATATGACATTATTTATGCTCCCATTTAATTAAAATCCCAGATCTTCTCTTGGACACGCACCAACACATATCCTGTACTCAGTGCAAATCAGGTAACCCATATTATCCATTCCCCTCAGTGTCTCAGTGGTTGCGGCATGGTAGCACAGTGGTTAACATTGCTGCCTCACAGGGTCCCAGGTTCGATTCCTGGCTTGGGTCACTGTCTGTGCGGAGGCTGCACGTTCTCCCCGTGTCTGCGTGGGTTTCCTCCGGGTGCTCCGGTTTCTTCCCACAAGTCCCGAAAGACGTGCTGTTAAGTGAATTGGACATTCTGAATTCTCCCTCTGTGTACCTGAACAGGTGCCGGAGTGTGGCAACTAGGGGCTTTTCACAGTAACTTCATTGCAGTGTTAACGTAAGCTACCTGTGACAATAAAGATAACCTTGTCCATAACCTTTCTTCCCTGAAGTATCCAAGTCACTGCTCTCCGAGCAGAAAAAACTGTTAGGAAATAGGTTATGCAAGAGCACTGCACAATGCCAATTGCGATCTTGAGACCTGTACAAGATTGTGTTGCGGTGAAGTGTCCTTGAAGTCCACTCAGATTTATGGTTAGCTCCGTTAATAACAGCACTACATTGGCCAGATAATTTTGGTGACTGGTCATAATCTCACTATTTAAAGAAGAGCACTGGATGCTTAACCCCCCCCCCCAAGCGCCATGTCCCCGTCCAATATCTATCTTCCAACCACCATTCCCAAAAAACAGATTGATCATTATCACCTTGCTGACTGGAATCTTGCTGTGTGCAAATTGGCTGCCGCACCCTCTATTACCACAGTGACAGTCAGAGAGATCTAGGTGGACAGGTCCACAGATCACTGAAAGGGGCAACACAGGTGGAGAAGGTAGTCTAGAAGGCATACGGCATGCTTGCCTTCATTGGCCTCGGCAATGAGTATAAAAATTGGCAAGTCATGTTGCAGCTGTGTAGAACCTTAGTTAGGCCACACTTGGAGTATAGTGTTCAATTCTGGTCGCCACACTACCAGAAGGATCTTGAGGCTTTAGAGAGGGTGCAGAAGAGATTTACCAGGATGTTGCCTGGTATGGAGGGCATTAGCTATGAGGAGCGGTTGAATAAACTCGGTTTGTTTCCACTGGAACGATGGAGGTTGAGGGGCGACCTGATAAGAGGTCTACAAAATTATGAGGGGCATAGACAGAGTGGATAGTCAGAGACTTTTTCCCAGGGTAGAGGGGTCAATTACTACGGGCATAGGTTTAAGGTGCGAGGGGCAAGGTTTAGAGGAGATGTATGAGGCACGTTTTTTACACAGAGGGTAGTGGGTGTCTGGAACTCGCTGCCGGAGGAGGTGGTGGAAGCAGGGACGATAGTGACGTCTAAAGGGCATGTTGGCAAATACATGAATAGGATAGGAATAGAGGAATGCGGACTCCGGAAGTGTAGAAGATTTTAGTTTCGAGGGGCAGCATGGTTGTGTCAGCCTTGGAGGGCCGAAGGGCCTGTTCCTGTGCTGTACTGTTCTTTGTTTGTTCTTTGACTGCCCTTCAGAAGTCCTTCATTGACCTTGGGCCTCTTTTTGACATCCTGAGGTTGTGAAGCAGCAATGTGATAATCAATGGTTTACGGATGGAATAGTAGATATCCTGGAGTGAGTTAGAGGCTAGAACCTAATTGAGGGGTTCAGGTGGCACACATATAGAATAATGAATACTTGGGAGTGAGTTGCAAACTGACTTTTAATCAATGTGTTCAGGTGGTTTATCTGTCGAATAATGGATACCCAGGAGAGAATCACAGGTTGGAATGTGATCTGGGGGCTCAGGCCTAAAAGCTCCAAAACAAAATAAAACGGGCCCCGTATTTTTCACGAGCTCTGAGCCTGGGGTGTGGACTGCAGCTAATGTAAACACAATATTGGAAAAGGATCGAGACATTAATTGTGGAATTATAGACTAGTTAGTTTGATGTTAATCATGGATAAACGCTCGAGAGCATTTAATGGAAACCAAACTGGGTTCATCTAAAGAGCATAGAGGCCATAAGAAGTAGTCAGCGTGGTTTTATAAGCGGTGGGTCATGCCTCAGAAACCTACTGGAATTCTTCTGAGGCTAAAACTGAATTTTCAGATGAAACCCATCTAGTGCTTAATACCTACTTGGATTTTCAGAGGCTATTTGATGAAGGTTTATAAGTGAAGCATTTAAAGGGATTGCAGCTCTTGGAATTGATTAAAAAGAAAGAAAGGCCTACATTTATAGAAGCACAAAATGTTACGGTCCAGAAAGAGGCCATTCAGCCCATCACATCTGCACCATCCACATGTCCCAAAGCCAATGAGGTATTTTCACTGTTTTAGAAAATTAAACATCCTTTATTCTGGCGTGAGCCGTAATAGTAATTTTGAGCTTGCTATTTGACTGGGGCAAACTTCAAAGATCACCACTGAGTCAGAAGTCTTCCATTTGAGCATGTTTCATCAATCAATACCAGACAGTATTCAGCAGCAGAAACCTGTGTGAATCGCCCTCCTACTTCTCCCCAGTGCAATGACGCTATGGTCAGGGGGCTCACACTGTAGCTGAGATCATCCAACTCAACAATTCTCTTCTTTGCAGTTTACATTTTCCTACCTCCTCGCTTCCGGCACCTCTGCACCTTGCACCATTTAATGTTGAAGAGGATGGGCAGTACAGCAGCCCCCAGACTTCATCAATGCACAGTTTGTCAGTGACTCGGTTAGTTATAGCCGGCACTGAGTCAGACGGTTGTAGATGTCCACACTCTGCACACTTAAAAGTCCCCAATCCCTAGCCTATGTTGGTTGGGCTAAGGTAGAGAACCTATTACCACAGTGTGGGTAAGCACTTAGAATTCCAACAGTTCAGAAGGAGGCCATTTGACCCCTTGTGTCT
Source organism: Scyliorhinus canicula (assembly GCF_902713615.1). Lineage (NCBI taxonomy): Eukaryota > Metazoa > Chordata > Chondrichthyes > Carcharhiniformes > Scyliorhinidae > Scyliorhinus > Scyliorhinus canicula. The sequence continues at coordinate 279,256,775 of NC_052147.1, read as the reverse complement.
GCACCGACCCTCTGAAAGAGCCCACTACTCAGTCCCAGTCCCCTGCCCCATCCCTGTAACCCCATGACCCTATCTAACCTACACACCTTTAGGGAGACTATGGGGCAACTTAGAATGGCCAATCCACCTAACCTTCATATCTTTGGGCTATGGGAGGAAACCGGAGCACCTGGAGGAAACCCGCACAGGCACGGGGAGAATGTGCAAACTCCACACGGACAGTACCTGAGGTCGGAATCGAATCCGAATCCCTGGTGCTGCGAGGCAGCAGTGCTAACCACTGTGCTACCATGACGTTCCAAAGATGTGATTGCAAAGAAAATGTTGTTAAGCTCTTGTTAATCTTCCTACATTAGAACTGTGACCACGCTTCGATAGTCCTTTATAACTAAACATCCTGAGGCCATGAGAAATTGCTTCAGAAATGCAAACGCTTTCTTTTGTTCCAACTTTGCCAAAGTGATTACAACTTCTTATAGGTTTCAACATCAACTCTTCATTCTCTCCAAAGGAAAGGATGGAAGACTTAACATGATGCACTTTAATCCATCTCGCCGAATCACCTTGTTGTTTTGACGACACACGTGTGATTAGCGGAGCTTGCCACACTTTCTCGCATGCACTTTGACCTGCTCCATGGTACTCTGGGTGACCCTGAAGTGAGACGAGCAACCTGATCCGGGGATGAGTCCCCTTCCACAGGACCGGGTGACAGGCAGCCGCGTTAGTCTCGGAATGCACGGAGGCATCGTGTGACCTGCTGTATTCAGGAAGCAACATCAGCAGTGGGGGGGCGGACAGCTCAAATCGAGAAACACACTCCGGGTATTGGGTGACAGGTCATGGCTGCTGGAAATCGATTTCTAATCCTTTAAATCTCATGTCCCACCTGGCACTTCCCACCACCAATGCTTTTTAAAGAACGATGAAGCACAGTTTTATTTGAGGGGAGAGAGTTTCTCCCCCATCTTCAGTTCCCCCTCTCCTCAGCTCCACCCCACCATCAGAGTCCATGGTTGGAATTTAATGCCCCATCCCACTGCAGGAGGTGGGGGGGGGGGGGGGGGGGGTATTTAATCAGACATGAGGGTGGCAAGTCGGGACTCCACTTCCCTGATTAACATTGGTGATGGTACAGAATTGGATGAAGCGCCCATTCCTGGTATTGACCTCTGCAGTGGATATCGCGACCACAGAGAGCGCCAGGAGATTGCATTGCTCCCTCGCTCCAACTTATCCATTAGTAAAATTAATTTTCCAGCAAATGCAAACAAAGCACTTTCAATATCGTTCAAATGTTCAGTTCTCAATACAGAAAAAGTAAGTTACGCTTTGTTATGGATTAGTGACTTTTGAAAATTCAATAAATTATATCTGTTCTATTCGGAAACAGCTGACTCAGTAAGAGCCTCAGTGCTGAGTCGGAAACACTGGTGCCATTACCCCATCCCCACCCGCATTGAGATCTCCTGTGCACCTGCAATTCTAACCTCTAACACATCCATTGGTGGCAATGCCTTCTGCTGCTCAAGCCCTAAACTCTGGAATTTCATCCTTCATAGAATCATAGAATTTACAGTGCAGAAGGTGGCCATTCAGCCCATCGGGTCTGCACCAGCCCTTGGAGAGAGCAGCCTATTTAAGCCCACACCTCCACCCTATCCCAGTAACCCCAACCAACCCTTTTTTTTTGGACACTAGGGGTAATTTACTAGGGGTAATCGAACCCGGGACCCTGGCGCTGTGATGCAACTGTGCCACCCACTGTGCTACCATGGTGCCCGTCCTTAACTCTCTCCCATCCTTTAAGACACTGTTGGTTACATGTCCTAATATTCCCTTATGTGGCTTGGTGTCAAATTCTGGTTAATAACTCTCCTATGTAGTGTAATTTTACTCAATTAAATACCCGATATTAATGCAAGTTGTGGTGGGTGCAAATCCCTCTCTGAGAACATAGACATCTAATGCAGGTTGATATTTGATTGTAATACTGTGGAGAACTGTCTTAATGGATGAGAAACCGCTGAGGTGAGATATCGATCTCAAGCTCTGATTTGTGCTTTAGTTCATGTCCTGATTAAAAATCTATTTGAAGAAAATGTTATTTGATCGTAGAGATCTCAGCAAAAGTTTCTCCCATCAATGGGACAGATTAATGAGCTGCATACCCTATTTCACAGCACAGAATGGCCCCTGTGGTCCCTGCTCTTCAGAGTAACTCTCTGTAGCTGAAGTATTTTTGAGATGTTTCTTGAGGGAAACATCCACCAGCTGGGGAGTCAGTGACAAGTCATCAATTTGAAATGGTCATTGTGAGAGTGAGGCAAATTAGGAAAAATTTCTTTTCAACAAGAGGATTTTGGAAAGAGTGTTTGAGGTAGAGACTATCCCCTCCTTTCGCAGAAAATTGAATAAATGTAAGAATTAAAACATACGCACTGGGGTAAATGGTCTTTACTGCATAATTCTATTTTAAATGGGAAGCGAGTGATGCGGTTTGATTGGGTGTGAGATAGCAGAGACACTGTGGGCCAAATAGCCTTCTCCTGTTCCATAAACACATCTGATTCTAGGTTGATGCAGGAAGGGGGCAACAATATAAAATGAAACAAGCTCACTTGCCCAGTTCTTTGCACAAGTGATTCACCCTCTTGCGATCCCACCCCATCTTACACATTCTCCTGTGGGGGGGGGGGGGATTGAGGAAATAATGGCAGGTGAAGGCCTTACATCGCTCTCTGACGGTCCACGGTAATCATTTCTCCCACTTGTGTTTAACAGGGCTTGGATGACTTAATTGGTGATCAGCTTGAATACTCATAACATTGAGCTCAGGTTCGCTGGTAACAAATTGCCGGGATCATGTTGCTTTGGCCTTTTTTTGCCTTCGAGAGTCAGAAATAGTCTTCAGGGAGCAATAGGCCGTGAAATGTTGCTGCCACGCCTCACCGCCATTCCGTTCAGTGATCTCGGTGAACTTGAACTTAACTCCCCTCCCTCCCCCCTCTGAGTACCAGGAAGGGATATACTTGCAGAGGCAAGGAAGAAGCACTGAAGGTGGAAATGCTTACCTCATTGGGTTTGCTCTCCCATTTTTGTTAGTCAGTGCAGTGGAGAATTTTTGACCAGGTGCCTTTTTCTCACGAATACCCTCCCAGCCCAAGTCTCCCTTTTAATTTTGCTTCAAAATGGTCCTTTGTATCAAGAAATCTTCCCTCTATTCCTTCCAACTGGCTTTGCTTAAATTCTAAATTCATGTTCCCTTGATCCCCTCATTAAAGAGCAGTCCCGAACCTGTCTCCTGTTTTTTTTCTCTCCTCCAGCCTCACCTTTCGTGGTGTTTAAAAATTGCTACTGGGGCAGCACAGTGACCGGGTCACTGTCCGTGTGAAGTTTGCACATTCTCCCCGTGTCTGCGTGGGTTTCGCCCCCACAACCCAAAGATGTGCATGGTAGCTGGATTGGCCACACTAAATTTACCCTTCATTGGGAAAAATGTATCGGGTCCTCTAAATTTAAAAAACATTGCTTCTGTTTCTTTAATACTTTCCCTGATGCCTCCAGGCATGACTTTCCAGTTGCAAAAGAGATTTACCAGGATGTTGCCTGGTATGGAGGGCATTAGCTATGAGGAGCGGTTGAATAAACTCGGTTTGTTCTCACTGGAACGACGGAGATTGAGGGGCGACCTGATAGAGGCCTACAAAATTATGAGGGGCATAGACAGGTGGATAGTCAGAGGCTTTTCCCCAGGGTAGAGGGGTCAATTACTAGGGGGCATAGGTTTAAGGTGCAAGGGGCAAGGTTTAGAGGAGATGTACAAGGCAAGTTTTTTACACAGAGGGTAGTGGGTGCCTGGAACTCGCTGCCGGAGGAGGTGGTGGAAGCAGGGACGATAGTGACATTTATGGGGAATCTTGACAAATACATGAATAGGATGGGAATAGAGGGATACGGACCCAGGAAGTGTGGAAGATTTTAGTTTAGACGGGCAGCATGGTCAGCACGGGCTTGGAGGGCCGAAGGGCCTGTTCCTGTGCTATACTTTTCTTTGTTCTTTGCTGACCTGTAGAGCTGGAGGAGATTACAGAGGTAGGCAGGGGTGAGGCCATGGAGGGATTTAAAAGGAAAGATGAGGTTTTTAAAATTGATGGGACTGGGAGCCAATTAGGCCTGTGGTGCTCACCTTCTATCCAATATAAGCCTAAACTCATCCAAAACTCTGCTTCCGTACCCCAACATGTACAAAGTCTCGTTTACCTCTCGTCCCTGCACCCACTGACCAAATTGGCTCCCAGACCTACAGCGCCTCAATTTTAAAATCCTCATCTTTGCTTTGAAATCTCTTCATGGCCTCACCCCTGCCTACCTCTGCAATCTCCTCCGGCCCTACAACCCTCCAACATCCTGACGCTCTTCCAATTCTGGCTGCTTAAACCTAACCATTTTCTTGGCTGCACCAATGGCAGACGTGCCTTCAGCTGCCTGAGCCCTAAGGTCGGCAGTTTCCTCGCTAAACCTGTCTGCCTCACAACTCACTTCGTCTGATTTAAGAGACTTCTTAAAATTTCTGCACGGTGGCACAGTGGTTAGCACTGCTGCTTCACAGCTCCAGGGTCCCGGGTTCAATTGCGGCTTTGGGTCACTGGCCGCGATTCTCCGCAACCACAATGGGTGGGAGAATAACGGGAGGTCCGCTTCCGCACCTCCCGCTATTCTCCCACCACCCCCCCCTCCCAAAATGGCGTGTCCGGTTTTCCGACACGCCGCTCGGAGAAATGGCGGCCCGCGATTCTCCGACCCGGATGGGCCGAGCAGCCTGCCGTTCCCGACTTGTTCACGACGGCGGCAACCACACCTGGTCGCTGCCGTCGTGAACATGGCGCGCCAGGTAAGTGTGGGGCCTAGGGGGGGGGGGCGGATCGGGGATCGAGCACCACGACCGTGCTCGGGAGGGGACTGGCCCGCAATCGGTGCCCACCGATCGTCGGCCCGGCGTCTCAAGGGGACGCACACTTTCCCCTCCATCGCCCCGCATGATCAAGCCGCCACATCTTGCGGGGCGGCTGAGGGGAAAGACGGCAACCGCGCATGCGCGGGTTTGAGCTGTCCAACCCGCGCATGCGCGGCTGACGTCATTAGGTGCCGCCGCCGCATCATTCTTGGCGTCCGGGCTTTGAAGCCAGGGACAAGGCCCAGCCGCCGAGTTTCCCGATACGGCCCGCCTATCCCCCTGGGTAGGGGAGAATAGGGGGCCGGGAGGGGCTTCCGACGCCGTCGTGAACCTCTCCAGGTTTCACGATGGCGTCAGGCCTTGCGGAGAATTCCGCCCATTGTCTGTGCGGAGTCTGCACTTTCTCTCAATGTCTGCGTGGGTTTCCTCTGGGTGCCCCGGTTTCCTCCCACAGTCCAAAGATGTGCAGGTTAGGGGGAATGGCCATGATATAATTGCCCCTTAATGTCCAAAAGGTTAGGTTGGCTTTAAAAAAAAAAAAAATTTAGAGTACCCAATTAATTTTTTCCAATTAAGGGTCAATTTAGCGTAATCAATCCACCTACCCTGCACATCTTTGGGTTGTGGGGGCGAAACCCACGCAAACACGGGGAGAATGTGCAAACTCCACACGGACAGTGACCCAGAGCCGGGGTCGAACCTGGGACCTCGGCGCCATGAGGCAGCAGTGCTAACCACTGCGCCGCCGTGCTGTCCCTGAAGGCGTGGGCTTAAGTGGGTTTCTCTTTCCGGGGGCCGGTGCAGACTCGATGGGCCGAATGGCCTCCTTCTGCATTTTGAATTCTATGATTCTATGACCAAGCTTTTGCTCACCAATTTTCTTTGTAAGACTGTCTCCTTATGTGTCTTGTCAGAGTTTTTCTCTCATGATGCAGTTTGGGACTTGTCATTGTATCAAAGCTGCTCTATAAATGCAATCTGTTGTTGTCAGTCGCTGGCTGTAATCACCCCTGCTAATTCGTTAAGGACAGATTTCTACTTTGACTTGAAATGTGTCTGCTGAGAGCAGGTTGCAGGATATAGTGGGTGTCAGCAACTCTCATCAGCTGTGAAGTGCGGTGGACCGGGAGCTCTTGGCTTTATTACCTTGATCTGATCGATGAGGTGTGACGAGTGCTTAGGCCGTGAAAAACTCTCGGAAATCATCCTTCCCCGGATTAGTACATAGACGTGGAAACTCGCTATATATCACAGGGAGATGGGGTCAAGGGCAGTCGGGAGTTAATTGTGCCAAAGCAGGCAGCATTTGTTGACTGTGTTATACGGCTTAGTCTCTGGTTTCATGTCAGCTAATCCTTTTTTAAAAAAAACAAGTATCTTCCTTTTTAAAAGGCTCTGATTCATGCTGGATTAGTTACCCAGTGAGCCTCTTGCTGTGCGGACCTGGATAATGGCTATGTGACCATGAAGGGCTTCACAGTGGAGGCTGATCCTGCCCACAGATTTGCACCTTCTATCAGAATCTAGAGTAGGAGTTCTGGTTAATGGACTTCATTCTTTGCCTGCTTTCACCTCAGCCCAGCGCACTGAGACTACTTGCTGAAAGACAGTTCCTTATCCTGCCCAAGATCAACTAACAAGCGAAAGATGCACAAATCACAAAAAGTCACAATGTAGGTTCGTAAACCCATTTAAAAAGCAAATTAGATGGTTGATTTGAGAGGGCTAAAAGCCATGTTAAGAATCATGGTATTCACAGTGCAGAAGGAGACCATTCAACCCATTGAGTCTATACCGCCCCCTCAAAGAGCACCCTACCTAAGCCCATACCTCCACCCTATCCCCGTAACCCAGCAATCAGGGCCGGCTCAAGGTACCGGCAACTCGGGCAGTCGCCCGGGGCGCCATGTGCTAGGGGGCGCCATCAAGGAGTGCGGGTCCCGCGCATGCGCAGTTGGGCCGGTGTCAACCAGCGCATGCGCAGTGGCCGCCCCGGCCCCCCCGGCCCGGCCCGCCCCCCCCCCCCCCCCCCCAAGGGCGCCGAAGTTCAGCTTGCCCGGAGCGCCAGCAACCCTAGGGCCGGCGCTGCCAGCAATCCCACCTAATGTTTGGACGCGACAGGGCAGTTTAGCATGGCCAATCCACCTAACCCGCTCATCTTTGGACATGTCAACTACTGGTTGTGACCATGGAGTGAGTGAGTGGTCACATACAGGGCTGTTCCTGCTTAAAGTCACAGAAAAGGGCTCTTTTCACACAGATCCGGGTGGAATTTTAATGAAAAGGCTTGGGTGAATGTTAGAGGAGTAGTTTACCCCTGGAGTGGTATGTCTCCTGATCGCCAGACCCGGCAGAAAACAGTGAGCAATTTGGCTGGAAAGTTGAAACAGTCTTGAGCTGCAGCAACAGCCTCTTCCAGCATGCAGGCGGGGGAGGGGCAAGCTGGAAAGCCCCAGATACAGGAACTGATGACTTTTATCAAGGAGGAATTCCATAAACAGAGGAAAGAAATGCAGGAGGATCATGCAAAGGCCATTGCAGGAGCTGTGGCACCCCTGAAGAGTACTTTGGAGCAGATAGAGAAATGTTTGGAGGTGCAGGGATCACAGATTCAGGAGATTGGAGGAGTGATCTCGGATCACAGCGATCATGTCGTGGCTCTGGAGGCAGAGGTGGGGCTCCTAGGAGACATAAGAACTAGGAGCAGGAGTAGGCCATCTGGCCCATTGAGCCTGCTCCGCCATTCAATGAGATCATGGCTGATCTTTTGTGGACTCAGCTCCACTTTCCGGCCCGAACACCATAACCCTTAATCCCTTTATTCTTCAAAAAACTATCTATCTTTACCTTAAAAACATTTAATGAAGGAGCCTCAACTGCTTCACTGTTCAAGGAATTCCATAGATTCACAACCCTTTGGGTGAAGAAGTTCCTCCTAAACTCAGCCTCAAAATAAGGGGAAGTAGATTTAGGACTATGTCCCCTAGTTCTGCTTTCACCCGCCAGTGGAAACAACCTGCCCGCATCTATCCTATCTATTCCCTTCATAATTTTAAATGTTTCTATAAGATCCCCCCTCATCCTTCTAAATTCCAAAGAGTACAGTCCCAGTCTACTCAACGTCTCCTCGTGATCCAACCCCTTCAGATCTGGGATTAACCTAGTGAATCTCCTCTGCACACCCTCCAGCGCCAGTACGTCCTTTCTCAAGTAAGGAGACCAAAACTGAACACAATACTCCAGCTGTGGCCTCACTAACACCTTATACAATTGCAACATAACCTCCCTAGTCTTAAACTCCATCCCTCTAGCAATGAAGGACAAAATTCCATTTGCCTTCTTAATCACCTGTTGCACCTGTAAACCAACTTTCTGTGACTCATGCACTAGCACACCCAGGTCTCTGCACAGCAGCATGTTTTAATATTTTATCATTTAAATAATAATCCCGTTTGCTGTTATTCCTACCAAAATGGATAGCCTCACATTTGTCAACATTGTATTCCATCTGCCAGACCCTAGCCCATTCACTTAAGCTATCCAAATCCCTCTGCAGACTTCCAGTATCCTCTGCACTTTTCGCTTTACCACTCATCTTAGTGTCATCTGCGAACTTGGACACATTGCCCTTGGTCCCCAACTCCAAATCATCTATGTAAATCACCTTTGTAAGACGCTGAGGGCAAAGGTTGAGGAGCAGGAAAATACCTTGAGAAGACAGAACCTGCGTGTAGAGGGCCTACCTGAAGTAGTGGAAGGTGTGAGTGCCACGAGGCGCGTCTCGAGGATGCTGGCGGGACTGGTGGCAGAAGGGGTGCTGCATAAGGCACCTGAAGTGGACCGAGCGCATAGTCTCTGTGGCAGAAGCCTAGAGCTGGGGAGCCGTGATCGTGAGGCTCCATAAATTTGTGGAGACAGAGAAAATTCTACAGTGGGCCAGGGAGAAGCGTAGCTGCGACTGGGAGGGAAATAACGTCCGGATTTATCAGCACATCGGAGCCGAGTTTGCAAAACGGCGGGCAGGTTTCAACAAGGCCAAGGCGGTGCTGTACCGGCAGCAGATCAAGTTTGGGGCATTCTACCCGGCGAAATTATGGGTGCGTTCGGAGGCCGGGAGTATTATTTGAGACCCCAGAAGCGGCCGAAGACTTCATTAAGGAGCATAAACTGGGGGAGAACTGAGTGGACAATGCTTGGGAACCGGGGTGCTGGCACTTTGTAATGGTCGGGAGCATGATTGAAGTGAGTGTAGGGATTGGGGGATTTTCGCCTTTTATTGGGGTGGGGGGGGGGGGGGTTTCTGTTCATTGCTGAGATTGTAAGGAGCTGTAGGAGTGAAAAGTTTATATGGGGATGGATGTTCCCATTCCCCCTCCTGTTTTATGGAACTGTGGGCGAAATTCTCCGCCCCCCACGACGGGTGGGAGAATAGCGGGAGGGCCTTCCCGACATTTTTCCCGCCCTCCCGCTATTCTCCCACCCCCCCCCCCGCCGAAGTCCCGACCCGAATCGCTGCCGCCGTTTTTTTACGGCCGGCAGCGATTCACAGCTGTTAGATGGGCCGAAGTCCCAGCCCTTTCCGCCCTTTTCACGAACGGCAAACACACCTGGTCTTGCCGTTCGTAAAAACGGCGTCACCAACTCGCTTTTTATAACCATGGCACCGATTGGCACGGCAGTACCACGGCCGTGCCAAGGGTGCCATGGGCCCGCGATCGGTGGGCACCGATCGCGGGCAGCGGGCCCGATGCCCGCGCACTACTTGTCCTTCCGCCGCCCCGCAGTATCCATTCGCGGGGCGGCTGAGGGGCAACCCGGCCCGCGCATGCGCGGGTTTCGCGCAAAAACGCGATGACGTCACCCGCGCATGCGCGGGTTGGAGTCTTCCAAACTGCGCATGCGCGGCTGACGTCATATGACGCGTCAGCCGGCGCTAACTCCGGTAAGCGGGCTTAACGATTTTCGTTAAGCCCGTTTTGCCGGAGCCTACGGCGTCGGGCTGCTAGCCCCGACCGGGGACCAGAATCGGTCCCCCGTCGGGAAGGGGCGCGCTGCCGTAAAACCCGCCCGGGTTTTACGGCAGCTTTACGATTTCTCCCGTTTTGGGAGAATCTCGCCCTCATTGTGTTCAACATCTGTTTGTTTGCTTTTGGAAAAGGCTACCTGGGGTTCAGGAGAAGTCGTTGTTTGGGTGGGGGAGGGTAAGGCCATCAGGAGGCCTTCTTCTTTGAGCTGAGGAGTGGGGGTGTGGGGGGGGTGGAGGGAGGGGGAGGTCATTAGGATGTGCCTTTGGCCAGGGGCAGCCGCGCTAGCAGGTTATGCTGGTGAGCGGAAGTGAGGTGGTGGGGGAGAAGGCCACAAGGAAAAGGCCCTGGGGGGGGGGGAAGGGGAAGTGGGAGGGGAAGAACGGGAAGGGGAAACCTTTTGCGATGCATCAGAGGGTAAGAGATGAGATGGTCAAGGGCCATATGGGATGGGCTAGGTACAGAGTGGAATTAAAGGGGCAGGAGTTAAGTGGGGAAGATGACAAACCGTAGAGGGGATTGGAGGCGCAAGCCTCCAGTAAGGGTGGTAACGTGGACTGAATGGGCCAGTTAAAAGGTCGCGGGTGTTCACGCACCTCAGGAGCTTGAAAGCAGGGGTCGTCTTTTTGCAGGAGACACACCTCCGTGTGAAGGACCAGGTTAGGTTAAGGAAGGGGTGGGTTGGGCAGGTTTTTCACTCGGGGTTTGATTTGAAATCGAGGAGTGTGGCGATTTTAATGAGCAAAAAAATGGGATTTGTGAGTGCGAAGGAGGTGAGGGATCCAGGTGGGAAATATGTGATTGTGAGTGGGGTATTGGAAGAGGCACCGGTAATGTTGGTAAATGTGTACGCCCCAAATTGGGATGATGTGGGTTTTATGAGGGGGTTGCTGGCAGCAATCCCGGATTTGGCCACGCACCGGTTGATCATGGGAGGAGATTTTAACTGTGTCCTGGAGCCGTGGGTGGATAGATCGGGCCCCAGGTCGATGGGTAGGGTACGAATGGCAAGGGAGCTGGGGCGGGGGGGGCGGTTTAATGGAGAGGATGGGTATGGTGGATCCATGGCGCTTTCAGAACCCAGGGGTAGGGAGTATTCCTTTTCACACGTCTATAAGGTGTATTTGAGGATTGATTGCTTTGTAGTGAGTCGGGAGATTTTGGGTGGGGTGGAGGGGGCAGAGTATGCGGGGATAGTTATCTCGGACCATGCACCCCACTGGCTGGATATTCGGTTCAGTACGGGACGAGAGCAGAGGCCGGGGTAGAGGCTTGACTCGGGGTTGTTGGCGAATGGAGGTTTTTGTGATGAGGTGCGGTTGGCGATTCGGGATTATGTGGAGTTCAATCAGAATGGGGAGGTGTCGGTGGGCATTTTTTGGGAAGCACTGAAGACAGTGGTCCGGAGAGAAATGATCTCATTTACGGTTCTTGCGAATAAGGAAAGGAGGGCGGAACATGACCGTCTAGTAAGCGAGATAGTGGAGGTGGACAGGGAATATTCGTGGGTGCCCACCGTGGAGGGATTGGCTCTCCCGATCTTTGTACCAAAGGCCTTTTTTCGGAAAGTGGACACAATCATCTCTGACTTTGTATGGACGGGGAGGTGCCGAGGGTGGGAGGACCCTGCTGCAGAGGCAGCAGGGGGGGTTGGCATTGCCAAACTTGCTTCATTATTATTGAAATGAAAATTGCTTATTGTCACAAGCAGGCTTCAATGAAGTTACTGTGAAAAGCCCCGAGTCGCCACATTCCGGCACCTGTCCGGGGCGGCTGGTACGGGAATCGAACCATGCTGCTGGGCTGCTTGGTCTGCTTTAAAAGCCAGCGATTTAGCTCAGTGAGCTAAACCAGCCCCTATTGGGCGGCGAATGTGGACAAGGTGCGGCGGTGGTGGGAAGGAGAAGGGGTAGAGTGGGTTAGGATGGAGAAGGAATCCTGTAAGGGGTCCAGTTTGAGGGCTGTGGTGACGGCAGCATTGCCAATGGCTCCGAGTAGGTATCCAGGGAGCCCAGTGCGCTGTCCACGGTGAAGATATGGAATCAGCTGAGGAGGCATTTTAGGGTGGAAGGGATGTCGGTGCTAACGCAGCTGTGCGAGAATCATGGGTTTGAGCCGGGGAATGGATAGTGTATACAGGAGTCGGAAGGTAGTGGGGTTGGTCAAGGTGAGGGATCTGTATTTGGAGGAAGGGTTCGCCAGTCTGGAGGAGCTAAGGGAGAGGGTAGAGCTGCCGAGTGGGAGTGAGTTCAGGTATCTGCAGGTTCGGGACTTTGCGCGAAAGGTCTGAAGGGGGTTCCCTAGATTGCCGGGATACACCCTGCTGGAGCGACTGCTGCTCCCAGATGTGGAAGGGGAGGGAAGAATTGGGGATATATATAAGTGGCTGGGGGAGCAGGGAGGTGAGTGGGTGGTGAAGATCAAGGAGAAATGGGAAGTGGAGTTGGGAATGGAGATCAATTGGGGAGTATGGAGTGAGGCACTGTGAAGGGTAAACGGGACCTCCTCTTGTGCAAGGATGAGCCTGATACAGTTTAAGGTGGTGCACAGGGTGCATATGACTCAGGCAAGAATGAGTGGGTTCTTTCAGGGGGTAGCAGATGAGTGTGAGAGGTGTGGGCGGGGGCCAGCGAATCATGCGCACATGTTTTGGGGTTGTGAAAAATTGGGAAGATTCTGGGCAGGAGTGTTTGTGGTCTTAGCCAGGATAGTGGAGGAGGGTGTGGACCGGGACCCTTTGGTGGCGATATTTGGGGTTCCAGAGAAGCCGGAGCTCATGGAGAGGAGGAAGGTCGATGTCGTGGCCTTCGCCTCTCTGATTGCACGGCGGCGAATGTTACTGGAGTGACGGTCGGCATCGCCACCGGGGGTAGTGGCTTGGTTGGGTGACCTGTACGACTTCCTGCGGTTAGAGAAGATAAAGTATGAGTTAAGGGACTCAGCAGGGGGTTTTGAGAAAAGGTGGGGGATGTTTGTGACCGTGTTTGAGGAGCTGTTCGTTGCAGGGTGGGGGGGTGAAAAAGGAGGAAAATCTGTACAAACTGTATAGTTGATTGTTGGGAAGAATGTTTCCCGGGGTATTTATTTGCTGTAACCTACTTTGATACATAAAATGCGTTTTAAAAAAAATGTCTTTGGACATGTCTGGGACCTTGTTTAGACCACATGTGGAGTAATGTCTCAAAATTATATTGAGCGTTGGTGTCCATATTATAAAAAAGGATGTCGAGGAACTGGCGAAGGCGGGAATAGATTTACTGGAATGAAACAGATCTGTGAGATTACACCAACTAAGGAAGATTGAACAGCTGGGGCTCCCTGCTCGCTGAGCTAATCGAGGTCCTTATAGAAAATGTTTGCAATTGCAGAGTTCAGAACCTGGGCCAGAAAAACGAGGCAGCCAATTTGTGTGTGAGAGAAAACGGTGATGAATGTAGAAGTTGGGAAGAAGTTGAGCGCGTGGCACCGTCACCTTGAAGAGAAAGCTGGACAAACACAGAAGGAGAAAGCAGTGGAAGAATTATGTTGACGGGGTGAGATGAAGAAGTGGTGGGAGAGGGGCCCCATGTGGAGCATAAACACCAGCATGGGCCAGTTGGGCCGAATGGCCTGTTTGTGCGCTGGTAATATACTGTATTATTTATCCATCTGGCATTCCAGTGGGTTGATCAGGAAGTCAAAAAGCAAGAACCTTCCCCGCCCAACATAAAATTTCACGGCGCAGAACCCGATGAACCGCACCCAACTGCCGTGGGGAGTGGAATTTCCTGATGTGCCTACAGATAAAGTTGTCCAGTGGCACATTGCATGGACCTAGCCACGCATACATGAATGCTGCCCAGGTCGCACAGTAACAGCAAGCCGCAGAGCACAGCGACACACCCCAGTTAACTTCTGAGTGCTGTGAATTACAGCCCACTGCTAAACAGCCAGCTGACAACCATTGCACCTTTATGGTGACACTGCATTGCAGCCTGTACAGAAAACCGTGTACAGATTAAAGAAGGAAAGGACTTGCATTTATATAGCTCCTTTCACAATAATAATAATAATCTTTATTAGTGTCACAAGTAGGTTTACATTAACACTGCAATGAAGTTACTGTGAAAAGCCCCTAGTCACCACATTCTGGAGCCTGTTCAGGTACACAGAGGGAGAATTCAGAATGTCCAAATTACCGACCATCACGGCTGAGATTCTCCAACCCCGCGGCCAAGTTTTGACGCCGGCGTGAAAAGCGGCGTGAACCACTCCGACGTCAACGGTCCTCAATTGTCCGGTATGCTCCCCTTCCTCGGGGCTAGGTCAGCACCGGAGCGGTCCCTGCAGCTCCAGCCGGTGCGGGTTCGGCATGCGCGCTACGGCCGGCGTGATTCCGCGCATGCGCATGGGTTTCCATCTCCGCGCCAGTCCCTGGGCAATATGGCGGAGCCCTACAGGTGCCCGGCGCAGAGGAACATCGGCCCCCACGGAACCAGCCCACCCGCCAATCGGTAGGCCCCGATCGCGGGCCAGGCCACCGTGGAGGACCCCCCCCCGGGGTTGGACCCAACCACCCCCCTTCCAGGACGGCCCCGGCAGACACTCCTTCCATGGCCCGCCGTGTGGGACCTGAGTAACCCGAAATCAGCAGGCACTCGGCCCGTGGAATCGCCGGGGACCGGCACGGCGGCGATCCCATGGCCGCCCGAAAATCGACGCCGTAGAACCGGTGTCAAGGCTGCGCGGCAGATATGCCCCGGCAAATCCCGGCGTCGGCGCGGAGTCGGAGAACCCAGCCCACGTCTTTCGGGAGTTGTGGGAGGAAACCGGACACCCGGAGGAAACCCACGCAGACACGGGGAGAACGTGCAGGCTCCGCACAGACAGTGACCCAAGCCGGGAATCGAATCTGGTTCCTGGCGCCGTGAAGCAACAGTGCTAACCACTGTGCTGCCGTACCACCCATTTACCTCAGGATGTTCCATAATGCCACCCATCCAATCAAGTACTTTTAAAAAATATGGCCCCAGTGTTACTGCAGGAACCATTGTAGCCAGTCTTCACACAACTAAGTCCCACAAACAACAATGAAATGATAATTCGATAACCCGGGTTCAGTCATTTTGGTTGAGGGCTATGATTTCACCAGGGCACCAAGGGAGAACTAAATATTGCCCTGGGGTGACTTGCACACCCACCCACCCCCCCCCCCCCCCCCCCCCCCCCCCCCCCACCCCAAGAGGCCGTCCGATTAATGTCTCCTTCAAAAGGAAAGATCCAACTGCCCATTTGGATCCCTCGAGTCATCACTCTATCCCCTCTTTGCCCCCCCAAATCTTCAATATTAGTGTGCCAGGTTTCAAACTACAGTCTAAAATGCAGCAGGATTGAAGAGAAGAGGACAGACTGAGACAGTCGATGAGTTCCCTGCTTTTGAGATCCTGTGAAAGAATGAAGTGGTGTGTGATGCAGAGGAAGGATTTGAAAACGCTGAGGATTCAAAGAGCAGAAAGGAAAAATAGAAATGATCAGTTTTGTATTTTAAATTTCTGTATGTGGCCCACCTTCAAGTACATATACCTAGACACACACATACATATATTTGTGTGTCTGAATTATATAAAATATATATGTGTGTATTAGATCTGTTAGCCTCCATTTCTAATGTGTGTATTAGATCAGTTCGCCTGTCTCCTGGATGCAGTAATATTTTTTAAAAGGGCCTCTACTCTCATCAGAGGATTCATAGAGAATAATCAGTACTGAGGCATGAGTTACAGACTGGAATCTAATCGAGGGGTTCAGGATGGTTTATATATAGATTAACAGATACCCGGGAGTGAGTTACAGACTGGAATCTAATCGAGGGGTTTGGGGTGGTTTATATATAGAATAACAGATACACGAGAATGAGTTTCAGACTGGAATCTAATCGAGGGGTTCGGGTGGTTTATATATACAAAAACAGATACCCAGGAGTGAGTTTCAGACTGGAATCTAATCGAGATTTTCGGGGTGGTTTATATATAGAATAACAGATACCCAGGAGTGAGTTACAGGCTGGAATCTAATTGAGGGGTTCAGGATGGTTTATATATAGAATAACAGATACCCGGGGGGGGGGTGAGTTACAGACTGGAATCTAATCGAGATGTTCGGGGCGGTTTACATATAGAATAACAGATACCCGGGGGTGAGTTACAGACTGGAATCTAATCGAGGGGTTCGGGTGGTTTGTATATAGAATAACAGATATCCGGGAGTGAGTTACAGACTGGAATCTAATCGAGGGGTTCGGGGTGGTTTGTATATAGAATAACAGATACCCGGGAGTGAGTTACAGACTGGAATCTAATCAAGGGGTTTGGGGTGTTTATATTTAGAATAACAGATACCCGGGCATGAGTTACTGACTGAAATCTAATCGAGGGGTTCAGGGTGGTTTATATATAGAATAACAGATACCCGGGAGTGAGTTACAGACTGGATACTAATCGAGATGTTCGGGGTGGTTTATATGTAGAATAACAGATACCCGGGAGTGAGTTACAGACTGGAATCTAATCGAGGGGTTCGCGTGGTTTATATATAGAATAACAGAAACCCGGGAGTGAGTTACAGACTGGAATCTAATCGAGGGGTTCGGGGTGGTTTATATATAGAATAACAGATACCCGGGAGCGAGTTACGGACTGGAATCTAATCGAGGTGTTCGGGGTGGGTTATATAGTGAATAACAGAAACCCAGGAGTGAGTTACAGACTGGAATCTAATCAAGGGGTTCAGGGGGTTTATATATAGAATATCTAATCGAGGGGTTCGGGGTGGTTTATATATAGAATAACAGATACCCGGGAGTGAGTTACAGACTGGATTCTAATCGAGGGGTTCAGGGGGTTTATATATAGAATATCTAATCGAGGGGTTCAGGGTGGTTTCTATATAGAATAACAGATACCCGGGAGTGAGTTACAGACTGGAATCTATTCAAGGGGTTTGGGGTGTTTATATGTAGAATAACAGATACCCGGGAATGAGTTACAGACTGGAATCTAATCAAGGGGTTCAGGGTGGTTTATATATAGAATAACAGATACCGGGGAATGAGTTACAGACTGGAATCTAATCAAAGGGTTCAGGGTGGTTTATATATAGAATAACAGATACCGGGGAATGAGTTACAGACTGGAATCTAATCATGGGGTTCAGGGTGGTTTATATATAGAATAACAGATACCCGGGAGTGAGTTACAGACTGGAATCTAATCGAGGGGTTCGCGTGGTTTATATATAGAATAACAGAAACCCGGGAGTGAGTTACAGACTGGAATCTAATCGAGGGGTTCGGGGTGGTTTATATATAGAATAACAGATACCCGGGAGCGAGTTACAGACTGGAATCTAATCGAGGTGTTCGGGGTGGGTTATATAGTGAATAACAGAAACCCAGGAGTGAGTTACAGACTGGAATCTAATCAAGGGGTTCAGGGGGTTTATATATAGAATATCTAATCGAGGGGTTCGGGGTGGTTTATATATAGAATAACAGATACCCGGGAGTGAGTTACAGACTGGATTCTAATCGAGGGGTTCAGGGGGTTTATATATAGAATATCTAATCGAGGGGTTCAGGGTGGTTTCTATATAGAATAACAGATACCCGGGAGTGAGTTACAGACTGGAATCTATTCAAGGGGTTTGGGGTGTTTATATGTAGAATAACAGATACCCGGGAATGAGTTACAGACTGGAATCTAATCAAGGGGTTCAGGGTGGTTTATATATAGAATAACAGATACCGGGGAATGAGTTACAGACTGGAATCTAATCAAAGGGTTCAGGGTGGTTTATATAACAGATACCGGGGAATGAGTTACAGACTGGAATCTAATCATGGGGTTCAGGGTGGTTTATATGTAGAATAACAGATACCCGGGAGTGAGTTACAGACTGGAATCTAATCGAGGGGTTCGGGTGGTTTATATATAGAATAACAGATACCCGGGAGTGAGTTACAGACTGGAATCTGATCATGGGGTTCGGGGTGGTTTATATTTGGAATAACAGATACCGTGGTGTGAGTTACAGACTGGAATCTAATCGAGGGGTTGAGGGGGTTTATATATAGAATAACAGATACCCGGAAGTGAGTTACAGACTGGAATCTATTCATGTTTATATATAGAATAACAGATACCCGGGAATGAGTTACAGACTGGAATCTAATCAAGGGGTTCAGGGTGGTTTATATATAGAATATCTAATCGAGGGGTTCGGGGTGGTTTATATGTAGAATAACAGATACCCGGGAGTGAGTTACAGACTGGAATCTAATCGAGGGGTTCGGGGTGGTTTATATATAGAATAACAGATACCTGGGAGTGAGTTACAGACTGGAATCTAATCGACGGGTTCAGAGTGGTTTATATACAGAATATCTAATCGAGGGGTTCGGGGTGGTTTATATGTAGAATAACAGATACCCGGGAGTGAGTTACAGACTGGAATCTAATCAAGGGGTTCAGGGTGGTTTATAAATAGAATATCTAATCGAGGGGTTCGGGGTGGTTTATATGTAGAATAACAGATACCCGGGAGTGAGTTACAGACTGGAATCTAATTGAGGGGTTCGGGGTGGTTTATATATAGAATAACAGACCAGGCAGTGAGTTACAGACTGGAATCTAATTGAGGGGTTTAGGGGATTTATATATAGAATAACAGATACCCGGGAGTGAGTTACAGACTGGATTCTAATCGAGGGGATCGGGATGGTTTATATATAGAATAACAGATACCCGGGAGTGAGTTACAGACTGGATTCTAATCGAGGGGTTCGGGGTGGTTTATATATAGAATAACAGATACCCGGGAGCGAGTTATAGACTGGATTCTAATCGAGGGGTTCGTGGTGGTTTATATATAGAATAACAGATACCCGGGAGTGAGTTACAGACTGGAATCTAATCGAGGGGTTCAGGATAGTTTATATATAGAATAACAGATACCCGGGAGTGAGTTACAGACTGGAATCTAATCGAGGGGTTCGCGTGGTTTATATATAGAATAACAGAAACCCGGGAGTGAGTTACAGACTGGAATCTAATCGAGGGGTTCGGGGTGGTTTATATATAGAATAACAGATACCCGGGAGCGAGTTACAGACTGGAATCTAATCGAGGTGTTCGGGGTGGGTTATATAGTGAATAACAGAAACCCAGGAGTGAGTTACAGACTGGAATCTAATCAAGGGGTTCAGGGGGTTTATATATAGAATATCTAATCGAGGGGTTCGGGGTGGTTTATATATAGAATAACAGATACCCGGGAGTGAGTTACAGACTGGATTCTAATCGAGGGGTTCAGGGGGTTTATATATAGAATATCTAATCGAGGGGTTCAGGGTGGTTTCTATATAGAATAACAGATACCCGGGAGTGAGTTACAGACTGGAATCTATTCAAGGGGTTTGGGGTGTTTATATGTAGAATAACAGATACCCGGGAATGAGTTACAGACTGGAATCTAATCAAGGGGTTCAGGGTGGTTTATATATAGAATAACAGATACCGGGGAATGAGTTACAGACTGGAATCTAATCAAAGGGTTCAGGGTGGTTTATATAACAGATACCGGGGAATGAGTTACAGACTGGAATCTAATCATGGGGTTCAGGGTGGTTTATATGTAGAATAACAGATACCCGGGAGTGAGTTACAGACTGGAATCTAATCGAGGGGTTCGGGTGGTTTATATATAGAATAACAGATACCCGGGAGTGAGTTACAGACTGGAATCTGATCATGGGGTTCGGGGTGGTTTATATTTGGAATAACAGATACCGTGGTGTGAGTTACAGACTGGAATCTAATCGAGGGGTTGAGGGGGTTTATATATGGAATAACAGATACCCGGAAGTGAGTTACAGACTGGAATCTATTCATGTTTATATATAGTATAACAGATACCCGGGAATGAGTTACAGACTGGAATCTAATCAAGGGGTTCAGGGTGGTTTATATATAGAATATCTAATCGAGGGGTTCGGGGTGGTTTATATGTAGAATAACAGATACCCGGAGGTGAGTTACAGACTGGAATCTAATCGAGGGGTTCGGGGTGGTTTATATATAGAATAACAGATACCCGGGAGTGAGTTACAGACTGGAATCTAATCGACGGGTTCAGAGTGGTTTATATACAGAATATCTAATCGAGGGGTTCGGGGTGGTTTATATGTAGAATAACAGATACCCGGGAGTGAGTTACAGACTGGAATCTAATCAAGGGGTTCAGGGTGGTTTATAAATAGAATATCTAATCGAGGGGTTCGGGGTGGTTTATATGTAGAATAACAGATACCCGGGAGTGAGTTACAGACTGGAATCTAATCGAGGGGTTCGGGGTGGTTTATATATAGAATAACAGACCAGGCAGTGAGTTACAGACTGGAATCTAATTGAGGGGTTTAGGGGATTTATATATAGAATAACAGATACCCGGGAGTGAGTTACAGACTGGATTCTAATCGAGGGGATCGGGATGGTTTATATATAGAATAACAGATACCCGGGAGTGAGTTACAGACTGGATTCTAATCGAGGGGTTCGGGGTGGTTTATATATAGAATAACAGATACCCGGGAGCGAGTTATAGACTGGATTCTAATCGAGGGGTTCGTGGTGGTTTATATATAGAATAACAGATACCCGGGAGTGAGTTACAGACTGGAATCTAATCGAGGGGTTCAGGATAGTTTATATATAGAATAACAGATACCCGGGAGTGAGTTACAGACTGGAATCTAATCGAGGGGTTCGTGGTGGTTTATATATAGAATAACAGATACCCTGGAGTGAGTTACAGACTGGAATCTAATCGAGGGGTTCAGGATGGTTTATATATAGAATAACAGATACCCGGGGGTGAGTTACAGACTGGAATCTAATCGAGATGTTCGGGGCGGTTTACATATAGAATAACAGATACCCGGGGGTGAGTTACAGACTGGAATCTAATCGAGGGGTTCGGGTGGTTTGTATATAGAATAACAGATACCTGGGAGTGAGTTACAGACTGGAATCTAACCGAGGGGTTCGGGGTGGTTTGTATATAGAATAACAGATACCCGGGAGTGAGTTACAGACTGGAATCTAATCAAGGGGTTTGGAGTGTTTATATTTAGAATAACAGATACCCGGGAGTGAGTTACTGACTGAAATCTAATCGAGGGGTTCAGGGTGGTTTATATATAGAATAACAGATACCCGGGAGTGAGTTACAGACTGGATACTAATCGAGATGTTCGGAGTGGTTTATATGTAGAATAACAGATACCCGGGAGTGAGTTACAGACTGGAATCTAATCGAGGGGTTCGCGTGGTTTATATATAGAATAACAGAAACCCGGGAGTGAGTTACAGACTGGAATCTAATCGAGGGGTTCGTGGTGGTTTATATATAGAATAACAGATACCCGGGAGCGAGTTACAGACTGGAATCTAATCAAGGTGTTCGGGGTGGATTATATAGTGAATAACAGAAACCCAGGAGTGAGTTACAGACTGGAATCTAATCAAGGGGTTCAGGGGGTTTATATATAGAATATCTAATCGAGGGGTTCGGGGTGGTTTATATATAGAATAACAGATACCCGGGAGTGAGTTACAGACTGGATTCTAATCGAGGGGTTCAGGGGGTTTATATATAGAATATCTAATCGAGGAGTTCAGGGTGGTTTCTATATAGAATAACAGATACCCGGGAGTGAGTTACAGACTGGAATCTATTCAAGGGGTTTGGGGTGTTTATATGTAGAATAACAGATACCGGGGAATGAGTTACAGACTGGAATCTAATCAAAGGGTTCAGGGTGGTTTATATATAGAATAACAGATACCGGGGAATGAGTTACAGACTGGAATCTAATCGAGGGGTTCAGGGTGGTTTATATATAGAATAACAGATACCCGGAAGTGAGTTACAGACTGGAATCTAATCGAGGGGTTCAGGGTGGTTTATATATAGAATAACAGATACCCGGGAATGAGTTACAGACTGGAATCTAATCAAGGGGTTCAGGGTGGTTTATATATAGAATATCTAATCGAGGGGTTCGGGGTGGTTTATATATAGAATAACAGATACCCGGGAGTGAGTTACAGACTGGAATCTAATCGACGGGTTCAGGGGGGTTTATAAATAGAATATCTAATCGAGGGGTTCGGGGTGGTTTATATATAGAATAACAGACCAGGCAGTGAGTTACAGACTGGAATCTAATTGAGCGGTTTAGGGGATTTATATATAGAATAACAGATTCCCGGGAGTGAGTTACAGACTGGAATCTAATCGAGTTATTCGCGGTGGTTTATATACAGAATAACAGATACCCGGGAGTGAGTTACAGACTGGATTCTAATCGAGGGGATCGGGATGGTTTATATATAGAATAACAGATACCCGGGAGTGAGTTACAGATTGGAATCTAATCGAGGGGTTCGGGGTGGTTTATATATAGAATAACAGATACCCGGGAGTGAGTTACAGATTGGAATCTAATCGAGGGGATCGGGGGGGTTTATATATAGAATAACAGATACCCGGGAGTGAGTTACAGACTGGATTCTAATCGAGGGGATCGGGATGGTTTATATATAGAATAACAGATACCCGGGAGCGAGTTATAGACTGGATTCTAATCGAGGGGTTCGTGGTGGTTTATATATAGAATAACAGATACCCGGGAGTGAGTTACAGACTGGAATCTAATCGAGGGGTTCAGGATGGTTTATATGAATAACAGATACCCGAGAGTGAGTTACAGACTGGAATCTAATCGAGGGGTTCGTGGTGGTTTATATATAGAATAACAGATACCCGGGAGTGAGTTACAGACTGGAATCTAATCGAGGGGTTCAGGATGGTTTATATATAGAATAACAGATACCCGGGAGTGAGTTACAGACTGGAATCTAATCGAGGGGTTCGTGGTGGTTTATATATAAAATAACAGATACCCGGGAGTGAGTTACAGACTGGAATCTAATCGAGGGGTTCGGGCTGGTTTATATATAGAATAACAGATACCCGGGAGTGAGTTACAGACTGGAATCTAATCGAGGGGTTCGGGGTGGTTTATATTTGGAATAAATGACACCCGGGAGTGAGTTACAGACTGGAATCTAATCGAGGGGTTCGGGGTGGTTTATATATAGAATAACAGATACCCGGGAGTGAGTTACAGACTGGAATCTAATCGAGGGGTTCGGGGTGGTTTATATTTGGAATAACAGATACCCGGGAGTGAGTTACAGGCTGGAGTCCGATCGATGAGGAGGGGTGAGGGAGGATTTGCATTATTGAATAAAATAATGCCCCAGAAGTGAGCTATGGGGTGGAATCTATTCGAGGGGTTTGGGTGCTTTATCCACAGAATAATGGATCCCCGGGAGTGTATTAAATGCTGGAATCTAATCGCGGTGTTTCAGCAATCTATATATAGAAGAAATGATTATCTGGGAGCCAGTTACAGGTTGGAAATTCTAATCAGGAAATTGAGATGTTTTATATATAGACTAAAGGATACCTGGGAGTAGGTTACGATTGGAATCTAATCAAAGGGGTTCAGATGGTCTCGTAAACAATGAGAACGAACCTCGAGCACTTTATGACCATCACCAGAACCTCAAGGTGAAATCACTTCACTGATAGCACAATGAGGTATCTCTTATCTATGGATGAATGCCAACATTCCTGGGTCTGGAAATCACCTTCCACTTAAACTTAACAGCACCTTACTCCAGGAAAATACTGCTGCACCTAGAAACTGTCCCATGTTTAAACTCCAGCCTGGCTGAGCGATGTGGTGTAGGTATTCCCGAAGGGGGGGCCTGCTGAGTGTACAATATGCCCACACTATCTGTTACACTTTGCCCCTTGCGCTCCGGGTGAGAGAGTGAGCATTAGAGCTAATTTAAGGAGAACCTTTGCCACTTTATCTGCACAAAAATAGATCCTGGTGTTTACCGGAGGATTGTGTTAATTGCTTTATTTTTTTACTGTTGGCCCAGGTGGCTGTCGTATAGCAGCAGGTGAGTTAACTCATTCCACTCCGTGAGAGGCATCTCCATGTTCAAAGAAACGAATGAGTCAATTTGCAATTGTTGCGGCGCCTGGTTTGACCGCAGGGAATCCCAAAGCAGATTGACAGCTCATTGGTGAACCGTAGAGATACGAGTCAGCAAAATTATGCACAGCGAGATTTCGTGAGCAATGTTTGAAGTAAATGACGTGATAATCTGCGTGAATGGTGTTGGCTGAGATGTTGATCTTTGGTTCACTGTTAACGTCCCTATTTACCTTCAAATTGTTCATCTTGTTACACCCACCTGGGCAAGTGGTGGAGGCCTTACAGTCACACAAGGTATCTCAATCTGGCTTTGACAAAGGGTCAGAACGTTAGCTCTTTTCTCTCCCTACAGGTGCTGCCAGACCTGCTGAGATTTTCCAGCGTTTTCTCTTTGATCTCAATCTGGTAGATGCCTTCTGTTCCTACTCCTGATCTGCCATTTTCTGATTATTCCCTTTCGTTCTCTTTTTTCCTCTTTCTCTTTCTCCGTCTCTCAATTTATTTATTTCATTGGCACAGGCCCCTTGCTCAGACAAGGGAGGCCTGATGGACGTTTTATAGACATAACGGCAATAAACCCAGTGCTCAGCAGGTCCGGCAGCATCTGTGGAGAGAGAACCAGAGTTGAACATAGAACATACAGTGCAGAAGGAGGCCATTCAGCCCATCGAGTCTGCACCGACCCACTTAAGCCCTCACCCACCCTATCCCGATAACCCACAAACTCCTCCTAACCTTTTTTTGTCACTAAGGGCAATTTATCACGGCCAATCCACCTACCTCGCTTATCTTTGGACTATGGGAGGAAACCGGAGCACCCGTAGGAAACCCACGCAGACACGGGGGGAACGTGCAGACTCCGCACAGACAGTGACCCAGCCGGGAATCGAACCTGGGACCCTGGTGCTGTGAAGCCACAGTGCTAGCCACTTGTACTACCATGCTGGAAGTTAACCTTTCAGATTGTTGACCTTTCATCCACAGCTGACCCAAGTTCATGAATTACCGAGGTAAAAGAGAAATCCCATCGGAATGATTGCAACTGCTGAAAGGGAAGTAGCTGTGAATTAAACGCCCGAACAAAAGTGACAAACAGCAGGTGCTGGAAATCTGAAATACAGAAGGGGATGTTCCGCCCCCGTGTTTAGTGGGTGGGAATGGTGGTGGGGAATGGAGGGGGGTGGGAGTCCCAAAATGGTTTTCATTCCTCCTTCCCCCCCCCCCCCCCCCCCCCGGCCATTGACGTAATGGGGGTTCCCACCGTGAAAGGTCGCGAACCCAATTAGCATATGTTAACATGCAGCGTTGTATTATCCCCCCCCCCCCACACGTAGGGATTTCACCTGCACCCCGTCAGCGAGGTTTACAACAGGTTTTGTGGAACAGGGAACGGCCGAACAGAACTGCCAGACGCCAGTGCCAAGGGGTGACTCCCGATGGGGTAGTTCGTGTCTGGTGGGGGTTGTCTTCCTGTGATCCGTGGTCATTCCCTTTGTTCATTGTTTATTCACAGGGCGTCCTTATCTCTCGGGTGCTGAGTTTGCCGGCGGGGCCTGACCCCGATTTCTTTTTTCCAGAGTGTTTAGAAATTCGGTGGGGAAAGCTAGCAGGCTAGGCCCCGCTTTTCTGGCCCACGTTGACACTCTGGGGAAAGAAAAGGGAAAATTCCTTCCGGAAACAGTGTTTCCAGCATTTCCCATTTTTATTTCAAATCTTATAATCATAATCTTAATTATTGTCACAAGCAGGCTTACATTAACGCTGCAATGAAGTTACTGTGAAAAGCCCCTAGTCGCCACATTCCGGTGCCTGTTCGGGTACACAGAGGGAGAATTCAGAATGTCCAATTCACCTAACAAGCACGTCTTTTGGGACCTGTGGGAGGAAACCGGAACACCTGGAGGAAACCCACGCAGACACGGGGAGAACGTGCAGTCTCTACACAGTGACCCAAACCCGAAATCGAACCCGAGTCCCTGGTAGTGTGAAGCCACAGTGCTAACCACTGTGCTACCGTGCATCCACAGCATTTTGGTTTTATAGATGAAATATTGCACAGAGTGGCAGGTGAATGGAGCAGATTGTGCATGGGGCATGCTAGAAGTGTATATTCTCAACACGTTCAAGCACGAGCTGGATAGCTTGCTGATGAAATTTCTTTGAACATTGAAAGGTTGCGTTTCGTTACCTCAAGATGCCCCAAAGCCCATTACAGGCAATTAATTATTTTTTGAAGTGTTGCCTTTGTTGTCGTTCTAAAAATGTGACAACCAAATTTCCGCACAGAGATCTCCTACCAACAGGCATGTGATAATGTCCAGGTAACTTTCTTTTTAGCGATGTGCGTTGAGGGATAAATATTGGTCAGAACACTCAAAATATTGCCAATGGATCTTTTAGGGGCTGGTTTAGCACACTGGGCTAAATAGCTGGCTTTTAAAGCAGACCAAGGCAGGCCAGCAACACGGTTCAATTCCCGTACCATCCTCCCCGAACAGGCGCCGGAATGTGGCGACTAGGGGCTTTTCACAGTAACTTCATTGAAGCCTACTTGTGACAATAAGCGATTTTCATTTCATTTCATTTTCATTTTACATCCACCTGAGAGGTCAATATAATATATTGTTACCACCCACTGGGATCGTGCAAGGTCTATTCCAGCCCCACTTGACCAAAAGTCACAACGCAATTGAAATTAACTATTAATTCCTGGAAAATAACCAAAGTTTTTTGTCTGTGGCTGCCCAATAATTACAGTCACCAGGTTTGTGAATTTAAACGCAATTGATTTTTGTTAATAACAATAATTGTAATTAAATAGACAGCAAATACAACTGGTTAACTAATATCTAATTCCTAACCCCCCCCTTTCTAAACTCACCCCACCCTCTATATACACACACCAGACAGACAAACACAGAGGGGAGAGAGAAGTGTAAAAAAGAATCATGCAAAAGGATAAAAGTTTCTGTTTCAAGTGGGCATATTCCAGTTAGATTCTCAGTCCAGGCTTCCAGATGGATGTCTTTGCTTTCAGTCTGTAATGGCCTTCTCTGTAGATTTGTCAGGCTCTCACGTCTTCTCTGTAGCCTCATAAATAGCAGACGGGAAGCATTCTTGGAGAAAGAGGCAGAGCAACTCACAGCTTCTTCTCTCAAGACCTTTCTCTTCCATGATCCCCTGAAAACTTCCACCTGGCAGAACCCAATCACTGTCTGTTGCCGAGGAGATTGCGGTCCTGAGCCAATCCATTGGCTACCAGCCAATCGAATTCCTCCGATTTCTCAGGTGCCAGAAAGCCTGAGCTCTTCTGTTTAAAATCAAAGTCACTGTGTACTATTTTGCAACTTTTGAGTTCCTCACTTCCTCTGCTAGTGACAAAGTAAAAGAAATTGGAAACAAGGGAATCAACAGGAAGTATCACCAAAAGACAGCAGCTCTGACAGTGCAGCATTCCCCTGCTACAGCATCAGCCTATATTTTGTATTTCTAATTCTTTCATGGAATATTAGGGTCGCTGACAAGACCGGCATTTGTTGCCCAATCCCAAATTGCTGGACTATTTCAGAGGGCAGGTAAGAGTCAACCATGTTGTTGTGGGTCTGGAGTCACACTGGATTGGATTTGCTTGGATTGGATTTGTTTATTGTCACGTGTACCAAGGTACAATGAAAAGTATTTTTCTGCGAGCAGCTCAAACAAATCATAAAGTACATGAAAATAAAATAAAATAAAAAGAAAATACATGGGGCAACACAAGGTACACAGTGTAAATACATAGACATCGGGTGAAGCATACTGGAGTATAATATTAACCAGGTCAGTCCATAAGAAGATCGTTTAGGAGCCTGGTAGCAGCGGAGAGGAAGCTGTTTTTTGAGTCTGTTCGTGCGTGTTCTCAGACTTTTGTATCTCCTGCCCGATGGAAGAAGTTGGAAGAGTGAGTAAGCCGGCTGGGAGGGGTCTTTGATTATGCTGCCTGCTTTCCCCAGGCAGCGGGAGGTGTAGATAGAGTCAATGGATGGGAGGCAGGTTTGTGTGATGGACTGGGCTGTGTTCACGACTCTCTGTAGTTCCTTACGGAACCATGTTGTGATGCAGCCAGATAGGATGCTTTCTGTGGTGCATCTGTAAAAGTTGATGAGCCAGTGTGGACATGCTGAATTTCCTTAGTTTCTTGAGGAAGTATAGGCGCTGTTGTGCTTTCTTGGTGGTAGCGTCGACGTGGGTGGACCAGGACAGATTGTTGGTGATGTGCACACCTAGGAATTTGAAACTGCTAACCATCTCAACCTCGGCCCCATTGATGCTGACAGGAGTGTGTACAGTACTTTGTTTCCTGAAGTCAATGACCAGCTCTTTAGTTTTGCTGGCATTGAGGGAGAGATTGTTGTCGTTGCACCACTCCACTCGGTTCTCTAGGCCAAATCAGATTTCAAGAACAAAGAAAAACTACAGCACAGGAACAGGCCCTTCGGCCCTCCAAGCCTGCGCCGATCCAGATCCTCTATCTAACGGACATTAGCGAACCAGATGGGTTTTTACAACAATTGATGATAACTTCACGGTCACCATTCCTGAGACTAGCTCTGGATTCCAGACGTTTGAATTAATTCATTTCCACTAGCTGCCATGGCGGGATTTGAAATCATGCCCACAGACAATTTACCTGGGCACCTGGATTACTAGTCACTACGGTATGGTATCACCACGCCACCAAATTCAAGTCTGTGGAGTGGGCTGACTTTGGGGGGGGGGGGGGGGGGGGACAGTGTGACCCATTGAACCATGACTGGCAAGTCGATGGGTGTTGTGATACTTTTGGAGTCGGCCCTGGGGACAACAGTGTTTTTTTACTTTGGTTAAGTTGCATCATATGGTCCATCTCCTTTATTCCACAATGGTTCTCCAACATCAAATCGCAGATTAGATGGGGAACAGTAGGCAGTGTTTATGTAACTGGGCTAGTCACCCAAACATGCAAGTTCAAATCTCTCAATGGCAGCCGGGGATTTGAAATTCTGTTAACAAAATAATTTTAAGAAACCTGAAACAAAGCCTTAAATCGATAATGGTTAGTGTGTAAACTACTGGATCAAATGTGCCTGATTCACTAATGCCCTTTAGGAAAGGAACTTACGTGGTCTGGCCTATAGAAGCTGGTTTAGCTCACTGGGCTAAATCGCTGGCTTTTAAAGCAGGCCAGCAGCAGCACCACTCCACTCGGTTCGATTCCCGTACCAGCCTCCCCGGACAGGCGCCGGAATGTGGCGACTAGGGGCTTTTCACATTAACTTCATTGAAGCCTACTCGTGACAATAAGCGATTTTCATTTCATTTCATATGTGACTCCAGACCCACAGCGATGCAGTTTACTTTGAACTGCCCTCTGAAATGGCCCAGCGAGCCACCCTGTTGTGTTCAAGAAGGCAGCTCACCACCACCTTCTCAAAGGATGGGGAGTAAATGTTGACCTTGCCAGTGACGCTTACATCCGGTGAATGAAGTAAAACAAAAACTGGGTGTAGACTGCATGTTATGGCCTGTTGTTGCACTCTAAGGTTCTGTGACGTCATTTAGAACCACTCCTATGCAGCTCATGCCATTCTGAAGACAAGGAACCCAGGGTTCTCCTAATGTTCCAACTCGCATTGTCATGTTGCGAGTTTGGTCACTGCTATTTCCCCAGGGTGAACATCCCAGCGCATTGTTGGAATGAGACTGGTCTCTGCTGGGGACCACGTACACACCTCGAACACGAGGGGAGCCTGCGAGCCACCAACCAAATGTTACAATTCATGGCAAAGCAGGGGGAATGATTTTGCACTCTTAACGTGTCGCCTTGGGATGTGTTTGGTTGCAGAGTCTATCTGAGGCCATTCGTGTGCAAGACGGAAGAGTGTTCAACACTGAGCTCCAGCGTCTCTACACAACAGTAACAACAGCCAAGCCGAAGCGTAAGAGAGGACATGACTCGGGTAGGTGCATGTTACAAATGTCTTGTGTGATTGAGAACCAGCCACTGATTGTACTGATCGCTTGTTCTTGTGTGTCGGTCAATGGAATTGGCAGGGCAGGAGGATCATAGAGTCATAGATATTTACAGCATGGAAAATTGCCCTTCGGCCCATCGAGTCCATGCTGCCCAGTTTTTACTACTCAGCTAGTCCCAATTGCCCGCATTTGGCCGATATTCTTCTGTACCCATCTTAGCCATATGACTGTCTAAATGCTTCTTAAAAGACAAAACTGTACTACTGCATCTGGCAGTTCGTTCCAGAAACTCACCACCCTCTGTGTGAAAAAATTGCCCCTCTGGACCCTTTTGTATCTCTCCCCTCTCACCTTAAACCTACGCCCTCTAGTTTTAGGCTCCCCTACCTTTGGGAAAAATTGTTGACTATATACCTTATAAATGCCCCTCATTATTTTATAGACCTCTATAAGATCATCCTTAAATCTCCTACGCTCTAGGGAAAAAGGTCCCAGCCTATCCAGCCCCTCCTTATAACTCAGACCATCAAGTCCCGGTAGCAGCCTCGTAAATCCTTTCTGCACTTTTTCTGGTTTAATAATATCCTTTCTGTAATAGGGTGACCAGAACTGTACACAGTATTCCAAGTGTGGCCTCACTAATATCTTGTACAACTTCAACAAGACGTCCCAATTCCTGTATTCAATATTCTGACCAATGAGACCAAGTATGCCGAAAGCCTTCTTCACCACCCTGTCCACCTGCGACTCCACTTTCAAGGAGCTATGAACCTGTACTCCTAGATCTCTTTGTTCTATAACTCTCCCCAACTCCCTACCATTAACTGAATAGATCCTGCCCCAATTTGATCTACCAAAATGCATCACCTCACATTTATCTAAATTAAACACAATCTACCATTCATCGCCCCACTATTCCAATTGATCAAGATCTCATTGTAATCCTTGATAACCTTCTTCACTGTCCACTATCCCACCAACCTTAGTGTCATGTGCAAACTTACTAACTATGCCTCCTAAATTCTTATCTAAATCATTAATATGAGTAACAAATAACAGTGGACCCAGCACTGATCCCTGAGGCACACCGCTGGTCACAGGCCTCCAGTTTGAAAAACAACCCTCCACAACCATCCTTTGTCTTCTGTCGTCAACCCAATTTTGTATCCAATTGGCTACCTTAAACTGGATCCCATGAGATTTCACCTGATGCAACAACCTACCATGCGGTACCTTGGCAAAGGCCTTGCTAAATCCCATGTACAGTAAGAAGTCTTACAACACCAGGTTAAAGTCCAACAGGTTTGTTTCAAACACGAGCTTTTGGAGAACTGCTCCTTCCTCAGGTGAAGGAGCAGTGCTCCGAAAGCTTGTGTTTGAAACAAACCTGTTGGACTTTAACCTGGTGTTGTAAGACTTCTTACTGTGCTCGCCCCAGTCCAATGCCGGCATCTCCACATCATAAACCCCATGTAGACAACATCGACTGCACTGCCCTCATCTACCTTCTGCGTTACCCTTCAAAATACTCAATCAAATTCGTGAGACATGATTTTCCGCTCATAAAGCCATGCTAACTGTGCCTAATCAGTCCTTGCCTCTCTAAATGCCTGTAGATCCTGTCTCTCAGAATACCTTCTTTTTTTTTTTAAATAATTTTTATTGAAAGAGTTTTTCCATACAGACATTTACCCCTACTAATTTTTAAATTATTTACAACACAATCCCTCTAGGCAAATATCCCTCCCTCGCCCGCCCTCGTCGCGCGCACCCAGCCCTCCCCCCCCCCCCCCCCCCCCCCCCCCCAAGCAACAACTTAACAAACAAGGCAGCCTACAGTTTCAGACATGAGCAGCGAGCAGACTTGCCCGCGTTACAGTCGTGCATGTCCCCCCACGACCATTGCTGCCCCCCCCTTCCCCTCCCCCCCCCCCCCCCGGGTTGCTGCTGCCACGACCCCGTACGCCTATCTCTGATCTAACAAGT
Organism: Scyliorhinus canicula; assembly: GCF_902713615.1. Taxonomy (NCBI): domain Eukaryota; kingdom Metazoa; phylum Chordata; class Chondrichthyes; order Carcharhiniformes; family Scyliorhinidae; genus Scyliorhinus; species Scyliorhinus canicula. The sequence goes on along the minus strand of NC_052147.1, from coordinate 279,224,701 downwards.
CAAGGAAAGGTTGCCACCGCCTGGAGAATCCCTGTACCGACCCTCTCAGGGCAAATTTGATCCTTTCTAGCTGAATATAGCTAGCCATATCGTTAATCCAAGTTTCAACGCTTGGAGGCCTCGCGTCCTTCCATTGAATTAATATCCTTCGTCGAGCCACTAGGGATGCAAAGGCCAGTATTCCGGCCTCCCTAGCCTCCTGTACCCCCGGTTCTACCCCGACCCCAAAGATCGCAAGCCCCCATCCTGGTTTGACCCTGGACCCCACCACCTTCGACACCGTCCTTGCCACCCCCTTCCAGAACCCTTCCAGCACCGGACATGCCCAGAACATATGCACATGGTTCGCTGGGCCTCCCAGACATCTGACACACCTGTCCTCACCCCCAAAGAACCGGCTCATCCTTGTCTCCGTCATGTGAGCTCTATGCAGCACCTTAAATTGAATGAGGCTCAGCCTCGCACACGAGGAGGAAGAATTGACCTTCTCCAGTGCATCCGCCCACGTCCCGTCTTCTATCTGCTCTCCCAGCTCCACTTCCCACTTGGCTTTCAGCTCCTCCCCTGATGCTTCTTCCGCCTCCTGCATTATCTTGTAGATGTCTGATATCTTCCCCCCTCCAACCCAGACCCCCGAGAGCACCCTATCACTCGCCCCCTTACTGGGGAGCAGGGGGAACCCCTCCACCTGCCGCCTAGCAAATGCCTTCACTTGTAAATATCTGAACATGTTTCCCGGGGGGAGCTCAAACTTCTCCTCCAGCCCTCCCAGGCTCGCAAACCTCCCCTCTATAAACAGGTCCTTCAGCTGGCGTATGCCCACCCTGTACCAGCTCTGAAATCCCCCGTCGATGTTCCCCGGGATGAATCTATGGTTCCCTCTTATTGGCGCCGCCAACAGACCTCCCATTTCCCCCCTGTGTCGCCTCCACTGCCCCCATATCTTGAGGGTGGCCGCCACCACCGGGCTCGTGGTGTACCTCGTGGGGGGGAGCGGCCAAGGTGCCGTTACTAGGGCCCCCAGGCTTGTGTTGCCACAGGACGCCCTCTCCATTCGTTTCCAAGCTGCCCCCTCCCCTTCCATCATCCACTTGCGCACCATTGACACATTTGCCGCCCAGTAATACCCCGAGAGATTGGGTAGTGCCAGCCCTCCACTATCCCTACTCCGCTCCAAAAAGACCCTTCTCACCCTTGGGGTGCCATGCGCCCACACGTAGCTCATGATGCTACTCGTCACCTTTTTGAAGAAGGCCCTAGGGAGGAAGATGGGCAAGCACTGAAATAAAAACAAGAACCTTGGGAGGACCGTCATTTTGATTGACTGCACCCTCCCCGCCAGCGACAACGGTACCATGTCCCACCTCTTAAATTCCTCCTCCATCTGTTCCACCAGCCTGGAAAAGTTCAACTTGTGGAGGGTCCCCCAGTTCCTTGCCACCTGCACCCCTAAGTACCTAAAGCTCTTCCTGCTCGCTTGAAGGGGAGTCTCCCAATACCCTCTCCCTGATCCCCCGGGTGTATCACAAAAACCTCGCTTTTGCCCAAATTTAGTTTGTACCCCGAAAAGTCCCCAAACTCTGCTAATAGTTCCATTATCTCCGGCATTCCCCCTTCTGGATCTGCCACGTACAGCAGTAGATCATCCGCATACAGCGATACTCGATGTTCCTCCCCTCCCCTAGTCAGTCCTCTCCACCCCCCTGAACCCCTCAGTGCCATCGCCAACGGTTCAATCGCCAGTGCGAAAAGTAGGGGGGATAGGGGACATCCCTGCCTGGTCCCTCGGTGGAGCCCGAAATACTCCGACCTCCTCCCGTTTGTCACTACACTCGCCGTCGGGGCCGAGTAGAGCAACTTCACCCACTTAATAAACCCTTCCCCGAACCCAAACCGTTCCAACGTCTCCCACAGGTACTCCCACTCCACCCTATCGAATGCCTTCTCCGCGTCCAGCGCTACCACTATCTCAGCCTCCCCCTCCACAGCCGGCATCATAATTACATTCAGCAATCTCCGCACGTTCGTATTGAGCTGCCGCCCCTTCACGAACCCTGTCTGGTCCTCATGGATTACCCCTGGCACACAATCCTCTATTCTAGCTGCCAGGATCTTTGCCAGCAACTTGGCATCCACGTTCAGAAGCGAGATAGGCCTGTAGGACCCGCACTGCACGGGGTCTTTATCCCGCTTCAATATCAGGGAGATCAGAGCCTGCGACATTGTCGGGGCAGAACCCCCCCCCTCTCGCGCCTCATTAAAGGCTCGTACCAGTACCGGTCCCACCAAGTCCACATTTTTCTTGTAGAATTCCACCGGGAACCCATCTGGCCCCGGCGCCTTCCCCGCTTGCATCTGACCTATTCCCTTGACTAGCTCCTCTAGCCCTATTGGCGCCCCCAGCCCTTCTACCAGCCCCTCCTGGACCCTTGGGAACCTCAATTTGTTTAGGAAGTCCTCCATTCCCCCTCTCCTCGTCGGCGGCTCAGACCGATACAACTCCTTGTAAAAATCCCTGAAGACCCCATTCACTTCTTGCCCCTTCTGCACTACCTTCCCGCCCCTCTCCTTCACTCCCCCAATCTCCCTAGCCGCATCTCGTTTGCGAAGCTGGTGTGCCAGCATCCTGCTCGCCTTTTCCCCATACTCATAGACCGCGCCCTGTGCCCTTCTCCACTGCGTCTCTGCCTTCCTGGTGGTCAGCAGGTCGAACTTGACCTGCAGGCTGCGCCGTTCTCCCAGCAGCCCCTCCTCTGGTGCCTCCGCATATCTCCTATCCACTTCCAATAGCTCCCCCACCAGCCTCTCCCTCTCCTGCCTCTCCTTTCTTTCTCTGTGCGCCCTTATGGAGATCAGCTCTCCCCTGATCACTGCCTTCAGGGCCTCCCAGACCATCCCCACCTGCACCTCACCCGTGTCATGCAAGCCCAGATAGCTCTCAATGCTCTTCCGGACCCTTTTACACACCTCGTCGTCCGCTAACAGCCCCACATCCAGCCGCCACAGCGGGCGCTGGTCCCGCGCCTCCCCCATTTCCACATCCACCCAATGTCAGAATACCTTCTAACAACTTACCCACCACAGACGTTAGGCTCACCGGTCTGTAGTTCCCAGGCTTTTCCCTGCGGCTCTTCTTAAACAAAGATACATTTGCTACCCTCCAATCTTCAGGTACCTCACCTGTTGCTGTCGATGATTCAAATATCTTAGCTGGGGGACTTTCTTTCCTAGACTCCCTCAACGTCCTGGGATACTTTTCATCAGACCCCAGGGATTTACCTTTTGAAAGGTAACTTTTGAAAGCCTCCCACTTACCAGCCGTCCCTTTGCCTGTAAACAGACTCCCCCAGTCAACTTTTGAAAGTTCCTGTCAAATGCCATCAAAATTGGTATTGCCCCAATTTAGAATTTTAACTTTTGGACCAGACCTATCATTTATAGAATCCCTACAGTGCAGGGGAAGGGCATTCGGCCCGTCTAATCTGCACTGACCCTTGGGAAGAGCAACCTGCCTAAGTCCAATCCCCCGCCCTATTCCCGTAACACAGTAACTCCACCGCATCTTTGGACACTAAGGGGTAATTTAGCATGGCCAATCCACCTAACCTGCACATCTTTGGACTGTGAGAGGAAACTGGAGTACTCGGAGGAAACCCACGCAGTCACGGGGAGAACGTGGAAAAGCTTGGTCAAAGTGGTAGCTTTTGAGGGACATTTTAAGTGATGAGAGAGAGAGGTGAAGCGACAGAGACAGGAGAGTTTTGGGAGGGAACTCCAGAGCTTGGGGCACAAGCAGCTGAAGGCATGTTCAAAAACGTAGGAAGAGAGGTGAGTGAAGAAAGTGGGGGGGTGGAGAAGAGATGAGAATTTGAGGAAGGCCAGCTGATTTGAGGGGCTGTAGGACTGGGACAAGTTGCAGCCGTAGGGAGGGGTGAGGCCCTGGGGGGAATTATTTACATCAGAACTGCTGAGTTTTGAGCGACCTGGAAGAAGTCATTTTGTATAAGCCTTCACCTTATGCGGCATTTTGACGTGCCACCTCTCTGCTCGAAGTATTTCTGCAACCTCTATTAGCTGCTGCTCCTCCTGATTTTTCCCATTTTCATCCCAGTGGCAACTGCGAATCAACAATGGTCAGATTGTCGTTGTTTACAATTACAATGTTGGCGAAATGTCTTCACAGCAATGTCAAACCTCCTACAGTCGTTCTGTTTGCGAATGTCTTGAAGCAAACCAAACCCCACAAGTTGGCGTTCTGTGCCTCCAGAGGCGTGTGCATTCTCTTGCTTGAGTGTCAACTTGGAGTGCTGGCATTCTCGGCATAAAACAGGATTTGAGCACATTGTCTAACCAAGGTATATTAGTATGGGTTTGTGGAGAGTAGAGTAGGTCTGACTAATCTCCGTCCGTGTGGAGTTTGCACATTCTCCCCATGTCTGCGTGGGTCTCACCCTCACAACCCAAAGATGTGCAGGCTAGGAGGATTGGCCGCGCTAAAGTGCCCCTTAATTGGAAAAAAAAAGAATCGGGTCCTGTAAATTGAAAAAAAAAGGTCTAACTAATCTACTTACATTTTTTGAGGGAGCCACTAAGAATTATAAAACAGTACCGGACAAGAAGTAGTCATTCAGCGCACCAAGTCTGCGCTGGTGGGTAAGGGGGCATCAATACGGGTTCAAGAAGACGTCTCATTATGTTCCATATCAAAGACTATGAGCAGAAATGTAAATCCGGGGAGATTTCTTGGGCTTTCAGTTTTGGGAAAGGTCACTGTACGATGTGATATCCCTGGTACCTGACAATTGGTCACCCCAAGCAAATTCTATCTGTAGAGCTGCTCGTGATCTTACGCAGTGCCTCAGTGTCGAGGATGACTCGCTTCCACTCCGGGGAGGTGGGTTCTGTGGTGGGTGAATAGTCCAATCCTGGATCCGCGGACTCTGCTACAAGTTTGGCAGGTGGTGGTGGATGGGTGCCGTTGCGAAGCTCAGAGTCGAGCACTTGTTTTGGGAATCTCATTTCGGGCACACGGGCAATGTGGCCTGAGGCGGATAGATTTGACCTATATGGTGGCTGTTGTATACGTGAGTTTTGAAGCTGTTTTCACACTTTTATGGGCAGCACACGTGGCTAGCACTGTGGCTTCACAGCGCCAGGGCCCCAGGTTCCATTCCCCGCTGGGTCACTGTCTGTGTGGAGTCTGCACGTTCTCCCCGTGTCTGTATGGGTTTCCTCCGGGTGCTCCGGTTTCCTCCCCCAGTCCAAAGAGGTACAGGTTAGGTGGATGCTATCGTGGATGCTAAATGATGCTATCGTGCCCGCATCTACCACCTCCACTGGCAAAGTGTTCCATTCTTCAGTTTAGAGACTCTGTTCCTCAAATCAGCATCCGCTTTTACATCTCTCCCCAATGTTGTTTCAACTGGAAACACACACACTCCTCTCTCTCTCTCTCTCTCTCGCACAAAACACACACACAAACATCTTGTATCGTTCTTCATAGAATCCCTAACAGTGATAAGTGGGCCATTCGGCCCACTGAGTCTGCACCAAAAGTATGCTCCGAAAGAGCACCCCATCTAAGCCCACTCCCCCACCCTATCCCCATAACCCTACCTAACCTGCACATCCTTGAACTGTGGGAGGAAACCGGAGCACCCGGAGGAAACCCACGCAGACACGGGGAGAACGTGCAGACTCCACACAGACAGTGATCCAAGGCCAGATTCGAACTCAGGTCGATTGTTAAACACCCACAAAAATTTCAGTCTTATTTTGTCATTGATAAACATCCATAGACAGCAATTTGAGATGGGCTGTGTTTCATTCAACAGCTTATTTTCTAAGGGATGAAAGGAGTGGCACAATGCTTAGTACTGCTACGTCACAGCGCCAGGGACCCGGGTTCAATTCCAGCCTCGGGTGACTGTCTGTGTGAAGTCTCCACTTTCTAGGGGGCAGCACTGGTGGCACAGTGGTTAGCACTGCTGCCTCACAGCGCCTGGGACCTGGGTTCAATTCCAGCCTCGGGTGACTGTGTGTGGAGTTTACACATCTAGTGGGCAGCACGGTGGCGCATGTGGTTAGCACTACTGCCTCATGGCGCCAAGGTCCCTGGTTCGGTCCCGGCTCTGGGTCACTGTCGGTGTGGAGTTTGCACATTCTCCCCGTGTCTGCGTGGCTTTCACCCCCACAACCCAAAGATGTGCAGGGTAGGTGAATTGGCCACGCTAAATTGCCATTTAATTGAACAAAAATGAATTGCGTACTCTTAAAATAATTTTTAAAAAGAGTGACACATTCTACCCGTGTCTGCGTGGGTTTCCTCCCACAGTCCAAAGATGTGCAGGTTAAGTGAATTTGCCATGCTAGTATGCCCTCAACATCCAATGCGGTTATGGGAACAGGGTGGGGGGTGGAGCTGGGTAGGGTGTTCTTTCAAAGGGTCAGTGAAGACTCCAACAATGCAGCACAGGAACAAGCCCTTCGGCCCTCCAAGCATGTACCGATCGTGATACCATCCTTGGCCCAAACCCGATGGACTGAATGGCCTTCTTCTGTAATAATATGATAATGCATTGCTCTTGAAGTTACACCATCCCATTGCAGCACTTTTTGATATTTGCAGAAGAGGGTGACAGGAGCAATCCACAGGACAATCTTGAAGAAGCACAAGGCACAGCTTCAATCAAAACAAAAGAAGAAGTGTTCGCGCCAACTCCTGCAGAAAATTCAGGAATAAAAAAACAGGTAGGTGAATAATTTGGGAAGAGGCATTTAGGGGTGGCAGTGGTGCAGTGGAATTGCCACTGGACTGGTATTGCAGAGATCCAGAGTAAGACCAGGGGACCTGGGTTCAAATCCTGCCAAGGCAGATGGTGACATTTGAATTCAGTAAAACCATGAAACCGTTGTAAAAACCTGTCTGGAGTTTAATGTCATTCAGGGAAGGAAATCAGCCATTCTTAATCTGGCCTACATGTGAGTCCAGATCCACTGGAATATGATTAACTCTCAAATGTTTAGGGAAGGGCCAACGACAATCAGATCCTGACATCCCACAAAGGGGCAGCACGGTGCGGTGTGGTAGCATAGTGGTTAGCACTGTCGCTTCACAGCTCCAGGGTTCCAGGTTCGATTCCCGGCTTGGGTCACTGTGCGGAGTCTGCACGTTCTCCCTGTGTCTGCGTGGGTTTCCTCCGGGTGCTCCGGTTTCCTCCCACAGGCCAAAGATGTGTAGGTTAGGTGGATTGGCCATGCTAATGGCCCTTAGTGTCCAAAAAGGTTTGGTGGGGCAACTGAGTTACGGGGATAGGGTGGAGTTGTGGGCTTAAGTGGGGTACTCTTTCCAAGGGCCGGTGCAGACTTGAGGGGCCGAATGGCCTCCTTCTGCACTGTAAATTCTATGAAAGAACATTCCACCACAAGGATAGACCTCTGAAGGGACACTAGAAATGGGAAATGAATGTCAGTGATGCCCACATCCTGAGAATGAATTAAAAAATAAGTAGTCCATTATCCCACCCCCTCCAGGACAAGGTTGGCTTCATGACAAAGCATGTTAGTTGCAGATTTGGGCAGCCTGCTGTTACATTGGAGAGAATTCACAGACCAACAAGGATGAGTCTAAGTGAAGTAAAGTGGCTGTAGTTCTAGATAACCGTAGGCTGCCTTTGCCTGTGAGTGCCCAGCCAACTGAACTAAACCAGCCTCGAAACCCAACAGTTAACAAATTCAGATCTAGCGAGAAATGTTGGCATTAAGTAAGTAACAGTTCTAGCCACTTTCACCGTCTATGATAATTTTTATTATTGTCACAAGTAGGCTTACATTAACACTGCAATGAAGTTACTGTGAAAAGCCCCTAGTCGCCACATTCCGGCGCCTGTTCGGGTACACAGAGGGAGAATTCAGAATGTCTAAATTATCTAACAAGCACGTCTTTCGGGACTTGCGGGAGGAAACCGGAGCACCCGGAGGAAACCCACGCAGGCAGGGGCAGAACATGCAGACTCTGCACAGACAGTGACAGAATTGAACCTGGGTCCCTGGTGCTGTGAAGCAACAGTGCTAGCCACTATGCTACTGTGCTGCCCGATTTATTTTGGAGCGATTGATTCAATAAATTGGCAGAGAGATTACCTTCTGAGAAAGAAAGAGATTGACGGATATTGTATGGTTGAGGTCAGCTAAACAAAATGGACCTGTTTGAATGTCACAAAATAGGGAAAGAATTTGAAATGAAATTGGCTGGTCCACTCTGATAGTATATTTACAGCACCTTGGGCCCGGCATGTTGTGGGAGCTTTCTGAAGGAGTCGGCCATAGAACATACAGAAGGAGGCCACTCGGCCCATCGAGTCTGCACCGACCCACTTAAGCCCTCACCTCCACCCTATCCCCCCAACCCAACAACCCCATCTAACCTTTTTTGGACATTTAGGGCAATTTAGCATGCCCAGTCCACCTAACCTGCACATCTTTGGACTGTGGGAGGAAACCGGAGCACCCGGAGGAGACCCACGCAGACATGGGGAGAACGTGCAGACTCCGCACAGGCAGTGACCCAGCCGGGAATCGAACCTGGGACCCTGGCACTGTGAAGCCGCAGTGCTAAACACTATGCTACCGTGCTGCCCACATGTCGTCACCCTTCTCTCCTCTTCCCTCACACTGATTTGAATTTTATTTCTCAAGTATTTATTTGATTCACTTTTAAAAACGCTTCTATTTCCATAGTTTCCGGCAGGTCTTACCGTGCCCCAACAACCTCCTACATAAACGGCAGATCACCCAGAATCTCACAGCTTGTGCATCTGTCGGGCATCTGTGATGGTCAGAGCAGTAGTCCAAGTATGTTAGTGTAGCAACATGCTGTACTCCTGGGCTGTCATTCAGCGTATTGTATGCACCATAACCTGTGACATGGCCAGCGGTAACCTCCGATTTATCCGCTGTTGCACAAAGATTCACTTTCAAGTCCAACCCCAGGGATCTGAGCAGAGAATCCAGGGTGACGTTCCACTGCAATACTGAGGGAGTGCTGCACTGTCAGAGGTGCCGTGTTTGGGAGACCTCTCGGGTGAACTAAGGAGGCTGCCCAAAATTTATCCCTGAACCAACATCACTGAAACAGATGATCTGGTCATTAATTCACATTGCTGTTTGTGGGAGCTTGCTGTGCACAAATTGGTTGCCACATTTCCAACAGCGACTATGTTACAAAAAAAAATACTTATTTGGTTGTGAAAGATGCTATCTATTTTTCTATGGATTTAATAATAGGTGTCATATTAGTGCAATAGGTCGGTTCAAAATGAAAACACTGTCACTGAGCGAGGAACAATAGTTCATGACTCTCATTTCCCATAGGTCGAGTGCCCCATCTTGGCCCTGCTGTCGTTGGAGCAGGAGGGCAAGGGGATGCTTGGGAAGAACCAGACTCATCCTGGACATTCCCTTCCTGGGCTGCACTCGCCTGGAATGCCACCTATCAAGGTCTGAGAAGTGATTATCCACTCACGAAAGGCACTGGGCGAGGAGGAAGAGGAGGAGGAAACCATGAGATAAGATGGGGAGAGTTATAGAACAAAGAGATCTAGGAGTACAGGTTCATAGCTCCTTGAAGGGGGAGTCGCAGGTGGACAGGGTGGTGAAGAAGGCATTCAGCATGCTAGGCTTCATTGGTCAGAACATTGAATACAGGAGTTGGGACGTCTTGCTGAAGAACAAAGAATATTATAGCACAGGGACAGGCCCTTTGGCCCTCCAAACATGCAGCTACAAGACATTAGTAAGGCCACATTTGGAATACGGTGTTCAGTTCTGGTCACCCTATTATAGAAAGGATATCATTAAATTAGAAAGAGTGCAGAAGAGATCTACGAGGCTGCTACCGGGACTTGATGGTCTGAGTTATAAGGAGAGGCTGGATAGGCTGGGACCTTTTTCCCTGGAGCATCGGAGGCTTGGGGTGATCTTATAGAGGTCTATAAAATAATGAGAGGCGTAGATGAGGTAATTAACAACTTTTCCCAAACGTAGGAGAGTCTAAAATTAGAGGGCATAGGTTTAAGGTGAGAGGGGAGAGATACAAAAGGGTTCAGAGGGGCAATTTTATTCACACAGAGGATGGTGTGTGCCTGGAACGAGCTGCCAGAGGCAGTCAGAGAGGCGGGTACGATTTTGTCTGTTAAAAAGCATTTTGACAGTTATGGGAAAGCTGGGTATAGAGGGATATGGGCCACATGTGGGCAATTGTGACCAGCTTAGTGGCAGAAACTGGGCGTCATGGACAAGGTGGGCCTGTTGTAAAACTCTCTGACTCTGGAACTCGCTGACAGGGGAGATAGTGAAAACAGATACGATAATGACTTTTATGGGACGTCTTGACAAATATATGATCGGTTGGGGAAAAGAGAAGTATGGTCCCCAGAAGGTTAGAGCGTTTTAGTTCAGATGGGCCGCATGGTCGATGCATGTTTGGAGGGCCGAAGGGCCTGTTCCTGTGCTATAACGTTCTTTGTTCTTTGAATCTAAGATCGCAAAAGTAATTATAATTGTTTATTCCCATACTAATATTTTCTCCCCATTATATTTCAGGCAGTCCACAGTCTTCAAACTTCAGCTCCGAGAAATTCAGTACCTTCCATCGCAAAGCAGAAGAAAAAGAAAAGCAAAGGAATTTTTAGCTGATTTTAAAGCCGATAACTTATTTTAAACAAAAAGTGGTACTTCCCCTCATTGCCCCGCCTTCCCACCCTATCCCCTATTTTTTTAAGTAGAAGCCACACGGCAACCTGACGGATGGTGACAGCAGCATTATTATATATTTTGCCAGAACATTTCTTTCCTCTCCCTACATCAGAGGAGTCGAATGTGCCGGACTGTGGGGGTTCCAGGACTGTGTCGTCGAATGAAGGAGGTTGCTTGCGTGACAATGACGATGGTTGCCGTGGCGATTGTTTCCAAAGAACAGAAAGTCACTGGGTGATTTTATTTTCCATTTACCGTGCTAATACCAACAAAGAAGCAGGAATTAACTTTAAAGTCCACGGTAGCTGAAAGTAGCGGAGGATTTGAGGAGCAGGGAGCCTGTTTCTAGTTCCCTGTGATCTGTGGCACGAGCAACGTTTCCTCCTTTTCATGGTTGGCTTTGAGGTGAAACTCCAGCAAAGTGACACAGCGAGCAGGTCACCGAACATTCACTGCAGTTTCTCAGCTGCTCGGGGTGTGAACTAAGTGCCAGTAATAAACTGGCAGTAACCCTGATGTCAGAAAGGATGCTTCTGACCACCCCTCTGTCCCCCATTTCTCTTTCAGCTTTGTGTCCGCTCGTCTTTCTGTCCTCTGTTCCTCTCCCTCGTTCCTCTTTAATCTCTTCATCTTGCTCATTCCTCTTTCTCATTTTCTTCCCCTTCCCTATTCCCTTCTCCTCTTCATTCTCTCCCCTCTTATTTTTCAGCCTCCATTGTTTTATTATTATTACCTGTTTTAAGCGACGTGTCATTTATCATTATCAGCAAGTTTCAACTTTGGCCAGTGATGGTGACCACAGTCGTTGCTCAGTGACTGGCAGTGCTTCTATCTTAATGCAACAATTTAATAATCTGTTTTTTAAAAAAAAAAATCACCGTTTCGTGAGCCCCCACTTAGTTGGGAAGTCGCAGGCACTTTTTAATTGCAGAGCCCCATAATCACTATTTTTGCATGAGCAATTGTTTTTGTCTTTCCCTCACCCCCCTCTTTATTTCTAATCCGCTTAGACGGCAAAATTTATAGGTTCAGCATTCGTTACTCCAAATTAAAATTGGACAGTTGCAAATTACCCGTGTTCCAGCAGTAGTAACTACTTAGTCTAATTAATGAAAGGGTCTGCAAGATTGCCAACTTGGGGACAACAGATGGGATGAGTTTGACAAGCAGCTGGGGTTTTTAGTTCATTTTGCACTGGGCTGAGTTTTATGTTTTAAAAAAAACACAGGAAGTTGATTGAGGCGTCAAACGTATTGACTGAAGTTCTCCATTGCTTTCGAAATGGCTTCACCGTGACTCCCGTGCACAACTTTTACTATTTCTTAAACTCCCCCCCGTCCCCCTTTTCCCTCCAAAAACTGCCTCCTGTGTGTCCTCAGGGCAGAATGCGGTGTGAATCTTTAGGGGCTCTCTGCCGTTAATGTTCCATTTTCATTGTAAAGATCGTTTCAGTCTGCCGTCGGTCGCATCATTTTTTCTTTAAAATAACAAAAATGTTGCTTTTTACAAATGTTGCTTTTTATTCAGGACAAAACTTTTTATTCAGAAATAAAGCTGTTTAATTTTTCTTTTAATCTGCAAACCGCTGGTCCTTTTTGTTCAGGTATGTGTTTTTATTTATTCTTTAACGTTTCCCTGGCTGTCCCAGGACAAAAGCACGTTGAGTGTTAATTTTGACTTTCCAAATTGTTTGGAGATCGACTTTCAGACACCACGCCCTCTTCCACGCATTCAGTTTTACATCGCAAACCCCTCCCCGTCTCTGTTCGCCTGCAGAGGATTGTGGGCCATCAAGTGTCCAGCGAGAGTTGAGCAGCAAACCCGACCCTGAAATCGTGAAGAGGAGCAGCCGTTACAAGGTAAGGGGGTGGAGAGAGGTTCGTGGGACGGTGGGGTTGGGGTCCCCTCCATTCCTGGCGCAGTCAAAGGCAAGAGAACAGGGCAAGGTACCTTGAGTCGCAGGTCAAAGTCGCCTCTCTGTCTGGCCTCCCAACGTCAAAGCTCAGGGGTAAACCACCCACCCTACCACAACAGCTTGGTGTAATCTCTGTGGTTTAGCCAACAGGCGGTTGCCCAATTAGTGACAATTACTGCGGGAAGCGAGGGGGATTCCACTGGGAGTTGGAGACCATCCATGCCGAGGACTTCAGCTGTCAAAGGGCGGAGATGGACAACCCCGCTCCGTGTTGTGGAAATTGGATTCAGTCCCAGCGGTATTAACACACTGTTCCATCTCATCCTCCAGGGAACCTTTCATTTCTATGAAGGCAACAGCCTGTGACTTCTGCTCTAACAGATGAGCTGCGTTATCATTTTAGTTTTAGACACTTGCGGGTGGCTGTACACGGTTTGATACCGAGTCATGTAGGCTCAGAGGTTCTCGCCTACAATGTCTGTGCCTTGCCAGTGACATGAATTTGGAAGAAGGGAGATAAGAATACAAAGTCCGCCCAGAGTGATCAAGTACCTCCTGATCAGGGCTGAAGTCCTGTTGCTGTAAGAAAGCAGCACAAACAACTCAAGACAATAAAGAAACGCTGCCAGTATCTGCAGATGAATAATTGAAGCATGTGCAGAAAGAAATTGTGTTTAAATCGCATCTTTCACAATCTCAGGTCATCCCACAATGCTTTACAGTGAGTTATATGGGGCAGAATGATGGCAGAAATGCGATTGGGCGGAGAATCGGTTTTGATCCGAAATCGTGGCGGGCGCTGGTTTCACGCCAAACCGCAATTCTCCGGTCCCTCCACAGCGACGTCAACGCGTTCTACTCTGCATGAACGATAAACGCCGTTTGCACATCATTCGCGGGCCTGACCAGGTATTCTCCAGGGCCTCCGTGGTTCTCCGCCTCCCCCGGGGGAAATTCCCGACGGCGAGGTTCACTTGTGCTTTTAAAAATCACGAAACATGCCGTGGATGATGAGGGAGAGAGTGGAGGCAGGACACGGAGAGGTGTGACTGTGGGCTGTTGGTCCTGACACTGGCCGGGGTGGGGGACCCTGTCAGGGGTGAAGGGGGGGAAGGTGTGTGGGGCCTGGGTAAACCCTCACGGGACTAGGGAGGTGTCCAGACACGGACCACCATTGCTGCAGCCTGGAAAGCAGCCATCTTGCTGCACACTCCAACTGACCAACCACATTGGCCCCTGGTTCTGCAGGGTGCCACCTGCCGTATGGGTGGCCCCACCTCACCACCCTCGCACCCCACTCTCCACCATCACATCTACCCATGCCCCTGGGGGACGTCCTGCAGTTATGCGCGCTGGAGCTGCAGGAGGGGAAAGCTGGAACAGCGGAGCCTGTCCCAGAGGAATAGGAGGCAGCTGCTGAGGATGGGAAGCCGGCTGCCCAGCAGTCCGAGGAGGAGGAGTAGGAAGCGCAAAGGAGATGCTGTATGAGGCCTCGTGTGTACCGGCAGCACCTATCATTCAAGGACCTGTGGGACCGGGCATGCCGTCGAAGACTCCGGCTAAGCAGGGGGACAGTGCGACAAATCTGCCAGATCATGGCACATCTGGCACCGCGGGGGAATGGGGGAAGGCACCCGCTCCCGGTGGCCATCAAGGTGATGGTCGCCCTGAATGTTAACGCCACAGGGCCGTTCCAGGCGCCGAGTGGGGACCTGTCCAGCATCTCTCAGAGCTTGGTGCACAGCTGCATACGCGCCGTCACGGAGGCCCTGTATGCCCAATCGGTACAATACATCCATTTCAATGTGGACCACGGGCAGTGGAATTCGCTGCCATCGCCGAGATGCCCTGGGTCCGGGAGGTGATCGACGGGATGCGTAGCCCCCTATGCGCACCGCTTGATGAATATGCAGCTGGTGTGTGGCCATGAGCTGCGCATCATACACGTCTGCACCCAATACCCGGGCAGTGCGCACGGCGTCTTCATCCTGACACACTCGGCAATTCCCGGCCTCTTCCTGGCTCGTCCCTGACTGGGGATTGGCTCCTGGCCAACAGGTTATCCCCTGCGGTCGTGGCTCATGAACCTATCCAGAGGCCACAGACTAGCACGGAGACCCGCTACAATGATGCCCATGCAGCGACCAGGGGTGTGATTGAGCGGTGCTTTAGCATCATGAAGATGCGGTTCAGGTGCCTGGACTGCTCTGGAGGGACCCTCCAATACAGTATGCTGCTGGGAGGGTCGCCCTCAGCGTGGCGGCCTGCTGCGTCCTCCACATTATCGTGCAGCAGAGTGGTGATGTGCTGGAGGAGGAGGATGAACGCCAGGCCTCGTCCGACGTGCAAGATGCGGGGGAGGGGGAGGATGGTCAGGACTTGGTGCCCAGGCAGGCATGGGAGCTGCATGGGACGCTCTGATCGCCTCCATGTTCACCAATTTGGTGTGGGGGGGGGGGAACTGGCCAAGGGCACAGACACCATATCCCACCACCACGTCACCCCCGCCCCCTGCCTGCAACCCCCTCTGTGATACATAACTGCCGCACTACAGGATAAGAACTAGGAGCAGGAGTAGGCCATCTGGCCCCTCGAGCCTGCTCCGCCGTTCAGTGAGACCATGGCTGATCTTTTGTGGACTCAGCTCCACTTTCCGGCCCGAACACCATAGCCCTTAATCCCTTTATTCTTCAAAAAACTATCTATCTTTATCTTAAAAACATTTAATGAAGGAGCCTCAACTGCTTCACTGAGGAAGGAAATCCATTGATTCACAACCCTTTGGGTGAAGAAGTTCCTCCTAAACTCAGTCCTAAATCTACTTCCCCTTATTTTGAGGCTATGTCCCCCTAGTTCTGATTTCACCCACCAGTGGAAACAATCTGCCCGCATCTATCCTATCTATTCCCTTCATAATTTTATATGTTTCTAGAAGATCCCCCCTCATCCTTCTAAATTCCAACGAGTACAGTCGCACGCTACTCAACCTCTCCTCATAATCCAACCCCTTCAGCTCTGGGATTAACCTAGTGAATCTCCTCTGCACACCCTCTGGCGCCAGTACGTCCTTTCTCAAGTAAGGAGACTAAAACTGAACACAATACTCCAGGTGTGGCCTCACTAACACCTTATACAATTGCAGCATAACCTCCCTAGTCTTAAACTCCATACCTCTAGCAATGAAGGACAAAATTCTGTTAATAAATGCTGTTATTCCTACCAAAATGGATAGCCTCACATTTGTCAACATTGTATTCCATCTGCCAGACCCTAGTCCATTCACTTAACCTATCCAAATCCCTCTGCAGACTTCCAGTATCCTCTGCACTTTTTATTTTACCACTTATCTTAGTGTCGTCTGCAAACTTGGACACATTGCCCTTGGTCCCCAACTCCAAATCATCTATGTAAATTGTGAACAATTGTGGGCCCAACACTGATCCCTGAGGGACACCACTAGCTACTGATTGCCAACCAGAGAAACACCCATTAATCCCCACTCTTTGCTTTCTATTAATTAACCAATCCTCAATCCATGCTACTACTTTACCCCTAATGCCATGCATCTTTATCTTATGCAGCAACCTTTTGTGTGGCACCTTGTCAAAGGCTTTCTGGAAATCCAGATATACCACATCCGTTGGCTCCCCGTTATCTACCGCACTGGTAATGTCCTCGAAAAAATCCACTAAATTAGTTAGGCACGACCTGCCCTTTATGAACCCATGCTGCGTCTGCCCAATGGGAAAATTTCCATCCAGATGCCTCGCTATTTCTTTCTTGATGATAGATTCCAGCATCTTCCCTACTACCGAAGTTAAGCTCACTGGCCTATAATTACCCACTTTCTGCCTATCTCCTTTTTTAAACAGTGGTGTCACAGTTGCTAATTTCCAATCCGCCGGGACCACCCCAGAGTCTAGCGAATTTTGGTAAATTATCACTAGTGCATTTGCAATTTCCCTAGCCATCAGGGCCAGGAGACTTGTCTACCCAGTTAGCCCAATTAGCTTGCCCATCACTACCTCCTTAGTGATAACAATCCTCTCAAGGTCCTCACCTGTCATAGCCTCATTTCTATCAGTCACTGGCATGTTATTTGTGTCTTCCACTGTGAAGACCGTCCCAAAAACCTGTTCAGTTCCTCGACCATTTCCTCATCTCCCATTATTAAATCTCCCTTCTCATCCTCTAAAGGACCAATATTTACCTTAGCCACTCTTTTAATGTTTTATATATTTGTAGAAACTTTTACTATCTGTTTTTATATTCTGAGCAAGTTTACTCTCATAATCTATTTTACTCTTCTTTATAGCTTTTTTTAATAGCTTTCTGTTGCCCCCTAAAGATTTCCCAGTCCTCTAGTCTCCCACCAATCTTTGCCACTTTGTATGCTTTTTTCTTCAATTTGATACTCTCCCTTATTTCCTTAGATATCCACGGCCGATTTTCCCTCTTTCTGCCGTCCTTCCTTTATGTTGGTATAAACCTTTGCTGAGCACTGAAAAATTGCTTGGAAGGTTCTCCACTGTTCCTCGACTGTTCCACCATAAAGTCTTTGCTCCCAGTCTACCTTAGCTAGCTCTTCTCTCATCCCATTGTAATCTCTTTTGTTTAAGCACAAAACAGTAGTGTTTGATTTTACCTTCTCACCTTCCATCTGTATTTCAAATTCCACCATATTGTGATCGCTCCTTCCGAGAGGATCCCTAACTATGAGAGCATTAAATCAACCCTCTCTCATTACAGAGGACCAGATCTAGGACCGCTTGTTCCCTCGTAGGTTCCATTACATACTGTTCTAGGAAACTATCGTGGATACATTCTGTAAACTCCTCCTCAAGGCTGCCTTGACCAACCTGGTTAAATCAATCAACATGTAGATTAAAATCCCCCATGATAACTGCAGTACCATTTCTACATGCATCAGTTATTTCTTTGTTTATTGCCTGCCCCACCATAATGTTACTATTTGGTGGCCAATAGACTACTCCTATCAGTGACTTTTTCACCTTACTATTCCTGATTTCCACCCAAATGGATTCAACCTTATCCTCCATAGCACTGATGTCATCCCTTACTATTGCCCGGATGTCATCCTTAAATAACAGAGCTACACCACCTCCCTTACCATCCACTCTGTCATTCCAAATTGTTTGATACCCTCGGATATTTAACTCCCAGTCTTAGAACAGTACAGCACAGAACAGGCCCTTTGGCCCTCGATGTTGTGCCGAGCAATGATCACCCTACCCAAACCCACGTATCCACCCTATACCCGTAACCCAACAACCCCGCCCCCCCCCCCCCCCCCCCACCCCCCCACTTATTAAGGACACTACGAGCAATTTAGCATTCCCAATCCACCTAACCCGCACATCTTTGGACTGTGGGAGGAAACCGGAGCACCCGGCGGAAACCTATGCACACACGGGGAGGACGTGCAGACTCCGCACAGACAGTGACCCAGCTGGGAACCGAACCTGGGACCCTGGAGCTGTGAAGCATTTATGCTAACCACCATGCTACCGTGCTGCCCAAAACTTGACCATCCTTTAACCATGTTTCAGTAATGGCCACTAAATCATAGTCATTCACGATGATTTGCGCCATCAACTCATTTACCTTATTCCGAATACTACGAGCATTCAGGTAAGGTACACTTATGTTGGCTTTTATACCTCTGTTTTGAATCTTAACACCTCGATCAGTAACCTCTCCTAAGTTATATTTCCTCTTAACTTTTCTCCTAATTTTCCTTGTCGTTGAACCCATATCTTCATGTAGCAACCTGCCGCGTCGCTTACCATTTATGTTTTTACTTCCCATTTTATTCCTTTTTGTATTACTGGGCCTATTCACTGAGCTCCCCTCAGTCACTGCACCTTGCACTGTCACCCTCTTTGATCTTTGACTATGGCTTCTCTGCCTTACACTTTTCCCCTTACTGCCTTTTGTTTATGTCCGTGTTTTACTACCTTCCGACTTCCTGCGTTGGTTCCCATCCCCCTGCCACATTAGTTTAAACCCTCCCCAACAGCTCTAGCAAACCCCCTCCCCCCCCAGGACATCGGTTCCAGTCCTGCCCAGGTGAGGACCATCCGGTTTGTACTGGTCCCACCTCGCCCAGAACCGGTTCCAATGCCCCAGGAAATTGAATCCCTCCCTTTTGCACCATCTCTCGAGCCACGCATTCATCCTATCTATCCTGACATTCCTACTCTGACTAGCTCGTGGCACTGGTAGCAATCCTGAGATTAATACCTTTGAGGTCCTACTTTTTAGTTTAATTCCTAACTCCCTGAATTCAGCTTGTGTGACCTCGTCCCATTTTTAATCTATATCATTTGTGCCTATGTGCACCACGACAGCTGGCTGTTTACCCCCCCCCCCCCCCCCCCCCCCCCCCCGAATGTCCTTCAGCCGCTCCGAGACATCCTTGACCCTTGCACCAGGGAGGCAACATGGGTGCGGGCCCTGGGTATGGTCCATGGGATGGAGGATGATGACAGCTTGCTCTGCAATGAGCTGGTGCTCCACATCATTTCACAACATCTGACTCCTGCCCACGGTCACATCGTTCACCTGGGTGATTCCTGAATGCGAGCTGGCCATTCCTTCACACAGTCCCGTTGAATCCTTAGGGTTGCAATGGAGCCAGTGGAGGGGGGACACCGGAGTAGTGAGCACTGGCTGAACTGTGGTCATTGAGGCAAGCCCAGCCTTCGAGTGCACCCCTATGCGGCCAGCCAAGTCACACCCTTCTGACAGAGCACCGGGGCAGGTTGTAACATTGTGTACAGGTGTTTAACTTGTGAACATATATAGAGATACGAGTCCTAGCCCCTAGCACAGTAGCACAGTGGTAGCACCGTTGCTTCACAGCACCAGGGACCCGGGTTCGATTTCCTGCTTGGGTCACTGTCTGTGCGGAGTCTGCACGTTCTCCCAGTGTGTGCGTGGATTTCCTCCGGCTGCTCCAGTTTCCTCCCACAGTCCAAAGGTGTGCAGGTTAGGTGGATTGGCCATGCTAAATTGCCCTTCGAGTCCAAAAAGGTTAGGTGGGGCTACTGGGTTAGGGGGATAGGGTGCAGGTGTGGGCTTAAGTAGGGTGCGCTTTCCAAGGACTGGTGCAGACTCAATGGGCCGAATAGCCTCCTTCTGCACTGTAAATTCTATGAAGTGGGCAAATTAGTGGCAGATGGAATTTAACCCTGAAAAGTGTGAGGTGATACACTTCGGAAGGAGAAATTTGACAAGAAAGTATTCAATGAATGGCATGACACTGCGAAGTTCTGAGGAACAAAGGGACCTTGGCGTGTTTGTCCATAGATCTCTGAAGGTGGGAGAGCAGGTTAATGGGGTGGTGAAAAAGGCAAATGGGCCACTTGCCTTTATCAACCGTGGCATAGATTACAAAAGCAGGGAGGTCATGTTGGAGTTGTATAGAACTTTGGTGAGACCACAGCTGCAGTACTGTGTGCAGTTCTGGTCGCCACATTATAGGAAGGATGTGATTGTACTGGAGGGGGTGCAGAGGCAACTCGTTGGAATGATGCCCGGGATGGAGCATTTAAGTTATGAAGAGAGGTTGGATAGGCTCGGGTTGTTTTCGTTGGAGCAGAGAAGACTGAGGGGTGACCTGATCGAGGTGGACACGGTTATGAGGGGCATGGACAGGGTGGGTAGGGAGCAGCTGTTCCCCTTAGTTGAAGGGTCAGTTATGAGGGGTCACATGTTCAAGGTGAGGGGCGGGAGGTTTGGGGGGAATTTGGGGAAAAGCTTTTTTACCCAGAGGGTGGTGAGGGTGGTAGAGGCGGGGTGGTGAGGGTGGTAGAGGCGGGGTGCTTCAAACCCTTCCATCAGGCAGAAGGTACAGAAGTCTGAAGACCCGCACATCCAGACATAGGAACAGCTTCTTCCCCACAGCTACAGGACTCCTCAACGACTCCCCCTCGGACTGATCTGTTCCCTGTAAGAACACTATTCACGACGCCCTATGCCGCTCTTGCTCATGTATTTGCTTTGTTTGGCCCCTTGTTCCGCATTATAACCAATCACTGTTTGTCGATGTACCACTTGTCAATGTTCCCTGTCGATTATTCTTGTGTCTACTATGTACGTACTGTGTACGTTCCCTCGGCCGCAGAAAAATACTTTTCACTGTACTTTGGTACATGTGACAATAAATCAAATCACTCAATCAATCCTTTAAAAAGTACCTAGATGAACACTTGACGTCATAACATACATGGTTATGGGCCAAGTGCTGGCAAATGGGATTAGGTACACAGGTCAGGTATTGTTCATGTGTCGGTGCAGACTCGATGGGTTGAAGGACTTTTGCTGCAATGAAGTACCTGCGATTCTGTGATAGGGCAGCTGGCAAAGTGAAGGCTCTGAGATGCAATTGGTCAACCAGTGTTCAATGAAATGGCGGTGCAGTTATGGCTCGTTGGATGTCATCCACGTCTTGAGTCAGATATTGTGGCAAATTGAGAATCTGCAAGGGTGGCACAGTGGTTAGCAGTGCTGCCTCACGGCACCAAGGTCCCAGGTTCCATTCCAGCCCCGGGTCACTGTCCGTGTGGAGCTTGCACATTCTCCCCGTGTCTGGGTGGGCCTCACCCCCACAACCCAAAGATGTGCTGGGTACGTGGATTGGCCAGGCTAAATTGGGAAAAGATAATTAGGTACTCTTAATTTATTTTTTAAAAATTGAGAATCTGAAACTCTGCCCCGCCAAACGAAATTGTTGAGGCTCCGGATCAATTGACCATTTCAACAAATATTTGTTGGGCGAGGAGCAAGGCTGACGAATGGAGCAACGATGTAGATCAGCCATGATCTCTCTGAACGCTGGAACAGGATTGGGGAGCTGAATGGCCTGTTCCTGTGTTCACCCCCCATCCCCACTCGAGACATAAGAACATAAGAACTAGGAGCAGGAGTCGGCCATCTGGCCCCTCGAGCCTGCTCCGCCATTCAATGAGATCATGGCTGATCTTTTGTGGACTCAGCTCCACTTTCCGGCCCGAACACCATAACCCTTAATCCCTTTATTCTTCAAAAAACTATCTATCTTTACCTTAAAAACATGTAATGAAGGAGCCTCAACTGCTTCACTGGGCAAGGAATTCCATAGATTCACAACCCTTTGGGTGAAGAAGTTCCTCCTAAACTCAGTCCTAAATCTACTTCCCCTTATTTTGAGGCTATGTCCCCTAGTTCTGCTGTCACCCGCCAGTGGAAACAACCTGCCCGCATCTATCCTATCTATTCCCTTCATAATTTTAAATGTTTCTATAAGATCCCCCCTCATCCTTCTAAATTCCAACGAGTACAGTCCCAGTCTACTCAACCTCTCCTCATAATCCAACCCCTTCAGCTCCAGGATTAACCTAGTGAATCTCCTCTGCACACCCTCCAGCGCCAGTACGTCCTTTCTCAAGTAAGGAGACCAAAACTGAACACAATACTCCAGGTGTGGCCACACTAACACCTTATACAATTGCAACAGGGCTATTGAGTGTGTGGTTCCTCTGCAGGACCAAGGAAGTGTTGGACGGTGAGAGGTTTTGTCTTTCGATTAACTGAGGCCCCATCTGCCCTCTCAGGTAGACATCGAAGATCCTATTGCACTATTTGAAAGAAAATTTGGGGAGAGGGTTCACGAGGCTGGACAATATTTATCTGTCAAACAACATCACCGAAACAGATTATCTGGTTGCTACTTCATTGTTGCTTGTGTGGGATTGGCTGTGCACAAATTGTCACATTTCCTACATTACCACAGTGACTACACTTCACCGTGCTGCCCCTTCAAGTCTTTCTTCTGAACTGATAAGTCACAAAGCTTTGTATATTCAAAGAACAATGACCATTGCACAGGAAGGCCGAAGCTAGACTGGACAACACAATTGACTTGATCCATGATCGGGTCTGAGTCTATTTTGCCCAGACGAGCGCACATTCAGGACTCCCCGGAGCCAGTATGGACTGCACTATCTCTGAGCCCATCCAATGCAAAGCCCCAGTTCAAAAAGAGAATTCGCTATCTGCATGCTTATCGCTGACTTCTCATGAGATTGTGATAAGTCTCAGAGGTCCTGGAGACTCCGTGACGGTCGGAGGGAATTCGTATTTCAATATAAATAGGACTTTGCTCTGTAGCCAAAGGTGTTGAAGAAAATTCTTTCCATTCATGTATCCTAATCTTTGACTCAAGCTTTTAAAAAAATAAATCATTACTACAAGGACAGTTGATGCAATACCAAATACCACTGGCTTGTTGTGAACACTCTTCACCTTTGGAAAGCAAAAGGCTCCATCTCTTTTTGTGGTTCTTAAATTTGGTAACCCTCCCATCTCTGTGGTCGAGGGTTAAACGGGTGCTCTGGTTTCCTCCCACTAGCCCTGAAAGACGTGCTTGTGAGGTGAATTGGGCGGCATGGTAGCACAGTGGTTAGCACCGTTGCTTCACAGCTCCAGGAACCCGGCTTCGATTCCCGGAGGAAACCCGCGCAGACGCGGGGCGAACGTGCAGACTCCGCACAGACAGTGACCCAAGCCGGAAATCGAACCCCGGGTCCCTGGCGCTGTGAAGCAACAGTGCTAACCACTGTGCTACCATGCCATACCAGCCTCCCCGGACAGGCGCCGGAATGTGGCGACTAGGGGCTTTTCACAGTAACTTCATTGAAGCCTACTCGTGACAATAAGCGATTTTCATTTCATTTCATATCAAGATGGTGATAGGCAGGAGTACATGGTAACAGGAGCAGACCATTTAGTGTCGTCCCGTCCCCCCGCCCCCACCCCGAGCCTGTTCCAATATTCAATGAGATCATGACTTACCTGTTACCTATTTCCATATTAAGGGCTAAGGATCTAAATTGGGTTGATGAGGTTCAGAAACAGATCGCTCACTATTTGAGTGAATGACGGAACAGGCTAGTGGGGCCAAATGGCCTCCTCCGGTTCCTATATCCAGAGCAGTGGCGTGTCAGCAGCCTGATTTACAATCTGTCTGTGTGTCACGGCCGGCTGGTCTGACCTCACCCAACAGGGCACTGACACCAGAGGCAGATTTCACCCCCTAGCCTGTCTCCAGCCTCAGGCAAAACCCAGCAGCAACCCAGACCAGGAAGCCCAGCGCTGTCCTTGGGTGAGAGTCATGAGGTGAGGGTTGGAAAGAGACCGAATGGAGAAAAATTCCATCTCCTGTTCTGCCCTCTCCCCACACGATGTGTAAAAGTAAAAAATTGAAGTTGGCGACTAAATGACTGAAGGAAAATAACAGTACCCTTTTCATAAGAAATTCGAAACTGTGGAGCCTCTACATAACACTGCCTTTTCATACAAAAAAATAGTCAAGAGAACTTGTTGTATATGGCTTCTGTATTAGGGATGTAGCCATAAAAAGCATTGCATCAAAGGCCTACAGTGAAATGATACTGTACTTTCTCAGCCTTTAAATTACCCCAAGTACAGTTAAATTTGGCGAATAAGCCACAATATCTCGCTTCTATTAATATTATCCACATTTATGAGGGTTCATCCTACAAGCTGGCGTGATTTGCAGGCAATTATTAAAATGAGGTCTTCCTACAAAGGTGCTGGAATTTAATCTGGCGTATTGTATCAGGGCTTCGCGATGCTTAATCATAGAATTTACAGTGCAGAAGGAGGCCATTCGGCCCATCGAGTCTGCACCGGCTCCCGGAAAGAGCACCCTACCCAAGGTCAACACCTCCACCCTATCCCCATAACCCAGTAACCCCACCCAACACTAAGGGCAATTCTGGACACAAAGGGCAATTTATCATGGCCAATCCACCTAACCCGCACATCTTTGGACTGTGGGAGGAAACCAGAGCACCCGGAGGAAACCCACGCACACACGGGTAAACGTGCAGACTCCACACAGACAGTGACCCAGCGGGGAATCGAACCTGGGACCCTGGAGCTGTGAAGCAATTGTGCTAAGCACTATGCTACCGTGCTGCCCTCCAGTAATTCTTTAAAACAGGAATGAGGAATTTCTTCAGCCAGAGGGTGTTGAATCTGTGGAACTCTTTGCCGCAGAAGGCTGTGGAGGCCAAATCTCTGAGTATCTTTAAGACAGAGAAAGATAGGTTCTTGATTAATAAGGGGATCAGGAGTTATGGGAAGAGTCACAGAATCATAGAATTTACAGTGCAGAAGGAGGCCATTTGGCCCATCACGTTTGCACCGGCCCTTGGAAAGAGCACACTACCTAAGCCCCACCTCCATCCTATCCCCACACCAGCCCCATAATGCCACCTAACCGTTTTTTAGCATAGGCAATCCTGCACATCTTTGGACTGTGTGAGGAAATCGGAGGACCCGGAGGAAACCCACGCAGACACGGGGAGAACGTGCAGACTCCGCACAGACGGTGACCCGAGCCGGGAATCGAACCTGGGACCCTGGAGCTGTGAAGCAACTGTGCTAACCGCTGTGCTGCCGAGAAGGCAGGAGAATGGGGATGACAAAAATATCAGCCGTGATTGAATGGCGGAGCAGACTCGATGGGCCGAGTGGCCTAATTCTGCTCCTATATCTTACCGTCTTATCAGCCTTTTTGTCACAGTCCTACTCACCAACTCTTCTAGTCCTCTTCTGCCATATGAATCCCTTTAATCTGTCATACATCCTCCTCACTACACTGAGAATCTTCCACAATCATTAGTGATGTTCCTCTGTGAACGCCGTGTCTCATTCCTCCTTGTATTCTGTAAACCTGAGCTCATCCAGAAATCTGCTGTCCACACCCCAAATCCTGTTCCCCCCCCCGGCCCCCCGTTTTACCCCCCGTGCTGCTTGGTCTGAAATGCCTCAAATCTCAAATTCTCTCCCACCTTGAATGTGTCCTCTCCCTCTCTCTTTAGCCTCCTCCAGCCCAGCAATCCTCAGAGATCTCCATGCTCCTCAAATTCTGGACTCTTGTGCATCCCCAATTTTAATTGCTCAATCATTGGTGACCATGGGCTGGATTCTCCGATTGTGCAGCTAAGTGCCGGCTCCGGCATGGGAACTATGGCGTTTTACGAAAATCGGCGGCAAACTCTCGCCGATTCCGGGACCGGTGAAGGGCTAGCAGCAGCGGCGGGTAAAACTCCCGGCCCCCACGCCAAAAACGGCCGGAGAGTGGCCGGTCCGTGGCCGCACACGCGCATGGTGACGACCTGCAGCGGTCGCACCCTACAACATGGCGCCGGCCGCGTTCGGGTTCAACCTGCCAGATAGTGCCTCCCGGACCCACCCTCGCCACCCCCAGACCGCCGCCCACCAATCCCCCCAGCTCTCGCCAAAGCCCCCACGCCCCCCTGACTGTGGCGGCGCTTGACACACGAGGTTAACAAAAACTGAGAGCACAAGTGAACCGCACCGTCGGGAACTCGGCCCATCGGGGGCGGAACCTTCAGATGACATCCTGAGGCCGTCCCAACGGCGTGCGGTCAGCTCCCCAATGGCGCTGTTTTGGAGGGGGCGGAGCATCCGAAAACAGGCACCGGTCCTAAAAAGGGATTCTGCGCCCGATTGCCGATTACGATATCGGCATCGGGCAGCCGAGATTCCCGTCCCATGTCTTCAGCTACCAAGACCTTAAACACTGGAATTACCCCCACCGGCCCCCACCAAGTCCCTCCATTGTCATCTAGACTCGGAACGTTCGTTCCCTTCTCTCTCCACAGACGATGTCAGACCTGCTGAGATTGTCCAGCATTTTCTGTTTTTCTCTCCATCTCTCTGTCATCTTCTTCTCCTTTAAGACACTCCTTAAAGCCTACCAATTTGACCAGCCGTTAGGTCATCTATCCGACGAACTGTTGATGTGACTCCGTGCCAGATTTTGTCCGATAACCGCTCCTGTGATGCACCTTGATCATTTTGCTTCATTCAAGGTGTCATTTGTTGTCCCCCATCCTCAGCCTCCTCTTGCCGTTTGCACGGTTAATCTTGCCGGCCTCCTCCATTGCCGGCCCTCCCATTGGCCACAGACTGCGGCATTGCTCCCACATGGTTCCTTTCCCAGCAGCCCATTGCCACAGTGCCTTCTCCCTCCAGGAAGCCGACCTTTCAATTATATCTTCTTTGCTCCCTCTCATTCGTTTAAGACACAACGTCAACTTTCGCCTCTATATTCACGATGCCTGGCTCTATTTTCCACCACCGGCCTTGACTGACCGATCAACATGACATGAGTCACAGTGTTTTACAGCACACAATGAGGCCCTTTAGCCTCTACTTCCTACGGAAGCTAAAGAAATTCAGCATGTTTGCATCGACTCTCTCAAACTACTACAGATGTGCGATAGAGAGCATCCTATCCGGCTGCATCTCAGCCTGGTATGGCAACTGCTCGGCCCAAGATCGCAAGAAACTGCAGAGTGTGGTGAACTCAGCCCAACGCATCACACACGCTTGCCACCCCCACATTGATTCTGTCTACACCTCCCGCTGCCTCAGGAAGGCAGACAGCATTGTCAGAGATCCCTCCCACCCAGGCATTGCCTTCTTCCAGACCCTTCCATCAGGCAGTAGATACAGAAGTCTGAAGACTCACACATCCAGATATAGAAACAGCTTCTTCCCCACAGCTACTAGACTCCTCAACGCCTCCCCCTTAGACGGATCTGTTCCCTGTAAGAACACTATTCACGACGCCCTATGCTGCTCTTGCTCATGTATTTGCTTTGTTTAGCCCCTTGTTCCGCACTGTAACCAATCACTGTTTGTCGATGTACCATTTGTCAATGTTCTCTGTCGATTATTCTTTTCTCTACTATGTACGTACTGTGTACGTTCCCTCGGCCACAGAAAAATACTTTTCACTGTACTTCGGTACATGTGACAATAAATTAAATTAATCAATCAATCAAACCCGATTGTGGCTGTACTGGACACAAGCACTTAACTATTCTAATTCCATTTTGCAGCATTGATCTGAATTCTTATATGCTATGGCACTGCAAATGCTCATCTAAATGCTTCTTAAATGTTCGGCACAACATCGTGGGCCGAAGGGTCTGTTCTGTGCTGTATTTTTCTATGTTCTATGTTCTAAATGTTGTGAGTGTTCCTGCCTCTACTGTCAGGCAGCGAGTTCCAGATTCCCATGACCCTTTACTGATGCTCCACAGCTCCAGGGTCCCAGTTTCGATTCTCGGCTTGGGTCACTGTCTGTGCGGAGTTTGCACGTTCTCCCCGTGTCTACGTGGGTTTCCTCCGGGTGCTCCGGTTACCTCCCACAAGCCCCAAAAGACGTGCTGTTAGGTGAATTGGACATTCTGAATTCTCCCTCCGTTTACCCGAACAGGCGGAGGAGTGTGGCGACTAGGGGCTTTTCACAGTAACTTCATTGCAGTGTTAATGTAAGCCTATTTGTGACAACAATAAAGATTATTATTATTATAAATAAAGTTTTTCCTCCAATTCCTTCTAAATCTGTTGCCCTTAAATCTTTGCTCCTGGTTATTTACCCCTCAACTAAGGGGAAAAGGTTCTTCCGACAGAATCTCCACAGTGCAGAAGGAGGCCATTCGGCCCATCGGGTCTGCACCAACCCTCTGAAAGCGCAGCTTACCGGGGCCCACTCCCCCACGCTATCTCGGTAACCCCATAACCTGCACATCTTTGGAATGTGGGAGGAAACCGGAGCACCCGGAGGAAACCCACCCAGACACGGGGAGAATACGCAAACCCCACATGGTCACCCAAGGCTGGAATTGAACCCGGGTCCCTGTCGAGTGCTAACCACTGTACCACCACGCCGCCCCTTCCAACATAGATAGGCGTAGGGTAGATATCTATCCCATCTATTTCCCTCATAATTTTGGACACCTCAATCAGGTTCCCCCTCAGCCGTCTGTACTCTGAGGAGTACAACCTCAGCCTATCCAGCCTGTCTTCATAACTGAAACACTCCAGCCCAGGCAACATGCTGGTAAATGTCCTCTGCACCCTCAACAGTGCAATCATTTCCTTCCTATAGTGTGACGACCAGAATTGCACACAGTACTCCAGCTGTGACCTAACCAGCATTTTATACAGCCCCACTATAACCTGCCTGCTCTTATATACAGAGCAGCACAGTGGAACAGCGGTTATGAAATGAAATGAAAATCGCTTATTGTCACAAGTAGGCTTCAAATGAAGTTACTGTGAAAAGCCCCTAGTCGCCACATTCCGGCGCCTGTTCGGGGGTTAGCACTGCTGCCTCAGAGCACCAGGAACCCAGGCTTAATTCTAGCCTTGGGTGACTGTGTGGAGTTTGCACTTTCTCCCCGTGTCTGCGTGGGTTTCCTCCGCGGAGGTCCTCCGCTTTCTTCCCATAGTCCAAAGATGTGCAGGTTAGGTGGATTGAACATGATAAATTGCCCCTTGGTGTCCAATGGTTTGATGGGGCTACGGAGCGCGGGGATAGGGTGGGTGAGTGGGCCTAGGTAGGGTGCTCTTTCACAGGGTCAGTGCAGACTCGATGGGCCAAATGGCCTCCACCTGCACTGTCGAGATTCTATGATTGTATATTCTCAGCCTCGGCTAATAAAAGTAAGTATCCCATAGGCCTTCAAAACCACCTGATCTACCCGTCCAGCCGCCTGTGTTGACATTTACCCCAACTGCACAGCACAAAGCTGAAAGTTAGAGTGATAGAGCAGAAACAGCCCCAGGGGAATTCCCTTCACCCTCTTCTTTTCGACCCCCATCCAGTGGCAATTATGTTGGCAGCATGATAGCACTGTGGTTAGCACTGTTGCATCACAGCGCTAGGGTCCCAGGTTCGATTCCCCGCTGGGTCACTCTCTGTGTGGAGTCTGCACATTTTCCCCGTGTCTGTGTGGGTTTCCTCCAGGTGCTCTGGTTTCCTCCCACAGTCCAAAGACGTGCAGGTGAGGCGGATTGGCCGTGATAAATTACTCTCAGTGACAAAAAGGTTGGCAGGGGTTATTGGGTTACGGGGATAGGGTGGAAGTGAGGGCTTAAGTGGGTCAGTGCAAACTCGATGGGCCGAATGGCCTCCTTCTGCACTGCATTTTTTATCTTCTGTGTTCCTGCGCAACTCACCTGATCCTTGAGTAATCTCAGTTTACCAAATTCCAGTTGTTGGTCCAATCCACATCTTATCTACCAACAAGACCATTTAATTCCACCTCTGTATCATCCACCATCATTCAAACACGTACCTATTCCTATGTCATCTCTGAGCTTAATTTCCCCTTGCCAGTCTCTCATCCTCCATTAGGTCGAGCCTCCAAGCTCACAGTTATTCTCCACTGTTCATCGTGTAAACCCTGCTCCCCATCTTCAAATCACACTCTAAAATCTACCCTCCGAAACTCACTGAGTTCTTGATTCTGGCCTTTTACGTACACCAGTCTCCCCATAGCCCACCTTGGGTGGCAATGCCTTCAACCACAGTTGGTTGTAAATACCCCAGGGCCAGTATTTGGAAGAAGAGAAGTGCAAAGTTCTGGTGTCCCGGCCAATATTTATCCCTCGACCAACGTGACTAAAAAGGCAGATTATCTGATCATTATCACATTGAAGTATCTTGCTCTATATACAATAATAATAATCATCAGTAGGCTTACATTAACACTGCAATGAAGTTACTGTGAAAAGCCCCTAGTCGCCACATTCCGGCGCCTGTTCGGGTCCACAGAGGGACAATTCAGAATGTCCAATTCACCTAACAAGCACGTCTTTTGGGACTTGTGGGAGGAAATCGGAGGAAACCCACGCAGACACGGGGAGAACGTGCAGACTCCGCGCAGACAGTCACCCGAGTCGGGAATCGAACCCGGGTCCCTGGCGCTGTGAAGCAACAAATTAGCCAACATTTTAAAATGTTCCAACAGTGACTACACTTGGACTCTTAGGTGGTTGGCTGTAACAGGATTACCCTCAGATCGTAAAAGGTGCTACATAAATGCAATCCTTCTCTTTTTTTTTTCTCTTTTCGTTTTTAAAAACATGCTCAAAACTCACCTTTTACCAGAGTCCTGATCATGTTTCTCCTTCCCCAGCACAGCTATGTGCCTTTTCCTGTCTCTCTCTGTGAAGGGCATTGGCATGTTTTCTATGCCACACACAAACACACACACACTATATCGGTGCAAAGTGTTTGTATCAACCCGTGTGTTTCAGGCACAGCTATTTCCCACGCTGCAGTAAATGTGGACCGAGATAGTTAAATATTCAGTGGCCTCTGGGCATCTGAAAAGATTAAGGTGGAAAAGCAGAGATGTGAGGAGTTCCTTTTTCGAAAAAGGTGTGGCGCAGAGTCCTTGGGAGGAGGGTTGAATTGGCCTTTTATTAGAAAAAGGAGGCGGGTCTTTAAAACTGACCTTTCACCTTCCTTAGTGCCTGCTTGGAGAGTAAACAGGAACAGGGACAAGTTGAGTTCAGTATTTCCATCCTTTTTAGTCTGCCCAGCTCAATGGGCAGCCCTCTCGCCTCTTGAGTTCGAAGGTCGTGGCTTTTAAGGCCCACTCTCGGAGTGGCAAGTCAAGGTTGACCCTCCTGTGCAGCACTGAGGGAGTTGCTGCAACTGTTGGAGGTGTTGCCTTACGGTTCAGATGCTAAACTGAGGCCCCCATCTGCCCCTCAGGTGGGTATAGCCAATATTCATCCTTCAATCAGCATGACTAAAAACAGATTTTCACATTGCCGTTTGTGGGAGCTTTCTGTGCGCAAAAATGGCTGCCGTGTCTCTTACGTTACAACAGTTACTACTCTTCAAGGGAACTTCACTGGCTGTAAAGCGCTATGGGATGTCCTGTGCTCATGGAAAGGTGCGATGTAAATGCAAGTCTTGTTTGAAAGTATTCCTTAATGTGAGCATCTTGACAAATACATGAATAGGATGGGAATAGAGGGATACGGACCCCGGAAGTGTAGAAGACTTTAGTTCAGATGGGCAGCATGGTCGGCGCAGGCTTGGAGGGCCGAAGGGCCTGTTCCTGTGCTGTACTTTACTTTGTTCTTTGTTCTCTTTGTGAGGAGTCAATTGTTCGTGGAGATATCTGTGGCTTTGCGATCTGGGACCTTTCCTCAATCTGAATTCAGCATGATGTCCCTTCATTAACTTTATTCAATCACATCGTAGGTATTGCCGATATTGATTAAATCCTAATCGACCTTGCAGTCGTTCCTTTTTATACAAATGAATATTTTTTTTAAGGCTTTTTGTGAGGGGGGGGCAGGGTAAGGGTCAACCAAATTGCTGTGGGTCTTAATCAGATGTAGGCCAGGCCAGGTAGGGAGGAGAGATTTCCTTCTCTAAAGGACGTTGGTGAATCGGATGGGTTTCTGTGACAGTGAGATAGCCCATGGTCACCATTACTAATGCTAGCTTTTTAATCCAGTTTCATTTAATTGAAATGAAATGAGATGAAAATCACTTATTGTCACGAGTAAGCTTCAAATGAAGTTACTGTGAAAAGCCCCTAGTCGCCACATTCCGGCGCCTGTTCGGGGAGCCTGGTACGGGAATTGAACCGTGCTGCTGACCTGCCTTGGTCTGCTATCAAAGCCAGTGATTTAGCCCAGTGAGCTAAACCAGCCCCTAATTGAATTAATTGAATTTAATCTCCCCAGATACTGTGGGAGGATTTGAATTTAGGGGCCCGATTCTCCAAAAAAACTTTGAAGTTAATTTGTGACGGGTTTTTCAGGGAATTACCCACCGGTTCTGCCGGGGAGTTCCCCACCGCTATTCAATGACACGTAGTCACGTTTTTGGGCCCTGGGGAGTTTCTCACTGGTTTAGCCAACACTTTATTTTAGCTCTGGGGAACTGAACTCAGAGATCGGGCAGCCATTTTGAAATGGTGCCCCAATCTCTAAGCGAGCGTGTGGATCCCCCCAACCATGGCCAATGACACCCCCACACCATGAACACTACCCCACACACCCCCCCCCCCCCCCAAGTGAGGACACCCTGCTATGGGGTCCCTGGGGGTTCCCCCATCTTAAGGCCCTCCAAGCCCCCTTACAGCACCCTCTCCCTTCCAGGAACCCCACCGATTACCCCTCCAATCAGCCAGAGGCCCCTACTTATGTGCCCTGCACTCCCCACACTTCAAAACGCCCCTCCACCCTCATTTTATGGGAATGGCCCCCCTTGCTCCCTGACCCTTGGCAGTGCCACCCTGACACTCGGGCACCCTTGCACTGCCACCCTGGCTCCTTTTGGCTTGGCAGTGCCATCTGGGCACCTTTTCAGTGCCAAGGTGCCAGCTGGGCAATGCCAAGGTGCCCACGTTCAAGGGAGAGGGACAGAGAGCCACTCTGCACTTACCCTGACTACTCAGGGGTCTCTGATCCCACAGGAGATCCCCCACCGGTGCCGTTCCGCCTGGCCCACATTTGTGTGGACTTGCCCGGCTGCAGTCTCCCTGGGGAGGCTGGAGAATGGAGGGAGGCCAAAGATCCTGGGCAGGTAGGTCGTAAGTAGGTTAAGACCTACTTTTGCGAGTGTCATTCAGTCGCGTCGATTGGGGCCGGGGTTCCAACTCCGACGTCTCGCGGGACTCCGGAGGCTTTTGGGGGGCTCGCTGAAAACCCCTCACGGCATTCATCGGCCGCGTTGCGCTCTCCCTTGAGCGCAACACGGCCAGAGAATCGCGCCCCATATCTCTGGATTGTGGTGGTGGAGTAGTTGTAATCCAGAGGCCCGGACATGGAGACACGGCAGCTGGTGGTATTTAAATCCAATTAATAAATCTGAAGGCTCAGTAATGTTGACGATGAAACTATCATCAATTGTCGTAAAAACCCGTCAGGTTCACTAATGACCCTTGAGGCAAGGAAGTCTGCCGACCTTACCTGGCCTGTCCTATATGTGACTCCAGACCCACAGCAATGAGGTAGAATCATAGAAAGAGGCCATTTGGCCCATCGTGTTTGTGCTGGCTGGGAAACGGGTCACCCGGCCTAATCCCACTTTCCTGCATTTGGTCGATAGCTCTGCAGGTTACAGTATTTTGAGGCGCATCTCCAGACACCTTTTTAACAAAGCTGAGGGTTTCTGCCTCTGACACCCTTTCAGATAGTGAGTTCCACATCCCCACAACCCTCTCGGTGATTATTGTTTCCTAATTTCCCGTCTAATCGTCCTGTCAATCACTTTAAATTGATGCCCCCGAGTCACTGACCTCTCTGGTAAAGTAAACAGGCCCTTCCCATCCTCACTATCCGGGCCCCTCACAATTTTCCACACCTCGATCAAATCTCTCCTCAGCCTCTTCTGTTCCGAAGAGAACAATCCCAATCTATCCAATCTTTCCTCATCGGTGCAATTTTCCACTCCTGGCTGGCAACATCCTTGCACATTTCCTCTGAACCCTCTCTAATGCGATTACATCCTTTCTGTTGTTATGGGCCAGGGTTTAGAGAACCCCAAAGTGTATCATGGAGTTCACCTGATCCACAACATTTAATAGATTGTGGTATGGGGAGCACACGGCCCACTCTACAGGTGTGGTACAGCAGAAATGGAAAAGTATTTTTTAAAGCAAAACAATGTTTATTCTATGAACTCATGTTAACCTTTTTGAAACATACAGTGAAACATCTTAGCAACCATCAATTCAAATACAACCTCCAAAGAATACAACTGTAATAATCCTTAACAACTTCCCAAACAA
The DNA here is from genome assembly GCF_902713615.1 of Scyliorhinus canicula. Lineage (NCBI taxonomy): Eukaryota > Metazoa > Chordata > Chondrichthyes > Carcharhiniformes > Scyliorhinidae > Scyliorhinus > Scyliorhinus canicula. Next base: position 279,190,351 of record NC_052147.1, on the reverse strand, counting down.
CATCCAGAAGACAGAAGAAACACCTTTCAACAGAAGCACATTAGGTTTACATTCACTATGAGAACATTTATAATTCTGACTTCACCAAATGATCAAGAGATAGTCTTTTGATGGCAGAGAGAACAGCAGTACACCTGCTTGGTCTGGCTTAAGTTCCAACACTGAAAACGAAACTAAAACAGCCTAAAACGAAAGTAAAAAGCTGACAGACAGCCCAGCTCCACCCACACTCTGACATAACTGCAGTAGTGAACACCCGTTTCTTCAAGGTACTCTCACTACAGATATTTATATACACACCCATTTATAAATACCCATTTCTTAAAGGTACTCTCACATGACACTGTAATGCAGTGACCAGAATCGGGTAGTATTCAAGGTGTGGCCTAACTAATGTTTTGTATAGTTCTAGCATAGCCTCCCGGAATTGACTCTTTAATATCTTCTGGAATAGCCTACTCAGCCACTCAGTTGTATTAAATCGCCACATGTAAAAGGAATTGTTATGTATTAGAGTAACACCATTGGCTGCTGTAATGTCACATGTTACCTAATTATGTTATCGGAACGTTTTGTAGATTTCATCATTGTATCTCAGCAGCATCTTGTAAAAATAACAATAATCTTTATTAGTGTCACAAGTAGGCTTACATTAACACTGCAATGAAGTTACGGTGAAAAGCCCCTAGTCGCCACATTCCGGCGCCTGTTCGGGTACGCAGAGGGAGAATTCAGAATGTCCAATTCACCTAACAAGCATGTCTTTCTGGACTTGTGAGAGGAAACCGGAGCACCCGGAGGAAATCCATGCAGACACGGGGAGAACGTGCAGATTCCGCACATTGACCCAAGCTGGGAATCGAACCTGGGTCCCTGGTGCTATGCAGCAACAGTGCTAACCGCTGTGCTATACAGATGCACCATAGAAAGCATCCTATCTGGCCGCATCACAGCCTGGTATGGCAACTGCTCAGCCCAAGACCTGAAGAAACCACAGATAGGAGTGAACACAGCCTAGTCCATCACACAAACTCGCCTCCCATCCATTGATTCCATCTACACCTCCCGCTGCCTGGGGAAAGCGTGCAGCATAATCAAAGACCCCTCCCACCCGGCTTACTCACTCTTCCAACTTCTTCCATCGGGCAGGAGATACAAAAGTCTGAGAACACGCACTGACAGATTCAAAAACAGCTTCTTTCCCGCTGTTACCAGACTCCTAAATGACCCTCTTATGGATTGATAGACTTGTGGACTGATCTGATCTCTTCACACATCTTCTCTACTGAGTAGTACTACACTCCTGAATGCTTCACCCGATGCCTGTGTCTATGTATTTACATTGTGTATTTTATGTTTGCCCTGTTATGTATTTTCTTTTCCTATACGGAATGATCTGTCTGAGCTACACGCGAACAATTCTTTTCACTGTACCTTTTTACACGTGACAATAAACAAATCCAAATCTCCACGCCTACAGTACAGAAGGAGGCCATTCAGCCCATTGAGTCTGCAATGACCCTCCGAAAGAGCGCCCCACCCAGGCCACTCCCCCCTCCTTATCCCCATCTAACCTTTGGACACTAAGGGACAATTTAGCATGACCAATTCACCTAACCTGCATATCTTTGGACTGTGGGAGGAAACCGGAGCACCCGGAGGAAACCCACACAGACACGGGGAGAGCGTGCAAACTACAGAGAGCTGAGGCCGGAAGTGAACCCGGGGCCCACGCTGCTGTGAGGTGGCATTGCTAACCACTGTGCCACCTTTGATTCTTCCTCTTTGCGCTGCAACAAAGAACATGACGAAAGAGAAACTGGCGACGAGATCTGGGCTGTGAACAAAAATCAGGGGAAAAAAACAACATTTGACACCAATTTTGTGAGCCAGAAGAAGGAACCATTAAAAGTCTAATGATGATCATTAAATCATTGTCGATTGTTACTAATGTCCTTCAGGGAAGGAAATCTGCCGTCCTTACCCGGACGGCATTGCCCTCAGGGATGGGCAATAAAACAAACTTGGACACTGTACAGTTTGTAAAAGTGTTTTTTAAAAACGCTAGCGGACAACTGTGAGTTATTGGGGGTCTACTTCAAATGGAGTACGCTTGTTGTTGTAGTGGGTGGATCAGGCACTAATAGGGACCATGGGGACACAAACCTACGAGGCTGCAACTCTGCTGCCTATTGGTCGGGAATCGATAACGAGGCAAAGAAACAGCTGGCCTGCTTGTGAGCTATGAGTATGTCCGCTGAAGTAGCACAGATCAGCGAGCTGAAATCCCAAAATCTCGGGAATAAAAGGCACCATGTGTAATAATATACACCAGTATATCATGGTGCAGGCACACACACTGATTGACACACAGCAAGACCAATCAACACACACAACACCACAGCCAATCACCAGTTAGAGCACGCTCACTATAAAGACAGAGGGCATCAGTTTTCCCGCTCATTCGGGATGCAGCCTCTTAGAAGGACAGAGCTGACAGCTTGCAGCACAGATCTTCACCATGTGCTGAGTGCATAGACTGGTTAGGATAGGCATAGGTCTTTAGTTTAATCTAACATAGTGTCGACCCACAGTGAAAGTATGTTCAACCGTTTCTAGCTTAATAAAATAGTGTTTTAAGTGTTGGTAGCCTGTATGTGTTACTGCTGAGGTAAACGCAGTCTCCACGGATCCAGAGTACCCAACACATCACCATGGATGCGGTTGATAAGAAGGAGCAGACATGAAACTCTGATGACAAAATATTCCAGTCATACCTAAAAGCCAATCAGACACCAGCAGACCTGCTCACTGCAACTTTCTCAGCTCAGTTGGGAGGAAAACATTTGTGTTGGGACAGAATTTAGTCCACCCAGCTAAACCTGGAGACAAGTCACACGATGATTTAATGACTGTCTTGCAAAGAACATTTCCCTCTTCGTCCACTACAGAATCCACATGTAGATTCCACTTTCCCCATCGTGCACAGGAGGAAGGGGAAAACGTTTTATAATTTGCTGCATCGATGTAAAAGATAGGAAAGTACTGCGAATTTGGCCATGCTTTGGAAGATACACTCCGCAACCGATTAGTTTGCGGTGTGAGGAATGAGGCCACCCAGAGGAAATTGTTGACTAAAGGGGCATGAACCCGAAAATCTGAAATTGAAATTGCCACGTCTGTGGAACTTTCTGCGAGAGAAGCTTCGCTGATTGGAGTTCGAGATAAAGTCCAGAAGATGGAATGTTTGAGATGCACGAACCTACCAGGTCATCACTGTGACCAAATGGGACATATGGCAGGAGAATGGTGGAGCAAAGGAAAACAAACGCAGAAATTATGGTAAAGTTGGTCACATTGCGAAAGCATGTTGGTCACACCAACCTTCATCAGCACAAAATATGTGTACCAAGAAAAGTATCGCAAAGTCTACAGGGCGAGAATCAGTTAAGGAATCCAACTGAACATCGCACTGAAGTGTCAAGTCAGTTTATGGAATTTAATCCCAGCATTCTAGCAGTACAATGAGACCAACACAATTTTGGGTCCATCCAAAATAAAATGTGAAGACTATTAAGGTGGAAGTGGACATGGGCGTTGCAGTATCACTTATACCTGAATCAATATACCATCAGAAATTGATGTAGCTGCCAATAAAACCATCTGATGTGGTCTTGAGCACAAATACTGAGGATGTTGAACCGCTGAAGGGCTTCATCAAGGTGACTGTGGACATTGACGAGCAGAAAATGGAGTTGCCTCTTCACATTGTTCAAGGAAACCTTTGGGAGATCTTGGTTAAGGAAGATTAAGCTAAAGTGGGCTTGTTGATTCTACGAGCAATCGTCAACCAGCTCTGAGAAAATATGCAACGGTTTTCAAGGAGTCACTTGGATACATGACTGTGATTGAAATGAAGATAGACAGCGTGCTTAAGTGTTTTAATGCGCACACCTACCCTGTGCCATTCAACCTAAAGTGGAAGAAGAACTCGTGAGGTTACTGAAGACAGGAGCCATTGACGACACCCTGGACTAGTGTGCGGTCAATTTCAGCCGCACAGACCCCGGAGTCCCATCAGGGGCTGGTTTAGCTCACTGGGCTAAATCGCTGGCTTTTAAAGCAGACCAAGCAGGCCAGCAGTACGGTTCAATTCCCGTACCAGCCTCCCCGGACAGGCGCCGGAATGTGGTGACTAGGGGCTTTTCACAGTAACTTCATTGAAGCCTACTCGTGACAATACAGAGATTTTCAAATTTTTTTCATTTTTACAGGTGAATTGCCCAATAATTTGTATAAAGTTTCTGAAATCTCTGACTCTTGACTGCTCAAATGACTTACAGGCACCAGATTTGTGAATGAAACACAACAACTGTTTATTTATAACAAAAATAGTGATAAGACATGCAGCACTTGTAATAGAATACTGGCCAGTTAATACATTACTCCCCCCTTTTACTGCCGATCATCTACCCAAATACACACAAGACAGTCACACACGAGGGAGGGGGAGGGGTACAAATAATAAGAGGATTCATATGAAATGGGAGAAGAGTGCCCTTGCTTCGGATGTTGAAGCCATTGTAGCAGCTGGCTGTCCCCCCAAGGATGCAGAGTGATTGGAGGCACCGGTAGCAATGCCAACAAGGATCTTCTGGCAGGAGCATTCAGTTAGATTCCCCAGGCTGCAGGATTTCCTTTGGGGAGACACTTTAACTTTTATTAACCTTGGCCCTCTGTCAAAAGAGCAGCCTCAGGTCCGTGTAACTCTTATTTGTTTCCAACTCTTTCTGAGCTAAGAACAGAGTTCTCCACACAAGTGTTTTAAAACAACTGACCCAGCTCCTGGATTTCCTTAAGATTTTTTTTGTCCCTCCCCCCTTCAAGCCCAGTTCTCAGCCTGAGTTGTACTCTGACTTGGTTCCCAGTCTCACTGGAATATTCCCCAGCTTTACTGAGGAGAGAGCAGAGTCTCCATCTGGATGTTTGAGAGAAGTTTACCTTTTCGGGGAGTGAGAAACTCAAAGAGACTCCTTCAGCTCTGAGTTCAAAATGAAACTAAAAGCAAGGTGAAGCCTTCCTGCCTTTGCAGAACATTCCAGAATGGTCAGCACCAATCAGCATAGATCATCAGCTAAGCCCCAGCAATCTGAAACAGTCCATTGGCCGACAACCATACCCATCAAGACGTGTCATCACTGTTGTCAGACAAACGGTACATCCTGCCGGAGTTTCCTGTATTAAAATTAAAGGTGCAGTCCATCTGAAAGGCATAGAATTTCATAGAATTTACAGTGCAGAAGGAGGCCATTCAGCCCATCGAGTCTGCACTGGCTCTTGGAAAGAGCACCCTACCCAAGCCCATACCTCCATCTTATCCCCATTAGCCAGGAACCACACCCAACACTAAGGGCAATTTTGGACACTAAGGACAATTTACCATGACCAATCCACCTAACCTGCACACCTTTGAACTATGGGAGGAAGCCGGAGCACCCGGAGGAAACCCACGCACACACGGGGAGAACGTGCAGACTCCGCACAGACAGTGACCCAAGCTGGGGATCGAACCTGGGACCCTGGAGCTGTGAAACAATTGTGCTATCCATAATGCGACGTGCTGCCCATAGGTCCCATTAATTGTCCAGGTACAAAAATTGAAATAGCAGTATAACAGAAATTGAAAGGAAAACCAAGGGGCAGACAGGGATTAGCAGGAGGAGCCTTACACCTGTCACCACCAGCGATTGGGCAACCCCAATTGTGCCAGTCGAAAAAAAGAATGATTTAGTATGGATATGCGGGGATTTTAAACTACTATCAACTCTGTATTATGTGCTGATCTACCACTTATCGAAGATCTTTTTGCAGGATTCTCAGAATCCAACTATTTAGCAAATTTGATCTCTTCCACGTTTCTCTGCAAGTGAACAGAGCTAGTGAATCTCAACCTGACCTGACCATAGTAACACACAAGGATCTGTTTGGTATCGGAGGCTTCCAGTCGCGATAACGTCAGCACAGGCTTTCTTCCAAAGATCTATGGATCAGATCTTGAGTGGTCTTTCGGGTGTGCAATGCTACCTGATGACATTTTGATTGCAGGTTTGAACGATGTTCAAGAACCTAGAAGTTACTCTTGCAAGGCTGCAACTACCTAATCTCAGAGGCAAGAAAATTGTGAATTTAAAAAAATCTTCTATTCACTATCTTGGACACATCATCGCCCAAGACGGTCTTCACAAAGAACCCAAGAAGATGTCGGAGATCCTGGAGGCTCCACCACTGCTGAATGTGACTCATTTAAGGTCATTTCTAGGTTTATTAAATGACTGTAGAAAGTTTGCACCTTACTTAGCCGCAATGTTGAAGCCATTACAACTTTCCATTATAACTCTAAACTGAAACTGCAGCATTACTCTACGGAATTGGAGCAGTTGTCTCGCACATAATGAGCGGCCAATAACATTTGCTTCCAGGACATTGACTGGCCTTGAGTCCAACTCTGCTCAACTTGAGAAATAAGCTCTTAACCTTCTATTCGGTATTCAAAGGTTCCACCATTATTTATTTATCCGTCAATTTACTCTACCAACTAATCATCATCCCTTAACAGCAATTTTTGGGCTGCAAAAGGGGGTCACTAGTCCATTACAACTTTGGGTGTTAATCTTAACAGCACACGATTATGTCATTGAATTTCATCGGTGTGAACAGCACGTGAATGCGGACGCTTTGTCTAGACCGTCACTGCAAGATCAACAAGACCCAAAAGATAAGCACGAATCTGATGAACAATTCAATGATGTGTTCGATCTGTCTCATGTGGAAGATGTCCCGAGCAACGTCCTCCGGTGACGGGAAAGGTGTTGGACATGGTTCAATAAGGCACTCTACCACAAGAGCATAGAAAAAATCCGGACCTTAAACCCTATCTTACCAGGTATCTTGAGTTGACGGTATTGTTGTGGGGTATTAGAGGAATCATTCCACCGTGTTTACAAATGCAACCCTGGAACAGCTGCATGACGGCCATCCCGGTGTAGTTAGAATGAAGGAGTTGGCGAGACGCTACTTCTGGTGCCCAGGTTGGATGCCCAAATAGAGGAGAAAGCGTGGTTCTGCCAATCTTCTGCTGCATTGGGAAATGTACATCCACTCCAACATTTGCATCCATGGGAATAGCCTACCAGGCCACAGTAAAGAATCCAGGCCGATTACACAGGGCCAGTCAGGACACAACAAAACAACAATCTTTATTAGTGTCACAAGTAGGCTTACATTAACACTGCAATGAAGTTACTGTGAAAATCCCCTAGTCGCCAAACTCGGGCGTCTGTTTGGGTACACTGAGGGAAAATTCAGGATGTCCAATTCACCCAACAGCACATCTTTCGGGATTGTGGGAGGAAACCGGAGCACCCGGAGGAAACCCAGGTAGACATGGGGAGAATGTGCAGACTCCGCACAGACAGTGACCCAAGACGGGAATCGAACCCGGGTCCCTGGTGTTGTGAAGCAACAGTGCTAACCACTGTGTCACCGTGCAACACATGTTTTTGGTCAAGGTTGATGCACATTCGAAGTGGCCAGATGTTGCCATCGTGAAATTGGCAGCTGCGGAACAGAGCATAGGAAGGCTTGATGAGGTATTTGCAAGATTCGGGTGACCTGAAGAATACAAGATGGGTAACGGTTTCCAGTTCACATCGAGTGAATTTGAGGAATTGATGTATTTTGTGGGCCTTTGTGGAGTTTACCACTGTCCCCTGTTTGAGCAGCATCTTGTCGTAAACCCCTTGCACTATCTTATGTGAACTCGATGTGTGTCACCTCTGACTCTTTCTCTTTGTGGCCAAAATAACAGAACAAGAATGAAACTGGACAGATCATTTAGCATCGTCCTTGGTATGGAAATTGACAACGGCAAACCCAGCCATGTCGACCCTGCAAAATCCTCCCGACTAACATCTGGGGGCTTGTGCCAAAATTGGGACAGCTATCGCACAGGTTAGTTAAGCCACAGCCTGACATAGTCATACTCTCTTCCAGACAATGTTCCAGACAGTTCCTGGGTGGTGCTCTTGTGGTCGAGTGCCTTATTGAACCATGTCCAATACCTTCCCCATCCCCGGAGGACATTGCTCGGAACATGAGACAGATGTTCCTGGGTATGTCCTGTCTCACCGGCAGGACAGGCCCAGCAGAGGTGGCAGATCGGGAACAGTCGACGTACGAAGGGGTCTGGCAAACACATCGAGAGCCGCCAGGATGATGAAAGAGATGGAGATTAAGATAATGGAGAAAATAACTAATGTCAATCGGGGGAGGTGGTGGTGTATTAGTACTGTCACTGGATCAGTGACCCAGGGCATGATCTGGGCACCTGGGTTCAAATTGGATTTGAATTCGATAAACAAAAATCTGCAATTAAATGTCTAATGGTGACCGTGAAACCACTGCCGATTGTCTTCAAAACCCAATTGTCCTTTAGGGAAGGAAATCTTCCAACCTACGTGCGACTCCAGATCCACAGCAATGCCCTCTGCAGTGAACAGGGTAAGGCAATAAATACCAGAAAAAAGTAGATAATACTACTTCAGCAACAGGGCGCCACGGTGGAACAGTGGTTAGCACTGCTGCCTCCCAATGCCAGGGAACCGGGTTCGATTCCGGCCTCGGGTCACTGTCTGTGTGGAACTTGCACATTTTCCCCGTGTCTGCGTGGGATTCCTCCGGATGCCCCGGTTTCCTCCCGCAGTCCAAAAATGTACAGGTTCGGTGGATTGGCCATGCTAAAATTAGTGTCCAGAGATGTGAATGTTAGGTGGGTTAGGGGGATAGGGTGTGGGAGTGGGTCTAGGTCGGGTGCTCTTTCAGACGGCCAGCAGACTCGATGGGCTGAATGGGCTCCTTCTGCACTCTAGGGATTCCACGCTTCCATAGTTAACGGCACCTTCCAAACTCATGACATCTAAGGCAAGGGATGGACAAGAGCAGCAGATAGCTGGGAACCCCACCACCTTGAGGGTTCCCTCCAAGTCACTCACCACCCTGACCTGGAAATATATCGCTGTTCCTTCACTGTCACTGGGTTAAATTACTAAAACTCCCTCCCTACAGCATAGTGGGTGTACTTACTGATGCACTATCAATTACGACGAGACGAGAGTAGAGTGTAATTGAGGCTTTATTACACAGAGATGTGTGGCCTCCTACAGCAGCTGATGAAATGGCTGCTGTACGGGGAGCACACATATTTATACTCCGCCTACTGGGCGGAGCCAGCAGGCAGGGATCTAGCCCCCGTACCTGTAGTACAGGGGCCTTACCTTAAAACCCATATATACAATGTAATACAACAGTGGTGACTACCACACTTACATCATATGGACTACAGCGGTTCAAGAAGGCACCTTACCGCCATTTTCTCAAGGACACTGAGGGAAGGGCCATAAATGCTGGCCTAGCCAGCGATGCCCGCATCACACAAATTAATTTATAAAAAAAACCTATTCCACACTCCCCACCAGCTCCTTCTTGCTCCAGCGCCAGATCAAGATGCCTTTTTCTCTCTGCAATGCTTCCAGTATCAATTGCAATCTCTGTGAACTGTAGACAGGATCTGGATTTGGCACAAATTGAATGCCCTTGGTTGAGGTCAAGGTACATTGCTGGAGCAGCGCAGAGGAGGATTTATTCAGCAACTAACCTTACTGCGTCACTGCCTGCTGCTGATACTGGGGGCCCAATGGAAAGACTCGGATCTCCCAGCTCAACCTTGCATTTATGTCGTGTTTTAATTGAATAAAAAGCCTCAGCCTTCTATTCCAGCTCACTGACAACCCTCTCCCCATCATCTCTCTGGTTCTTTTCCCAATTATCTTAAATCTGTGAACTCTGGCCACTGGCACCCCTTTCCAAGGACACAGTTTCTCCTCCTCAACCTTTGTGACTGAGCGATTGGTTGTTTTCTATGGCTGGGTGTCTATATTTGCTTCATTAAGCCCCTGTCAGGCACCTTCAGATATTTTAATAGCTACAAAATGCACCTACGCCACAGAGTCTGCAGCGGTTCAAGAGGACAGCTCACCACAACCTTCTCAAGGGCAATTAGGGGTGGGCACTAAATGCTGGCCTAAGCTCTTCACTTTGGCCATAAGAATAGAAAAACAGGTTATTTAAGAGTTGTGAAACTTATAAATGTTGACCTTCAGAGAGGCTTGGATGTGTCCATCTAAGAAATGTAGAAAGTTAGTCTGCAGAAAGACACATGACATGTTGGCCTTTATTCCAACATTTGCCCAACGACTGACGTTAGTCTAATTGGTCTGCAGCTCACTCTTTTCTCTCCTGTCTTGGCTGCTTCCAAGCTCTTGGGACCATTCCCAAATCGAAGGAATTTTGGATAATCAAAGCGAGTGCAGCCAACTGGTTTAGAATCCTAGGGGATGGGCCACCGGGCCCTGGGGTTATGGAACATGGAAGACTTGCTGTAATTGTACAGGGATTTGATGAGGCCATATTTGGAATACTGTGTTACCGTTTTAGTCTCCGTATTGAAGGCTACATTGGGGGCAGCAAATATTCACTAGATTGGTCCCTGGGATGAGGGGTTGTTCTATGCAGGTAGGATGTGGAAATTGGCCGCATATTCTCCGGAGTTTAGAAGAATGAGAGGCAATTTCATTGGAACCTGCAAAAGGGGCTTTATAGGGTGGGCGCTGAGCGATTGTTTCCATTGGGCGGGGGATCTAAGCCTCAGGATCATTTGGGACTGAGGTGAGGAGCAATTTCTTCACTCGAAGGGTTGTGAATCTTTGGAATGCTCAACCCCAGAGGGGTGTGGACACACAATCGTTGAACACATTTAAGGCTGGGGCCAGACTGATTTCTTTTGGTCCCGCAGGGAATTATGGGATTTGGGGAATGGGCAGGAGAGTGGAGTTGAAGTCAAAGATCTGCCGCAATCGTGTTGAATGGTGGAGCAGGCTCGATGGGCCGAATGGCCTACTCCTGCTCCTATTTCTTGTGTCCTTGCAGGGCCTTGATATCCCTCCTAAAGTACAATCCCCTGAATTGTACCCCAGCAGATGACCGACGAGTGTTTTTTAAAAATTCCGCATAACTGGCATAGTGTGCAGCACAGTGGTTAGCACTGTTGCTTCACAGCTCCAGGGTCCCAGATTCGATTCCCGGCTTCGGTCACTGTCTGTGCGGAGTCTGCGCGTTCTCTCTGTGTCTGCGTGGGTTCCCTGCCGGATGTTCTGGTTTTCCCCAACAAGGGAGAAATGTTCATCGAGGCTCCGCCTGCTCTCTCAGGTGGATCTGAAAGATTCCGTGGCACTATTTCGAAGGACCACAAGGGAGTTTTCCCTGATGCACTGGCCAAGAGCTATCCCTCAATTAATGCCACTAAAGCAGATTTTCTGATCGCTTCCATATTGCTGTTTGTGGGAGCATGTTAATCACTTGCCATGCTTTCCACATTGCAACAGTGACAACACTTTAAACAGTATTTCATTGACTGAAAGGTGCTTTTAGATGTCTTGAGCCATTGAAGGCAACACTTACCATTGTCCTTTCTCCAGATCCCCCAAAAGACGTGCTGTTGGGTGAATTGGACATTCTGAATCTCCCTCTGTGTAACCGAACAGGCGCTGGAGTGTGACGACGAGGGGCTTTTCACAGTAACTTCATTGCAGTGTTAATGTAAGCCTACTTGTGACACTAATGAAGATTATTATTATTGCCATGTAATCACTTAAACTTTCCACCTCCAATATTTCTCAGTTCTGATGAAAGGTCATCGACCTGAAACATTAACTCGGTTTCCATCTCCAAAGTTGCTCTCTGGATATCCCCAGCTTTTTATATAAATGGACGTCTTTCATTTTTTTTTGTGTTATTTTTGGAGCTTTAATCTGCCTCACCAGTTAATGGCAAGAGGTTACGAACATCCGAACACACAAACATACGAAATAGGAGCAGTAGGCCACTCGGTCGGGTCCCTCGAGCCTGTCCACTATTCAATAGGATCATGCCTGATCTGTTTGAGTTTCCGAATTCCACATTCCCACCTAACCCCTGATAAGCTTTGATTCCCTTGCCAAACAAGAATCTATTTACCTCGTCCTTAAAAATATCCAATGACCCCGTTTACACCGCCTGACGAGGTTGAGCGTGTCAAAGTTGCGCAATCCGGAGAGAGAAAAATATTCTCCTCATCCCTGTCCTCAAAGGGTGAGTCCTAATTTCAGAATAATGCCCGCTCGTTCTGGACTCGTCCGCAAGGGAAACATCCTTTCCACGCCCACCTTCTAATACCGCTCAGATCTTATAAACTTCAATATTAGGGGCTGGTTTAGCATTCGGGGCTGGTTTAGCACAGTGGGCTAAACAGCTGGCTTGTAATGCAAAACAAGGTCAGCAGCGCGGGTTCAATTCCCGTACCAGCCTCCCCGAACAGGCGCCGGAATGTGGCGACTAGGGACTTTTCACAATAACTTCATTGAAGCCTACTTGTGATAATAAGCTATTATTGGGGGCTGATTTAGCACAGTGGGCTAAATAGCTGGCTTTTAAAGCAGACCAAGGCAGCCCAGCTGCGCAGGTTCAATTCCCGTATCAGCCTTCCCGAACAGGCGCCGGAATGTGGCGACTAGGGTCTTTTCACAGTAACTTCATTTGAACTCCTCCAGTGCATTTCCATCCTTCCTTGAATAAGGAGGCAAATACTATACACGGTATTGGGGATGTGGTCTGACTCCAATGCCCTGTATGACTGAAGAATGACATGCTTACTTTAATGTTCAATTCCTCTCGTATTGCCGAATAGCATTCCATTAGCTGCCTTAATTACTTGCTGCACCTGCCTAATAACTTTTTGTGACTCATGCACTAGAATATCTAGATCCCTCTGCAGTCATTCTCTGTTCACGTAATACAACGCTTCTTTATTTCTTCCTGCCAAAATGAATAACTTCACATTTTCCCACATTATGCTCTATCTGACGGATCATTTCCCACTCTCTCAACCTATCTATAGCCATCTGGAAACCCCTTATGTCTTCTTCATAACATACTTTCCTACCTATCTTTGTGTCATCTGCCAATTTAACCCCCAAGCCTTTGTTTTCCCCATCTAAGACATCAATGTAAATTGTAAGTAGCTGAAGCCCAGCGGGACTCCACTCATCACATTCTACCAGTTACATCCTGCCAATCAGACAAAGATCCATTTTTGTATACTCTCTGTTCTCTGTCAGCCTGCCAATCTTCCATCCATGCTGATATGTTACTCTCGACACCATGGGCTTCTATTTCTCGCAATAACCGTTCATGTGGCACATTATCAAATGCCTTCTGGAAATCCAAGAACAGTAGATCTACAGGATCCCCTTTATCCACAGCACTGGGCAGGGCATTATTGCAGGGCAGCATGGTAGCATTGTGGATAGCGCAATTGCTTCACAGCTCCAGGGTCCCAGGTTCGATTCCGGCTTGGGTCACTGTCTGTGCGGAGTCTGCGGAGTGTGCGTGGGTTTCCGCCGGGTGCTCCGGTTTCCTCCTACAGTCCAAAGATGTGCAGGTTAGGTGGATTGTCCATGATAAATTGCCCTGAGTGTCCAAAATTGCCCTTAGCGTTGGGTGGGGTTACTGGGTTATGGGGATAGGGTGGAGGTGTTGACCTTGAGTTGGTGCTCTTTCCAAGAGCCGATGCAGACTCGATGGGCCGAATGGCCTCCTTCTGCACTGTAAATTCTATAAAATTCTATACTGTATCTATGTTACTCCTTCAAAAACTCTAATAAATTGGTTCAACTTGGTGCCCAGCTATAATCTCCTTAATGATTGATTCTAACACCTTCCCCAATACAGATGTCAAGCTAGCTGCTCTATAGTTTCCTGTTTTCTGCCTCCCTGCTTTCCTGAATATTTGCTATTTTCCCGTCTGAAGCAACCTTTGCATAATCTAGGGGATTTTGGAAAGTTAATACCAGACCATCTGCTACCTCATTAGCTGCCTCTTTTAAGACCCTAGGATGAAGTCCATCGGGATCCGGGGAGTTGTCAGCCACAGTTCCATCAGTTTGCTCAGTACAGTTTCCCTATCGATTATCATTTAACCAATTTCCCTCTCCCTTCCACCTCCTGATTTACAGCTATTACTGGAATCTTTTTTGTATCCTTTATAGTGAAGATAGAAGCAAAATATTTGTTCATTTCATCTGCCATTTCAATCTTATCCTCTCTCTAGACGCCCATTTACTCACCCTTTTCCTTTTTAAATGCCTGCAGAAGCTCTTGCTCTGTTTTTGCATTTCTAGCTAACATTCTTTTCATACTTTAATTCCAATTTGTAAAGTAGTTGTAAATGAAACTCACCACAGGAAGTAAAGTCTTGAGGATTTTAGTCTGAGATCCCCTTTTCAATGATGTGACTCCTGATTACTGCAGTCAAGCGCTCCGCCACTGAAAATTAACGATTACAAGTGTGGAGTCTCATCCCTTCAGATATTCATTGTTCTCGGAAATTTTAAAATGTCCATTGCTAAATTTTTACCTGCGCTTCAAATCTTACATATGTAGCGCAGCGGTTAGCACTGTGGCTTCACAGCGGCAGGGACCCGGGTTCGATTCCCGGCTTGGGTCACTGTCTGTGCGGAGTCTGCACGTTCTCCCCCGTGTCTGCGTGGGTTTCCACCGGGTGCTCCGGTTTCCTCCCACAAGTCCCGAAAGATGTGCTGTTAGGTGAATTGGACATTCTGAATTCTCCCTCTGTGTACCCGAACAGGCGCCGGAATGTGGCGACTAGGGGCTTTTCACAGTAACTTCATTGCAGTGTTAATGTAACTACTTGAAAAATGAAAAATGAAAATGGCTTATTGTCACGAGTAGGCTTCAATGAAGTTACTGTGAAAAGCCCCTAGTCGCCACATTCTGGCGCCTGTCCGGGGAGGCTGGTACTTGTGATACTAATAAAGATTAGTATTATTATTATTATGCAGGGGAGTGTCTACCTAATGGTAGACATGGTTGGTTTCACTGCAGGAGCAACATTTGCCCATTAAGTTATACATTGGAAGAGGCCATTCAACCTCTTGAGCCTATTCTGCCATTCAATCAGATCATCGTTGATCTGTTTTTTAGCTCCAACAAGCCACTTTTGCTTCATTCTCCCGCCATATTATAGATGGCAAAAACCTATCATCTCAAATTTAGGAGGACCAGTAGCAGCAGCTGCAGGGGAAGGTTCCGCATGTCTTGCACCTTTTTTTTGTAAAGAAGCTTTTCCTCTCTCCTGATATATCTGCTCTGATTTGGAGATGATGTGCCTTTGCCGTAGATTGTCCCACCAGCGGAAAATGTTCTTCCCCATCTATCCCCTCAATAATTCCTTTCAAGATCAATTGGAACGCAGTCAAATCCACCCCCCCCCCCCCCAATCTTCCAGATTCCAGGGATTGCAGGCCCAATTCATTGAACCAAACTGGGACGATTGAAGCAGCTTCTACAAAGCGGATAAATCGAAACAGAAAAAGGGTCACCTTTGGAAAACAAAAGACAGCGCATTTGGAAAAGAAACCAGACGATGAAATGGAAAATCAATGGAAGATTTTTTTTCAATGGAGGTTGACCAAAGTGAAGGCTATGTGGCCTGGGGAACGGAATAATCTTAACCTCCTTTGCACATCGTGACAGAATCCGACATTCTGGGGCAGCACGGTAGCATGATGGTTAGCATAAATGCTTCACAGCTCCAGGGTCCCAGGTTCGATTCCCGGCTGGGTCACTGTCTGTGTGGAGTCTGCACGTCCTCCCCCTGTGTGCGTGGGTTTCCTCCGGGTGCTCCGGTTTCCTCCCACACTCCAAAGATGTGCGGGTTAGGTGGATTGGCCATGCTAAATTGCCCGTAGTGTCCTAAAAAAAAAAGTAAGGTTAAAGGGGGGGTTGTTGGGTTACGGGTATAGGGTGGATACGTGGGTTTGAGTAGGGTGATCATGGCCCGGCACAACATCGAGGGCCGAAGGGCCTGTTCTGTGCTGTACTGTTCTATGTTCTATGTTCTATATTCCCGAAGATCACGGGCATTGGCGCGCCATCGGAATGTCACTGGGCTAATAATTCAGAGCCATAGGCTGATGCGTTGGGATGTAGATTCAAATCAGGTGCAATATTAAATCAATTGGAATTCAATTTCAATCTGGAATTGTATATTAGTCTCAGTAATGATGATCTGATTCACTAACCTCCATTAGGGAAGGAAATCTGCCTTCCTTACCCGGTCTGGCCTACAAAGAACAAAGAACAAAGAAAAGTACAGCACAGGAACAGGCCCTTCGGCCCTCCAAGCCTGCGCCGACCATGCTGCCCGTCTAAACTAAAATGTTCGACACTTCCTGGGTCCGTATCCCTCTATTCCCATCCTATTCATGTATTTGTCAAGATGCCCCTTAAACATTATCATCGTCCCTGCTTCTACCACCTCCTCCGGCAGCGAGTTCCAGGCACGCACTCCCCACTGTGTAAAAACACTTGCCTCGTACATCTCCTCTAAACCTTGCCCCTCGCACCTTAAACCTATGCCCCCTAGTAATTGACCCCTCTACCCTGGGAAAAAGCCTCTGACGATCCATTCTATCCATGCCCCTCATAATTTTGTTGACCTCTATCAGGTCGCCCCTCAGCCTCCTTCGTTCCAGTGAGAACAAACCAAGTTTATTCAGCCTCTCTTGTGTGAGGTTGTGACTCCAGACCCACGGCAATGTGATTGACTCCTAACAGCCCCTCTGAAATGGCCGAGCGAGACACTCAGTTCAAAGGCAATTAGGGATGGGCAACAAATGCGGGCCCAGCCAGCAACCCGCATCCTGTGGAAGATTACATTTTAAAAAGGTTTACCGGAGATGCACAGTAAAGTTTCCTTATCTCTGCGTTCTCGCTCTGACTTGTGAGAACTGAATTTGCCAGCTCCTCAGACTTTCTGACACCGGATGTAAATTGTGCGACCTTACCCCCACCCCCCACAGTGACATCTTCCTCGTGACCTTTCATAGGAAAGTTGCCTGTTCAGTATCAGCAACTGACTGGGTATTGTGGGATCATACAATGTTGCAGCAGAACCATAGAATTCCTACAGTGCCGAAGGAGGCCACCCGGCCCATCAGGTCCTCACCGACCCCCCGAAAGAGAACTCTATTAAGGCCCACTCCCCCCACTCGCCCCCATCCCCACCCTATCCCCGTAACCCCATCTTTGGAGTGCAGGAGGAAACCCAAGCAGACACAGGGAGAACGCGCAAACTCCACACAGACAGCCAGCCAAGGTCTGAATCGAACCCAGGGCCCTGGCACGGTGCAGCAAGTATTGCAAAGCCGCTGTGCCGTCCCTGTAGAGGAGTAGCAGCGGAGAGGCCATTCACCCCATTATGGTTGTACTGGCTCTTTGGTAGAATAATCCAATTAGTCCCACCCGCTCCCCTGCTCTTTCCCCTTGTGGCCCAGTGCTTTTCCGCTTCAAGTATTTGTGCAATTCTCCTCTAACGACCCTACGGAATCAGCTGGCCACCGTGATTTCAGGCAGCACATTCTGGATCGCAGCAACTCTGGATGCTGCCTTTTAAATTAAAGCCAGGCTAATGTGGGGCGAAATCAGGAATCACCGCCCCCTGGCCAAGGTGTAGTGGAAATCATAAAACGCCGGTGGAGGATCCGAGGTAAGCTTCGAAGCAGCTTAGCCAGTGCTCGAACGTCGCAGTGGCATCGGCTGCTTGTGGGTCCAGCTCCAGGCGATCAGGCTTGAGTGATGAATTCATCTAAAAAGTTTAGCTTATTAAATTGATGTGCCATCAATTGACACAAGACGAGTAGTGAACAAAACTGTGGCTTTAATAAGCTAAACAGGAAGCCTCCAGGCCTCTGATCCCGAACTGGGACAGGGCCGTAGACCAGCCACCTTTATACTGAGCCTGAGGGGAGGCGGAGCCATCAGGCAGTGATTTACCACAATACAACAGGTGATTAAGAAGGCAAATGGAATTTTGTCCTTCATTGCTAGAGGGATGGAGTTTAAGACGAGGGAGGTTATGCTGCAATTGTATAAGATGTTAGTGAGGCCACACCTGGAGTATTGTGTTCAGTTTTGGTCTCCTTACTTGAGAAAGGACGTACTGGCACTGGAGGGTGTGCAGAGGAGATTCACTAGGCTAATCCCAGAGCTGAAGGGGTTGGATTATGAGGAGAGGTTGAGTAGACTGGGACTGTACTCGTTGGAATTTAGAAGGATGAGGGGGGATCTTATAGAAACATTTAAAATTATGAAGGGAATAGATAGGATAGATGCGGGCAGGTTGTTTCCACTGGCGGGTGAAAGCAGAACTAGGGGACATAGCCTCAAAATAAGGGGAAGTAGATTTAGGACTGTGTTTAGGAGGAACTTCTTTACCCAAAGGGTTGTGAATCTATGGAATTCCTTGCCCAGTGAAGCAGTTGAGGCTCCTTCATTAAATGTTTTTAAGGTAAAGATAGATAGTTTTTTGAAGAATAAAGGGATTAAGGGTTATGGTGTTCGGGCCGGAAAGTGGAGCTGAGTCCACAAAAGATCAGCCATGATCTCATTGAATGGCGGAGCAGGCTCGAGGGGCCAGATGGCCTACTCCCGCTCCTAGTTCTTATGTTCTTATGTTCTTATTTAGTACAGGAACAGTTTACCACAATACATATAATACACTAACAGTGGTTTACTACACACAGAAAGAAACCAATCAGCCCATCATACCGGTGCTGGCCCTTTCAAAAAGCTTTTTTTTTTTCGAGAAATACAGCACAGAACAGGCCCTTCGGCCCACAATGTTGTGCCGAACTTTTGCCTCAGTTTAACCATAGATTATCATAGAATATTGGACACTAAGGGCAATTTATCATGGCCAATCCACCTAACCAGCACATCTTTGGACTGTGGGAGGAAACCAGAGCACCCGGAGGAAACCCACACACACACACGGGGAGGATGTGCAGACTCCACACAGACAGTGACCCAAGCCGGAATCAAACCTGGGACCCTGGAGCTGTGAAGCAATTGTGCTATCCACCATGTTACTGTGCTGCCCAAAGAGCTACTTGCCCTTTCTCTATAGTCGGGTCATTTTTTATTCTTTTCAAATGTTTATCAAATTCCTGCTTCAAATCTGGAACTCTTTCTCGAAAGGCTGCCACTCTGTGTCAATTGAAGCTTTCAAGACAGGAAGTGATAGATTTTTGTTGGGTAAGAGTATCATGGGGAATGGGGATGAATTAAACAAGGTTCACATCAGTCGTGGTCTGACTGGATGACCCAGAAGGGCTCGTGGTTGAATGACCCCCGCCTATTCCTATATTCCTGGATGGAGCCATCCACAATTTCAAGGTCATGAGTTAAGAGCAGGCAACACTTTGATGATCTGAACACTGTGGATGTGGAGAGAAGGAAGAGTATGTGAGACGGGTCTTTCTGGGACATAAGGCAAGAAAAAGGTGAGAGGAGCAACAAGCTTGGAGAAATTAGACTGCAACGAGGGGTTGGCGGGGGTTTGCACCTTCGCCTGGAATATGATCGAAACAAGAACGGGCTTTGGGCGGGCTAGAGGCTGATCAGAAACGAAGAGTTGATGGTGAGGGAAAACGTTTGACTGAGATAAAGAGTCCGAGCATCTTGAATGAAGCAGCGCCAGAGCAAGTGTGGGAGTACCGCGTAAGGTCAAAGAGCAAGAAGTCAAGAACCTTCCCGGGGTGAAAGGCTAAGGGGGGCACAATCTACAAAGTGGATATTGGGTTGTTAGACTTGGGAGAGTCGTGAGGCGATTCGACTGTTTTGTTGATTACTGGGAAATCTGTATCCAGATTACATCAGAACAGTTGTTTGTCAATGAATCAGTGGAATATTGCATTGCGAAGTGTGATGTTGCCCCATCTGATGCAAGATTGTCCCCTCGCTGATCAGAGAAGGCCCAATGAAGGCTTGGCCCCAGGCGTTAGCTAACCTGAGACAAAATGGAAGCGGGTGCCCCCGGTGCTAGGAAAGTAAAAGAACTCCCTCCCCCGCAAAATTGTGCACCCTAAGGACTCCAGCACAGCATGTCAACCTTGAGTCGATTACCAGGTTTCTCATTTTGCACACCCTGCTGAAACCTCTGGCCCGGCAAACAGGGAGAACTGGTCTGCTTAGGGATGGGATCTTTCGCATGTCCCAAGGCACACAGCCTCCGTTTGACATCTCGTCTGATAAACACCAGGTGCGTGCAGTGCCAACCTGGGCACATAGAGGGTGCAGGCAGTGCCAACCTGGGCACATAGAGGGTGCAGGTAGTGCCACCCTGGATTACACACTGAATTCTCTGGACTGAGTCATCAACACAGAACCTTTGGACTTGGAGTTGGGAAAGCTTAAAGCCAGGAGTAGAGAGATGGCAAAGCGAAGCGGCTCTGGGAGAATGACCAGAAGTGCTGAGACTGAAGGACTGACCTCCAGTGTTGGATGGGTGAATGCAGTGGATTTAGGACGACAAGCGGCAATGAAGGTCATCAGAGGTTTGGCTCCACCATGACCCAGATCTGCCCTTTCAAACGTGGGCTAAATAATAGCGTTGCCGAGCACTAACCATCAGTTGAGATTATTTTAAGTGTATTAAATGCAAGCTGCTTGGAGCCTGTAGCTCGCCCTTGTTAACCGCATTGACCCAGAAGATTTATTTTATTTATTTTGGATGCATATAACTGCAGTTAAATCAGTGAAATTACACTCTGAGCTTATACTGGGGTGTTCTGTGCATTAAATAAAAGTTATTTAAAGCTGAGTGTTTGTCCTTTAATAGGAGGGAGCGGGACACTGCAGGGAGCCCAATGACAACACCTCTCTTTTTTTGAAGAAACAGGTCCTTTAAGTGTGTTCTACCTGGAGGAAGATTTATTGCCACCTACTGGCACACTCTAGTATAGCGAATTTAACAGGGGTGTGTGGATCAGCGATGACCGCTTACTGCTTTACAATGATTAAATCCAGGGGTTTTTTTTTTCCACATGA
Organism: Scyliorhinus canicula; assembly: GCF_902713615.1. Lineage (NCBI taxonomy): Eukaryota > Metazoa > Chordata > Chondrichthyes > Carcharhiniformes > Scyliorhinidae > Scyliorhinus > Scyliorhinus canicula. The sequence continues at coordinate 279,169,291 of NC_052147.1, read as the reverse complement.
TACAGAAGTGAAGGCATTGCAGCTTTAAACAGACCCCCGCAGATGTCCCTCCCTCATCTCATTGAAGGAGCTGGAAATTCCCGGCTTGGGTCACTGTCTGTGCGGAGTCTGCACGTTCTCCCCGTGTGTACGTGGGTTTCCTCCGGGTGCTCCGGTTTCCTCCCATAAGTCCCGAAAGACGTATTTGTTAGGTGAATTGGACATTCTGAATTCTCCCTCTGTGTACCCGAACAGGCGCCGGAATGTGGCGACGAGGGGATTTTCACAGTAACTTCATTGCAGTGTTAATGTAAGCCTGCTTGTGACAATAAAGATTATTATTAAAGGATTATTATTATTAAAAGAGAGACTTGCATTTATATAGCACCCATTGTGACTTAAGGATGTCCCAAGGATGCTTCACAATGTAGCACTTTTTGAAGAGTAGTCACTGCTGTACTTGGGAAAGGCGATGTAATCTGTACACAGCAAGTTCCCGTATGCAGCAATGAGATAAATGGTTTAGCGATCTCAATTCAGTGATAAAGGTTGATTGAGGAGCCCTCCCCTGGTCTCCTACAAAACAGGGTCAAAGGTTATTTTTCACCCATCTGAGAGGGCACATCTGGAGACGATTCTGACGGTGCTGCACTCTCCCAGTACTGGCACACGGAGTGTTAACCTAGGTTTCGTGCTCAAGTTGCTGGAGTTGATCTTGAATCCAAAACGTATGAATTCAGAGCAGGGAAGGTGCTGGAGCTCGCTCAGCTGTTTGATCAGATTGAGGCCGCAACCCCGCTCTTCCTGCCCTCTCCCAACACCCTTTTGACTCTCAGTAGTCAAGAATCTATCTATCACTGCCTCAAACATTTTAACGACCCGCCCTTCACTGTTCGGTGAGGAAGAGAGTTCCACAGACTAACGACTGTCTGAGGGACACAAAAACTCCTCACCTCTGTCTCAAACGGGAAGCTTCTTGTTTTCAAACTGTGTCCCCTGGTTCATGCTCTCCCACAAGGGGATACAATCTGCCAGCATCCACCCACTCTAAAGTCCCCTCAGGATCTTATCACTTTCAGCAAGATCATCTCTCAATCTTCTAAACTCTAATCGATTCAGCCCCAAACTGGGCAGCACGGTAGCACAAGTGGATAGCACTGTGGCTTCACAGCGCCAGGGTCCCAGGTTCGATTCCCCGCTGGGTGACTGTCTGTGCGGAGTCTGCACGTTCTCCCCGTGTCTGCGTGGGTTTCCTCCGGGTGCTCCTGTTTCCTCCCACAGCCCAAAGACATGCAGGTCAGGTGGATTGGCCATGATAAAAGTGCCGTTAGTGACCAAAAAGGTGAGGAGGGGTTATTGGGTGACGGGGATAGGGTGGAAGTGAAGGATTAAGTGGGTTGGTGCAGACTCGATGGGCCGAATGGGCTCCTTCTGCACTGCATGTTCTATGTATGTATGTTCAACCTTTCCTCTGGCAAAAAAAACCTGCGCGGTTTTTCCCAATCCACAGGTGGATTGGCCATGATAAATTGCCCCTTAGTGTCCAAAAAAAAAGGTTAGGTGGGGTTACAGGGTTGAGGTGTGGGCTTGGGTATGCTGCTCTTTCCAAGGGCCGGTGCACTCTCAATGGGCCAAATGGCCTCCTTCTGCACTGTAAATTCTACCAATTGACACTTGGGTTAGTATTTCAGGATTTTGTACAGATCTGGGGCGGGATTCTCCGTACCCGCCAGCCCCGTTTTTCGGCACAGCGTGGCCCCCCCGTCGGCAGCGAGATTCTCCGTACCCGCAGCCAACCCATGGGGTTTCCCATTGTGACCAGCCCCAGGCCATAGGGAAACCCCTGCGGGAGCGTGGGCGCGCTGCCGGCTGGGCGGAGCACCCCGCCGATGGAGAATCCCTCTGCCAGGTTTTAAAAGAAAGATTTGCGTTAATGAAGCACTTTTCACGCCCACTCAAAGTGCTTTGCCGTATTTTTAAAAATATTGTCACTGCTGTAAATGTGGGAAACACGGCGATTTCTAACAACCTGACTGGAGACTGCAGATGCCAGTGGCCAGCTGAGTTATCATTTAGCTTATTTGCTGTATCTGCCCCGAGATACAAACGATGACTCAAAGGGCAGAAGCTGTGATGTTGTACATCATATCTTTTTTTTTAAATATAATTTTTATTGGAATTTTTTTACAGAAAATATAAAACATAACGACAAACAATGAAATGCAACAAAATAACCCATAATAACTGTAACACACCCAGACCGTATGTATCACATCCCCCCACCCCCCCAACCCCAATGAACAACAAAAGAACTTAAAAATAAATTAAAATTAAATAAACAAACATAGTCATTGTCCGCCCCCCCCCCTTTTCCCTCCCCTTTTCCCTCCCCCTTCCCCCCCTCCCCCCCCCGGGTTGCTGCTGCTACTGTCCCCATACCCTATCGTTGAGCCAGAAAGTCGAGAAAAGGTTGCCACCACCTAAACAACCCTTGTACCGATCCCCTCAGGGCGAATTTGACCTTCTCTAGCTTAATGAAACCCTCCATGTCATTGATCCAGGTCTCCACGCTTGCGGGCCTCGCATCCTTCCATTGTAGCAAGATCCTTCGCCGGGCTACTAGGGACGCAAAGGCCAGCACACCGGCCTCTTTCGCCTCCTGCACTCCCGGCTCCACCCCAACCCCAAAAATCGCGAGTCCCCATCCTGGCTTGACCCTGGATCCCACCACCCTCGACACCGTCCTTGCCACCCCCTTCCAGAATTCCTCCAGTGCCGGGCATGCCCAGAACATATGGGCATGGTTCGCTGGACTCCCCGAGCACCTGACACACCTGTCTTCACCCCCAAAGAACCTACTCATCCTCGTCTGTACATCATATCTTGATGTCTGCAAAACACTTAAAAACACTCAATGTGGATTTGAACGAGAAGTGCAGAGTTAAACATTGATTATAAATTAGTGTACTGCTACTGCAGACAGAACTGTTTTAAAACCTCAACTATCGAGCTTCCCACTTTAAACTGAATCGCAATAACTCTGTCTCTTTTAGGTCTGATCAGATACTGCAATTTTTGGATTTTTAAGTAGTTTCTTTAGGAATTGAGTTCCATAATCCCGTCCATTGGCTTACCAAGGTGAAGTTAAACTTATTGAAATTCCCACATTCTAACTGATGTTCCTCGGCCGATACAAACTCAGAAGTAGGCCATTCGGCCCATTGTACTTGCGCAGAGCCTTTGAGAAGAAAGCGATTCACTTAGTCCCACTTTCCCACTCTTTCCTCCGTAACCCGGATTTTAATTTTTCTTCCCGAGCGGATGATCGATTTTCTTTTTTGTAAAAATTTCTGTCGCATTTGCTCCCACCGCTTTTGCAGGCGGTTCATTCGAGAACATAATAACTCCCTGGGTTCTAGATGCTTCCGAGAATCACATTGTGCGATTGGATTTCTACCTTCAATTTCACCTCACTCTTTCCCCGCCACAACTAAACCCCCCCCCAACCCCCCCCCCCCCCCCCCCCCCCCCCCCACCACCGCCACCTTGAAAATCCTAAAGCTCTTTTCATGGTGATCGAATGAAGACGTTTGGATCTTTAACGTCAAAGAAATCCAATGTAGGCTCTGTACATCATGTCTTTAAAATGCGGCCTCTTTTGATAGAAATTCCTGTCAAAGACGTTGCATACAGCCAGGGAAATATGAAATCTCTTTATTGCCATTAATGGTGGCGCGGTGGCACAGTGGTTAGCACTATTGCTTCACAGCACCAGGGTCCCAGGTTCGATTCCCCGCTGGGTCACTGTCTGTGCGGAGTCTGCACGTTCTCCCCGTGTCTGCGCGGGTTTCCTCAGGGTACTCCGGTTTCCTCCCACAAGTCCCGAAAGACGTGCTTGTTAGGTGAATTGGACATTCTGAATTCTCCCTCTGTGTACCCGAACAGGTGCCGGAATGTGGCGACGAGGGGATTTTCACAGTAACTTCATTGCAGTGTTAATGTAAGCCTACTTGTGACAATAATTAAGATTATTATTATTTCCCGAAAGCAAAAATACCGCAGATACTGGAAATCTGAAATAAAAGTCAAAAATGAAGCAAATGCTCAGCAGGTCAGTCAGCATCTGCTGGGAGATAAATAGATTTACCATTACCGGGTCAGTCGTCTCCCAGTGGAACACATTGCAAGTGGATATCTTTGCTCCATCTGTGCTAAAGATAAGGGGTTGAACTGAAACCCAGTCTTCGCTCTCAGTTGATTGTAGAAGGGACCATGTGGCGAGGTGGTGGAGCCGTGGTAATGGCATTGGGCGGGTAATTTAGAGGCCCCGAATAATGCTCTGGGGGCAGGGGTTCAAATCCCACCATGCCAACTGGTGGAATTTCAATGAATAAATCTGGAATATAAAGCTAGTCTCAGTGATGGTGACTGGGAGACTGTCATTTATTGCTGTAAAACCCCATTGGGTTCACTGATGCCCTTTAGTGAGGGAAATCTGCTGTCTTTACCCGGTCTGACCTACATGTGACTCCGGACCCACAGCAAGGTGGTTGACTCTGAAATGGCCGAGCGAGACACTCAGTTCAAGGGCAACAAAGGCTGGTCAGGGACACCTGCATCCAACGGAAGGATACATTTCTTCATCACTGAGGAAGAGCAGAAGAGTTCTCTGCTGGTCAATATCAATCCCTCAGCCAACATAAGAACATAAGAACTAGGAGCTGGAATCGGCCATCTGGCCCCTCGAGCCCGCTCCGCCATTCAATCAGATCATGGGTGATCTTTTGCGAACTCAGCTCCACTTACCCGCCCGAACACCATAACCTTTTGTTCCTTTACTGTTCAAAAATCGATCTACCTTTGCCTTAAAAACATTTAATGAAGGAGCCTCAACTGCTTCACTGGGCAAGGAATTCCATAGATTCACAACCCTTTGGGTGAAGATGTTCCTCCTCAACTCAGCCCTAAATCTGCTCCCCCTTATTTTGAGGCTATGCCCCCTAATTCTAGTTTCACCTGCCAGTGGAAACAAGGTCCCTGCGTCTATCCTATCTATTCCCTTCATAATTTTAAAAGTTTCTATAAGATCCCCCCTCATTTGTCTAAATTCCAATGAGTATAGTCCCAGTCTAATTAGTCTCCCCTCATAAACCAATCCTCTCAACTCCAGAATCAACCTAGTGAATCTCCTCTGCACCCCCTCCAGTGCCAGTATGTCCTTTCTCAAGTAAGGAGACCAAAACTGTACACAGTACTCCAGCTGTGGCCTCACCAGCACCCTGTACAGCTGCAACATAACCTCCCTGATTTTAAGCTCTATCCCTCTAGCAACGAAGGACAAAATTCCATTTGCCTTCTTAATCACCTGCTGCACCTGCAAACCAACTTTTTTAGATTCATTCACAAGGACACCCAGGTCCCTCTGCACAGCTGCATGCTGCAATTTTTTTACCATTTAAATAATCGGCCATTTTGTTCTTATTCCTTCCAAATGGGATGAACTCACATTTATCAACATTGAACTCCATCTACCAGGTCCTTGACCACTCACTGAAACTATCTATACCCCGCTGCAGACGTTCAGTGTCCTCTGCACCCTTGGCTTTACCACTCATCCTAGTGCCATCTGCGAACTTTGACACATTACACTTGGTCTCCAACTCCAGACCATCTATGTAAATTATGAACAATTGTGGACCCAACACTGATCCTTGAGGCGCACCACTAGCCACTGATTGCCAACCAGGAAAAAATATTTATTCCCACTTTTTGCTTCCTGTCAGTTAACCAATCCTCTATCCAAGCTAATACATAACCCATAACATAATGCACCTTTATCTTTCACAGCAGCCTTTTGTGTGGCACCTTGTCGAATGTCTTCTCGAAATCCAGATATACCGCATCCACCGGTTCATCATTGTCCACCGCGCTTGTAATGTCCTCAAAGAATTTTATTTGATTAGTCAAACATGACCTACTTTTCATGAACCCATGCTGCGTCTGCCCAATGATGATTGTTTATTGATGATTGTGGGGGCTTGCTGTGCATCTATTGGCTGCCACGTTTAGCCTATGTTGTCAGGGGGTGAAAAATGAAAATGCAAGTTCCTTCTTTACTTTGCCCAGTAAAGGACTGGTGCAGCAAGGCGCCTGCTTCTTCTTGCACCCGAGAATTCTCTGCCATGCTTCATAGTTCAGGCAGCTCTCCGGGATGTTTTCTTGGAATGGAGCCTACTGGTGTTGCTCTCCCCACGCATTTTATGGGATGGGTGGCAAAGGTTAACCACAGCAGCGCTGTCTCACAGTGTGAAAGACTCCCATCGGCTGACAGAAGCGCACAAAGCTTCTGAAGAGCAGAGCCAGCGACAAAGAGAGAGCAAGGAGCCAGGTGGGGGAAAAAAACGAATGCTTAGGGATTGACAAGAGAAAAAGGAGTAGAGGGCGAAGAGGCCGGAGTAAAAATAAATGGAAATGGAAAAGTAAAATAAAGGATCAAAATGGAATTAATTTTTTCAAGTGAAGGAGAGCGAGCAATCGAGAGGAGCTAGAGAGGGGATGGAGAGGAGAGTTACAAACAGCAACTTCATCGCTGTGATAATGTAAGCCTACTTGTGACAATAAGGATTATTATTCTTATTAAATGCAGCCTCATTCTGTCCCTCTAATCTGATTTACGAGTTTGTTAATGGGATAGTAGCTATGGGAGTGCGGGTTTGAGATTCCCTCATTATGTAATGTGGGGGGGAGAAGGGCTATGATTCTCTGTTTAAAAACTGTTCCAGTAAGCGGCTTGATCAAGTTGACCACCTACGAGGCCTCTCTTCCACCCAGCACGTTCCACCCAGATGGTTAAACGTGAGGCCAGTGGCGACCATTGGCTTTGAGATCGCCAATGACTCTCCCATCTCTTCAAAGGCCCCAATCAGAATCTCTTCCTACCAAGCATTGTACTCAGGCAGATTTTCCCCATTAATCTTTCACGCGGGTACATGGACCAGAAGAACAAAAGGAGCCAGCCATACCACTCCAGTGAGATCCCACTGACCCCACTTGCTAAATAACCGCAGCAGAGTAATGGATGTGTTGGAGGGTTTAGTAATCCAGGGTCTGAGATTGATAATCCAGAGAATAAATTTGAACCACACCCATGGCAATTTGAATCGTGTTTTTGAAAATCTGGGGCTAAAGATACTGAAGCGACCACAAAAGATGTTGGATTCCCATTGAAACCCCAAAAGTCCGGTTAGGGAAGGAATCCTATCATCCATGCCCAGCTTGACCTGTACGTGACTCTCGTCTCACAGCAATGTGGCTGTCTCTTTAACTGTTTGCTGAAGAAGCCGAGCCAGCTGTTCAGTTGTTTTAAGGCACCAATGAGCAATTTAAGACGGTCCATCACCCCCTTTCTCAAGGGCAGCTAGGTCAGTAAATACTGATTCTACCCAGCCACTGTCCACACCCCAGAAAAGATCTGCTTTCTGTGGAATCGGGGGGGGGGGGGGGGGGGGGGGGGGGGTGGTGGTGGGGGGGGGGGGGGGGGGGGATGAGTAGCAGCCAGGGCTCAGGATTCACCTGAACGTGTAAATGTTTACCCCACACTGAATTGCCTTCTCGAGTACTGGGCTCAGACTGGAACCCCACATGCTGCTGTCCAAGGGAGTTCAGAGCTGCCAGCTGGACCAAGCTGTCTGATATTCATCTGATAAGTCTGCGTGTGTTAACTTGTGTGTGTGAGGGGGCAGCACGATGGCCTAGTGGTTAGCACAACTGCCTCACGGCGCTGAGGTCCCAGGTTCGATCCCGGCTCTGGGTCACTGTCCGTGTGGAGTTTGCACATTCTCCCCGTGTCTGCGTGGGTTTCGCCCCCACAACCCAAAAACGTGCAAGCTCGGTGGATTGGCCACGCTAAATTGCCCCTTAATTGGAAAAATGATTGGGTACTCTAAATTTATTTTTTTTAAACTTGTGTGTGTGTGTGTGTGAGTGTTTATGTGTGTATGTGAGTGAGTATATCTGTGTGACTTTACATATCTGTGTGTGTGAGGGTATATGTGTGTGTGTGTGTGAGAGAGAGAGAGTATGTGTGTATAGGCGTGTGTGAGTATATGTGTGAATGCGTGTGTATCTGTGAGTATATTTGTGTGTATATGCATGAGTGTGATTCTTTGTGTCCGTGTGTGAGTGTGCGTGTTTATCCATGTGAGTGTGGGTGCATCTGTGTGTATGTGTGCGAGTGTGTGCCCATTTGTTCATGTGTGTGTGTTTGCATGTGCCTGTTGTATTTGTAAGTATGTGTGTTTATTTGTGTGTGTATTGTCTGTGTGCGCTTGTCTGTGTGTGTGTTGAATGGGTGAGTGTGTGTGAATGAGTGTGTGTGTGCGTGCGTGTGTGTTGTCTGTGGATGGCTGGGTGTGCCTGTGTCTTGCAGGCATGTGTGTATGTTTGTGTGTGTGTGTCAGTGTGTGTGTGTGTGAGTTTGTCTGTATGTGTGTGTGTGTGTGTTTGTGTATGTGTGTGTTTGTGTGTGTATTAATGTTTGTGTGAGTGTGTGTGTGTTTGTCTGGGTGAGTGTGTTTGTCTCTGTGTGTTAGTGTGAGTGTGTGTGTTAATGTTTGTGTGAGCGTGTGTGAGTTTGTCTGTATGTTTGTGTGTGCGTGTTTGTGTGAGTGTTAATGTTTGTGTGAGAGTGTGTGTGTGTTTGTCTGTGTGTGTGTTAATGTTTGTTTGTGTGTGTGTATGTGTTTGTCTACGTGAGGATTGTGTGAGTGCGTGTGTGTGATTGTCAGTGTCTGAGATCGTCCAGGTGGTTAGTGGAACTGATGGAGTGAGTGTGGAAAATAAATGAGCCAGTGCAGTTCTCCAGGGAGAGGACATGAACAAGGCTCTGGAATTACATTCCTTTTGTTTATTACCAAAACACTTAATTATTGGCGAGCTCCACAGTTTATGGGGAACAATAAGAAATGTAAGCCGTCTAATTGAAGACCTCAAATAGCATTTGTTTAGTTAACTCAACAATAAAGTTTGAAGCGGAGCACTGTAAATCCCACAGACGCATACATACTGGACGAGGGCTGCTCTTTGCACATAGGGGTACGCTGCAGGGTCCCCAAAGGTTGGACCTCGTTACCAACAATGTGTATTCATAGCGTGCCAACCCTTTAACCTGGTTGAACGTCACACGGCGCTGCCTGGGAATGTATTCTCTGCAAACGTGACACTGGGCCACAAGAGGAGACATGATGGCAATCTTGGCCATTGGGGTACAATTTCAGGAGGTGAGAGACAGAGAGGTGGGGAGATCTAAAAACCCTGCAGAGATGCAGGGTTTAGGGAACTGAAGACACGGCGGCCAATGGTGAATGGATGGGAATTGGGGGCCCACAGGGGGTCAGAGCTGGAGGAGGAATGGGGTCTGGTGGAGTTGGAGGGCTGGGTGGTCTCATAATATACACCAGTATATCATGGTGCAGACACACACTGATGGACACACACAGGGACCAATCAACATGTACAAACACCGCAGCCAATCACCAGTTAGAATACACACACTATAAAGGCAGAGGGCACCATGGTTCCCGCTCATTCTGGGTGCTGCCTCTCAGTGTAACAAGAACTTATCCAGCCCAGCACAGACTCACACCAGGTGCTGAGAGAATCAGCTGGTTCGGACAAGGCTTAGGTCTCTAGTTTAAGTTAGCATCATTTAGACCCACAGTCATCGTGTGTTAGTCAGTTAGAAGTTAGTTAATAAAATATGAGTTGAACCTTCATCAGTGTTGGAAGTGTCTGTTCATCTCTCAAACCTACACAAGCCAACACTTCATGTGGGTCCTCGTCTTCAATTTAATTCGATTTCTCTCTATCATCCATATGGAAATGAGTTTTAAGTACAACGCTCGTCTTTAAAGAAATAAGAACATAAGAACATAAGAACTAGGAGCAGGAGTAGGCCATCTGGCCCCTCGAGCCTGCTCCGCCATTCAATGAGATCATGGCTGATCTTTTGTGGACTTAGCTCCACTTTCCGGCCCGAACACCATAACCCTTAATCCCTTTATTCTTCAAAAAACTATCTATCTTTATACATGTAATGAAGGAGCCTCAACTGCTTCACTGGGCAAGGAATTCCATAGATTCACAACCCTTTGGGTGAAGAAGTTCCTCCTAAACGCAGTCCTAAATCTACTTCCCCTTATTTTGAGGCTATGTCCCCTAGTTCTGCTTTCACCCGCCAGTGGAAACAACCTGCCCGCATCTATCCTACCTATTCCCTTCATAATTTTTAATGTTTCTATAAGATCCCCCCTCATCCTTCTAAATTCCAACGAGTACAGTCCCAGTCTACTCAACCTCTCCTCATAATCCAACCCCTTCAGCTCTGGGATTAACCTAGTGAATCTCCTCTGCACACCCTCCAGCGCCAGTACGTCCTTTCTCAAGTAAGGAGACCAAAACTGAACACAATACTCCAGGTGTGGCCTCACTAACACCTTATACAATTGCAACATAACCTCCCTAGTCTTAAACTCCATCCCTCTAGCAACGAAGGACAAAATTCCATTTGCCTTCTTAATCATCTGTTACACCTGTAAACCAACTTTCTGTGACTCATGCACTAGCACACCCAGGTCTCTCTGCACAGCGGCATGCTTTAATATTTTATCGTTTAAATAATAATCCTGTTTGCTGTTATTCCTACCAAAATGGATAACCTCACATTTGTCAACAATGTATTCCATCTGCCAGACCCTAGCCCATTCACTTAACCTATCCAAATCCCTCTGCAGACTTCCAGTATCCTCTGCGCTTTTCGCTTTACCACTCATCTTAGTGTCATCTGCAAACTTGGACACATTGCCCTTGGTCCCCAACTCCAAATCATCTATGTAAATTGTGAACAATTGTGGGCCCAACACGGATCCCTGAGGGATACCACTAGCTACTGATTGCCAACCAGAGAAACACCCATTAATCCCCACTCTTTGCTTTCTATTAATTAACCAACCCTCTATCCATGCTACTACTTTACCCTTAATGCCATTCATCTTTATCTTATGCAGCAACCTTTTGTGTGGCACCTTGTCAAAGGCTTTCTGGAAATCCAGATATACCACATCCATTGGCTCCCCATTATCTACTGCACTGGTAATGTCCTCAAAAAATTCCACTAAATTAGTTAGGGATGACCAATGCGTCTGCCCAATGGGACAATTTCTATCCAGATGCCTCACTATTTCTTCCTTGATGATAGATTCCAGCATCTTCCCTACTACCGAAGTTAAGCTCACTGGCTTATAATTTCCTGCTCTCTGCCTACCTCCTTTTTTAAACAGTGGCGACACGTTTGCTAATTTCCAATCCACCGGGACCACCCCAGAGTCTAGTGAATTTTGGTAAATCATCACTAGTGCATCTGCAATTTCCCTAGCCATTTCTTTCAGCACTCTGTGGTGCATTCCATCAGGGCCAGGAGACTATCTTTAGCCCCATTAGCTTGCCCATCACTACCTCTAGTATCAGAATGATTAACAACAAACAGAATAAAGTTATTCCCACCAGAAAGACCCATCTTTAATTAACTATGTATTATAAAATATCCATTTGCATCAAATTAATCAGCCAGCGCGCCGCACCCTGAGTGCACATCCTCATCCACACATCAAACCCCTCTTAAACGTTCTCGCAGAGAAGGACACAGCCAAGTTGTGAAAGCGATTTGTCCAGCATCTGAGGGATTGTAGCCTTGTTCCCGAATGGAACCGGCAGTAATACTGAGACAAGGGATGATTGTTTGTGACATTCTTTGCTTTTGTCAAAATTCTTCGAGAGCAGATTTCGACAAGAGAGACCTGCTGATCAAACAGCCTTCCTGTCTGCCACAATAATCTCTGTCCCCTGAAAAAAGCTGCTTTCCTAAGTTTACAGTGTCAGGAGAGACATCCAATAAGGACAACATTCTCAACAACAGCCAGATTGTGGAATCCACTCGAAAGGGTTTGAATTATCTGAGGGGATATAATCATACATGTTCCTTGGCTACCACATCTGCACATTCTTCCCTCTACATCCACTTTGACACCTAGATACGTGTAGTTAATAAGCATTTCAATGTACTCTTCATGATTCTACACAGGGACAATAAATTTTCTTTGAATGTATGTGGGTTGAGAACCCAAATGGTGCTCCTTTAGAGAGCTCAACCTGCTGGGATAGCGTTGAAGTGGACAGGAAGCAAAGGCCCCAGGTGCTACCCTCTACCCTGTCGGAGAGTCTCAGGTAAGCACAGTGGTGTGATGTGGCCCATGGTCAAGAAAGATAGGGAGAACAATCATTACCTGGAGACCCAATGCCTGATCAAAAATCTCAGAGCGTTGGTCGGCATTGATTGAGAACCGGACTCCACTGACAGGCGGCAGGGTGGCACAGTGGTTAGCACCACTGCCTCACAGCTCCAGGTTCAACCCGTTGTACCGGGTTCAATTCCAGCCTTGGGTCACTGTCTGTGTGGATTTTGCGCCTTCTCCCCGTGTCCGCGTGGGTTTCCTCCGGTTTCCTCCCACAGTCCAAAGGTGAGAAGGTTAGGTGGAGTTAAGGGGATAGGGTGCTCTTTCAGAGGGTTGGGGCAGACTCGATGGGCTGAATGGCCTCCTTCTGCACTGTAGGAATTCATAAGAACATAAGAACTAGGAGCAGGAGTAGGCCATCTGGCCCCTCGAGCCTGCTCCGCCATTCAATGAGATCATGGCTGATCTTTTGTGGACTCAGCTCCACTTTCCGGCCCGAACACCTTAACCTTTATTCCCTTTATTCTTCAAAAAACTATCTATCTAAAAACTATTCCATGGATCTGTCCACACTGATTAACCAGTTGGCTGATTTAGCTCATTGGGCTAAATCGCTGGCTTTGAAAGCAGACCAAGCAGGCCAGCAGCACCGTTCGATTCCCGTACCAGCCTCCCCGGACAGGTGCCGGAATGTGGTGACTAGGGGCTTTTCACAGTAACTTTATTGAAGCCTACTCATGACAATAAGCGATTTTGATTTCATTTTTCATTCATTGACAGGATCAAGTCTAAACCCCAGCATAAGCTTGCAAGGATAGGGTGGCAGATAGGTGAGGATAAATTGCAATGTTCAAATTAGTCCAATGAGATGATAAGTACAAGCTAGTTTGGGGACAGGGAGCCTGGGGGTCTCAAAGACACACACCTTTGTAACTGGCAGGACACCGTTGATAAATCTGCACAAAGAATCTTTAGCTTTCTGTGTCGATGAAGAATACAAAATCCAGGAAATAAACGATTGGTTAGGCATCAGCTGGTGTAACCCGGCCAATTCAGGGCAATTTACTTCAGGAAGGATGTCAAGGGATTGAAGCGAGGCCGGAATAGATTCACGGGAATGGGAGCAGGGGTGTGTGAAGCACCTGGAGAAGCTGGGATTGCTTCCCATAAAGCAGACAAGGTGACAGGCAGAGTTACTAGAGGTGTTGGAAATGATGGCGGACTCATATGATAGGGTAAATAAAGAGCAACTGTTTCTATTGGCAGGTGGGTCTGGAATTGGAGAACACTGATCTGAGAAAATTGGCAAGAGAACCAGAGGTGAGATGAGGGGAAGGTTTTCTCTTTGATGGAACGAGTTGCTGTGATCGGGAATGGTGGTGGAAGCTGATTCAGTTGTAGCTTTCTAAAGGGATTCCTGAAAAGAGAATAAAATGCAGGGCAGTGGAGGAAATAGCAAGAGGTGGGACCAATTGGATAGAACTTTCAAAAGAGGCCACTCAGGAATACTCGTTACCGCTTCTGATTTGAGATTTTATACATCGAGGAAGGGCCATTCTGGGTGATACTAGCACTTTAAGAGCTCTCAGTACTGTAAAGTGTCCACACTGAGGGACAGTGTGTGACACCCCAGTACTGTACAGTCAACACACTGAGAGACAGTGTGTGACACCCCAGTACTGTACAGTCAACACACTGAGAGACAGTGTGTGACACCCAAGTACTGTACAGTCCCCACACTGAGGGACAGAGTGTGACATCCCAATACTGTACAGTCCCCACACTGAGGGACAGTGTGTGACACCCCCGTACTGTACAGTGTCCACACTGAGGGACAGTGTATGACACCCCAGTACTGTACAGTCCCCACACTGAGGGACAGTGTGTGACACCCCTGTACTGTACAGTGTCCACACTGAGAGACAGTGTGCGACACCCCAGTACTGTACAGTGTCCACACTGAGGGACAGTGTGTGACACCCCAGTACTGTACAGTCCCCACACTGAGGGACAGTGTGTGACACCCCAGTACTGTACAGTGTCCACACTGAGGGACAGTGTGTGACACCCCAGTACTGTACAGTCCCCACACTGAGGGACAGTGTGTGACACCCCAGTACTGTACAGTCCCCACACTGAGGGACAGTGTGTGACACCCCAGTACTGTACAGTGTCCACACTGAGGGACAGTGTGTGACACCCCAGTACTGTACAGTCCCCACACTGAGGGACAGTGTGTGACACCCCAGTACTGTACAGTGTCCACACTGAGAGACAGTGTGTGACACCCCAGTACTGTACAGTGTCCACACTGACAGTGTGTGACACCCCAGTACTGTACAGTCCCCACACTGAGGGACAGTGTGTGACACCCCAGTACTGTACAGTGTCCACACTGAGGGACAGTGTGTGACACCCCAGTACTGTACAGTCCCCACACTGAGGGACAGTGTGTGACACCCCAGTACTGTACAGTCCCCACACTGAGGGACAGTGTGTGACACCCCAGTACTGTACAGTGTCAACACTGAGAGACACTGTGGGACACCCCAGTACTGTACAGTCCCCACACTGAGGGACAGTGTGTGACACCCCAGTACTGTACAGTGTCAACACTGTGAGACAGTGTGTAACACCCCAGTACTGTACAGCCCCCACACTGAGAGACCGTGTGTGATTCCCCAGTACTGCACAGTCCCAACACTGAGAGACAGTGTGCGACACCCCAGTACAATACAGTCCCCACACTGAGGGACAGTGTGTGACACCCCAGTACTGTACAGTCCCCACACGGAGGGACAGTGTGTGACAGCCCAGTACTGTACAGTCCCCACACTGTGGGACAGTGTGTGACACCCCAGCACTGTACAGTGTCCACACTGAGGGACAGTGTGTGGCACCCCAGTACTGTACAGACCCCACACTGAGGGACAGTGTGTGACACCCCAGTGCTGTACAGTGTCCACACTGAGGGACAGTGTGTGACACCCCAGTACTGTACAGCCCCCACACTGAGGGACAGTGTGTGACACCCCAGTACTGTACAGTATCCACACTGAGGGACAGTGTGTGACACCCCAGTACTGTACAGTCCCCACACTGAGGGACAGTGTGTGACACCCCAGTACTGTACTGTGTCCACACTGAGGGACAGTGTGTGACACCCCAGTACTGTACATACCCCACACTGAGGGACAGTGTGTGACACCCCAGTACTGCACAGTCCCCACACTGAGGGGCAGTGTTACACCCCAGTACTGTACAGTCCCCACACTGAGAGACAGGGTGTGACACCCCAGTACTTTTCAATGTCAGCACTGAGAGACGCTGTATGATACCCCAGTAGTGTGCAGTCCCCACACTGAGGGACAGTGTGTGACACCCCAGTACTGTACAATCCCCACACTGAGCAACAGTGTGTGACACCCCAGTAATGTACAGACCCCACACTGAGGGACAGTGTGTGACACCCCAGTACTGTACAGTATCCACACTGAGGGACAGTGTCTGACACCCCAGTACTGTACAGACCCCACACTGAGGGACAGTGTGTGACACCCCAGTACTGTACAGTCCCCACACTGAGGGGCAGTGTTACACCCCAGTAATGTACATTCTCCACACTGAGAGACAGTGTGTGACACCCCAGTACTGTACAGTCCCCACACTGAGGGACAGTGTGTGACACCCCAGTACTGTACAGTGTCCACACTGAGGGACAGTGTCTGACACCCCAGTACTGTACAGACCCCACACTGAGGGACAGTGTGTGACACCCCAGTAGTGTGCAGTCCCCACACTGAGGGACAGTGTGTGACGCCCCAGTACTGTACATTCCCCACACTGACCAACAGTGTGTGACACCCCAGTACTGTACATTCCCCACACTTAGGGACAGTGTGTGACGCCCCAGTACTGTACAGTGTCAACACTGAGGGACAGTGTGTGACACCCCAGTACTGTACAGTGTGCACACTGAGGGACAGTGTGTGACACCCCAGTACTGTACAGTCCCCACACTGAGGGACAATGTGTGACACCCCAGTACTGTACAGTCCTCACACTGAGGGACAATGTGTGACACCCCAGTACTGTACAGTCCCCACACTGAGGGACAATGTGTGACACCCCAGTACTGTACAGCCCCACACTGAGGGACAGTGTGT
Organism: Scyliorhinus canicula; assembly: GCF_902713615.1. Taxonomy (NCBI): domain Eukaryota; kingdom Metazoa; phylum Chordata; class Chondrichthyes; order Carcharhiniformes; family Scyliorhinidae; genus Scyliorhinus; species Scyliorhinus canicula. The sequence continues at coordinate 279,152,859 of NC_052147.1, read as the reverse complement.
GACACCCCAGTACTGTACATTCCCCACACTGAGGGACAGTGTGTGACACCCCAGTACTGTACAGTGTCCACACTGAGAGACAGTGTGTGACACCCCAGTACTGTACAGTCCCCACACTGAGCGACAGTGTGTTACACCCCAGTACTGTACAGTCCCCACACTGACGGAGAGTGTGTGACACCCCAGCACTGTACAGTGTCAACACTGAGAGACAGTGTGTGTCACCCCAGTACTGTACAGCCCCCACACTGAGGGACAGTGTGTGACACCCCAGTACTGTACAGTCCCCACACTGAGGGACAGTGTGTGACACCCCAGTACTGTACAGTCCCACAATGAGGGACAGTGTGTGACACCCCAGTACTGTACAGTGTCCACACTGAGGAGACAGTGTGTGACACCCCAGTACTGTACAGTCCCACACTGAGGGACAGTGTGTGACCACCCCAGTACTGTACAGTCCCCACACTGAGGGGACAGTGTGTGACACCCCAGTACTGTACAGTCCCACACTGAGGGACAGTGTGTGACACCCCAGTACTGTACAGGTCCCACACTGAGGAGCAGTGTGTGACACCCCAGAACTGTACAATCCCCACACTGAGGGACAGTGTGTTACACCCCAGTACTGTACAGTCCCCACACTGAGGGACAGTGTGTGACACCCCAGTACTGTACAGTCCCCACACTGAGGGACAGTGTGTGACAACCCTCTCCTGTACAGTCCCCACACTGAGCAAAAGTGTGTGACACCCCACAAATGTACAGTCCCCACACTAAGCGACTGTGTGTTACACCCCAGTACAGTACAGTCCCCACACTGAGGGACAGTGTGTGACACCCCACCACTGTACAGTGTCCACACTGAGGGACAGTGTGTGACACCCCAGTACTGTACAGTGTCCACACTGAGGGACAGTGTGTGACACCCCAGTACTGTACAGGGTCCACACTGAGGGACAGTGTGTGACACCCCAGTACTGTACAGTCCCCACACTGAGGGACAGTGTGTGACACCCCAGTACTGTACAGTGTCAACACTGAGAGACAGTGTGTGACACCCCAGTACTGTACAGTGTACACACGGAGGGACAGTGTGTGACACACCAGTACTGCACAATCCCCACACTGAGGGACAGTGTGTGACACCCCAGTACTGTACAATCCCACACTGAGGGACAGTGTGTGACACCCCAGTACTGTACAGTGTCAACACTGAGAGACAGTGTGTGACACCCCAGTACTGTACAGTGTCCACACTGAGGGACAGTGTGTGACACCCCAGTACTGTACAGTCCCCACACTGAGGGACAGTGTGTGACACCCCAGTACTGTACAGTGTCCACACTGAGGTACAGTGTGTGACACCCCAGTACTGTACAGTCCACACACTGAGGGGCAGTGTTACACCCCAGTAATGTACATTGTCCACACTGAGAGACAGTGTGTGACACCCCAGTACTGTACAATGTCCACACTGAGGGACAGTGTGTGACACCCCAGTACTGTACAGTTCCCACACTGAAGGACAGTGTGTGACACCCCAGCACTGTAGAGTGTAAACACTGAGAGACAGTGTGTGTCACCCCAGTACTGTACAGCCCCCACACTGAGGGACAGTGTGTGACACCCCAGTACTGTACTGTATCCACACTGCGGGACAGTGAGTGACACCCCACTACTGTACAGTCCCCACACTGAGGGGCAGTGTTACATCCCAGAAATGTACCTTGTCCACACTGAGAGACAGTGTGTGACACCCCAGTTCTGCACAGAACCTACACTGAGAGACAGTGTGTGACACCCCAGTTCTGCACAGAACCCACACTGAGGGACAGTGTGTGACACCCCAGTACTGTACAGTCCCCACACTGAGGGACAGTGTGTGACACCCCAGTACTGTACAGTCCCCACACTGAGGGACAGTGTGTGACACCCCAGTACTGTACAGTCCCCAAACTGAGGGACAGTGTGCGACACCCCAGTACTGTACCGTCCCCACACTGAGGGACAGTGTGTGACACCCCAGTACTGTACAGTCCCCACACTGAGGGACAGTGTGTGACACCCCAGTACTGTACAGTCCCCAAACTGAGGGACAGTGTGCGACACCCCAGTACTGTACAGTCCCCAAACTGAGGGACAGTGTGCGACACCCCAGTACTGTACAGTCCCCAAACTGAGGGACAGTGTGCGACACCCCAGTACTGTACCGTCCCCACACTGAGGGACAGTGTGTGACACCCAGTACTGTACAGTCCCCACACTGAGGGACAGTGTGTGTACACCCCAGTACTGTACAGTCCCCACACTGAGGGACAGTGTGTGACACCCCAGTACTGTACAGTCCACACTGAGGGACAGTGTGTGACACCCCAGTACTGTACAGTCCCCACACTGAGGGACAGTGTGTGACACCCCAGTACTGTACAGTCCCCACACTGAGGGACAGTGTGTGACACCCCAGTACTGTACAGTCCCCACACTGAGGACAGTGTGTGACACCCCAGTACTGTACAGTGTCACACACTGTAGGACAGTGTGTGACACCCCAGTACTGTACAGTCCCCACACTGAGGGACAGTGTGTGACACCCCAGTACTGTACAGTCCCCACACTGAGGGACAGTGTGTGACACCCCAGTACTGTACAGTCCCCACACTGAGGGACAGTGTGTGACACCCCAGTACTGTACAGTGTCCACACTGAGGACAGTGTGTGACACCCCAGTACTGTGCAATGTCAGCACTGAGGGACAGAGTGTGACACCCCAGTACTGTACAGTCCCCACACTGAGAGACCGTGTGTGATACCCCAGTACTGTGCAACCCAACACTGAGAGACAGTGTGCGACACCCCAGTACTGTACAGTGTCCACACTGAGGGACAGTGTGTGACACCCCAGTACTGTACAGTCCCCACACGGAGGGACAGTGTGTGACACCCCAGTACTGTACAGTCCCCACACTGAGGGACAGTGTGTGACACCCCAGTACTGTACAGTCCCCACACTGAGGGACAGTGTGTGACACCCCAGTACTGTACAGTGTCAACACTGAGAGACAGTGTGTGACACCCCAGTACTGTACAGTGTCCACACTGAGGGACAGTGTGTGACACACCAGTACTGCACAATCCCCACACTGAGGGACAGTGTGTGACACCACAGTACTGTACAGTATCCCACACTGAGGGACAGTGTGTGACACCCCAGTACTGTACAGTTCCCACACTGAAGGACAGTGTATGGCACCCCAGTACTGTACAGTGTCCACACTGAGGGACACTGTGTGACACCCCAGTACTGTACAGCCCCCACACTGAGAGACAGTGTGTGACACCCCAGTACTGTACAGTGTCCACACTGAGGGACAGTGTGTGACACCCCAGTACTGTACAGCCCCCACACTGAGAGACAGTGTGTGACACCCCAGTACTGTACAGTCCCCAAACTGAGGGACAGTGTGTTACACCCCAGTACTGTACAGTGTCCACACTGAGGGACAGTGTGTGACACCCCAGTACTGTACAGTCCCCACACTGAGGGACAGTGTGTGACACCCAAATACTGTACAGTCCACACACTGACCAACAGTGTGTGACACCCCAGTACTGTACATTCCCCACACTTAGGGACAGTGTGTGACGCCCCAGTACTGTACAGTGTCAACACTGAGGGACAGTGTGTGACACCCCAGAACTGTACAATCCACACACTGAGGGACAGTGTGTGACACCCCAGTACTGTACAGTGTCCACACTGAGGGACAGTGTGTGACACCCCAGTACTGTACAGTCCCCACACTGAGAGACAGTGTGTGACACCCCAGTACTGTACAGTCCCACACTGAGGGACAGTGTGTGACACCCCAGTACTGTACAGTCCCCACACTGAGGGACAGTGTGTGACACCCCAGTACTGTACAGTCCCCACACTGAGGGACAGTGTGTGACACCCAGTACTGTACAGTCCCCACACTGAGGGACAGTGTGTGACACCCCAGTACTGTACAGTGTCCCACACTGAGGGACAGTGTGTGACACCCCAGTACTGTACAGATCCCCACACTGAGGGACAGTGTGTGACACCCCAGTACTGTACAGTGTCCACACTGAGGGACAGTGTGTGACACCCCAGTACTGTACAGTCCCCACACTGAGGGACAGTGTGTGACACCCCAGTACTGTACAGTATCCACACTGAGGGACAGTGTGTGACACCCCAGTACTGTACTGTGTCCACACTGAGGGACAGTGTGTGACACCCCAGTACTGTACAGTATCCACACTGAGGGACAGTGTGTGACACCCCAGTACTGCACAGTCCCCACACTGAGGGGCAGTGTTACACCCCAGTACTGTACAGTCCACACACTGAGGGACAGTGTGTGACACCCAAATACTGTACAGTCCGCACACTGAGGGACAGTGTGTGACACCCCAGTACTGTACAGTCCGCACACTGAGAGGACAGTGTGTGACACCCCAGTACTGTACAGTCCACACACTGAGGGACAGTGTGTGACACCCCAGTACTGTACAGTGTCCACACTGAGGGACAGTGTGTGACACCCCAGTACTGTACAGTCCCCACACTGAGGGACAGTGTGTGATTACCCAGTACTGTACAGTCCACACACTGAGGGACAGTGTGCGACACCCCAGTACTGTACAGTCCCACACTGAGAGACAGTGTGTGACACCCCAGTACTGTACAGTCCCCACACTGAGGGACAGTGTGTGACACCCCAGTACTGTACAGTCCCCACACTGAGAGACAGTGTGTGACACCCCAGTACTGTACAGTCCCCACACTGAGGGACAGTGTGTGACACCCCAGTACTGTACAGTCCCCACACTGAGGGACAGTGTGCTGACACCCCAGTACTGTACAGTCCCCACACTGAGGGACAGTGTGTGACACCCCAGTACTGTACAGTCCCCACACTGAGGGACAGTGTGTGACACCCCAGTACTGTACAGTGCCCACACTGAGGGACAGTGTGTGACACCCCAGTACTGTACAGTGCCAACACTGAGAGTCAGTGTGTGACACCCCAGTACTGTACAGTCCCCACACTGAGGGACAGTGTGTGACACCCCAGTACTGTACAGTTCCCACACTGAAGGACAGTGTGTGACACCCCAGTACTGTACAGTCCCCACACTGAGGGACAGTGTGTGACACCCCAGTACTGTACATTGTCCACACTGAGAGACAGTGTGTGACACCCCAGTACTGTACATTCCCCACACTGACCAACAGTGTGTGACACCCCAGTACTGTACAGTGTCAACACTGAGGGACAGTGTGTGACACCCAGTACTGTACAGTGTCAACACTGAGGGACAGTGTGTGACACCCCAGTACTGTACAGTGTGCACACTGAGGGACAGTGTGTGACACCCCAGTACTGTACAGTCCCCACACTGAGGGACAATGTGTGACACCCCAGTACTGTACAGTCCTCACACTGAGGGACAATGTGTGACACCCCAGTACTGTACAGTCCCCACACTGAGAGACAATGTGTGACACCCCAGTACTGTACAGCCCCCACACTGAGAGACAGTGTGTGACACCCCAGTACTGTACATTCCCCACACTGAGGGACAGTGTGTGACACCCCAGTACTGTACAGTGTCCACACTGAGAGACAGTGTGTGACACCCCAGTACTGCACAATGTCCACACTGAGAGACAGTGTGTGACACCCCACTACTGTACAGTCCCCACACTAAGCGACAGTGTGTGACACCCCAGTACTGTACAGTCCCACACTGAGGGACAGTGTGTGACACCCCAGTACTGTACAGTGTCCACACTGAGGGACAGTGTGTGACACCCCAGTACTGTACAGTCCCCACACTGAGGGACAGTGTGTGACACCCCAGTACTGTACAGTCCCCACACTGAGGGACAGTGTGTGACACCCCAGTACTGTACAGTCCCCACACTGAGGGACAGTGTGTGACACCCCAGTACTGTACAGTGTCCCACACTGAGGGATCAGTGTGTGACACCCCAGTACTGTACAATCCCCACACTGAGGGACAGTGTGTGACACCCCAGTACTGTACATTCCCCACACTGAGGGACAGTGTGTGACACCCCAGTACTGTACAGTTCCCACACTGAGGGACAGTGTGTGACACCCTCAGTACTGTACAGTCCCCACACTGAGGGACAGTACAGTACTGTACAGTCCCCACACTGAAGGGACAGTGTGTTACACCCCAGTACTGTACAGTCCCCACACTGAGGGACAGTGTGTGACACCCCAGTACTGTACAGGTCCCACACTGAGGGACAGTGTGTGACACCCCAGTACTGTACAGGCCCCACACTGAGGGACAGTGTGTGACACCCCAGTACTGTACAGTCCCCACACTGAGGGACAGTGTGTGACACCCCAGTACTGTACAGGCCCCACACTGAGGGACAGTGTGTGACACCCCAGTACTGTACAGTGTCCCACACTGAGGGACAGTGTGTGACACCCCAGTACTGTACAGTCCCCACACTGAGGGACAGTGTGTGACACCCCAGTACTGTACAGTGTCCACACTGAGAGACAGTGTGTGACACCCCAGTACTGTACAGTCCCACACTGAGGGACAGTGTGTGACACACCAGTACTGTACAATCCCCACACTGAGGGACAGTGTGTGACACCCCAGTACTGTACAGTCCCCACACTGAGGGACAGTGTGTGACACCCCAGTACTGTACAGTATCCCACACTGAGGGACAGTGTGTGACACCCCAGTACTGTACAGAGTCCACACAGAGGGACAGTGTGTGACACCCCAGTACTGTACAGTTCCCACACTGAGAGACAGTGTGTGACACCCCAGTACTGTTACAGTCCACACTGAGAGACAGTGTGTGACACCCCAGTACTGTACAGGTCCACACTGAGGGACAGTGTGTGACACCCCAGTACTGTACAGTACCCCACACTGAGGGACAGTGTGTGACACCCCAGTACTGACAAGTTCCCCACACTGAGGGACAGTGTGTGAACACCCCAGTACTGTACAGTCCCCACACTGAGGACAGTGTGTGACCACCCCAAGTACTGTACAGTCCCACACTGAGGGACAGTGTGTGACACCCCAGTACTGTAGCTAGTCCCCACACTGAGGGACAGTGTGTGACACCCCAGTACTGTACAGGTCCCCACACTGAGGGACAGTGTGTGACACCCCAGTACTGTACAGTTCCCCACACTGAGGGACAGTATGTGACACCCCAGTACTGTACAGTGCCCACACTGAGGGACAGTGTGTGACACCCCAGTACTGTACATTCCCCACACTGAGAGACAGTGTGTGACACCCCAATACTGTACAGTCCCACACTGAGGGACAGTGTGTGACACCCCAGTACTGTACAGTTCCCACACTGAGGAGACAGTGTGTGACACCCCAGTACTGTACAGTCCCACACTGAGGGACAGTGTGTGACACCCCAGTACTGTACAGTGTCCCACACTGAGGGACAGTGTGTGACACCCCAGTACTGTACAGTCCCCACACTGAGGGACAGTGTGTGACACCCCAGTACTGTACAGTGTCCACACTGAGGGACAGTGTGTGACACCCCAGTACTGTACAGTCCCCACACTGAGGGACAGTGTGTGACACCCCAGTACTGTACAGGCCCCACACTGAGGGACAGTGTGTGACACCCCAGTACTGTACAGTCCCCACACTGAGGGACAGTGTGTGACACCCCAGTACTGTACAGGCCCCACACTGAGGGACAGTGTGTGACACCCCAGTACTGTACAGTGTCCCACACTGAGGGACAGTGTGTGACACCCCAGTACTGTACAGTCCCACACTGAGGGACAGTGTGTGACACCCCAGTACTGTACAGTCCCCACACTGAGGGACAGTGTGTGACACCCCAGTACTGTACAGTTCCCACACTGAGGGACAGTGTGTGACACCCCAGTACTGTACAGTCCCCACACTGAGGGACAGTGTGTGACACCCCAGTACTGTACAGTCCCACACTGAGGGACAGTGTGTGACACCCCAGTACTGTACAGTCCCCACACTGAGGGACAGTGTGTGACACCCCAGTACTGTACAGTCCCCACACTGAGGGACAGTGTGTGACACCCCAGTACTGTACAGTCCCCACACTGAGGGACAGTGTGTGACACCCCAGTACTGTACAGTGTCCACACTGAGGGACAGTGTGTGACACCCCAGTACTGTACAGTGTCCACACTGAGGGACAGTGTGTGACACC